>NC_133815.1:13986279-15186279 GCF_043250625.1 Sebastes fasciatus | reverse complement strand
TTCATTTGAGGATTTCCTCCTCATCAATTCCAGCATTCAAATCAGTGTTTTAGTTTCTGAATGGCTCACATAATTTACAGTATGTCATGACAGTGGCACTGCATTTGTAATTTTTTTTTTTGGTTCAAGCATGAGCAACAAGCCCATGCAGATGATGAATTTCCATTGTATAAACATTTGGCAGTTTTCCAGCTGAAGGAAACCACAGCATATAAATAAATGCTGAAGAAAGAGAGGATCTGGTTTTATAACCAAAAGATTTATTTTCCTCATTTAGGTGCAGTAGCAATGGACAATAACCTGGTGTCTAAGGAGGCTGTTGTATAGTCTTTGGTGTGAGGTCTAGGCAACTGGCCTGAGGTTAGCTTTAGTAGATGGCAGCCAGACAGATGCACTGACAGTATGAATCCCCACTCTGTAGAATTAAATACATGCGTAGACTGACTTATACGTTTTAGAGACCGCAGCGGCGAACACAAACTGTGAGCTGTGTGTGTGTTAGTCGCCAAGGTCTGGTGGTTGCATTATCATACAAACCCCCAAAAGGTTAGGAGCACGTCGGTAACAGAATAAATGTGTTTATGATGATGTCTTCGAAACGCATGACAGGACTTGACACTGACAGCACCCCTGTTGTGAAACTGGCACAAACTGGTCACGGAGAGAAACAGTGATCTCAGTCTTATTAGGTTGGTGAGACTAGATAACCCTGCATTCCTGATGAGTCAAATCTACCATACATAGAAGGAAAAGAAATGGAGCAGCTGATGGAAGTTGTTGAGGGAGCATTATCTGATGAGCCAAGACCTCATGTGATCACTGGAATGATCTTTTTCCATCATGTTCGAAGGGTGAAAGATATAGCGTTAAGTAGCTGTTGAGGAGGAAGGGATACTGATCGAATGTCTTCTGTTGTCAACTGTTCTGTTGTTGTTAGGCAGCCAGTTTTCCAATATGATTTTTCCAAGAGTAGCAACACATTTAATACCTTGCTTTTGACTCAACGCCCTACAAAAGAAACAACCTCTACCTTTGGTGTACTTACTGCGTTAGAATATGACTGCATCCAAAATCGCACACTATGCACTACATACCCAATACATATACTTATCAACATACTTATGTGTGAATTAACAGTAGTGTGTATCGTTTCGGATGCACTGAGCAGTAATTTACATCGTCACTTCCTGAGAGCCTCCTTGCCGGTTGGAGACGTGTAACCATGGTAACCCGTGTTAACCTCATGTGACCAAAACGACGGTTTGTGAGAATCAAAGTCTTAATTAATTCAAAATATATATACTACGCCTAGAAAAGTGAAATCTTAAATTGACGTTTTAGTCACTACCGCATTGCATTGCGGGATATTTATGCCAACGTAGTGTCCAGCATTGCATACTATAATATTTCACCCTAAATAGTATGCGATTCACTTACTATTGGTTTCATACTAAGGTTTCGGACATACTAAAATATCTCATATACTGTTTTAGCGTACTAATTAGCATGTTAGTGTGGAATTTCCGACGCAACCTAAATTTGACCTGCAGAATGTTATGCCTTCAGAAGGTGTGGAAAGGATGCGTGGGGGTTTCATATTATTGCATGGACTATACAAGTCATTGTGACATGGCACGGCGTGATAACCACACAGTTAGGGGTCGGGCCAGCCAAGAGCATGATACAAAAAATGATGCATCGTTGGCTGAGTGTGATTATGGTTTGCTTGGCTGGTCTATGCTTTAGCCTAATAGTTCTATAAACAGTGCATTAATAGCCTTTGGTAAGGGTTCTGATTCTTCTGATAATCTGAAAGTATCCACCACACACAACCAGTGACTGTTAGCTGTAAGCAGTCGATTGCAGCGAGCTTGTGCAGGATAATGACCGTGTTACAAGCAGCATCATACCTGCAGCTGTTCCTCTGAGCCACATGGCACAGCAAGGCATCTCTCACCAATTTGCTAATTTGTGGCAAGCAGGCATGAATGATTCTCTCTCCACCCCTCATTGTCTATGCAGGTAATTATTCGTTCATATCATGCGAGGAGCTTTTGAGGTAGCATGCAAGTCAATTAAATTGTACCATGTACACGGTTCACGTTAAGATGCCACATTTAAGAAGCTGGTGTGGTTTGCCACATGACATAATATGGGATACCAGAAAGTGACTCAGGACATGGATCTGAAAGTTAATTTGTAGTTGCAGGCAACTAACCATCTGTTACTTCAAATAGGCTATAGAGTAGCTTCACATGATAAGTTCTAGTTAGGTTCTTTGTAACCACTATTTATGTGCTCTCGCCTGTTACAGATCTGTAAAGTTGGCACAATGGCAATTCAGGTCAAACACACACACCACTGTCCTGTTGAAACAATCCTGTTAGTTGGCCCAGCCTTGATGTGCACTCTCTCTTTTTCCTCATGTTTTCTCACTTTATAATGTCTCTCCATCCTTTCCCTCTGTCTGGGGCAGGGAGTTGTCAAGGCGATTGATGATATTGTTGGAGTGCTGGCTTGGCTTCGTGTAGTTCTGGACCGGCACCGACTGGCTGCTTGTTCATAACTCTCTGTCTTTCATTAAGCTGTGTGTGTGTGTGTGTGTGTGTGTGTGTGTGTGTGTGTGTGTGTGTGTCTGCGAATGAATGCAGGTGGTTCTGTGCATGTGTATGTGCATATGTCTTAGCAGCGGAGCAAATCACAATGCAGGTTATTATGGTGTGGTGCTTTTTCATTGAGAATTGGCACAGCATACTAAATATTTTCCACAGAAACTGCGTTACAGTGTGGTTACACCAATTACTACTATTATCTATGCATGGAATTCATATTTGCAAATATATAGCCTAGTTCAGTTACACATGGGATTAGTGCGGTGTTGAATTAGAACCAGGTGACAATCATGCCCAGTTTCTACACAGGCTGATTCATTTTTACATTTCATTGAATGTATTTTCTTGATGTTGATGTTGTTAGACAAAAGTTTGTTCAGGTTTGTGTGCCTGCCTTCGCATCCTTTATAATTCATTCCCTGTTGTTTCACTCTATTTATATTTCGGAAATAACTGACAGTCTTGCCAAAACATCCTTCCCATTAAAAGAGCTTGTTGGCTATACCTCCTGACCAATCCATCTACTCTTGTCTCCTTGTCTCTATTTGTATCAGCTCTTTTTAAATGTAACTCTTGCTCCTCTTCCTGTCTCCAATTGATCTGCTTTGTTTGTATTCTTGCCAAAGCGGAAAAAAATATCCATCACCATGTTTGTCTTCCCTCTTCCTTAAGCTCTCGTTGGCCTTGAAGAAAAAGATTAGTATTTTCAATACAAACCACCAGAGAGACAAAGAGGCTTCCTTCATTCAGCGTACAAATAAAGGCTCATTTGTAGGGTGTGATTGAATGTGAGATGGGGACACTCATGTACTCCAGAGCATAGAGAGAGAGAGAGACTATGCATGGATGTGTGTCTGTGTGTGTGTGTGTGACACAAGCTGCCCGGCAGGAGTGCAGTGAAGAGGTGACAGTCTGAAGTGTCAGATCTATCACAGTCCAGACAATACACGCCACAGGCACAGAACTGAAAAGGTCAGCCAGGAAGAAATACTTGTTTTGTGCAATTTAGGCACACACAGACACACAAAAGAGATCTGTGCATGCTCCTGCACATTGTGGAATTACAGGTTTTTTCCACCCTCACACACACATGCATAAAACACTAAATTATACACTGATTCACCAAATAGATTTCAGCCACTTGCAGCAAACATCCTCACACATTATCAGGAAGTAGTGTTGCACGGTATGCCGATGCTAGAAAGGTATCGCAATACCCTGCCGTGTAAAATGGTACGATACCCCATTTTATTAGTACCGATATTTTAAAAGAAAGACAGTGTTTTAATACGAGCCGTAGGCTATTTCCTATCAGCAAGCGGTCAGAAAATAAACTGCGGGTCCCGAGGTTTAGCTAGCACTAACCAGGAGGATGGAGTCAATAAATGAAGTTGAAAAAATCGATTAAAGCAGGTAATGAACTGCTCACCGGCTGCACATTCCTGCTCTGAGCGAGAGTGACGTTCTCTTCACAAACACCACTTCGAAACAAAGCGGTACTTTCTACAGTTACTGTGGCGTCTTCCTGATTTTAACAGCTTTTCCCCACATCAACTTCTCACATAACTTCATCTGAATTTATTATCATTTTGTGGGTTTTTTGTTTGCTGCAGTACCACTCTCCGCCTGAACTGTTACCGATGCACCGGAGGGGGCGCTGTTTTACAAAAAAAGCCTTATTAATAACAATTATGTTTAAAAAGTGATATTTGGTTGCAAATACTAAGTTAGCTATCAAATAAATTATATTAAAAATATAGGGGACATTAGATTACTTTTTCTAATGAATACATTTTTCATTAATACAAAAATAATAATTTTAATTTCCATGTTCTGTCATATATTATTCCATTACTGTTCCCTAGGTATTTGCCTTGTTATTGTTTCAGTATCGGTCAGAATTTTGGTATCATGACAACACTACAAGGAAGTAAAGATAGCTGGAATCGTTCTCCGCAGAAAAAACGTGATAACCTGACTTCAGCATGACAGAACAATGACACACTGTCACACTCACAGCCAGCTCAGAACCACTCTCACTGTACAGTCACAGGACTGAGAGTGTGTGTGCTTTATGACGCTGCATGCTCATACATTTGAACATGTGACACACACACAACCACTCAAAGCATAAGCATCTACTTTATACGCTTTTCAACAAAAAAAAATGTTGTCAAGCATTACACACACAGGCACACACACTGATTTTCCTTTGACATTTCCCTTTGCCCTAACTACAAGAGCAACATTTTTTTTTCCTTTTTGAAAGGTCTAGGCCATTTGAATAATACCAAATAATAATCTACTCCGAGGACACTTCCAGAAAAGAAAGGAGCATTGATAATGTAAGTCTGCAAGGCAAACATGAATTGATATGAATCATCACACCCAGACAAAAAAACACAGAACTCTCTGGTCAAGCCCAGGAAAGTCAAGGTCACTAATTGGTGTGAGGCTAATTGAGAAAGATCTTTTTTAAAACTTGTTTTCTTTAATGTGACCTTAAAGCATAAAGTCTCAAGTTCCTGCGGTGTGTGTGTGTGTTTTTACTCAAGGTTAAAACAAAATATCCACTTCTGCACCAACAATGCTTTTATTCTCAGCTTCATTACTCGCACATTCACTGAATCACTACCCGTTGCAAAGCAAACCGAGCTATGGTTTTAAAGCTAGTCTACACGCTACATTTGACATGACCTTCCACCGTATCAGAGACATCAGAGAACAAATAGTCCAGTCTTGCACTTGTGTTGAGGTGGAGGGGAAACTAACACCATTGGCTAAGCTACAAGACCAGCCTACCTCAGTGAAATAGGAGCACAAGTATGCTTATGTATATCAGCTTCATCTGTTCTTTGAGTGAACAATACCTACTCAGATGAGAAGTTGTGGGTCGGAGGTGTTGGGTTGGGAAATGGGCGAAGTGAACGTTTTATGATTGATTTGTTTTCCCACATGTGCAGTGACTCATGTTTCCTTGGCTAAAGTATAACCTTCCCACATAGTTTTTAAAGGTCTCTGCTTTTAGCTGAATTTAATAAAGTTTCCATCTGTTTTGTAGAAGAGTGGCGTAGCGGTTAGTCACCATCCTTTAACTCGAGCCCAGTGTCAGCACGCTTCCAGCCTGGTTAGGAGTCCTTAAGCAAAAATACTGCATCCCTACCGCAGTGGGGCTACTGTTGTGTAGCTGACCCTGTCCCCTTCAGAGAGGATCAGCATCAGTGCATTGTCACATTCTTAAGCTCTCCGTGCTGCTTGACATTAAATTAATTCTGTGTGGATTGTATTGTCTCACTGTTGTCTCGTCTCTGTGTCTCTCTGTTCAGATCGAGCAGGCAGCATCAGCACCTTGGACTCTCTGGACTTTGCCCGTTACTCCGACGACGGCAACCGAGAGTCGGACGAGCGGGTGGCAGGTAAGATGAACCGTACTGCCAGGTGCTCAAAGCGAAAGACCCGGCTTACCACAGAGAAATAAAAAAACAAAATCCGGAGAATAGGCAACGACAGAGTGGGAGGGTGGCATAGAAACAGAGAGAACAACACCTGACAGCTGCATCAAAGACTGTCCAATAGTGATGTCAGTGTGATCCAAGCCAACACAAAATTGAAAAATGTATGAATTCTGATGTCGTCACAATGGCACAGCTGTATAAGAGCTGCTTTTATAGTGATAACAAAATAATAAGCATATTTTTTTTTAACACAGTTGATGTCAGAACCCACACTAAACTAATAGTGTTGTTGTGTTTTCACACTATCATTCTGTTTTGTTGAGTTTTTAAACTAGCCAGGTCGGACTAAGTTAATCAACAGACTATGCATTTCAAAAATATTGGATTAGGGCTGCACGATTATGGCCAAAATAATAATCACAATTATTTTTTATCAATATTAAGATCACGATTAATCATTGATTTTAGGGACAAAATATTTTTATTGCACTTTCACATTAGCACTGCTTTCATTTCCATGTTGTGCTACATTCCTGCTAATGTAGCCTACACATTTTTGCATCAAAATAAATAAATAAAATGTTCCCAGGTTGCCACTGTATAGGGTGCGCGCGCAGCAGCATGACAGCTCCCCAAAAGTGAAGCCAAATCATCTAGATCGCTCCCTTGTGACTGGCTGTTAGTTCAGGCAGCACTTGATTAGATATGGAGCAGAGTTTTCTATCAGCGGAGCATGCATTTTTAAACGTCAATATCGTAGTCAATCACAACCAAAATCGTGATCAAGATTAATAATCGATTAATTGTGCAGCCTTATATTGGATCAACATTGTATTCTTCCAACATGCTGTATGTTTCTTTCTTTAACTTTTAACTAGAGGTGTTCACGCCTCCTCCCATCAACTCTCACACTGTTGAGTCAGTCTGTGGTATTTTTGGTACAGGACCTGTCTCAGCATTGTTTTCAAATCACACCCCCTTCCCCCTGTGGCTCTGTCGTGACACACCATCACATAGTTTTCACCAAATACATTAACAGTTAAGGCTGACGCCGATGGCGCCTCATCGCAGAACGCTGGTTTTAAGAGCAGCTGCTCGGTTACGAGCAGCTTGTTGGTTTTCAGATATTGTGAGTATTTTTACACTTGACTAAAGGAAAACAAACAAGATGAATCAGCCTTTTACTTTAAACATTAATGCAGAAGGGACAGGGGACTTTATCCTGTAATGTCAACTTAATCTGCCTCGTGTTTTCAACATGAAAACATAACTTTTTAGCCCCCATAGTACAGTGGTTAACATTATCCATTACCAGCTTTCTGTAGTCATCCACCCATTTGGTCGGTAAGTGTTAGTCAAGGAGTCCCGAAAAGCCCCAATCCATAACGGCAGTATGGAATTGTGCACAAACTAATGGCATATTCTATGCTTTATGTTTTCTTTCTGTACTGTACATCACTGCAAAGCATGAAAATTAGCGTCTTTCTGTATTATAATAGGATTGTTTACATGTCTATTAATTATAAATGTCAGGGAGATATATAGCTTGCTTTATGGTTTGGGGCTTTTATCAGTTTATGAAAACATACTGTACATTAATGTATAGCCAGGGCACAGTAGAAACCATGCAGCAGAGATGTTGGTTCCATTCTCCCAACTACAAATTTTGCATCTTTAAAAAAAAAAAAGAAAAAAAAAGACTATTATTCACCAAATTGGCACCTCGCCCCTCCTCTGTTCCCTCTTCACCCACCCCCCACTCTCATCCCCACGACCTGTTCTTCTTGCCAAGATGCCTGCCCCCAGCTGTCTGACTCTGGGTTTTCTGGCTTCCTCCTGACGTTGATCAAACCCCAGTGAACAATACTGGACAAGTCACTCCATCCAGACTAGCTTTTTGCTTTTTTTTTGTTTTGTTTTACCTTCTCCCCGTTATTCAGTTCTTGGTTTTCCATTTTGTTGCGCTTGCATCCTGTGCACTCTTGATCTGCTCGACAGGGTAGGGATTGATGGAGTGAGAGTGGGTGGATTTGGTCAGCAAAAGTCCAATTAATGTGTTATTTTTTGCAGGGATTTAGTATTCTTAAATTTGTGGAAACAGGAAATTATTATAGTAAAGATTGATGAATTGAACATTTTACATGCCTTTTGCACTTTCCATGCTAGTATGTTAAAACCTTCTACTATACCTGTTGAACCACATTCCTAGATATTAGATAACAGATTAGGGGACATCAACAGGATCCCATCAGATGGCAGATTTTCAGTGCACAGCTATGCAACATAGTTCTCCTGCTCCATCGCTTCTTACTTTTTTGCGTGTGTTTTTCTTCTTTTTTTTTAAATCTAACGTGTCTAAGAATCCTGTGTGTTTCTTTTTTCTTTATTCAGTGTTAGTTTCAAATTTCAATGTACAAATCAACAATTTTATCCAAATGTCTGCTGCTTCTGATCGTATAAGACGTCAGAAACGATTTGGATTGTGTTGTTCATATATGTATGATGGCCTAGAAGAAGTAACAAACCTGAGCAGTGGCTGTCCTTTGAGTGGCTTGAAACCAAATGATTTAATTACTTGGCAGTAAGGTATTTGCCTGGAAAAAATCCTTTGTCAGACAGCTCCTAGATTATCAAGGCTACATTTCAGTAGCTTGAATAGATTTGCTCACCTCAGCTACGATTTGAAGTAACTTTGGACTCCCATTTTTTTTTTTAAGTAAAAGTTAATGGGAGGAAAACGAGGGCAGGAAAACCCTACCATTGAGATGTGTCTCAATGCATTACACACACTTGTCATCCAGCCGGCTTTACCATGATCCTCTGCTGCATGCGTTCCTTAGACCCATGATTTGCATGTATCCCCTTTTGTTGTTTTGTTTTTATGACTCTTACAATCTTTCGTGTGTGGTTGTTTTGTTTTTCATGCCCATCTTTGTTTTATTTGTTTGTTCCCTGTCTTTGGTTGGATGCATTTCCTGTGTGTGTGTGTTGTCACTTCCTGTCCAGTGCTGGAGTTTGAGCTACGGAAAGCAAAGGATACCATTCAGGCTCTGCGCGCCAACTTGACTCAGGCAGCAGGTGTGGCGTACTTTTAACTTCTTCTCCACCTGAAACCCTCTTTTGTTACAGCTTTCTCTCTCTTTTTTTTTTTTTTTTCTAAGAGAATTTCCTCTAGATGAATAACTCTCAGCATCCTTTCAAACTCATCTAAAATCTTCTCAATTTCTCAGAGAGCGAAGTGCCCTCTCAGGAGAGAAAAAACTTCAAGTCGAGTCCTGAAATTCAGGTGGGAAATTTAAGTGTTGGGAATGAAAAGATTTGTGACTTCCTTTTCCTTTTTTTTTTCAAATGAATATAAAGAATAAATGTGTTCCTTTTTTAAAAACCCCTGTGATGCTATTACTGCGAGACCTTGAGTAAATCATTTCACAGCTTCTCTTTCCTCTCTGCCTCAGGAGCCCATACGCCCACTGGAGAAAAGAGCCTTAAACTTCCTTGTGAATGAATATTTATTAAAAAACGAAAACAAACTCTCATCCATCACCTTCTCTGATGAAAATGATGATCAGGTAAATATTCTTCTGGCTGTTGTATGTTTGAAAGTTAACCATTTTCATATCATTTATTTCTGCCTACTTCTTAAAAGTCTTTTTATTCCTAAGGCTAAAATAAGAGACTTGCAAGCATGATGACACTGATCTAAGAGCCGTGTTAGGGTCATGTGACCATAAATAAATTCAACAACTCGGATCAGCTGTCCTGTTCTGAGCTTGCATGGTGTCCTGCTTTATCTATTCAAGGGGACACGCCCACTTCTGCCACAAATGAGTTTTGTTTAATTATTTGCTTTTGATTTCGTTCCAGGACTTCGAGTTGTGGGATGACGTCGGCCTCAACACCCCCAAACCCCCCGACCTGTTACAGCTCTACAGGAACTGCGGTACCCCCCTCCCTTCTCCTCGGGACACGGTCGAAGTGTCGGTAGGGGTGGATTTCGGCGATTTTCCGGGAAACTGCATCGCCCCAGAGCTCCCAAAGAAGCCTGACCTCTCGCATCAGGTTTGTGTGTCGGTGTGTATGTACATGTATGGTTTGTAATTCATGGATGTACAGTGCTTCTTCTTGAGTTTGTACCTTCCATCCATCAATGTTGGATTGTTGTCAGTAAGGTATTTTGCCTTTGGCTGCATCAAAAGCTTTGTGATCAGAAAATTGTACCTATTCCAAAGTAAAGATGGTTATTCTTACTCTCACTCTTTAACCTCATTTATTTGCATGATTTAAAGTTGTATACTGGACAGCTGTCTTTGAGAGACAACGCCAGTTTCCCCTGAAGGTCAATTACTCTGCCTCATCACAGCTAATTATTGGAAATGGTCTACAGAGCATGAATGATGATGATGATGATGATGATGATGATAATGGTGATGATGATGATGGAAAAACCTAATGGCCCCCTCTACATTGACATTGTTTCAGTAAAAGGCTGTGGAACTAAATGAAAAGTAGCTTCTTCTTTCAATAAAGTCTGAGAAACTGATGAAGAAGTTTTGACTTATGGGAGTACCCACTCTTAAGCTGAGCTAATAAAGTGTCTGTATGATCTTTTTTTGTCCCTTTATAGCAACAGACAGAAGTCGTCCAAGAGTTGGAATACCAGATAAGCCTCCTCAACAATGAGAAGCAGAGCCTAGCCGAGCAGATCAAGAAGCTGCAGAGGTGTGTGCCTGAGTGCATGTTTGTTTTAATATACGAGTGAATCAGTCAGTATGTGGGACAGTCAATGTTTTTGCTATCGGTCAATCAAGCGTCTCGCAGAACAGATACGCTTCCACTTTATTTAATGTATCAATTATATTTTGTCGCGTTTAGTGAAGCGTGGACAGCTGTTTAAATCACACATATATCCTGCTGTATATGTGTTTTGAACTTATTAACCGTATCTGTATTGATTGATCAAGGCTCCCAGTCTGTCTGTGAGCACGCCTGTTTCACTACAAAGTCACTCGCTACGGTGGTCGGCGGAATAAAATCGATTAATGAATACATAGGTCTACAAACACTATTGATTTCTTCTCATGGAGCCGACATGAAAACTATTTTGGTTCAGTAAACATCCGCTGTCAGTCACCGTGGTCAAGGCAGGTTAGTGAGCTGCTGTCCACTCCGCTCCCAAAGAGCTGCTACTGATGGACGGGCAGAGGTGTTTACGGAAGGCGGAGTCAATGTCAATTGGATGACAGAACGGTCACGCGCCACTCACCTCTCTCTTATATCTCGCTTCCAGTGGGGATTCCTAGTAAGACGCTGCCTATAGTTGGGCTATATGTCCTATTAATCATATGACCACTGTTAGAATGCTGTGATGCTCACACACATCTATTTCTATGCCATTACAAAAAGAACATTTACCACTAGGGTGGAAATTAGAAGCATGAAAATCTGGAAATGTTTTCAGCACTTCAGACCATAACTGTGACCAAAACAGGCCATGAGGTAGAACCAGTATGGAAATGTCCCCCAAGCACAAAATTACAGAGGAAACCCTGCTCTGAGAACCTATTTTCCTTCCATGTGGAATTATTAAGATTCAGACAAATCGGCTTTACCACAATCCAAAATTGTCGAGGCATTTAACAGAACTGTTCTGCCGCTACTTTTTGGATGGAAGATTTTGGTCTCGTTGACTCACTTCTTCACTAAGAAGTATTATATGTTGTTTTCTGACTGTGTCCTTTCATGTCTCCTGTCCCCTACATAACAGTGAGATTCATACACTGAAGAGGACTGTGTCCTCCCCACCTCCGGCCACTCTGGACCTGGGCTCCCAGAATACATCGAACCCCTCCTCCTCCACCACCACCACTGACCCTCTCTCCGTGGTATGTGGTCAATTTGAGTGTATAATGCACAGACTTATGTTAATAGAACCAGTGTCCTGCAATAAAAAAAAGTGATAGAAAGTGAACCTTTGCACATTTCTTGATGTAGTTTGGCAGAGACCCAGACGTTTCACCCATTCATTCTAACTTAATCTCGTCTTACCCTCAGCCTCCTACAGATAACGGCCAGTATCTGGACATCCGGGGGGTTTCAGAGCCTGAAACTATCCCGGACCCTCCCACTACTCAGAACATTTCACAGCCTCACCCACAGTCCCACAACAAGCTTAAGAGTCGGCCTCCTGTCCAGTTTGATCAGCCTAACAGGTGAAAATTCTGTATATTCTTTCTGTATAGAATAATGATACATTAGATTGTGTAACTCAAATCCTTACAGATTTTCTGTGAGGTACTTGAATCTAGACTACAGAAAATGATATTCAGTATGCTGTAACAGCCCATCTCAGTGTAGTTACTAAATATAACCACTAGATGGAGGTAGTTATCAGCCTATGCAGCCACAATGGAGAATGCAACAGCACTTATTTGCCAGTATCTGTACTTACTTAATGTCCTCAGAGCATATGGCAGTCCTGGTGGGAATTGAACTTTTGACTTTTGCTCATGTATAAACATATCTTACCACTGTCCCACCCGTGCTGTAGTATATTTAGTGCAGTGGCATCTAGGGAATCATCCAGTCAATGGAATACTGTGTTTCCTATCAACCCTGTCTACTACAAAATTACGTTCCCATAAAACTAAACTGCAATCACAATTGTGTTTCGAGGGAAACGTATTTCCTCCCGGACTACGCGCGCACTTTTAAATAGTTTTAGACATGTTGTTGACGTTGTAAGTTGAAGCAAAATGCAACAACTATTTGGTGAGATTTAGTAAAAACACAATATGATTGAAATAAGTGACCGTTTTCTTTACCCATCCTCCTACCTACGCGGACTATCACTTCAAGCATATTTGTGATACGTCAAAACAAGCGTAATCCGCGACAAAATACGTTTCCCTCTAAACGTAATTCACAATACAGTTTAGTTGTATGGGAATGTAATTTTTAGGACACCAGGCTGTTCCTATTTATTCTCATATATTTCTACTTTTATCAGATTCATGTGCAGTTGTACCCAAAAAAATAGTGGCAAAATACAGTTGGCCATCATTTGCTATTGAACAGGTCCCAGTGCTGCTGTATTATCTTGTAGCCAAACTCCATCTATCTATAGATTTATTTTTTTTTATTCCACTGAAATGCACAGCAGTGACATGGGAGAGTGGCGGCACTATGCTCTCTGGCAGGAAGGCCCATCATTCAGTGGTCAGAGCAGTATAGATTAAGTGGTACGGACTGTAGTGACTGTTTTTTTGTCTCTTGTCGTTTGTGGTGTCGCAGGAAGCTGTCCCCGGCCTTCCTGCAAGCCCTGCTGTCCTTCTGCAGAATGTGCTCCGACAGCCGCCTGGGAGTAGAGGTCAGCACATTTTCATGCAGACTTACAAACAGTACATTTATGATAACATACAGTACGGTCCATAATGTCCCCCCTCTCTTTTCCAGGTGTCTCGTATAGCAGACAGCGAAGAGAGTGTGATGCTAATGCTGGGCCGCTGCCTCCCTCACATCGTCCCTAATGTCCTTCTGGCCAAACGAGAGGTAACCCCACTTCTGATGCTCCTTTTCTCCTCCTCCTCCTCCTCCTCCCTGTAGCCCCTTCATTAGTGTCATCATCACAGGCTCCTGCTCGTAGGATCCAATAGATACACACTCAGCAGCAGGGCTAAGCAAGGTGAAAATTTAATGGTCATCTTCAGCTTGCAAATTCCCATCCAAACTTTGTCTTTCGTAACCAATTCGTAACCTTTTCCTGAAGGAGATCCACAGGATGGAAGTGATTTTTCTGTTGGGTGATTCACCCATTTCACAATCTGCTATTGTCAGGAAGAGTTCTGTTTGCTTTGAAAGAACACCAACCTCTTCTTTGTTAGTGCCACAGGGCATTCCCAAAATCCAACATGTCAGTGTAGTGTTACACAACGTATAAAGGCTTCCAGTGTTCTATTTAGTGTTTGTACTAACTGTCATGTACTAATGCTGCACTTAGCACCTTTCTGCTTGTTACCTCCAGATCTGACTGTGTCTTCTGCCAGCGAGCTGCATGAATAAAGAGCTCATTTAAGACATTTGCAGTGACAAAACATTCGTAACCTTCAAATACCCAGCTGACTTGTGTCTATCTATTTATTGGGAATTTCACCTTCTTTTATGATGTTGTTTGTTTTTTCACCAGTGTCATCATCACTGTTTCTCCTCTGCTGTTTTTTGTCCCCCACCACCACTCACATTTGCTGTCCTTTCGCTGGTTTTATTTTTTACTCTTCTCTTTTTTCGTCTCACTCATTCTCTCACTCTCATGCATGCCTCTCTTCTAGAGAATGGTTGCACATCTTTGCCAGGTGAGTCTGTCACGCACTCATCCGCATGGTTCTCATACGTATGACCTAAAAATACACAACTAACGCCCTGCTCCTGTCGGCTACAACTGCTGCCACATTAGAGTCTGACTTGCCATAATTATTCACTTTTTTTAATTAGCACTTTGGCGCTGAAATTTCTGTAAAGTGCTAATGACTGTCGTTATTGCATTGCCATAAAAGGAAATTGAAAAATTGATTTACAGCCAAAATATGAGCTAATATGTAAAGGTGGCTTCAGGTATGCAGTTTTAGCCTTACAGTAGGTGGGTCATGTACTGTTAAACCCAGTGTATCTTCACTTCTGATTGGTTCCCTGTCTTGATTTATTTGCTGTGGCTTTTGAGATTCTGCTGTGATTTTAATTAATCTGATAACATTTTCTAGCAAGCTATTTAAAAGTGGCTTTATGCTATATTATGGCTAAATAAAACCAAAGAAAAGTGTTTTTGTTTTTGAAGTGTGCAGTGATTCCAGGTAACTAACTGTAAACCAGCTTTTTCCTAATAACAGAGGGCAAAGGGAAGGAGATTTTAAAATAGATTAGACATTAACAAGCTTTTGCTATAATGCAGACACCTGCACAGGTGTTCTGTCCACACATAACTGCTTGCATGCAATTTGTGCCTGTGTGTGTCCGTGCGTATACAAATCCTACGCGCTTGCATTTTTTGCACACAGGGTGTTGAAACTTTATTAGACACGAAATGTGAGTGTTCGAAAGAGGTAAGTCTGGTTGGAGTAGTTCTCAGTCGGGACTGCTTTGCATATCACAATGGATATGTTGTTTTAGTCAACCTCTCACAGTTATGGGGAACGTAATCTGTTTGCAAAATCAAGATAGAGGGGGGGGGGGATGACAAAGATTAGAACGTTTAAGCCTCTGGGTCTGAGTGGTGTGGACTTTGTACTCTATCCGTTAGATTCACCGACCATGACATTGCATACACACACACAGCTGCTCGCACTTCCATCTTGCAACTTGAAGCTTTCTAAGCCTGGAGAGGAGACACGCCTTTAGGTGTCTGAACGTGACACCCACTTAAGAACAAACGGTGGAACGATGCATTGTAACTCTGCCTGCCACCTGGCTGTAATATCAGACACTGTAAATCATTAAACATGATGTTTTTCCTCTAAATACTGTACTGTACTGTAGCATAATGCAATGTGCTTGTATATTCTCCTTTTCTTTGGGCTTGATTTATGGTCAATTGCTACAGCACTATTTTCTTAATTCTATTTAATATGCAATTAAAGGGTATGTCCAGGCTTTACAAGAAGTGGTATCACTATGAAGAGAGTAAATGTATGCTTTAACGATTGACTTCCTTTTTTCTACTGACAAGATTAACTGTGATCTTTAACGAACTACTAGCAAGACAAAGAGAATGGGCAGTTTTATCAGGGCTGTTCCGAGAAAAAAGATTAGGAGTTAAGTTACAACTCAAATGACAGGCAGTGTTTTTACACTCTGAAGATGTGGTTTGTCTGACACTACAGTAGAAAGTCAGTGTGTGGATTAAAAATAAAAGGATTGAAAAAAAATAGGCACCTGGAGGAGCGACGCCTGTTCAGCAAGTCACAATTAAAATAAAACAAAATCATAACACACAGAATCTTGTAAGGCATAGTGATACCGCATTGTATGGACATTTACTTGTGCTACAAAACAGTCATCTCTGTTTAAATTTTTTATTGATTATGGTAATAATGTAGACTTCTTTTAATATTTAAATATTTAAATATTTAATCGCATGATTGTCCATAGTTAATCGTGATTAATCACAAACTATTCACACATTTTTTATCTGTTCAAAATGTACCTCAAAAGGAGATTTTTGAAGTATGTAATACTCTTATCAACATGGGAGTGAGTAAATATGCTGCTTTATGCAAACATATGAATATATTTATTATTGGAAATCAATTAACAACACAAAACAATGACAAATATTGGCCATAAACCCTCACAGGTACTGCATTTAGCATAAAAAATATGCTCAAATCATATAACATGATAAAGCCAATACCCATACAACCCATTTTCATTCACATATCTTGAGGTCAGACGTCAAGGGACCCCTTTGAAAATGGCCATGACAGTTTATCCTCGCAAAAATTTAGTGTAAGTTTGGAGCGTTATTTAACCTTATTTGCAACAAGCTAGTATAACGTAGTTGGAACCAATGGATTCCTTAGGTTTTCTAGTTTCATATGATGCCAGTATCTTCACTACTAGCCTTAAAACTGAGCCTGCTACAACCTCCGAAAGATCAATTGCGTTAATGCATTAAAGAAATTAGTGGCGTTAAAAGAAATTTGAATTACCACATTATTATCGCGTTAACTTTGACAGCCCTAAGGTTAATACCAGCACTTATACGCACTTCATTTGATTATTTAAATGTGAGAACAGGCAGAAAACTGTTACAAAGATCTTACATTTTATAATGAAGATTTGATAGGAGTTGTTAAGGTAGGATGTGAATGTGGAAATCAACATTTTGCCTTCTCGGACTGGAATGTGCAGTCGCTCTGCTCTTTGAAGTAAAGCCTCCGGGTCCTGGCGTCGTGCTGTCCACTCTACCTGCCCACAATGTTTATCCAGGACTGGTCAGATGTTTAACCTCCTGAAGGAGTCTTCACATCAGACGCACAGGAGTTCACACGGAAATAGAACGGGGTCAGCATGGTTTCTGGCATTTTCAGATGTGTGCTGAATTCCTTTTATTTGTTTTATCAGGCCAGTGCTGTTAAGTCTCCAAAAAATGTCTCTTTTGGGAGGATGCATGGTATTTTTAGAGGCCAGGGCAGAATATTATCGAATGTGACAGTTTAAATTTCCCTGAATGCATTTCATTTGCTGCTTTTTGACGCTTGAACTGATTTCACCCGTATTGAAGTCGTCATTTAAAACCACTTAAAATGACCCTCTTAAACTTCAATGTCATATTTTTACTTTTTAAAAGATAGCCAACATGGCATTGACTTCATAGGGCTGGTCCAGCGTTGAGCGAAGTGACTCATCGCAGCCTATCTTTACCCAAGTGTCTGTCGGGTCCATCTGTCCGTCCAGCGTTGGGGTTTTGCTCGTTCTTCCAGCGCTTGGCAGGAAACTATGATATCTTTCTGGGAAAAAAAAACAGAGTTTGTTTGAAAAAAAACATATTTTTAACTCTGTATGCACTCTCTAATTTGGGTGTGTGTGGCGGGAATTTAGGGCTGACCACAATTTGGCCGTGGAGGCCCTGTATCAAGGGCGGCTGAGCTCTCTCCCCTCTGGCTGGAAGGTCCATAAACTCTATCTGAACTCTGGGATAGAGCTGTGTTAAAGTAGGGGAACTAGTGCAATAGGTGTGTGTGTGTGTGTGTGTCTCTCTAAATGCAGCCGTGTGTCCTGGTGTGTGCATGCACTATTTAAGTTTCCGCAGTACGTGGCTCTAATTGTATGTGCGTGACTCCAAAGCCAAATGAGTCAAGGTATAACACCAACGAGGTATTGAAGGTGAGCATGTTTTCACTGGTGTTGAAAGACTCCTATTGGTTTCAAAGGTGACCCCGTGTATTTCTTTCTCCCTGTCACTCTCCCATTTTCTCCTCTTTTTTATAAACACATTTAATTCTCCCCGTCCTCCATAGACTTCCAGGCCTGCTTGACTGCTACCGATAATCCTTTCCCTGTGTGTTTCAACCTCGCTCGCCCTTTTGCAAAGTAATCTAAAGTGATATCTCTGTTTCTTTCTCTCATCGTTTCTCCTTTAGGAGTTGATCCCACTCATCTTATGTACCGCCTGCCTTCACCCAGAGCCTAAAGAGAGAGACCAGCTCCTCCACATCCTCTTTAACCTCATCAAGAGACCAGATGATGAGCAGAGGTATATGTAGATCAAACAATATGCTTATTAGTTTATCCTGCTGGTTGGATACCATTGTTTAACATCCAAGATATGTATGTTCTCATATGTTTCTGTGTGTTTCCAAAGACAAATGATCTTGACGGGGTGTGTTGCGTTTGCGAGGCACGTGGGTCCCACGCGTGTCGAGGCTGAACTACTTCCTCAGTGCTGGGAACAGGTACAGTACACACACATGCAGGTGGCCTTTTGTTATTGAATGTGCTGTCACTGGTTTTCTGCAACGGTAATACAAAGAGGGTTTCACCTACACACACGCGCTCAACCTTTTAGTTCACTTTTTGTATGAGTCATTTCTTCTTTCTTTCTGTGACACCTAATTTCCACTTTATGGTGGATGTTTCTCTGTTCTATTTCAGTACAAAAACAAGAGCATTAATATTAACCACGACTATTTTTGTTGTTTCCACTTTGCCTCTTACGTATGTAGATTTGACATAAAGGAAATGACTTGCGTTTTGCAAGAAATGCTCAAAGCTCTAATGCAAAAAATATTTGTGCGATATATTAGAAACAAATCTTATGCTTGCGTGTCTTGTATTTAGTGAGCATTCAATGTTGTTGTGATTGCATATTCTTACACAGTAAATCACTATCATTATTTCCATGATGTCCCTGACATATTTATGATAGCAGTCTTGTTTTCATTGCCACCTGTGTCACCTCATTTTCAACACATTTACTGGAACAACAGCTGCCAGAAGGCTGAGAATCTGCCCAGAAAGACTAATAGCGGTTTCCACAGGGTCAGCGTGTTGATGATACTCAAGTTGTTTCCATTCCACGGTGGCTGCCCTCCAGTCTACCTCTCTCCTCCTTTCAACTTCTGTTTCTGTAATTCTTTTAAAACCTGTTTTCCTCTAAATCTCGCTCTCTCTTCCTCTGCAGATTAACCACAAATATCCAGAGAGGAGATTGTTAGTGGCAGAGTCCTGTGGAGCCTTAGCACCATACCTGCCTGTAAGAAAATTAAAAAAAGAGATTTTACATGAATATAGATGATTCAAATATAAATTAATCCTCTCTCTCTTACCAACTTGCTTTATGTGTCTGCAGAAGGAGATCCGTAGCTCCTTGGTGTTGTCCATGTTGCAGCAGATGCTCGCTGAAGATAAGGCTGACATGGTCAGAGAGGCTGTGGTCAAGAGTCTGGGTATCATCATGGGTTACATAGATGATGCTGACAAGTACTCCCAGGTTTGTGTGTTATGAGAGGAAAGCTTTCAGATCTTAACATAAAAAGTGTTCTACTTTCTTTTTGTTCTCATAAAACAGTGTTTTAGCAATAATGCAAATGCTTGCGGGTAAATCTTCATGCTCATCAATATGTGTGTGTCGTCCAGGGTTTTGAGCTGATGCTGCTGTCACTTGGGGACCCGTCAGAGCGGGTGGTCAGTGCAGTCCACCAGGTCTTCATTCCTGCGTTTGCTGCCTGGACCACAGAGCTGGGCAGCCTGCAAACTACACTCATTCCTTCTCTGTTGGCACGTATAGAGAAACTACTTATGGTAAGTGACCTTGTGCATTTTTTCTCACCCCCTCCCGATAGTAAAAATTTAGTTTGTTGAGCCAAAGACATATTCAGAAGAATATTTAGAGCAAATGTGTGAAAGAATAGAAAAATGCTGTGAATATGTACCAGAACATCATTGTTCATGTAGATAAACATTGTAAGAAAAACTATCCAATACAACACATAACACTACAGGTATGTGCATTTTGAATATGTCTACCCTATAAAGAACTATATGGACACACCATATGAATAACCTCTTGTCCGCCTTGATCCTTCTTATTTCTGCATATGAGCAAAATCTACAAAAGCATTTAAGTTGTGTTGATGGCTACAGATCTCGAGACCACACAAAATCAATAAATTGCACTTCCTCACTTTTGCTTTCTTTGTTTCTCTTGTCCCTTCTATGTCTCTCTCTTTCTGTAGCAAGGAGAACACGGTCTGGATGAACACAAGCTACACGTGTTACTGTCGGCCCTGCAGTCGCTCATCCCTCCTCTGTTTGCTGTGGTGCTGCAGAACGCACCCTTCACCAGCAGAGCCATACTCAACGGAGACATACCTGCAATAGAGGGTAGGACATAGAAGTAACAAGCAGAAGGAGTAATTCTTAATGCAGTACATTTCCTGAGTTTCTATTCCTGTTCCTGTGTCTTTTGTTTCCTGCAGTGACTCGGTTCCCCAGGCCAGCCTCTCCCCTCCAGGACGTGGCGACCATCATCGGCAGCAGAGAGATGCTGAGTGCTCTGCTGCTGCTCTACGACTACCAGCTGGAGCATGAAGGAACCACTGGCTGGGACAGCCTGCTATGGGTGGTCAACCAACTGTGAGAAATGCACACATACACCCACTCACACACGTGTAAAGTCAGCTTTGTACACGGTGTCACAAAAGCATACACAAACACACACACTGATATTTCCATTCGTCTGCTCTGTCTTCAGCCTTCCGCAGCTCATAGAGATCGTCAGTCGTATCAATGTGACGTCAACGACCTGCGTACACGAGTTCTCTCGCTTCTTCTGGAGGCTCTGTCGCACCTTTGGCAAGATTTTCACCAACACTAAGGTACAACCATGTGTGTAAAAATGTGCTGCCACAACACTTTGGTTTTAACAACTGTTTTTTGGCTTTACTGAATACCTTAATCCATTTGCTACTAAATTTATTTCAGACATTTTGAGTGTCTAAATTCTAAGTTTGAGATGTATGTGCACTATTTTGTGCCTTGCAAAACATGTAATGTCCTAGCATTCACACAAGTTTTTGCTAAAAATCTCACTAAGCAATACTTCACTCTTGCTACTGATGTGTACAGTGCACTTATGCAACATTAGACCTGTCAGTGATGATGCAAAATGCTGTTTATTTGTAGTTTTTCTTTAAATATTTGTTTACTACACAGCGTCTTTGAGTCCTTGAAAAGCGCTATATAAGTTGAATTTATTATTATTATTATTACTACTAACTATAGAGTATCCATTTCAGTGTTAATCATGTAGGGAATAATGAATGTGTCTCTGATTTCTATCAAAAATCCATGTGAGGTATTGAGAACCACTGTGAAATAGTACTTTACAATAAATGTCAATGGTATTTATAAATGTAATGATGACATTTTGTTTATCTTTATGACCTTTTTCAGGTTAAACCACAGTTCCAAGAGATCCTCCGACTATCTGAAGAGAATGTCGGTGAGTGCAGATTAGACCTACACGTAAACACAGATGTGCATTTGTTGTAAGATTTTTCTCAGCTCTCTCAAGAGAACGCTGGTAGGTGGAGTTCACCCGCCGACACTGTTGATGTAAACAAGCTATTTGGAGTCCGGTATGGGTGTTCCCCTCTTCTTCTTTTTTTTTTATTCCGGACATGTTTCTGTAGTTATAAGAGGTGCTTGGTCTCAGTTGGCTGCCAAGTGATTTAGCTTTTGGTATTGTGGCCATTTATGAAATGTGTTTTTGCACTGGGTCCCAGTCTGTGTTTAGGTCATTGTGACCTTACATGGCAATTGTCCTTTTCAATAGATTTTTGTAAAAACCACAGCGATGTAATGCACGCTGTAAACACATTGTGACACACAGTCAGTGTTGCCAAATGCCTTAGCACGACATAATAGACTGCACCTCATCAGTCCTGTCATATTTAAATGTATGGGCATATTTTTTTAATTTCCCTGATTAACTGGGTAAAAACGGATGATGGTTACTCACACGATATGTCCAGCACAGCTGTAATAGTGTTTAACAGCAGAAAAATAGAGTGTGAGTGTCAAATCTTGTCCCATAGTTGTGCATACAGTGAAATGTTTACCTAGTTTGTTCTGTTTTTGTTCCTCTGTCAGATACGTCAGAAGGGAACGATATTCTCTGCAAAGCTACAGTTCCTATCTACGCCACTGGAGTGCTGACTTGTTATAACCAGGTAAATTAATAGCAGACCACAGCCAAATAGTAGCTGACTGGAAAACACTACGAAGAGAGCTCTTTAAGCTGATTTAAGCCGATCCCAACATCTCAAAAATAAATAATAATATGTAATATGTATGTAATAATGTGTATATATATATATATATATATATGTGTGTGTGTGTATGTGCGTGTATGTATGTACGAACATGTGTAGTTGACTTTTTGACTACTTTTTAACCCTATACTTTCATGTATGTTAATGCATAGAATGTGAACCGCATTGCATTTTATCGTTCTTTGTCACGAGGGAAATCCACCCCAAAACACAGCAAACATGTTTTTGTTTTGACTTTTAGGTTCACAAAATGATATAGCACTTACAAGACACTGTGGACAGAACATGCTGTATTTGATTTACCTTTCAATACAACACAAGAACAACAAAACATTCTTCTCATGTTAAAAGTGACAAAGATGTCTGCTGTCCCAAAATGCTCTGACTGATGTGTAGAAATGTGCACACATATGTTCATGTTAAAATGTAGATGTTAATGTATTTGTTGCCTACATGATGTAACTGATAAGCATTTATATAATTTCTGTACAGGACGAGGATCGCAAGTTGTTGGTGGGTTTTCTGGAGGATGTTATGACAACCTTGTCTCTGTCCCATGCACCTCTCGACAGCCTGAAGGCCTCCTTTGTAGAGCTAGGGTGAGATAGACACACACACACACACACACACACAAATAAATTCCCACATTACCAACAGTGGACTATCGTTCTACACTAACCGAGTGGGGACCATCGTTTCTGGTCATTTAGAAAAAGCAAAAATGAAATGGAACATTTTTATTTTAAGGTCATTTTTAATAGTTTCATGTTTTTGTTTTTGTTTTGTTTATTTGACAATTCATTTTTTTAAAAAGACACTTACACGGTTACAACACCAATGTACATGCACAGTTAAAAGAACATCAAGGATAACACAAAAACATCACAGGACTTATTTCCATTGTGGTCCTTGTTGTCGTTCAATGTGTTAGAGTTGCATGCGTGTGTGTGTGCATGTGCATACGTGCACATGGAGATAGTGGAGTATGGCTTAAGAGGCATATAAAATCACAAAAAAACATCAATATACAGACAATATTCACATTAGGCATTAACAGGCATTATTCTTATAACAGGCTCTGATAACGGTTGTTCAACGACACAACTATCCGTACAACAACTGTCATCATCTTTGAGAAAAACAGATGCTGACCCTCATAGAAGCTTGTTAATTCTAGTAGCTGATATGTTAACTATGTCAGCAGAGCAAGTATCAAAAAGAAAATTAATTTAGTACAAACTATTACAGATGATTTCAAAGAGTGCTGGTTAAAATTGTAACATGCTTGAGTACTGTAGCTGCTGTTAAAACACACTATAGTAGTTTTTCAGTAGTGAGTGATAATAGATTCAAGCTTCACACATTAACAGCATTCACAATAGTCCACGTAAAGTAATTAAAATTATGTCCCAACACCAGATTGAATAGGTTGCATTTTATTTATTTTGCTTGTCTTTTTTTTTTTCATAACACTAAATATCTAAAAAAATATGACTTGCATTGACACACACTTTCTTCTGTATAGTGTAATTGATTTGCAGGGCTGATGTGTAAAAAAAAGCTGCCACAATATTACCCAGTATCTTATCTTATGCTCTCTCTTTTCAGCGCCAACCCAGTGTACCATGAATTGCTGCTCACTGTTCTGTGGTACGGAGTCGTCCATACCTCTGCACTGGTCCGGTGTACTGCAGCGCGGATGTTTGAGGTAGAAAACACGCACATTAATGAACTAATCACAGATAACATTTTTACATTTTACATTTTTAGCAAGAATAAATGTCTGCTCTACTACAAAGTGCATACCAGTAGAATATAACATGGCTGCACAATTATTAATAAAATGGTAATTCAGATAGATTTGTTGCATTTTATGATTATCTGTAATTATCCTGTTAAACTACCGTAACTTTATATTAGACAACACATTCTAAACATTCTGTATTATTGAGCTGAAATTGCAGGCTTACACAACCGTGCAGTCCTACATTATAGATACTACATTCATGTTCACCTATTTGCTGTACATGTGCTAGCTCTGCTTGCTATTGCTGCTGTTTTAACACATGCATTTATATTTAGCTACTCTGTCTTATAAGTGTGAGTACTGTAGCGTATAAGGCGCCCCTGGTTCCGGCTGTATGACTAGACCCTCCTAGAGTTAACATCACACCTCTCGCTGTGCACTGGTCTCAGGACAGACTACATAAATATCTGCTGCATGTCAGAGAAAGGCTGAAGTCAGCACCCTGGAAGTCAAAAGAGGTTCAAGGCCTGTTCTATTTCAGTGTTGTTGGAAAAATATAATTTAATCAGAAATGTTTTCTCGTGAACATTTTTTTTTTTTTTACTTTTTAAGTATTTCAGGTTTTGTTGAAATATAATTCACCACTATTTTTCAAGGGAAACGACTCCCTGTTTTTGTCCTTGTCAGGTTCCCAAGGCAAAAGTCCTGGCCTAAACAACCATAACAAATCAGCCCGTCCTTTGAGATCAGTGCACACTTTAGGTCAAATATTGGACTGAGGATCTAGATATAGCAGTAGAACCGGGCCTATGTTGAGCTAAACTTGGGGGAGGAGGAGCGGTAGGCTGTATTCATGTCCCCCCCCCCTGTTTTGTGAAGTACTTGCCCTTTCCCAACACACCCCACTGTCACCATTCCATAGTGACTATAGCTGTCCACCATTGCCGAAACTGTGGGTTGAAATGTGGTCCTCTGCCACAGATCCCAGATCAGATCTAGAACTACTTTATCAATTTAAAGTGAATGAAATAATATTCTGACCTGGAGTCTGTGGAAAGAGCCCACAGCTTTACGCTCACCATACCGTAAGAGTATTTGTGCAGTTTAGCTATGTTGGCTTCGCCATTCCTTCTGCATACATGCGTGTGCACGTGTGTGTGTGTTTGTGTGCGTGTGTGTGATTGTGATTGTGATTGTGTGCGTGTACACACATGCTTGATACATGCAGTGCCGTTCCGTGCCTTGCAGCTATGGTTCTTGTCATTGTATATCACTTTCTTTCCTATCTTTTTTGTGTTTGTTTTTTTTCTTTTTTCCCTCCCCCTTTTCTGTTTTTTGCTTTTTTTTTTTTTTTTTTTGTTTCTCTCTATCTATTGGCGGTGTTGCTCGCTCTTGTCCCAATGCCCCGCCCCACCTCTGTGACATCACGGCTGGCTCTGTCCAATCCGATCAGCTGCTGGTGAAGGGGGTGAATGAGACGCTGGTAGCTCAGAGAGTGGTGCCGGCTCTCATCACACTGTCCTCCGACCCTGAAATGTAAGTGGAACAACAACAACAGTAAACCGCGCCGCGTCTCTCTCTCCCCCCTTCTCTTTGCCGCCTGAGAACCATCACTTGAAACAAGTCTGTACCAGCCAGGAGCAATTTCTCAAGACACTAACTTTATTGTTAAATAAGTCATTTGATTTCCTATCAAATTTACAATTTCCGATTCTCAATGTATTTCCTTATAATTCTCCTTTTGGATGGTTTTTGAGTGGATGTGCGGAGTTGCTCCTGTGTAGGTCGAGGCTGGGCCATGGGGTGGTTCATCAGCATAACCACTGTTAACACTAACACGCATGTGCGCATCATCAATCCGCAACACTAACCCAGCTCTCGTCACCTCATCCGTCTGCAACACTTTACCAGTCCAGATGTGTGCGTGCACATTGCCTGCATGCGGCAATAGCACAGTCCCAGCATGCTCATCTGTAACCCTTTCCCTCTTCCTCCCCACCCTAACTCCGTTTAAGCAGGGGCCCCTCCTCCTGGCCGGTGGTTTGGTTATCTTCACCCGTCTTTCTCGGTTTTATCCTGTCACTCTATTTTCCTCTCTTTCTCTCTCATATCATCCCCTTCTATCTTCTATCTTTACCTCCCTCCTCCTCCTCTCTCTGTCTCCTCCCCTTCCCCTTGCCTCTCCCTCTCTCTCATCCTGCTGTGTGGTGGGTTTGCAGTTGGTTCTCCGAGGCATGAGTGAAGCATTAGTAGATCGCCGTGCGGCTCCGGCCCTTATAACTCTGTGCAGTGGGCCTGAATTGTGAGTCAATCGACACGAGAAAAAAACCTCTCTGTAAACATTGTCATTTTGTGGGCTGCATCCTTACAGTGTGAATCAGTGTCCTCCAAGAAATTTGTCTCGCTGAGCTTGAAAAAAAAAAAAAAAAAAACCTTGTTACCCGTCAGTACATCTGAAGTACATCAGTGGCAGCTTCTTTTAAACACCACAAACATTCAGTTGAAGAAAAAATTAGAGCAATTTGAAGTAATTTGCCTCTCAGTGATTGGCTAAATTGGATGAATACTTGTGAAATCTCCCCTTCGTTCAATCTTGTGGCACACATTTGTCCTTTTCATCGCAGTATAAACATGCCATGCTTTGATAGTTATTCAAAGATCGGCTCTCCTACAAACAAAAGAACATTTTTTTGGGCTGCCGATGTACATCCAGCTTTCATGTTTGTGATCAGACAAAATTAGTGGTGACACTGTTGGAATGCAGCCCTTCTCATCTCATCATTCTCTGTATTGAAATTCACACGCTAATGGGTACACACTTGACCCAACTTGTAGAACATATATTTATTTATATATATCTATATATCAAGTTGCTGTGTCAACGATCAGCAGACTAGAGAGTCCAAGATGGCTCAAGTGTATCTTTTGGTCTTTCCTGCTCCTACTGACAGTGGAATGATTATCTAACATCACTCTAACAGCACCCCATTAATCTTGCTTATCACAGTCCATTATAAATCATTGAGTATTGTCAGATGTTTTTATTATGCATTATTTTGTTTTTGTATTTTTTTTTCATGACGGCTTTGGGAATTTAATGATCCACTTAAAAAAAATCCACTTTTTTACCTTTGTGATTGTTATCTTTTAGCCCAAGAAATTATATGATGAATATATATACCTTATAGATCTAATCTGTATAATAATATCTTTGATGAGTCAACCAATTGATGGGCCAGATTTTAAGAAATTAACTGATCTATATAGATAAATGGTTATCAGATTATCATCGTTGCAACTGCCCATTCAAATATAAACTTACTAGATCAACAAAGCTGTTAGCTGCTAAACTGGAAGTCAACTATGGGAGCAACCACCTCAGTCTTCACTGTGGTTACCAGCATGTCATTACCATGTAATCACTATATTTGTATAAAACCTAGAACATGTGTTAACCAAAGTAGTGCTAACTCTTTGTGGTTTTAGGATAAATGCTTACTTGGAACTTGATGTGCCATTGTAATAACAAATATGCAAAAACAATAGACGATTCCAGTAAATTTGACTCAGTTCATCGTAGCATTATTTGAGGAAACCTGATTTATGCTTCCCAGCCGACTAATGACATAACCTGAAGCCATCTAAAATGTGGTTAATGTGGTTAAAACCCAACAATCTGATGATTCAAACATTTTCTTTTTCTTTTTTTTAATCGTGCTTTTTATTGTTTCCTTAAGAAAAATGATACAGTACAAATACAGTAATATGCACGTATAATAACAGATAGTAACTGTAATTCCAAAAACAAAGTATTCAAGAACAAGGGAGGAGAAAAATGGCAATAATTATAAATAACAATAATACAAAATAAAATATACAAAAACATATATAATAACAAATTTTAAATAAAAACATAAATTATACTAATAATTTAATAATAATAAATATATAAAAAATAATTAATAAAATAATTTCAGACACCTACTTATAAAATAAAAAGGTGATATGAGTACAATTAAATAAAATACAAAAACAAAATGGATCACATAAAGGTTGCATCACAACTATTCAGGACACAATATCGTGACTTACCTCTAACAGATACCACCTGTCAAAACCACAGGACTGTGACTACACGTTATCGACTCCAAGATATGTCAGGCTAGACTGCTCTGTGTTACGATTCAATCATTTCCAAATAAATCTGCAAACTGTTTGCAGATAACATTTGGCTCATTCTGATTCCTACTTAAAGACACTCTTATTGGGAAATTTGAGAATACCTAAAATAGGGATACAGTGACTATGAATGGTCAAACCGTTGTCTTGCTTTCCTGCTGCTTTTAGCTCAGTGAGGATATCTACTATCCCTGCCTTTGGTACCATCATGGAGACCGTCACACAGAAAGAGGTAGGAAAACTAGCTGCACACATTTAATTAAATAAATCATTTAACAAATCATTCTAAAACATGTACTTTCTGTGTGCGTGTGTGTGTGTAGCTGCTGGAGCGTGTAAAAATGCAGCTGGCATCGTTCTTGGAAGACCCTCAGTACCAAGATCAGCACTCTTTGCACATGGAGATCATCAGGACGTTTGGAAGGGTTGGACCCAATGCAGAGCCACGCTTTAGAGACGAGTGTATGTAAAGGACACATAAATACATTTAAAAGTCCAATTCTAATGTCTAATTTATTTTATTTTATTTTATTTTATTTGCCTCTTTTGTGCACTTACTTTTTTGTGTTTTGTTTTTAATTTTTCTAGTTGTGTTGCCACATCTTCACAAGCTGGCGCTGGGAAACAACAGCCAAACGGTGGAGAACAAGAGAATCGACATCGCTACCCAGCTGTTTGAGGCCTACAGCGCCCTCTCCTGCTGCTGTATCCTTCCATAGGTCATACATGATGGTCTGTGAAAGCTGGGCCATATACCTGGATTTACCTTCTTTTGGGAGGACTTTTATTTATAGTCCTAATATTAGCTATTAGGGATGTCACGGTACCAGAAATCTAGTAGTCGATACCAATACCAGTAAATTTCCACGATTCTCGATACCAAATTCGATATCACGGTAAAAAAAAAAACAACAACAACAATAAATCCCCTGTAATTCAACACGTACTCTTTTATTAAAAACATTTGAACATTACAAAAAAACAGAGGCATGTAGACTTTAAGTAATAAATGAAAAGATTTGACCCATTTTGTTCATTTTGGCGTATCATGTTATCGATGTATAGTCAGACGACGGACACTACATACTGACCATGAACGCATCTGGTCTGTCCACTCAGAGTAGTAGGAGCAGGAGGCAGAGGATTTATTGTTGAAGCGAAAAGCAAACACACCTGTTTGGCAATTTAATTCCAATGCTATAAGGGAACAATAACATTAATGAGGTAATCGCCGCGAGGTCGGATGGAGCCTTCACAGCCAGTGTGCACAGAGCAGCGGCGCCAGGTAGAGCCCCGCAGCAAAAGCCCTACCGGAGAGGCCAGACACACCCCCACCCGACAGTGCAGATCAGAGTCAACGCTCTGCACATGTTGACCGTCATCTTTCTTGAAAAAAATGTCCGGTGTAATCGGTAACACCGGTGTTGTCACAAGTTTATTAACCGGTGGGAAATTGCCCTCACTGTCACATCCCTACCAACGACCATTACAGGCATCGTACGGTACCTTTGGTATGGAAGAAAAAGAGTACCGTCACTTTTTTTTAATTTTGGCATCGACTTGGTACCGAAGTATCGGTTCTCGTGACACCCCTATTAGCTATACAACAGATGGATAGCCTTGTGAAGCTTAGGGGGGAAAATGTGCAGCACAGTCGACGTTTTCCAAGAAGTCAACTCACTACTTTTTGTAACTACTGTCCTATATGTATTACCAAATGGATTTACTAGAAGTCTGTGTCAAGGTTGGCCTGGGTCCAGTGTTAGCTGTCGTAACAGTGAGTCAGTGGGAAGGCCGTTAGAATAACCGGACAAACGCTATAGCTGCGCCGGTTAGCTCCTGAATGTGCCTGTGCAACTGTGTGGTACGTAGCAGCGTGGCCCCTGTTGCATGAGTGTGTGTGGTTCAGTGTGTGTGTTGGCAGAGTGTGCCTGTCATTTGGCAGGAGGAGAAAGGGAAAATAAGCTGCCTCCATTTTGGGGCTAGAGGTAATTACAGGGTTGGTTAAGCAAAGGAAAGGATGAGAGAGCGAGAAAGAGCGTGAGACGAAGGGAAGGACTGCGCATCGACTCCAATTGTTAGTAACAGTTCCCAGGAAAGGACCCACGTTTACATTACCTCTGCTCTGTCTCTGTCACCCGTCTCTTCTGTGATTGTTTCTCCCCTTACTATTTCTCCTTTCTCACACTCACACACTTTTTTCCCCTCTCTACTTTACTCTACTCTGTCAACCCCACCCCACACACACACACATAGAGTACAGCTGGTCTGAGGTTCATTCCTATGGATCTTTGTCAGACTGTGATTTCACAGTGCAGTAGTGTCCAGGAGGTATAGCCCTAACCTCAGAGGCTTTACCTCCCACTGCACTTCGTTCTCGTGTAATCAGTGTGACAGGCTCTGAAATTGTACATTCCCATCTTTCTAAAAATATAGATTTGTTCACTCTGTGTCCCGTATAGCTCCCCACCGGCTCTGACAGGTGGCAGAACTCATACGATCCTGGACAAAGTAGCTTTGTGCTGAAACCTACTTTGCAATACATATATTTTTAAGAATTTGTACAATCAAAGGAAAACATTTTTAAAAGAAAAACTGCTTTTATTCAAGAAGAGAACATTTTGAATTATCCTGAAGTAAACTGCACCCATCTGGTAATGCCTGGAAGCACTATCCAAACAGTATTTGTAACTGCTGGGTGTGAAAACACTAACCTTTTCATTTCTATGTCTATACATGTAGTGAGAAAAAGGTTGGTTTTGTTATCTTTTTTCATTCATTTCATTCCCAGATTATTCAGTTTTGGCTTTCTGAAACCTGCACGGCAGCCAAGATAGTGAAACGTTAGCACTGTGATTCCTACCGTATGAATAGTAATACACTCATTCTTGGTGCTGCAAGGTGCTTTTTGGATCAACTGGCATTTTTAAACTGTACTAGTTTCCCATTCCAAGTCCTTAACTTGCTGTGCAGTCATTTCCGAGGAGGTGATGGTCAACCACTTCCTGCCTGGCCTCAGGTGTCTCCGCGCCGACATGGAGCAGCTCTCTCCTGAGCACGAGGTCAGGAGACACGTATTCAGACACTGATTCTAACACTCAAATGCACACACGTATTCAGTATTTCATCCACATACTCACACAGTGATGGACCAGACGGTCTCCTTCTATTTGACAGACAGTCTGACTCTTCACCTATTTCCCAGACACACTCATACACTCACACCTCTGCCTTTTTTATTTGCGTCTCAGAAATCTCACGTGGACCATTTCATGTGAGCATTTTTCCCAAGGTGACTAATGATCAGCTGATTTCTTTTCCCTCCGTACACATCCGCTCTGTCTGTGAAGTATATGCATACCAGATTCTGAGACAGGGAGTATTTTCCAAACTGGAACGCTCACGCAATTAAATCAGAGAAGTACATTTTATTTTGTCATGCTGGGGACATAATTAGACCACGCACCACCTGTATTATACCACTCCAGTACTAAATAGATGTTTACAAGTACTGTATAGATGCACTCAAAGATAGTTTTGTAAAGGTAACATGTCAGCTCAATCTGTCTCTGTCATATCCTCCACAGGTTATTCTGAGTTCTATGATCAAGGAGTGTGAAATCAAGGTGGAAAACAGAGGAATGGCAGACGCACAAGGGTGAGGACAAACAAACAGCCCCCGTCCACACCATCAGTTCTGAAATTCTTTGCGAAATATTGTTTTTTTTATTGCCTGAGAGGCAACAAGTGATAGCTTTAAAGTGGTAGTTGAGAAGAATTCGGAGGGGGAAGATGTAGTCTTACTGTGAGGAGGAGAGGGGTCACTTAACAGTGTTGGGAGTGGGCCTGCATTGTGGGTTTTATTCCCCCAGGGGAGAGAAGAGCATTTAAAAGTGTTGGAACCACACTCATTATGTGGGTATCTTCACAGAGGGAGAGAGAGAGCATAAAAATGAGAGGACTTGTTTTCGTAAAGCTAAGAGAGCTGGGACACCGGCCAAACTGTGGGTGTCTTTTTCAAAAGATGTTTCCCCCCATCTTGTTAACATGTGTTCGGGGCTCATTAAAAGGAGCACTGTGCATATAAGTGCGTATATGTCTGCTCCTCTCTGCGCACATATGCTCAGCTTTTGGGTGTGTTCCCCCCCCCCAGAAAACCCTCAGTTAAACTGTGAGGTTAAAATCTCTGTTTGTGCCGAGACATTTTTGTCCCTCTCTCATTTTGGTCTGTCAAGTCTTTCTTCGACAATCTCACACTATAATTGATCATTGGGATCTTTATTTCCCGCAGCATGTGTGTTTTGACCTTGTAGAATGTTCTTCTTTCCCCCCATTTGACTCCCTGGTATGAAATAAATTTGGAAATCGTGATATTTTGTGGCTATCGCAGCTTAGTGAGCATTCTGTTTGACTCTTTGAAGTGGCATTAGACATTAGAGCTGCAACAATCAATCAGTTTTGAGTCATTTTTTTAAGGGAAAAAAAGTTGAAATTCTCTGATTCCAGCTTCTTAAATGTAAATATTTTCTGGTTTCTTTACTCCTCTATGAGGGTAAACTGAATATCTTTAAGTTGTGGACAAAACAAGACATTTGAGGACGTCATCTTGGCCTTTGGGAAACACTGATTGACCGTTTCGATCGATTAATCGAAAAGAATATCGACAGATTAATAGACAATGAAAATATTCATTAGTTGCAGTCCTAAACACATTAACATTGGAGTAATAATACTCCAGTGTATTACATTTCACATGTTTATTTGCATTTCTTCAGAAAGGTTTATGCAATTGCTCGAATTTCTATACATACTTTATATAGAACAAGTAAAGTGATAACAGTAAACTAACTTTTCGCAGGAATGTTGAGGCCTTTATGCTACAAGACACGAGCCACTTTGATAACAAATAGTGAAGTTGTACTCATATAGAAGCCATGTGAAGGTGTTCACCAGTCAACAGAGTGTGAACTCCAAATTCATTGACTTTGGCTCGGTGTTAAGATGTGATGTTTGTCCTTCTGTTGAGCAATGCAGCAGCTTGGCAGAGTGTCGTATCAGTCATAAGCTCAGCTAACTCAAAAGAGGAACTGATGGAGCCGTTTGACTGTAAAAACCAGGAGGGGCTGTATTGGCAAACAGCATTTCCCTTCTAAAGAAGTAGAGTAAAGGTCTTTCAGTATATGTTGTTGCTTCATCATGGCCAAATTCAACCTGTACACAATTTTTTTTTCCCCCGTAGCTCCATGTCCATCGCCTCCAGTTTGGTTGGCGAGGACGCCAAGACCAAGTTCCTGAGCAAGATGGGTCAGCTGACCACCTCCGGCGCCATGTTGGCCAACGTCTTCCAGAGGAAGAAGTGATCACGACACTGACTAATCGACTGCTGCGACTAACTGACGATCCCCCGCTGTTTTTTGGGAGCATTTCATTCTACTGGGAAAAAGCATTGGTTCGGCTTAAAGTAGAACAAAACCACGTGTATTGTTTATTCAATTTCAAGAAGTGAAGGTTTGCTGAAAGTTGATTTTAAAATCTCCAGTGCAGTGGGGACTCTTTTTTGCAGTGACAGCTAAGGTTTTCTCCTCTGCTCATTTTTCCTCTCCTTAAATCATGACGAAAGCATCGTCCAGGACTTTGCGTTCATGAATCAGTGTTGTCAACATTGTCATTTCAGAAAGAGGTCGAGAGGGAGGAAGACACTTGAGCGGTATTGAGATGCACCCAGAGTGATAGTAAGGGACTTGTTTCTTGGACGTTTTCTGGACTCGAAAGTATCACAGAATTTGATTTTCATCAGAAGAGCTTCACTCGTCTCTAGGAAACAAAACTCTGAGCGCGGCCTGCTGGAATTTCATTTTGAATTTTAAAAACGCCATCTTGGAGCAAAGAGTTGTGCGATAGATGCATTAACATTCGTTACGGAATACTGTCTCTCGTAAGAACGCCTTGTACAGGGTATCTGTACGGCTCAGAAGTGTCACATACTTGAAGCTATAAAAAGAATTGTCTTGCCTTTATTTCTTCAAAGTCTGTCACTGTTTTTTTTGTTTGGACAGCTTCTGTTTTATAACTTATTTATGTCTTAATGAAAAAAAGAAACAACCTTATTCCAACTTCCAAAGAAATTTGCACTTCACTTTACTATTTTGTTCTTTATTTTATATATATATATATATATATATAAATATGTTTTAATTCAGAGTCTTATACATTGAACATTATCACTACTGTTTATGGATTTTGTTTATCCGTTTTGGCAATGTGAAGTTGAAGAGAACACTGATCATGATTATTCCCTCTCTGTCGGTTGCATCTTGTCTCTGTGTTGCAGTGTCTCTGATAATTGTACTTTTTTTTGTTTTCTAAAGTGGGTATTTGGTTCTATTTTTTTTGTTGGTGTTCTTTTTCGATATGCTCTATACAAGAAAACGGTAAATAACTGTATCATACACTGAACTGAGGAGGATGGTACTCATTATGTATATTTGAAATCGGTGTCATGGTGTATTAAAAGTTGGAGGTCAGTTGTGTACTTAAAAATATACGTCCGGAGGCCTCATTGAATGTCGGCATGCTTTTTAGACTTCTTGGTGTTCTGATTATGGCTCCGAGTGTCGACAGGTGTTGGAGGCTGTAAAACAAAGTCATTTCACAGACAAACACACACTCCTCTGTGTCCCTGCCCCTCACATCCAACCCTTTGATGTGATCCATTGTCTGCTTAGTACAACAAACCAAAGTCCATCTTAAGGGACATTCCCAACAACTTCTTTCAAAGGAGCACAGAAGTAAAAGCTCAGATCTGCCGTCAAGATTGCGCTATCAGGCTGGCCTGTAGGTTGCAGCCTGAGGGGCCCCATGTTTGCAAGGGCTCCAGATTAATTTTAATTATTTAAATGTACTTCAGAGAAAAAAACAACTTACCCCATAAGAAACATTAAAGAAATTAAACAGTAGATGTGGCCCTCATCTACAAAATCAGATGACCTTATGAACCTGGCCCCATGATGTGACCAGGTTCAAAATTTCAATTTGGTTTTCAAATAATACGTCACTACTGTACAGAATAGCGGTAAAATGAAAATATGATCACGGAGCACAAAAACAAAAAGCACAACAGCTGAAACAACACCAAGATCTACTAAAGAAAAACCCTAAACTCGATATTTCAAGGTTTAGATTAAAGGCTGTCTCAATGTGTGTACGTTTGGGCTATGTAATATTCCTAACATGCTTTTACACATGGCACTAAATTACTTTTTTCTGGTAACGTTAAAGCATGATGAGTAAGTGTGGGGGGCCCCACCTTAATCCGCCACTGGCTACCTCTCAATCCATGCTATCTTCCCTTTAGAAAAGGATGATTTAGTATCAATAACGTGGTTAACTTTGGCCTAAAATCATCAAAAGAAGACAATTGATCTCAGTCAAAGACGTGTGCATCTCAGGAGGACCCCCGTAGGAATTTAACTGGGCAATTAAAGCTCAATCCATCTTTTAAAATAATGAAGTAAAGTAACAGGAAATATGGTTGCAATTTCAATAACAGACCGGTTTTGGACAGTTCTGATTGACCTGTAGCGCAATCTAGTAGATTTGAAAATATAGAAATGGGTCAGGCAGGGCCATTGTGGAGCTGAGCACTCATTTAGTGGTTGATTATTATACGCGAGTGAACGAACACCTCTTGATAAAGAACAGGATTTGCATATTCAGGTTAATATTCAACCGTCATCACTGATAACGATGCCAGGTGGACAAATAATTGATACAAGACACGGTGGAACTACACGGCATGGCAGCATTGTGTGGGTGTGTCTGTGTATCTGTGTATCTCTATCTGTAGATATGTGTGCAGGGACAGATGCCTGATATGTGATTTGCATTCCTAGTGAATAGTTTTTTTCTTTGTGTGTCAAAACAACTTTTCTGCTTGTCAAGACCCTTTGTTTGGCTTGGCAGCGTGGGTACGTGTCGCTGTGCAAATATCTGCACATCTGGGTGTGAACCTGTATTTTCAGTATGTGTATATTTCTGAAAATTCTCCTGGCGATTTAGTGTCCAAATGGCGTCAGCAGGCAGCTCTTACTCACATTGGCGACTTGGTGTGACTCACGGATCACATCTGTTTCCAAAGCAAGCAGAAGCAATACCAATCCAACCCTTAAACCCACCGGAACATGGTGGCTAAAGCCTTAATGTTATTAAATCCGCTCTGTTGTGTGTGTATGTGAGGGCCACATGCATGTTTTTCAACCCTGTGTGCTTTTCATTGTGTTCAAGGCAGACCGTGCCGAACCCTTAGAAGCTTCCTCCAAAAATCGTGGTACCAAAACAGGCTTGCGGCTGCTTTCTTCTGCAGATCCGAGTGTGTATGTGTGTGTGTCACTTTAATGGAAACCATTCAGCGGCCCATGGCGTGTGTTCATAAGCTGTGTGGAATAGGCATGAACTTTGACTTGTTGTAAGTGATGCTAGGCAACGCAAACCCACATACTTAACAGAGCTACACTGTGCTCCGACCCAGGTCATTTGAAGTGTGCTGCTTGTAAACCGGCGTGGCGTCCGGCCTGCTGTGAATCTACATTTTTAAATACATCAAAACAAGCTACATTGCAACTTCTGCGTTTGAAGTGGAGCCTTAAACAGTGACTTGTATGTGTTTCCAGTTCATGTTTTGTTGTTAAGGGGGGCTGACTTTTCGGTGTGAGTGTTAGGGGTGCGTTCAGAGTCAAGCTGAGGTTTTCTGATTGCTATAAGAGTCAAATTTGGCTCTTAATTGCTACTGTGCGAGCTGCAGAGGCTCCACCACAGAACAGCTTCTCTCAGCATGTTTTTACGGGAAGAGAGGGGAGAGGGAGGACAGAGCCCATTACCTCCACTGGCTCAGCTTAAAACCCTCATTAGTGTTGCTCTTTCTCCACCCATTGAACTTCCTATGGGTTAAAACAGTTCTTCGTCTATCTACTCACCTCAATTGAACATCAGTCACTGTTGATTTTTAGTCATATTTTGTGCTTGTTTTTATGAAAACATCTGGAATATCAGTGCTGCACATTAACATATCTGATTTATTATTTTAAAGGGGACCTATTGTGCTTTTTTCCTTTCCTTTAGTGTGTTAGATCGTTTTTTTTGGTGCATGTAAAATGTCTGCAAAGTTACAAAGTCCAGGCCAAAGGGAGTTACACTGCACATTAAAGCATGTAAACATGTTCTAGTAGAAACCTAAAATACGTAATAAGTATGCACCTGAAAATAAGCAAAACAGGTCCTCTTTAAAATAGACACTCTTTTTTTCTTTTTTATCTCTCCAGTTTCATTTCTTCACATCTGTTGTTTTCCTTGTTCACCTCTCCTCTCTCGTGCCAATCGACCCTATTACATCCATTCGGGGCCTTCACATGCGATGTAATATTTGCATAACTGTCAACTTGAAGAGAACATATTCTCCACTCTCTCAAACCTCCCTTCTCTTGACTTTGCCAAGGTGGGCTGGGTCTAATCAGCCATGCAAATTCAGTGCATGTTCCTCACTTTGTGCCCCGGAGGCAGAGAACAGCTGTTTTCCGGAGGCAGTGCATGATACTTTTTTAAATAAGTGGATTTTACAGACTGTAGAAAAAGGCTCATGGCTTATTCCTGGACCCACGCTCCAGGAACTATTGCTGGGATCGGCCCACACGATTCTACGGTATAATGGCAAAATGTAGGAAGTGAGATCTATGAAAGTGACCACATGCTTTGCCTTCAGCGTGTGGGGTCATCTGTGGGAAGTTTTGAGGTCATAACCCAACTTGTTTGGCCAATCACATGAGAAGTGCCACTTGACAAACTCTTTCAAAATAAGAGTGTGGGAGTGCAGCCAAACATTAAAGTTGAATCACAGAAAAACATGTAGTGACAGTATTTCTAACTCCAGTGTATAAAGGATCATATTACCATGATAATCTTACATCACTGACAACAATCAGGCACACTAGTCTGTCACATACACATTCATTCATTCAGAGAGAGAGATATCAGTGCTTAGAGCCAGGAGAGAGGGCTGAACTTTTTTTTTTTGCAAACAGTATAACGTGGGAGGAGTTCCCTCCCTACCTCCCTCAGTCAAGTCAGTCAGTTTTTACAAGCTGTTGCATGCAGCTTACTCCACAACGCGTGGGTGAAAGCAGAAGGAAGATGAGAAGAGAGGAACGGCTGGGAACTGCAGCAGCCTAACCGGGAATGAAGGCGCAAGAATGCCCTGTGAGACGGTGTGGAGGACCAACCACTTTTACGCACTTTAAAGAGAAGAAGTGATTTACTGTGAGGTGGATCTGAAGAAGAAGAATTGGATCTTGGTGTTAGGAAAAGAACAAAACGTTTTCCCCTCAGAAGTTGTCTTCATAAAAGCAGCAGAGATGAGGTTTAACTTGTCTACAAGTTGGATAGTCCGAGGCTGGATAACATGCGTCCTCGTCACCTTTTACGCACAGGTAAAAAACACACACTTTTGGGTATTAAAAAGGTTTTAATTATTTCCCTGATAACAAAATTAGGGAAAGCATTTAATAGTCAAAGTTTATTCTATACTCTGTTTCCTGTGCACTTTTTTTTTTTATGGAGCTGCCACTTTTATTCGAATGAGCGTGCAATGCAAAGTATTGGCAATCCAGATGTTTTTGTGAGTAGATGGAATAGGAGGTATGAAACAGTGAACCAGATTATGTGTCATCACATCAGATGATTTGTATGAACCGGTCAGAAGGAGAAGGAGAAGGAGGGGGTTGCATTTTTACGCCCGGACGCTGACTGGAAACAGTTTTGTTTGGGTCGAGTCCACCTCGCCTGTTCTGACCGCAAAAACGCACGCTGGCGACTGGATGCTCTTCTCTCTCTACCAAGCATTCTCTCAAACCTGGCCAAATGGCTCATTCATCAGGAGCCTCATTAGCTCTGCCAAAGGAGAGGCTTCCAAAGTGAGAAGCAGAGTCCAACAAGGGGTGTCGTACAGAGATCAAAAGGGGGTGGCCACTAAAAATAGAAATATTCTAGGATTTGTATTCCCTAGAGAGAGAGAGTTGGGGGCTGCAGGAATGTGAAAGCATCACCTTTTTTGTGATCATTTTCTTGTTTCCATTGTATCAAGACACTTTCCCTGTATCTTGACATTATAAGAGCTACATAATGTCTCAGCTGATTCATTTGAAGGAGAAAAAAAAGTGAATGTCCCAGGGCATGTTGATGACCATGTTGTTGTTTAGTCCAAGTAGCTAACTCTGTCCAGGTGGAGTAGTTTAAAAGTTGTGGTCACAGTGGTGGGACTGCTGGGCACCAGTGATCTATCACTGCCTTGTTTGCCTGTATATATGGTAATAAACCAGTTATGACTTTGACTGGAACAGATGCTCTTTCTTTCTCTTGTTTTTTTCTTCTCTGCTTCACCAAAATGTGTTGCAAGAAGAGATAGTGCTCATGGAGGGCACTGCATTCTGAGCTCCAGACAGGTAAATGGCACAGAACAGAAGATGTTTTTCCACAGACTGTCAAATGCAAGTAGTGGCAACAAGAGTATGGAAAACGAGTCAGTGTTGTGTGGACTGGAAGAAATATTTTTCATCTACGTTTTAAGGTGACACTGCAAACCGTTGGCTTTGGTTTGTTCTCACCGTGGTCTTGCCATTACTGACTCACAGTATCCCCAAAAGAATTCCCCTTCATTTTCTTGGTTTTCGACCGCTTCATCCAGTCCACGCCAAATTCATTTCAAACTGTCTGTGTGACATTGAGCAATACAAGATTACTTCAAGATGTGGAGTGCTTAAAAGTCGATACATCATGAATAAACTGAGCTTCAGTGGATTCATTTACATGTCTACCCACACGGCTCCTGTACTTTTTTTATTAGCCAGCCATGCATTCATTCATCTGGCCACCTTTCATTCAAATACTCCATCAGCAACCTCTTTTCCCGACTCACTACATCTAATATTCAACCAACAACGCCTCTTCATTTTAATAATTTTATTCATCAAAGTGTGTTTTTCTAACCCCCTGTAGCTCCATCCATCCATTGAGCAATAACAGCACATTGCCTCAGGCTTGCAGATCCAAACTTGATTTAACTATAGCCTCTTACAACAGAGACATTCAATTAAGAGATAAAGCTTGTAGTCTTGTGTGACAATAGAGCTTTGTGTGAAGACGTTTGGATTAGAATTTTTTAAGACCTTTAGTATGTCTCTAACACACCCTCTGTCTTCAATCAAAAACAATTAGCATGGATTATAGTTGTCTAGGGACTTGTTTTACATCTGTTTGCAGTATCTGTTCTGGTCATTGAGCTGTCTTTTTGCAGAGTTCCCAGCTCTTATTTAGTTTTTTATTGAGCCATTCTTCCTGCTGCAATTCTAGACATGGCATTTTTTCCCTGGAAAAACCTACAGTGCCACTTGTTGCTCAGTTTTTTTTTTGACTGGATAGCAAGAAAATCACAACCATTTTTTTTAAAGATAAGAAAAACTGTGTTTGCATCTTCTAGATGCTCATAAATGGTTAAAGTTTTGAAAGTTTTTTTTTAATCAGGAGATTTTAAAATATCCAGATTTCTGCAGGTGGCACTTCAAAGGATTTGTTTTTATGGCTTTTAAAGGATTAATCACAGATGCAAACAGTGCACAAAGATTCATTGTGCATTACAGCTTTTACAGCACCTTATCGCGGATAAGGTGATACTGGATAAAGTCACGCTGATGTGCTTCTCTTGGCTCGGGCCCAAAGGCTGCTTCGGCCGTTATGCAAATTCTCTGGTATTGTGACATTAAATGGAATGCACTCTGCATCCCACTCCTGTTTGATGGGATCATGCATTAAAGAGATAAACAAAGCAGCTAGGAAAAGATGATAAAAAAAGGGAAGTTACTGAATATCATATATCATTTTCTCCATTCAATGCCCCTCGCTCTATCCAACCGTTTGACTATTTCACCTTTTCCCTACCCTATCTCTTTCATTCAGACTCACACACACTCAAACATAAGTGTATATTTGAATCCGTACAGCAGATAAAGTTAGCTTTGAGGTTGGATGTTCTATCTTGACCGTCATGATAACCTATAATCATATAGGGTGGATCAGCTCTTTTCCTCTTACATATATATTTAGTGAAACATACGGCCTCACATAACTGAGACCCAGTGTTTAGATGTGGCGGCAACAAAAATACAATTCCCAGCATTCTTTTGGCTTCCCGTGCACTCTGGCCCAGTTGTACGGATTGACCACCACCGTGTCTCCACACGTCTGTCTGTCTTCTCTGTCTACCTATCTACACAAACATGAACCCCTTAGAATGGGAATCTTTCCTACTTCTGTCACTTGTGTCTGCTGCAGCACATGGTCCTCATTAGTGCTGCGGTCCGAGCTATGAGCGCTGTGCATCATTATCCCTCTGGTTAGATTCGAAAAACAAAGACTGGCTGATGTGTGAGAGGGTTAGTGGAGGTAATTAAATGCTGCAGCGTTCTTGTTGTGCTGTTGTAGCCTGAGGCCAGCCAGCCAGACAGACAGACACTGAGACTAAACAGAGTTTAACATGGAGGTGTGAGAACGAGAGGCAAAGAAATAAGGAAGAGAGGAGGAGTTTTAATCTAAACTAATCTTATTGTGTATCCTAAGATTTTAACATGAACCTATTATTATTAGTATGATGACAGACAGACTTTTGTGTGGAGAGCAGGGGGGATGGATTTGTCCCATTTCATTTAAAGCTGCAGTGGGTAGAAATGGAGCATAAATATGATTAACAAAAAGTTATTTTTATAAAACGGTCACTATATCTTGACAGTAGTGCATGAAACAGGTAAAAAAAAGAATATGCCTCTGTGTCCTCTGGTGCTCCTAATGGCATCTGCAAGATATCGACCGGAGGAAAACAACCAATCACAGCCGAGCTGGAGCCCGCTGTCTCTGAGCAGCTGTCAATCGCTCGCAAACTCCGATCGAACAGTCAAACTAGGAATGCCTATTTCTCTCCTCAAATGTTTTCAGAAACATCGTGTAGTGTACTGTTTACCTGTAAAATGAGAAAGTTTGTGACCCGGCAGCCATATTGAGATCAGTTGAGGAAATAAAAAGCACCGCCCACCAGCTGGAGCACAGCCAATGGGAACGCTCTCTCTCTGAAATGACCTGTGATTGGCCAAAGTCTCCCGTCGCGGGCTAGATTTTTTTAAAGCCTGGAAACAGAGCCATGAGGAGGTGCAGAAGTCTAGTTTGCTCTCGGAACACTTTAATTACAATATGCTGAAAGGTTATTATGGAATTTTTGCCCAATGATGCCAAAAATATACTACTGCAGGTTTAACTGGACCTCTGCGGCACCAGCATTTCTCTACAGTACAAATTACAGTGTGAATGACTGGATTAGTGTATAATTTCATGGGAAAAAGATGCTTTTATAAGGGCGGAATGAGATAAAGAAGAAGGTTGGTCCGAGCTCAGAGTGCAGTCAGGCCTATAGGTTGTATTTATCTACATTTATATATAGATACTGAGGCTTTGGCGGAGTTGCTGTCATAACAGACAGATTCTGTAATTCAGCAATGTGGCTAGGAGTTCACCGGCCTCTTATTCAGGGTGGCTGGAGGGTGGGTACAGTGTGTGTGTTTGTGTGTGTGTGTGAGAGCCTGCATAGCTTATCTATGTGGCTTTTTTTTTTTACCAGAGTTCCCATTCATTGTTTAAAACATGCACAGATGTTTCACTGTTCACTTCCATGTTCCTTTGCAACAGGAGCTCTACTCCTAGCTAATTCTATATCTTACACTGTTGGATGACAGCCGGAGGCTTAACAGCTGCCTCAAGATTTGTTTTTATTCACACCATTTACTTAACGGGCAATTTGACCAATCCTGCCAAAAGAACATGGTGATTTTCTTTTAACAGCGGGGATCAGGAGAATATCTGCAGCCAATTTGTTTATTAATTCCAAGCCAACTGGAGTTGATTGCATTTAGTCCCAGTTGGTTCTCCTTGTGCAACTGGTTGCTATTGGGATTTGGTTTGCTGGTTTGGAGGGTGTGCAGCGCTGTGGTCAGGTGCTTCTGAGAGTGTGGAAAGAATTCCTGGGCATGTCTTGGAAATATTTTAACCATCCTCTTCCTCTCATTACTCACCGCCATCTCGAAATATCCCGTGTGGATTTTGAATGATGAACTGACGGGGACGGATTGCAATAGAGAAGCGTGAGGGGAAAAAAGTACTGATTGAAAAATCAATGTTTTTGATCAAAAAAAAAATCATGATATCATTTGGTTATCTTTAAATTGAATGATAATTCTCATGTAAATAGTTTTGTTTTTGACATATTTTTCCTCTAAATGTGTGTTGCAAAAGGGTATAAGACTGCTTAGTTTCCTGTCACACAAAAAGCTAAACTTGCAGAAAATAACAGACAACTCATTTTATGTCTTGATATTTTTTTTTTTTAGAATGCCGTCTCCAAATCTCTCCAGTGTAATGAAACACATTATTTAAGAGGCTCCAGATGCTGCAAGAGGTGTGAACCAGGTAATAGCACACTCACACACACACACACACACACACACACACACACACAGGGATCAAAGTAAAACACAAGAAAGTAGAAAGAGCATATCGTATATCTGGTTTACTCAACGGAAGCAGCATGACATAAAAATAGATTTCCATTCACAGAGATCCTAAATGAAAAAGAGGAACCATGTTTAAAAATGGAACATTTTGGCTTAAAATGGCTCTGACGTGCACATGTGTTTTCACAACCACACACAATTTGCGTTGACATTTCATCCACTAGAAGTACCCACTTATAGGAAAAAGGGCTCTAATTTTGTCAATTTCCTTCTACTTTTGTCTTCTTCCATCAGGTTTTTAGTGGTTACTGTGATTATGTATGGGTTGTTAACTCCATCTGTCTTTCTTCCTCCTTCTATCTCTTTAATTTCTTTCTTTTTTTGGCTAGGCTTCCGTGTGTTTTCCGACTGCACTGATTCCCAACAGACTATATGTGTTAAGTGTAATCGTGATGAATACCAGCCCGGCTGGACTGAAAAGACGCGCTGTCTTCAGCAGAAGTTCTGTGACCCAGGTCAGTATTTACAGCTTGGATTTCAAAATCCTGAAAAACCATTAAAAAGGTTTTGCTTTAACTATAAAAAATATGTTTAAATATGAGTTTTATTGTTTCTGAATATTTTGTCAATCCCTGTTTACTTCCACTGGAGAACGTAATGTCTCATAGATAGGCCTCTGATATATACATTCTCAACAACAGTTAAGATTAAGGGTTTGATTAAGTATTTAATTGTTGTATTGTATTGATTTCAGGGTTCTGATCACCACAGAAAATGTCCCTGTAAATAATTTTGATGAAGTGAACTCCAGGAAAGTTCAGATTCCAGCGTGGAGTTTTAGATGCAACAGACAAGATCATTCCTTTGCACTGAAATAGTCTCCCCTTTGACCGCCAGGTAAGGGGTTTATGGTGCAACCTCAGAACCCATTGGCAGAGGAGCTGTGTCGCTGTTCTTCCGGCCTCCAATGCTACCCCATCAACTGTGAGTACTGTGAGAGGATACCCACCTGCGGCGCTGGATTTGGACTCGAGGTTGACCTCGGTGAGACACACGAACGCAAAACACGATTACAGCGGAGTGCCCACTTGGAGATATACTACAATGTTTGTTATTAATTCCAGAGTCTACTAATGGAAGGAAGACGTGTGTTGAATGTAAGAAAGGCTTCTTCTCTGCTGACAACAGTGCCGAACAATGCAAACAATGGACCAAGTAAGTGTAGATATGCACACACACACACACACACATAGAGTTTTTAGCCTGGAATCTTTGGGTGCCATGAAGGGAAAATGCAATTGGGTGGTTGTCGTCCGCCTCACCACCAGCCAGCTGTTATGAGTAATACTCACACCACTTCCCCTGGAACCCTGGACCAGATACCAGCTTCCACTACCGGCCGGATCTGTAGTGATGATGATGACGATGGAAAAAGGGAGGGAGAATTTTGTTTTTCTCTCCATCTGTTCCTCCTTCTGTCCTTCATCATTGCAGATCCAACTGTAAAGGCTGGCCGGTTGGCTTGTAAAATGTAGAGGGAAAGAAAGAAAAAAACAAGTATTTCCAGTTGTACAAATATTCCTCCTCACTGTGTGTTTTTTGTGATTTCACCCTCTCTTCTAGTTGTAAGGCCGAGGGTAAGAGTGAAACACAGCCAGGCAGCGCCCAGGCTGATGCAGTGTGTGGACCACCTTTCTCTGGTGGGCCAGGTAAGACATGGACACATTCACTGCAGACTGTCACCATACAGAGGCAATTTAAAGGGGACATATCGTGCCCATTTTCAGGTTCTTACTTGTATTTTGGGTTTCTACCAGAACATGTTTACAGGCTGTAATGTTCAAACAACACATTATGTTCCTCATACTGTCTGTCTAAATATACCTGTATTCACCCTCTGCCTGAAATGCTCCATTTGAGTGCATTTCAACGGGATTGCAATGGAAAAACGTTGCTAGGCAACAGTTTGCGTACATGTTTATTTCCTGTCAGCTGATGTTATTCACATACACTGCAACCAGGAATAAACTGGGACACATTTAGAATGTTTACGTTTAAAACCTTGTAATGGTCTAAATATTGTATATTTGTGACATCACAAATGGACAAAAATCCTAACGGCTTGTTTCAAACCACAGTTTCTGAATACGGGCTGTGTGTGTTTCTCTGTATATTGAGCGTTTTGATAGTTTAACAGTATTTATAAAGCACTTAAACCTGCTTTATAATATAAAATACATGAAAATCTCACTTTTTACAATATGGGACCTTTAATGCATATTTAACCTCTAAAAATAAAGATACACTTTGCTAGGGAAAATATTATTTCTGCTGCAGTACAGTTTAAATGTCACAGTAAATGTAGAAAATGATAGAAAAGGTGTCTGATTTAGTTGTGTTTTTGACAGATATTTATGAGTTATTGTATCTTTTGCAAACGTTTATGGCTGACAGATGTAAAGTAGAAAAGCAAGCTCTCTGTAAGAACTCCTCTTTCTTGCAGGTGCAGCATCCTCCTGGGTTATAGTTTCAGTGCTGTCAGTCATCACCGTTCTGTGTCTCCTCATCTTACTCCTCTTCTGCTACAAGGACAAACTGAAATTACTCTCTGGTAGGTTACAGTCATGTTAATCTCAAAGTTCTCCTCTAGCTATGATGTTTCATTATTGTTCTTTTTAAAAGTTTATGATTTTAAAAGGTGTCATACATGGTAGACATTGATTCAAAGCAGACATACATTTACTCGCACGTTGCACAAAAGTGACTGCTATTACGTCTGATCACATTAAGAACACATCGTAGCACATAAAAACTAAATACTTTCTTTAGATTTGACTTGCTGTTTTCACCAGCCTCCTTGCAGAACATCTTCACCAGAAATCATTAAGATTTGTGCTTCGGCATTTTATTCAATATTAAGGTACAATAAGTTGTTTCTTTGTCTAGTAAATCTGCGATCCTGTGTCCAGAATCTGAAGAGGACTAGGATACAACAGGTAAAGTGGAATTTCAGTTAAAAAGCCATGGAAATACACAAAGTTATTATATGTACTCACACCTACTTGTTAGATTGTTTATTAAATATACGATCAAATAAAAGAATTAGGAACACATACAGCTCTTATGTCTATTACTACATGGTGTAGGGTTTGGGAAATCACATATTTCTTACTATTCATGCACAAAATAACAGTTCCTTACAATGTGCCTGTCTTTGTTTCTGTGGTTCTAGGAGACCTTGGCCCCTCTTTACCACAGTGGAGCAGGAGGAGGCCCTGGAGGCCCCAAATGTACACCCTGTGTTACGACCAAACTCATTTACCCAACGCCCACACATGATGAGCTCCCATGCACCTATTCCACCTCTGTTCCCGATGCCAAGGTCTCACTGGCCTTCACGAGGGAAATGACAGAAAAAGAAGGGACCAAGGGGAAGACGGTGACGGAGGATCGGAGCGAAGGCTCCGGAGAACCTGAGGAGGTGTCAGAAGAAGAGGAGGTTGTGGGTGCGTCTCCTCTTTTGGCAGGTTCTTGTGTGTGTGTCATTCCCGTCCACGAGCCGTTGGAAGTAGGGGAGAATGAGGACTGTAGCCAGGCTGTCAGCCCGGGGACTCCAGGAACCTGCTCGTGCGGAGGGCTGGATGGAGATGAGAGTGGGAAAGAGGAGAAAAGTGGGAGTGTAAGGGCTGAAAACGGTGATGGAAATCAAGAAAAGATGGTTTTGTCCAAGAGTGAGACAGGTGTTGCATCTCTTGTCTCCCTTTCACCTCCACTTCTCCACACCTCCTCTTTAATCCCTCCGTCCAGTCCACTTGCTGAACTCTGCCTGCCGTTGTCTCAGGCTCAGATGAGATCAGAGTTTAAACCCCACCTGACCGACAGGTTACTGGTAAAACAGGAGCAATTATATAGACCGGCATGCAAAGACTTTAACTCAACAGAGAACAACACGACCTCGGCGATGACCTCGGTCAACCCCTTGATGACTTCCTCGTCTGTCGGAGATCTCTACTTGGACAAGCCCCCTGAGGCCTCGAGCCCAGAGAAAGGACAAGAACTTTCCTGGGGGGATAGCAGGGGAAACAAGCTCTCTTCTGGGGAGTCAGAACTGGAGTGCTCACCTGAGAGCCTCCATAGTCAGCTGGCTGAACCAACTCTTACCTCAGGTAGGTGAAAATGTAAAACTAGATGCCTCAAAGACACTTGGTCCCCCCCATGCATCAAAAATGAGAAAATGACACATGAAATAATAGGTACGACAAAAAGAAAAATACTAATGAGTGTGAGACCTTAAAATTATAAAGTGGGAGGTCAAAAATATGAAATACAAAGTTCGAATTATGACTTTTTAACTCAATAGAATGAGATACTAAGTAAAAAGTTTTACCTACTAAATGTAAAAATTTTGCTATTTCATATTTTTGACTTACTTTCATAATTATAGTGTCATGAAAAAGTCATAAAAAGTCATAGTATAGTATGTCATAAAAAAGTTTTTAAAAAAGTCATAGTATAGTATACCATAAAAATAATTAAAAAGTCATATTATAGTATGCCATAAATAAATTCATATTATAGTATGTCATAAATATGTCATAAAAACTCACATTATAGCATACCATAAAAAAGTCATAAAATGTACAAAAAAAAAAGTTGTTTGTCTTAAAAAAGCCATTAAAAAAATCATAGTACAGTAAGTCATAAAAAAGATATTAAAAAAAAGTGAAAAAGAAAATCAAAAGACTTGGAAAGTCAATCACTTAATTCTGATTTAGTATCTCATTATTTTCACTTAGTATTTGTGCTTTTATTTTTATTATTCTAAAACTTTTCATAATTTTTTTTCCATGGCAGAATTGAGCTTCCATACTTCTGCGTGTAGATTCCCAGAAAGTCAAACTATTTTTTAGCTCTCTTAGGGCAATACAAAGATGCTACAGTATGGAGCTGGATAATTCCTGAATATTTTTTGCTATGACTACTCAGCAACATCAATGAAAACTGAATGCACAGTGGTTGTGTGCTCTGGGGATAATGTCTCATTACAAACACTGTGGGACCACAGTTGTGTTTGCCAGGTGGATTCTGTGTTCATTGTTTGTGCAGGCAGTCACCACCACTGTATTGCCACAGGGTCATACCCATACACGATTTGATATACTACACGGCAGCGCTCTCTTCCCGCAGAATAGGTGGGATTGGCGACCAAGAACAACAGAGTGAAATTCATGTTGGTTTTAATGGCGAGTTTTACCGTCACATGGATGAACTTGTATTGTTCTCGCAGAAACCTTTACACGCTGCCAAAGAGAAAAAAAATAAATCTCTGGGAATCATATTTATGTATTGTGCCTCAAACACAAAGTGGTTATGGTTAGTTATAAAAGCACTATTATCAGAACGGTCTGATCGAGACAGTGGTTAGCGCAAACCGGGGTATTATTAGGTGAACACAACTTATAACAGAGGATTGGTTTCAGCAAAAGAACAAGAAATTTGTGTGATTGTTTCCAAGAAATATGCTTTATGAAAGCCAGTATTGATAGTTGGACCCCGAATTTTGGGAGACCACACAGGAAGCGGGAATAAGATATGTGAGTGTTTGATGAGCGAGCGAACCACCAGAACCACACTCTAACATACAGTGTTGTGTGTGTGCGTCAGTGTGAACTATGCCATCTACAAAGCTCCTGTTTACCCAGAGTTCCATAGGGTTGCGCAAAGTGACCACAGCTTTAATTGAAGCAAGATGTGCGCAGCTTGAGTAATACTTTTAGAACCCTGCCCACCCAACAAAAACACACAGAGACACACAAAATGTGAGTTTTTTTTTTACTCTCACTGATGACTCGCTTCTTTAATTACACTCTGGCTGGCCTGAAATTAACACCATTTCCCATCATGCAATAATAACATGTGATTAAACGGATTTCCCGCATGTGCTATTTAAAGGTCAAGCAAGGGTCGAAGGTGTCACCTGTCAAAATTTATTTCTGAAGCTGGACAATATGCAACATCAGTGTTATCTGTTTGGGGGTTAAATGCATTTGCTCAGTGACACTTCAACAGTAGTAATGACACAGATATACTTTATTGGATGAGGATTTAAACTGGCAGCTGTCCAGGTAAAATAAGCAAGATTTTGGGAAGCATTGTGTACCATTTTCTTTGAGGTTGAACAGGAGAGGGGTGCAAGAGTTCAACTTTAGTCTTTGGCTTAAAAGCCCTGTCAGTACACTGTATTGTCCCAATTGTTGGGCATCCAGAAAATCAGCTTGACAGAAGAACCCAAGCAGATTCCATAGCGCTTTGTTTTCAAAGTTGTGGTGGATCGACATATTTTCGAGCTAGACCTCTCAGACTGGTATTCCGGGAAAGGATCTCGGTTGGGGAACACAGAGACGCACTTTCTGTGAGTGTGTGTGATTGTGTTTGCCTTTTTCGCAACTTTGTGTAAAAGTGTCCGCTAGAGCCTGTTTGCTTACAGTTTCTGTGATTATGTGTGTGTGCGTGCACATGTGTGGACAGATGAGGCATGAGCTGTGAGTCACGGCGGGTCGGCTGGAAACTCAGACAGGAGGCTGGATAGGAACCAGGGGCTTAATGTGGTGGTGAAAGATGGCTCACGAAACAAAAACAGTTTATTTCCTAATTCACCTGGTTGGTTGGAATCCATTTATGAACAGTACGTGGACATCCGTAGATCAGTGCAAGTTTGTAAGGTATGTTCTGGAGAAACATGCTACACTTGTGGATGGAAATAAAGGTTAGAGAGAGTTGAACGGCACTTTTTTTTGTTTTTGCACTTATTCAGCCATGTCTGTAAAACCCTAAACTCTTGACAAATGACTTGTTTTCAGAGGTCTTGGGTTTCTCACGCTAAAAAGTGCTGGAGAAAGGATATGATATGGCGGGCTATGTAGCTGCGGCCTCTCTGTGGTCATCCTGCATGGTCATTACACCCACTGTCCATTTGTCATCTGAGGTTAGCCAAGATATAGTCCCTTCTTCCTCGACATCATGAATAGGGGAAGCTCTATCTGCCTGTGTGTAGGGGGGAAATGGCAGGCAGTGTCATATACATATGTCTACAAATTTATTAATAAGGTGTCCTTCCACTCGTCATTTACTATACCAGTTAGAGTGGGAGAAGATGATTCATTCGGCTTTTGTCACGCTAGACCACCAGTTTTTTCTTAGAAAGGGCGAAAACAAATGCATGTACCAAGCAAATATTATCCACAAGTAATGTCCCATTTCTCCCTCCCACATTTCATGTACAGGTCAGGTGTCTGGGAACAACAACACCACCTTCATCTCCAGCGGTCAGGTGATGAACTTCAGCGGGGACGTCATCGTCGTCTACGTCAGCCAGACGTCTCTCGGCAGCGACGGGGCGGGGCAGGACGATGCCTTTGGGAGCCCCGTCCAGGAAGAGGCCAATGAGACGGCCCAGTTTTTCCAAAGCGTCCTTAGGCCGCAAGGGGACTCTGTTTCCCAAAGCACCTTGCAGGACGAGACACTGCCAGTCCAGGAAGTGATGGAGGAGCGGCCGCCGGGGAAGTGAAAAGTGACCAATGGCTGTTTTGTTTGTCAGAAGAAGAAGTTTAAGAACTTTATGGGCCAAGTCCCACCGGACTGAGCTACATCCCCTACAGTACAGTGATCATCTCCGTAACCCTCAGAAAAGATAGCCTCTGATCATTTCTGTTGGTTACTCCACCTTATATATTTTAGCTTCTAATTACATTAGAAAAATACCTGAATGAATTTGTATAGCATACCAGCTTTCTGTACAAGAACAAGGAAAGGAAGGCTTTCACTTAAAAAGAAGCTGAGCAACTTTTAGGAATGTGAAGCTATCGATCAATGCCGACTTCTTTAATACCTAGTCCATTTTCACACATTAGTCATTGAATCTTGCCTCAGGCATCGCTAAAGTGCCTTTATTCATTTTCCATTGGAAGGCTTCATGCTTTTTCAAATGGAAACTCCCTCCATTCCAGACAATGGTGGGGAATTTTGTTGGGAATTGGATGTGGAACTGGGTTCAGACTGGAAGAAGGTCATGTTTTTATTGTATGTAAATTGCAGATGGGTCTTGTTCCTTTCTCATTTCCCACCTTCCATCACCTTCCAGCCAGGTTAAAGTCCGTACATTCCTGTCCTTTAACGGTTTCTAAATTTGACTGTTGGATGATTTCAAGAATTTCCTTGCATAACAAAATATCCACCATGTGGAAATCATTGTGCTTGCTCTCACAAAATCATGCCATTAAAGCAAATATTTTTGTAGTAGAAAATTCAATCTACAAGCTCCATTAAGATCTGGCAATTTCCTGAGTGAATGTTCCTTTTTTCTAGTTTTGTAGGGTTTGACAAAAGCTAATTTACAGTAAAGAGACACATCAGGTTTTGGTACGACGCTTGTTTATCCCATATGTTTTTTATTCTCTTCTTATTGCACCACAAGTGCAGTGTGTGTCTAAGAAAAAAAAAATGCTATGCATTTGATAAGCTATTTTATTACTGGTTTGTTTTGTTTCATAATGTGCCAGCCTTAATGAAGAAAATGTCAGCCTGTTTATATTTTAATTAATTTTACAAAGTAGATTGTTTATGTATTATTTCAGAAGAAGCATTATGTGATCGATGTTTGTATATATTTCAAAATAAGCATTATGAACTTTCTCTTTGTGCTTCCTGTCATTTGATTTGAGGTGTGGACGTGTGAGCCATTGACAGCAGGCAAAACACACACAGTAGGAGTTATAAGGGACTGTTCAATTACAACCTTGCCATATGTATGCAGCCTTTCAATTATCATGTACATATCTATCAAACCTAATGCAATGAACCCCTGAGAGAGTATTTTGATTGAAATTAAATATGTTTTGCATCTGATCCTTTCAGGGATGGCTGCTATCCTACATTCTGTGGTTTCTCTCTGTCAACTTTCCTATTCTGGGTTTCGACAAATTACAACGAACGAGTCATTTATCTCCTCGAGATGATCTGTAATCTTCCTGAAGCAACGCTAATTACACATGTGGCGAGGCCTCTCTGTCTTTGTCCCCGTGTTGACAGACAGACAGACAGGCAGCCTTTCATCAGGCCTGTGGATGGCGAGCAGCTGTGAGGGGAAACGGAGCTAGAAGTCAGACCAGCTAGCGTCACAGAGAGACCACATGAGAGAAGCTGGCAGCACTCATTTAGGCCTGGTTTGGGTCAGCAGGAGTATGTTTATATATGCGTGTGCGTGTGTGTGTGTGTGTGTGTGTGTGTAAGTGTGTGCATCTCGTCTCAGCTTATTTTATGGTTGTTTTTTGAAAACAGGAAGTTATGACTAGCTTTCACATGGTTTACATGAGACCTGGCTGCCCGGCCAACACAGAACCTGACTGTAAATGACTTCAGCTTCTATTTTTTTCGGCCTTTCATGTGAGAAAACAGTCCCTCATTTGACTGAAGATATGTAGGAAGTCCTAAACCACTGCATGTTGCTACAGTCCGCCCTCTAGTGGTGTGTTAGGATGACAAAAAGATAAGAAATCTCAAGTAAATGTGAAAAATTGTGGCTTTAAAAAGTAGTGCAAGGCAAGCAATGACTCTGTTTATCACTTTTTTTATAAGCAGGTCCTGCATTGACTAGATAAAGTCTGTGGTCTCATTAAATCACATAAATACAACCCATTTCCCACCACACACACACACTTTTTAAATGCTATGAAATAAAAGAAATATAAATTCCTGAAGAAGGGGAGGGGGAAACCCACTCTTGAGTAATGCACCGGGTTCTGCGTTCACACTGCAGTCCCTTCACGGATCAAATGAACTGTCACGGTCAAACCAATCAGCAATTAGGATATACAGCCGGATGATAACTTAGACCTTCCTGTGGAAAGCACCAGAAAATCCACAGTGGTGAAATGCTGAAATTACAGTCGGCTCACCTGTGGATCCAGGTTTTCAATTTCACCTGCGGTGAATCTTCTGCACAGACACTTAACATAAGATTAGCTTTATTTCCCCAATGGTAATTTTTCATTCAGCAGAAGCAGTTTCTAGTTACTCCACAGATGATGATTTAGCATGCAGGACATATGAGGAGCTTATAAGGGTCAAATCAAACTGCCAAAAAATAAAGTAATGTCACTTAGCAATGCCTGGACCAGCAGATATGACCTTAAAGAGGACCTGTTATGCAAATTTTTTGGGTGCATACTTGTATTTTGGGTTTCTACTAGATCATGTTTACATGATTGAATGTTCAAAAAACACTACTTTTCTAATACCGGCTGTGCTGCAGCACCTCTTTTCACCCACTGTCTGCGACGCTCCGTTAGATCTCTTGCCACCTCCTGAACCAAACTCTTCAGACTCCGCTCTAGTTAGCTTTGTTTGAGGGCGTGCCAAACAAGCCATTAGGAAATGTGTTACTTGGTGACATCACCACGTTATGGAAGAAAAGGCCGGACTTAAAGCGAGTCGTTTCAGGCAGTTCAGGAGCAGTGTTTCTGTTGGGGAGAGTAACTCCCTTTGGCGTGGAATTTGGGCTTTGTAACTTTGCAGACCTTTTACATGCACAAACAACTATATAACACACTAAAGGAAAGGGGAAAAGCACAAAAGCATAATAGGTCCTCTTTAAAATGCTGCTGCTTACATGTTAATGTATATTTAAAAAAAAAAAAAATAATTAAATCTGTTTTTTATGTGTGGTGGAGCTCTTTGTGGTATCCAGTCGCTACTTTTACTAAGTAAGATACATGACATTGCAATAATCTGCTGAGCCAAAGGTCAGGTTCAATTTAGAAATTGCAAGCATTAAAACTGCAAACTAAATACACAAACAGTTCTCTGTACTTTGGCTTCGCAGTACCTACCATGTGATTGCATTTCAGGAACCCTAAGTGAAATTCTGGCAAATTGATTAGTTACATTAACAGACTATTAACAGTAGGGTGTTTGTATTGCACTCTAAAATACATATTATCTCACTTCTCTGTCGTTCTCTCTTTCACATCTCTGGACCTGAGTCGTGAGACAACATCGGTGGGAGCCTCTCATAGTTTAGAATTACAATTTTGTATCACCAACTACAGAAATGCAAGCAGTCAGGTAAGAAACTTCTCATGTAAGATATCATCATGTAAGCCAAATTGAATTATATTAAATATCTATTCACAAAATGCCATTTATTTACCCCGATTTGGGCACCAGATGGGTGGAGACTGTTGCCTCAGGTCATTTCAGACAGAAATGTCAAGCGAAGTTGCCAAGTCAGCTCGAAGCCTGTGACTTTTAACTTCATTTTATACGATGACTGTTGTTTTCTGGTATTCACTGTTTTGCCTTAGGTGGTAAACCTCACCCAACTTATAATTTAGTTGCTGTAAGTTTAAACAAACATGTAACATAAACAGTCATTATTCTCTCCACTTGTCTTAACAGTTTTTTTCATTCTCTTGATATTAAAATCTGGATTTCACCATCATGTTTAGTGTCAGGATCCCCCTTAATATTTCTCTAATCATTTCCACCTTCATGCCTCACTCCTCAGGTCTCTGTTTATCCCAAAGTGGTCTTCGGATGTGCGTCTAGATGGGAAGACAGCTGTAATAACGGGGGCCAACGTTGGAATAGGCAAAGAGACGGCTAAAGACCTGGCCGGCAGAGGCAAGCAAACAGAACTGCACATTTAAAGACAAATGTGATGACTTATAGGCTCTTTGTATTATTCTCTCTTAATGTGTGACTCAGAGTGCCTGTGTGGAAAATGTTTACATCTTAACAAGCATGCAAGTATAACAATTATAATGAGGTGGCTTGAGTATTAAACTGCCAAATTAAATGAAAAATACTGCTTAAAACATGAAACCAGAGCAGAGAACTGGAATTACAACTAATGCCTGCCATACTGTGTATATATATATAAATATATATTGATGTATAAACACTGAGACAAAGATACATATTTAAAAGTAAGCTCCTTACTTTGTTCAAAATTCAACATGAATGCACATGCAAGCACACAGTCACCATTAAGAGGCTATTAATCTCCGTAGGTGCACGGGTGATTTTGGCATGCAGAGACATGGCAAAAGGAGAGCAGGCTGCTCGTGATATCATGCGGGAGGTGAAGGGAGCCAAAGTAGTCGCCAGGCAACTGGATCTGGCTGACACCAAATCAATCTGCCAGTTTGCTGAGAATATCTACAACAGTGGGTGGCACGCACACGCACACACACACACACACAAACACGGAGACTCCAGAATACAGTGTACATTTTTCATTTTCAAGACTGTAATGCCGGTAACTTTGTTTTCCAGATGAGAAGTCTCTTCACTATCTGATCAACAATGCAGGTGTGGCTATGTGCTCTTACGCCACCACAGTGGATGGATATGAGATGCAGTTTGGAGTCAATCACTTAGGTACGATGAGATTCAAATATAGAGGAAATACACCAGTTTGGGGGGAACTGTCTCTTAACAATTTGAATTCATTGATTAAAATAAATCTACTAACATTTTATAGGCCATTTTAGCAATGAAATATTAGCATGCAGCAATAGCACAAATTATCAACCAATCTCTTTTTGGTGACTCATTACTCAATGAGCCAATCTCTAAAGCCTTTGTGTATTTCTTTTCGTCTTCCTAACTTGTATTTTGCTCCCTGTGTGTCTTATTTCTCCTCTTATTTCTCTCTACTTCCACCCACTTTCTCCCTCCTCAGGTCACTTCTTCCTGACCTTTCTGTTACTGGACTTGCTGAAGCACTCGGCCCCATCCCGGGTCATCAATTTGTCCTCGACAGCTCACACCATGGGCAAGATCCAGTTTGATGACCTGGTCGGCAAGAAAGGCTACCACCCCATCAGGGCCTACGCACAAAGCAAGCTGGCCAACATCCTGTTTACCAGAGAGCTGGCCAAACGGACTGAGGGTAGGGCAACATTATGCACAATGTATGTCTGTCTTAATGTATCTCTCTGTGCCTCTGTGTCTCTTTCCCTGTGCGTAAAAAATGGATCTGCATCTCTTGCCAGCGTGAGAGTCTCATGCCTCAACCACAAACCGCTCTAGGCAAGAGACAGAGCAAGGAGAAACTTGTTTGTAAAGAAACACACTGTTCTTAAGGAATGATCGCTCCACTGATCACACCTTTGTTTGTCAGTCTCACTACTGATCTAATCATTTCCACAGAGATGATTGAGGATTGTATTCATATGTAAAGGTTAGAGTTAATATACAGTGTTAGTTTGTTGTCAAGGGTTTTCTTTTATTTCAGGTTGACCAAAACAATACAGTGGGATAGAAAAGCAGTGTGTGTTTTGGGAAGTTTGGCATCCACATCAACCCATTTGAAAGAACTTCTGTACCTAAATGCACCCCCCTTTTGTCTACAGCTCTAGGTGTGATGGCTTACTCTGTGGACCCCGGCTTTGTGAACACTGAAATAACAAGGCACATGGGAAGCCCTTTTGTGAGCATAACCAAGGGGATCAGTTTCATGTTCAAGACGCCAGCAGAGGGAGCCTACACCAGCATCTACTGCGCCGTCACTCCTGAGAACCAGCTGCTCACTGGAGGATACTACAAGTCAGTCTGAAATGCTATTGAAGTAGCAGCAATACTCAAGATCAATCAGTTCAAATTAGCCAAACTAAGCCACTTAACAAGCCTCCTAAGAGGTGAAAGGCAGCATGACAACACACACATTTAACCAACCTGATCTCATCGTTTCTTTGATGGTGCATAATGTTGGATATTGTAGTTTTTAAATTGTAGTCATAGAATTTTTGGGTCAACAGGACACAACAAAAAGTCTTCTTAAGGTGTGGCAGAACTGATTCCCCAGATTTCAGCCCTAGGTGAAAAGCCCGAGAGCCCTTCCCAGCCACATAAAAATACAAATACAAAAACGTATTCAGGGAAAACTATGAACAAGATGCCTCCTTATTTTTAATAAACAAATATCTCTTCAATTTTAATAAATTCAGTTTCCAGTTTCCCCCTCTTTGAAAGTTTTCCCCAAATTAAATATTCTCAAAGGACACATTGATTGCAAAACAGCAACGAGCTTTTCCTTATGGCCGGTAATCTGGCTTTTGTCAACTTGAAGCACCCAACAGCAGACAACCCTATTTCCCATAACCACTGTCAATATGTAAGAGGTGTTCGTTTGAGGTCTGCACTGGTTTTTAGCAAGTTCAGAATGCCCCAGGTGGCCCATTTTTCACCTCTTTTATGCCTTCAAGAAGGGCACCCTAATTGGCCCTAATTAGGAAAATGCACCCAGCTGCTCCCAACTATCGCTCAGGAGCCAGAACCCACACCCTGCACAACAGGTGATCTAAATCATTTACTAATTATCTCCACACTCAGCCAAAATGAATGTGGAAAAAAACCCAAGTTTGACTAAAGAAAATGCAGAAAATTGGTGACTGGTGCACTTTTCTCATGAGATACACTGTTAAAGTGAATGCATGTAGAAGCTATCATTCATCATTGATTTCCCTCCTTAATTATGTAACCAATTACAATAGAGGAGGATTAGATAAAGAGAAACAGGGTGTTTAAAAAGACATTTTAAAACTTTAAGACAACCAAAAAGTTGCATGTTGCAAAAGAGGTCATGACTGTCTTTCCTTTTCCTTACAGGGACTGTGCCGGTGCAGATACCGCCAGGGCGGGTCAGGACGATGGCACCGCCTTAAAGCTGTGGGCTGTGAGCTGCCACCTGCTCGGCATCCGCTGGAGATAAACTTACATTTAAATATGCTCTCCTATATGCTGTGAAGCACTATGCATGAGCACATACAGTGATACACTTAAATATTATGCAGATTTATGGAAACAGGATACTAATACGAGCCTAATGATTGTAATAGAGTTTGATTGGTAAAAAGGTAATTAAGGCTGGGAATGCTAATATGTTGGAGAAAGCAATGTTGATAAGCTGTTGGCTGCTAATAAAAAATATCACTGCTATTCAAAAGTGCCAATTGTTATTTGTGTGTTTTGTTTGACTCAGCTAATCTGCAAGGTAGGATGTCGGCATCTCCTAAATCTTCACTGTTGTGTCAAAAACTCCTGTTCTGAATGAGTCATTCAATATTTAAAGGAACAATACGTAGTACTGACAGCTAGCGTCTGAAATGGGTACTGCAGTCCAAATTCAAAACATTTCAACCACGTATTGCAATTTAAAAGGACAACTGTATCATTGAGAAGCCTGATAAAGTGTTTATCTGGCTGATGGGCGGTGCTTGGTATTTCCTCAACTGATCCCAACATGGCTGTCGGGTCACAAACTCTCTTATTTTACAGCTAAACAGTACACTACAAGATGTTTCTGAAAACATTTGAGGTGAGAAATAGGCATTACGGTAACAGAATATTGATTCATTTTCGATCAGCGCTGCCTAGTTTGACCGGTTTGATCGGAGTTCGCGAGTGATTGACAGCTGCTCAGAGCAGCTGTCACAGGCTCCATCTCGGCTCTGATTGGTTGTTTCCCTCCCGTCTGTGAAATCTTGCAGAGGAAGACACAGAGGCACATGATTTTTTCTCAGATTACCTGTCTCATGCACTATACTGTCAGGATATAGTGACTGTTTTATAAAAAATATTTTTTTGTAATCATATTTGCTCCTATCTCGCCTACTGCTGCTTTAAGAGATGATGCTTTAGCTGTATACATATTGATGAATGTAATACTGATGCATGCACACATACAAATAAACACACACACAGAAATATAAATACTAATGTATCCAGTTAAATGTTTTGTGGGAAACTAAATATAACAGTCAGGATATAGTGACCGTTTTATAAAAATAACTTTTTGTAATCATATTTGCTCTAATTCTACCTACTGCTGCTTTAATCTCTGATGACATATCATTGTCATTTTATAATTTATTACGGTAAATATATTACATATTGGTCCTTTAACAAGATTATGATTTTTCTTTTCTTTTTTCTTACAGTGTTCAGCTAATTTTAGAAATCCTCATGACTGGTAACTTGGTCCAGTTTGACTTTGGAGGCCCTCAAGTGGCCAGGAAGCAATGTTGCAATAGTATCATGATAAAATCACAGCATGAAATAGGTTATATCCTCCTGAGACCCAGCCCATTGACATGTGTCCTATGTAGTGGACATTTAGTCCACGTGCATCTCCTTTTACTCTTTTGACCTACTCTATCAACTCCTGGGGTATTGTAAAGAGGACATCATGGGCTTTCCAGTGATATGTCATGTGTTTTTTTAAATCAAGTTGAATGTATTCTTGGTTTTATATCACTCTATAGCCATTATTTTGTGTATCTTCTAAATGCGGCTGTCTTTTCACACTGAAATGGTCCTGTGGTCCACTACAGTGGACATATTGCAAAATTAGAAATACAAATTTAAAAAGTCTAAATTGTAAGATTTTCTTTTAACCCTAAATAGGAAGGAAATCACACAAAAAAATAAATTGGAAGACACTTTTTTTACTCGGTTTCCAGGAGGATATACGGAGACTGTCTCAGTGGTGTCACAAAAACAACTCTTCTCTTTTGACAGAATAGATTTCCTCCCACTCTCTCTCTGTGGTGAGCTCAGTCTGTAACTTGAGTCTCTCCAGCAGCAGCAGCAGCAGCCGGCGGATCCACAGTCTGCAAGTCGCCAATCAATTATGCGTCAGCTCGCTTCTGATTGGCTGAGCCGTGTTATTGTCGCGGCGGGGTGGGGAGAGACACAGACACGATGAGGAGGACTGAATCCAGGAGGTAACCCTCATTTTGCCAAAGTGGCTCACTGGTCCTGAGATTGGAAGCTGTTGCTCTTCAGGAAGAATGTACTGCAGGTAGGAAAACACACACACAACCGCTATTAATACCTCAAAAGGTTAGGTTGTTGGCTCTATTTCTAACAGGAATGTTAGTGATTTTAGGGAGATTAGATTAGACTGTGCCAGCAGCAGATTTGGATATGATTAGACCTGTGTACAAATGTGTAATTATAGCATCGATTCAGACCCAATTTTTTTTGCTCTTTGTAAATTATTCATCATCATCAGTCATTAGTAAATGAAAAACAGTTGAAGTAACCACTCTGAATGTTTTTGCTTTTGTTAATCTGAATATTTTCTTTCATACTTACAGACAAATAGCCAGGTGTTTTCATATCATAATCAGGGAATATAAATACCTATTATATGTACAGGATATAGCAAGCATACATACACATATGTGCTTAAATGTAACAAAAGTCAAATTTCTTTAATCATCAATTTATGGATTTTTGATTTTCCTGTTAGCGTATTCTGAATGAATGTGTGTGCTAAACAAAGTATAGATTATACAGCAATAATAGCACAGTGGGGATTGGAAACTTATGTAAAAAATAATACTTATTATGAAGGGAACTATCTTTTTTTACCAACATGTGTTTTTTTTGTTGCTGTGTGTTGTTCAGGAGTGTGTGCTGTTGTCAATCTGAATGTTTTCTTTAATACTTACAGAAAAATAGCCAGGTGTTTTCATATCATAATCATAATCAGGGAATATAAATACCTATTATATGTACAGGATATAGCAAGCATACATACACATAATGTGCTTAAATGTAACAAATGTCAAATTTCTGTAATCATCAATTTATGGATTTTTGATTTTCCTGTTAACATATTCTGAGTGAATGTGTGTGCTAAACAAAGTAGATTATACAGCAATAATAGCAGTGGGGATTGGAAACTTATAATACTTATTATGAAGGGAACTATTTTTTTTTCCCAACATGTGTTTTTTGCTGTGTGCTGTTCAGGAGTGTGTGCTGTAACCGCTGGTCATCCGAGGAGAGGTTAGATGGGAAAACAGCCATCATCACCGGAGCCAACACTGGTATTGGAAAAGAGACGGCCAGGGACCTGGCGAGAAGAGGTATACTGTCTCTCTCCATCTGCCTCGGTCTATTTCTGGCTCCTTCGCTGTAATGTGTACCTGAATCTCTTTTCTTTTCTTTTCACTGACTTTCAAACTGTGACTTACACATTCCAACCCTTTCCCCTGGAATTAAGCACTCTCTAATGCTTGAGGGTTGTTTAAAGCTATAAAGCGTGATCTTTGACTGTGCCCTCTGTCCGCAGACCTCCACCAGAGAATCAGGTTTAATCCTGCTGCTTTTGTGCTTATTCAGTGTGTGCTTGTTTTGGTGGGACTATCACATGCTGTTTCAAGTGATTGTATTGTCTCCTTAACCTTTTTACATATTCCAAGGGCGAAATAAAGGGCAGATGGAAAAAGAGATAACCAAAATGAGCACCTTGGTTAACACTTCACCAATCCAAGGGGCAGTGATGGAAGACAGACGATGCATTAAGGGGACAGAGGGGGCATTGTGAGGGTCTGCTCGAGCCAGACAGGCAACAAAGAGAGATTGAAGGCACGCACGCACACACACACACACACGCATGCGTGATTCAGTTTTTTCATTGGTTTGCACTTAAAAAGGCTCAGCATGGCATCTACAACCTCTTTTTTTGAAAACAACCATTTGTGTGAATGCACATGTGTGTTTTATTTTGTAAATGAAAGGGCAACCATTGTATGTTAACACATTTTTGTAATAAAAAAGTGAAATAAAAATGAAGATAAATACAGCATAATGTGAGAAGTGACAAAAGAAAGAGAGGACACAAACAGAACCATCACTGCCAGAGGAAAATAATAACACTACTGTTGTGGTCTTTGCTTCTGGAGAATTAACCGTCCGATCGCTGTATCACCTTTCAGTAAATGTGATTATGTAATGACATGATGACAACGTGATTAGATTTGCGAGGATTCATAACAGAAGGTGGTTCCTTGGGGTGCTGTATCAGGTAACATCCAAACTGAATCTCAACCTTTGAAATCGTTTGTTTGGTCATAACGTGCATATTACTGAATCTGAATAATACAGAATATGATCAGGTTTGACTTAAGCCATTATTTACATTTTGTCCTTTACTGACATTATTTCTGCATGCATAACAGTGTAACCATGTGCTGCATGATCTTTAACTTGACTCAGTATGGCCTTCCATTCTCACTTTTGTTTACTATGTTATTTAATTGAGTGAACTTGGCTACCAGGGAAATGTGGGAACAATTGGGTCTTCCCACATGGGAACAGCTGGGGGGGGGACAAAGACACTGATGGGATACAGACGCTACGCTCCAACTGATTAATGGCTCTCCTCTTCCATAATTGGTGGGCACAGCAGCTATTTTGTGTGGTGGGGGGGAATTGTCTCTCTATTTGTTAGTTTGTGTGGGAATGCATGCATATTTTGTGCGCTGGTGAGAGTGTGTGTGTGTGTGTGTGTGTGTGTGTGTGTGTGTATGTGTCCTCAAAGCCCCTTTTTCTGGGCTCATTAAGGAGAATGCATCGTAATTTGCGTCAGAGGCGAGTGAGAATGACACAGTTGAGAGGGTCTTGTGTTCATGCGAGCGGAGCAGCTGGCTAAATGAGATACTGAATGAGAGGTTGGGGAACATTAGAGGATGAGCTCAGAAGTACACTGAGGCAGATTCACGTGCTTCCTCCTTGATTGACGTAGTTAGCTTTGTGTGCCTGGGAATGAGCAATGCTTTTGTAGTTTTGTGTTTGAGGGGGCTGGAGCCTCTCAGAAACACATAAACAAACTTGTACCTATAGGGACAATTTAAAGGTTTCGAGTTCCTATGGGAGGAAAGTAGTGTGTAATGGGGGGATCATGCCATTATCATCATCATCAAGTTGTGACCTTTGGCCCTTGTTTTTCAGGTGCACGCATCGTCATGGCGTGCAGAGACCTTGAGAGAGCAGAGGAGGCCCGGACGGATATTTTGGAAGACACGGGAAATGAGAACGTGGTCATCAGGAAACTGGATCTCTCGGACACCAAGTCCATCAGAGTGTTTGCTGAACTCATCAACAAAGGTATAGGGAACTAACCGCTTATATCTCCGTAAATGGCAGAGTCAGTCCTGATTTTGCTTTGCATACTGCAGCTGCACCACAATTTATGCATATATGCATGGGTTAATGAGAGGCTGTAAACTGTAAAAGCGCCATGTAAATGCAGTCCACTTTCCAAAACATCAACTGCATTTATGTCGTTAATTTAACATATGATACTAATGGGAAATTATTACTAACTCTTTGGTTTGGTATCTTCTTTTCAGAGGAGAAACAAGTGAATATCCTGATAAACAATGCAGGCGTCATGATGTGTCCCTACTCCAAGACTGTTGACGGGTTTGAAATGCAGTTAGGTGTCAATCATTTGGGTAAGTCATACAGGAAGTTCTCGTCTCTACCTGGATTTTAAATCCATGATAACGTGCATTTTCACACAAGAATCTGTCATTACGCAGTAAATGCAGTGAAGTGGTTTAGTTGGCTTAGTGAGATAATTAAAAGAGAGACTTCTCAGTCTTGGTAATTGATGTAACATACAGTCGGCACTCATGTCTTTGAGGGATTTATTAATACGATCACATAGTGATATGAGGGATTTTCCTACTAAAGAAGTTACAAACATTTGAATCCATATTAGCTGGTATTAACAGAGCCGCACAACACATGTACAACCCAGCTGGCCAACGTGTCAGTCAGGAAAATGAACCAGAGTTACTGTTTCCTTCAAGCTGTCAGTGTTTTGAACTATGGCTTCCTTCCAGATGATCTTTTCCTCGGTGGTATTTTTGTCCCAGGCTGACAGAGAGAGGAACAGTCTGTGCTCGAACATGGTCACCCACACACATATGCGAACACATACGCAGACACACACACACACACACAGTCGCACACGCATGCACGCACACATACATAAATACATACCTGTACATTCAAAAACATCCTTTACATGTGCATGTGTACTTTAAGTAGCGACAAACTCTGCTTAGGTCATCAGTGAAACAGGAAAAAGAGAACAATAGTAAGGAAAGCAAAAATACTCATTTCAACATTGGTGGGGACACATTGCTTTGGGGGACCTCCCCGAGGACTTTTGAGCGACAAACACTTCATTTCCTGCATTTTGGTGAATGTTCATGCACCAATTTATGGTCGAAATGACTTTACTTATGTAAAGATAAACAAACTTCAGAATAGAAATAATTTAAAAAATGTATATAAATATAAAAATATAATGGAATATAATGCAGTAAGGCTCTTAGTCATTCAAGCATGACTTTTTTATGGCATACTATACTATGATTTTTTTATGACAAACTATACTATGACTTTTTATGACATATTATACCATGACTTTTTTTTATGACATACTATACTATGATGTTTTTATGACATACTATACTAGGACTTTCTTTAAGGACATACTTCACTATGATTCTTTATGACATACTATATTATTATGTTTTTTATGACATACTATACTATGATGTTTTTATGACATACTATACTAGGACTTTCTTTAAGGACATACTTCACTATGATTCTTTATGACATACTATATTATTATGTTTTTTATGACATACTATACTATGATGTTTTTATGACATACTTCCGGGTTCTGGGAAGTCGAGAATAATGTTGTAATATTTTGAGAAAAAAAAAGTTGTAATATTATGAGAAGGAAGTTGGAATAATAAAAAAAAAAATCTGCCTTCCCTTTGCTATGCATTTTGTTATTTCTCTGTTTCCCCTTCAGACCGTCTGACAGACACAGAACCCTGTTTGGGTAACGTGAGACAATAGCCTGAAAGTGTGTGTCTCACGACTTTCCTCAGGTCACTTCCTGTTGACTTACCTGCTGCTGGACCTCATCAAGCGTTCAGCTCCTGCCCGTATCGTCGTCGTGGCGTCGGTGGCCCACACTTGGACCGGGCTTCGACTGGATGACATCAACAGCGAGAGGAGTTACGATACCATGAAGGCGTACGGGCAGAGCAAGCTGGCCAACGTCCTCTTTGCACGCTCACTCGCCAAACGGTTACAAGGTGAGGTGAGATGGTGCATGCATAAGCACACGTCTTCAAGGGATGGAAGAAAGAAAGAAAGAATTACCTAGTTACACATTTGGTATTAAATTTGACTCACAAATTCATGTTGTTGAATAGCCTTTGCAAAATCAGAAAAGCAGCATTGTATTCAGTTTTACATTTGAAAAGACTGACGTAAGCAAGTCCAAGCTAACCATCACTTTCACACTGAATAGCTTGCATAAGTGTTCGTTCTAATTTCATTTTCTTTTCTCATTCTGAAGAAGTGCAGCAATTACATTTCATTCAATCAGACTTTTTGCTGGAAATGAGCCATTTGGTCGTCTCAATCCATTGTACTTTCTTCTGCTTAATGGCCAAGAACTGAAGGAAATTACTTTCATATTACAACCCCACAGTCTAATGGTTGATTATCTAGATCTGGAATATAGCTATCAAAACTAAGAGCATTAAGATTTAAATGAAAAAAAAAAAAAAATAGAAGATAAGACATTAAAGAGAAAGAACAACTATGGCTATTTTACATATTTAACTGATACAGCTGTTGTTTGAAAAAGAAGCATATTTTGAACAGAAATATGTGTAAATTGTATGCAAAATCATAGCAGAGTGTGCAAATGTTAATAAGATGGACATATGCAGTATATGTATATACAGTATGTGTGTAGGTGACTGCGTAGGTGTATACATGTTGCAGGTACAGGGGTGAGTGTGTTCTCCCTGCACCCGGGGGTGGTGCAGTCTGACCTGTGGAGACACCAGCACCAGTGTATCCAGGTGGCAGTGAAGATCTTCAGGATTTTCACCAAGACAACACTGGAGGGAGCACAGACCACCATCTACTGTGCCGTGGAGCCAGGCCTGGACAGCCAGAGCGGAGGGTACTTCAGGTACACGCAGTATTTCAGCCAACCTACAATTGGTTATATACAAGAGCTTTCAGAGGGCAGACTTGTGTAGCTGAGGGTTTTTTATTCTTATACAACACTCACATAAATGCAGCACTCAAGTGTGTAATGGTCGCTCTCTGTCCCTGACAGTGACTGCGCTCCTGCAAGGTGCTCAAGGGCGGCTTCTGATGACGACTCGGCCCAAAAGCTGTGGGAGATCAGCTGCAACTTGCTTGGCATCACCTGGCAGTGAACAGCGGCAAATTAACCGTGCAGTGAAAGGACATTGTATTCTACGTATCATCTTTTAAAGAGCACTTTTTTACGCACTTTCATATAGAGGCATTAATGTTACTGTTAATGTCGTGAAACAAGTGCGTTTTATAACAGAGCAGTACAAAAGTCATTGGATCACTACCAAGAGCTCTTTTATTTTGTAAAATATCAAAATGAATCAGACGTTTTAGTCAAATTGTATTTATGAGACAAGATTGCATGATGAAAACTTTACGTCTTTTTACTGTACTTTTACTAACCCATGTGCGCATTCTGTGTTTAGTCAGTTTTGTATCTTGAGTGCAGATGCTGTTCTATCTTGTGAGCTTGTAAAGACGTTAGTCAGCTTGGTCTTGCTTTGGATGAAAATACACTACATGCCTCAGACAAACTGATGAGAACAATTTGGCTCTAAAAGTTTACAAAAGCACGCATATACAGACAATAATACTAGTTAATGGACAGAAGAACATGTAAGAGATGGAAACAAAGTGTCAAGCTCTTCTTCAGACTATTTTTTCTGTCTCTAATAATTTGTCTCCAAACTGTCTCCAAAAGCCCTTTTTCAAAGTAACATTTACTGTACATCAGCGCACACATACAGTATTGTGGTTGATAGTTAAAGCACTTGTTCAGCTTTTGTATCACTTAAAGTATTATAATGTGCATTTATTGATCAGTAAAAACATGAGCCATTGGTCTAAAATGATTCCTTTTTTTTCATTGACCAGCCTAGTATCACGTGATCTGCAGTCTCAGATGCCTTTGTGTTAGACGAGGAAGGAAAAACCTACAATTCAGTTTATGTGACAACATGTTCATAATGTAAAAATGAAACTAGACTGGCTTAACATATCTGCTTGTCTGCGACTTTTGCTTAAAAATTACTGTGTACATGAGTTCTGAGTGTATTTAGTTAATGTTTCCAAGCTGTTAGGTTGACCTTTTCAGGTGCAGTAATGTGACACATGGGACACATTTAACCTTTTAGATTTAAAAGAGATTAGGTAAATTCAGTGTATTGACAATGAGAAATGAGAGAATTGAGGGTCTTAAAGTCTTAGCCATGCCACCCAAACAGATGACTGCACATGTATTTCAATGTGAATCACTCCATGGTTGATTCATTAAAATGTAAAAAAGTAATGTTGGAATCCTGCTGCCTCTAGCAAAGTACTGTTAATCAATCAGCAAAATAGTGAATAATACTTGAGGCCCCAATAATGGATAGAAAACTGTGTATAGAATGCAGTGGACTGCAGGACATGTACTTGTCTTTGGCTGGACATGAGTATTACTGTAAGTGTGGGTCTTGTTACACCGTAGAATCAGTATAATGTGGAACAAGAGAAAATGCCACTATTCTATTTAGAAACAGTATCTTAATCTAAATCACATGACGGATTATTTAAGATTGATGGAATGTGGCATGAACAAGAGGAGTGGCGACGAGGAGTCTAGGACAAACGCTCCGTCAAAGCAATGTGTGTATTACGACTTAGATTTATAATCACACTCGCCGAACAAAATATATCACATCGGTCTGCTGTCTTGTTTCCAGAGATGTACTCTATTTTGAAAAACAGTTCTCTTACATTATTCTAATAAACTGACAGTAAAATATTCTTATTTGCTTCACAACATTGAGCTACATAGTTTGTTAGTACAGTAAGAGAAAGAGTGAGTTTTTTTTTTATCAGATCCAAAAATTAATACTTCAAATTATTAAATTGACGTCCCCTGTATCAGTACTGATCCCACAGCTGTCCTGCTGTGACACAACCATACGTGTTTTCATGTTCAAGAACAATAAGAGGAAACATTGTGTCATACGATTAAATTATTACCAGATTATTAAATCATACAGATTACACAGACAGAGGCACAGTTAATAGGATAGTGCAGGTAGCTATTTATATATTTATATTCAGTAGAAATACAATAATATGTGGGAAAAGAAAAGGAGATAAGTGCATATTCAAATAATTTCAGTCTGTAATTTTTTTAATTCTTTTAAATAATTCAAGTCTTGTGTGCTTTTCTATTTTGCTGCCCAACTAAAAGGAGTTGGAATAAATCTGGATATCTTTAAGAAAGTGAGTAGAATGGGGTTAACCCAGGGGTCAGCAACCTTTACTATCAAAAGAGACATTTTTAGTCAAAATAAAAAAAAGAAAATCTGTCTGGAGCTGCAAAACATTTGAGCATTGTGATGAAGGTAACAGTTTATAGTCTAAGTATATATAGTATACAAGTCTAATGCAGTGAGGTCCAAAGAGCAAATGTACTACGGAGTATTAGGGCCACATTGAGGGAAAAAACATCTGAGATTTACAGAATAAAGTCATAATTTTACGAGAAAAAAGTCTTAACATTACGAGAAAAAAGTGGTAATATTACGAGAATAAAGTCATAACTTTACGAGAATAAAGTCATAATATTATGAGAATAAAGCCATAGCTTTATGAGAATAAAGTCGTAATATTACGAGAATAAAGCCATAGCTTTATGAGAAAAAAGTAATAATATTATTAGAATAAAGTAATAATATTATGAGAATAAAGCCATAGCTTTATGAGAATAAAGTCGTAATATTATGAGAATAAAGTCATAACTTTACGAGAAAAAAAGTCATAATATTACGAGAATAAAGTCATAACTTTACGAGAAAAAAAGTCATAATATTACGAGAATAAAGTCATAACTTTACGAGAAAAAAAGTCATAATATTACGAGAATAAAGTCATAACTTTACGAGAAAAAAGTAAAAATATTATGAGAATAAAGTCATAACTTTACGAGATTTTTTTTTTAATATTACGAGAATAAAGTCATAACTTTATGAGAAAAAAGTCGTAATATTACGAGAATAAAGTCATAGCTTTACGAGAAAAAATTCGTAATATTATGAGAATAAAGTCATAACTTTACGTGAAAAAAGCTGTAGTATTACGAGAATAAAGCCATAACTTTACGAGAATAAAGTCGTAATATTACGAGAATAAAGTCACAAGTTTATGAGAAAAAAAGTTTTAATGTGAGAATAAAGTCATAATATTATGAGAATAAAGTCACACGTTTATGAGAAAAAAAGTTGTAATATTACGAGAATAAAGTCATAACTTTACGAGAATAAAGTCATAATATTATGAGAATAAAGCCATAGCTTTATGAGAATAAAGTCGTAATATTACGAGAATAAAGCCAGAGCTTTATGAGAAAAAAGTAATAATATTATGAGAATAAAGTAATAATATTATGAGAATAAAGCCATCGCTTTGAGAATAAAGTCGTAATATTATGAGAATAAAGTCATAACTTTACGAGAAAAAAAGTCATAATATTACGAGAATAAAGTAATAACTTTACGAGAAAAAAAGTCATAGTATTACGAGAATAAAGTCATAACTTTACGAGAAAAAAAGTCATAATATTACGAGAATAAAGTCATAACTTTACGAGAAAAAAGTAAAAATATTATGAGAATAAAGTCATAACTTTACGAGATTTTTTTTTTTATATTACGAGAATAAAGTCATAACTTTATGAGAAAAAAGTCGTAATATTACGAGAATAAAGTCATAGCTTTACGAGAAAAAATTCGTAATATTATGAGAATAAAGTCATAACTTTACGTGAAAAAAGTCGTAATATTACGAGAATAAAGTCACAAGTTTATGAGAAAAAAAGTTTTTATGTGAGAATAAAGTAATAATATTATGAGAATAAAGTCACACGTTTATGAGAAAAAAAGTTGTAATATTATGAGAATAAAGTCATAAGTTTAAGAGAAAAAAGTCATAGTATTATGAGAATAAAGTAAATATTGTAAAGTAGTAATTTTACGAGTTATTCTCTTTTTTCTCGTAAAGTAATATTGTGACTTTATTCTCATATTTTTTTCTCATGAACATGCTATTGGCAGCCTCTCTCTGTAGGTGAACCTCCTCACCTGTAGGTGTCAGTGTGGACAATAATGCAAGCTCAGATGAGCAAAGAGAGTGAAGCCACTGCGCATGTGCGGTGTAAAGTATACGTCAGCTCTTCTTCACTAACTAGCAGCTCAGCAGTTACGTGGCCTTCACTCCTCTTCTCGTCTTCTCATCAAACACGACCTCACAAACAGGTAATCTAGCTGCTATTCTATTCAATATCATTCTGTTTCTTTACATAAAGCTAATCCACCAACTGGAGTGTAATATTTGATGGAAAGAAATAGTATATTAAGAGTTATAACGTTGTGGGAGTCGTGATGCTGAAGTCGACGTCAGCACTGAGACGCAGTCAAAGCTTTAACATTGTGTTTTCTGTGTTTTTATATTGTGTCTTGTAGCTTGAACAACATGGATCAGGTAATGCAGTTTGTTGAGCCCAGCCGGCAGTTCGTCAAAGACTCCATCAGGCTCGTAAAGAGATGCACAAAGCCTGACAGAAAAGGTAGGTTTCATGTTTAATGTGGCCCTCAGTCTCTCTGTTGTGTTGGCAGCAGTGTCAATCCAGCCACCCCAATCTCAAGGCTAAACTGCGAACAGATTTTGGGATCCAAAACAGCAATATGAGTGATTTTCTTTAATAACATTATGATTATTCTTGTTTTATATTTTGATTATTTTTGTGTCCTCTTCTTCAGAGTTTCAGAAGATTGCCATGGCCACAGCAATTGGGTTTGCCATCATGGGTTTCATCGGTTTCTTCGTTAAACTCATCCACATCCCCATCAACAACATCATTGTGTAAGTATTAAGCAGTAACTCACACAACTTATTTACATGGTAACTGTATCATACAATTGGTTATGTTGATTTTTATTTTAAGTGTTTTTTTTACAGTTAAGGGGGTAAAATGCTAATTGTTAATGACATAAGAGGAACAGAGGAGAAATAAGTTTTTCTTGATTAGAGATTGTGTGTCCAGGGAAGCATTATCCAAGTGTCTCAATGATATCAGTGAGAGACAGAGTTTCAGGGAGTTTTGATTAACTGCATTGTCTTATCTACTTACTGCAAAGATGTGTGAATAAATCAAATTTATGTCTGTCCAGCAGTGGTACAGTATGGCAAGTTTATTCAGTGTCTTATTCTCAATTTTAAAAAAAAACAGGCTTTGTATTCTCAGGTATTTGTAGTCCAATACAGCTCTGAAAAAGATATTCTTTAATTTAAATACCACTTATTTACCACAGCTGGAAGAGGCTCATATCATTTAAATCCCCCAGTGGAGTGCTTTAATTTTGTATAATACTAATTAAACGTGTTTGTCGATTGTTTTCATGCTCCATCTATTTGGTTTGATTTACAGAGGAACTTCTCAAAACGATATCCTACTAACAAAGATTGAGATATTACTCATTTTTAACAATCCCAGTTTTTTGCCAGATGCAAATTACATAGTTAATTTGATTAATCTTAGCAAAATATTATATCCATAAAATGATAGGGCTTAAAAGAATACCTTTCTTTTATACTTTTAAAGATACTGATTTGAAGACATATTTGACAATGAAAACATACCAAACCAGGACCCCAAAATGGCAACATTTATTGAGCCTTGAATTATGTGTATTGTTATAACTCTAGCACAAATGATTTACAGTCCAAACTACAATAAATCGTAGTTCTTATCTGTTATAGTTGTCACCCAACATTAGATGGTGTCAACACGTTTCTTATTAACCAATTACAAGCATAAATTACCAGAAAGAACAGTCTTTTAATAAAGACTACATTTTATAAATACTTTTTAATACGTCTATAATTAACATGAGCACTAATTATTAGATATATATATTTTTAAATGTCTGATTAGGGTTAGCTTTTGCATCAGGGAGAAAGTTAATTTTATTACATAATTGATAGAATACCATTAACTCAAAGACCAAAAGTTATTTACATTTACCACACGATAGTCATTTATCATTGGTTATTTATGTACTGTTAATTACATAGTTTTCACTACATAAAAGACGAGGGCAAAGAAAACTGGTAGCATTCACGATTTAATTTTTGTGCACATTAGGATAAAACATTCAAATAATATTCATTCAGGCTGTTATCTTAATAGTCAGAATATACAGTATCCTAAAGTGCAGAAGTTGGATTGTCTGTTTATGGAAGAATGTTGTGGCACAATACTAAATCTAAGTGATACTGATGCACACAATCGGTGTATTTTGTGTATCTAAATTCCCATTTAGCTTTCTCCAGTCACTAACACTGCCTTTCTTGTTTCTCCATCTAGTGGTGGTTAAATGCTGGACAAGAAAAAACACAAACTTCAATACCCGTGGACAGGAAACGACGATGCAAAGTGTTATTAGGCTGGTGTGATTGGGGACTGAAGGGATGTCATTTTTACATTCTGTGCACAACATTTATATTTCGATGTGTAAATAAAACAAATGGAAACCCACACACTGATTTTGTCCCGTCTATACAAATAGCCTTGCTATCGCTGCAGCATGTATACAACAGTTTGGTTTTTACCTTTTCTGACTTTCAGAAATATAGTACTGTCATCATCAAAAGGCACAGAGAATTTGATGCTGGGTGTGTACAGTATTTTCTACTTAGCAGATATGAATATGGTAGCTACAAATGGACAGTGGAGCATTGATGTCAAAGGCACATAGTGTAGGCTGTGATACAAAGCAGATACCTGCATACAAGCTGTCATCTCGGTCCTTCTCAAAAGATATCAAAATGTGTTTTAATGAAGTGAACCAGATGTTGGCATAGAATAAGGCTTGGATTTTGGTCGTATTAATGGTGCATATTCATAATTTCTATATGGTCCATCTTGAATTTACACCTGCACAGTGTAGAAGCATATCCAAGTGTTGCATAAAATCTGTGTTAAAAGAATACCGTAAATATCATTTACGAAGATCAACACTCTGGTATAAAAACTAAAAGTAGTAATCAGCTCTATTTGGTCAGTTTGGAATATTCTTATATTCCTACAGAGCTGACCGCGTCTCGATCATTAGATCACAGGAGGACACTCGGTGTTGTTAGTGAGATTTTTGGCCACATGTTTCAGTTTTTTTTGTTCTTATTTTACTTCAGGCTGTGCGAAACATAAGACTAGTGAGCCATAACTCAGCCGTGGCAAAGTAGTTACATGTTCTGATGAGTCAAATGCTGCCCGAGAAGAAGGATTTCTTCTGTGTCATTACCCATCCTCACGGATGCCCATGCTCCAGAGCAGAGGCTTGTCGGTTGTCACGGTTACAGGCTTCCTGGGGTTTCCAGGGGCGACGGGTTCGTAGGTGTTGGAGGTGCTTACTAGCTTCCCAAACTGCAGGACTTGGTTATCTGGGCAGAGGAGACAGACGCATAATTAAATGCAGCAGTACTGAGAGATACCGCACTTAATGGCTACTTTAAATAGTCTGGTTAAATTATTCAGTGGGTAAAAGTAGATAATTGGTTTTCAGTGTTACTAGTTATCTTATAATCACTGCACACTGCCTTCTGTACTTTATTTGACTATTAATAATGCAGCTGTATGTCAAGGCCGTGTTAGAGAGGATGTGGTCAGGAGTGGTTCGTGGCTCTTTGTATAACCCCGAAGCGAGGTGGTCCACATGACTTCGCTTTACGTCTGAGCAAAGAAATTTGGCCCGAGCGAAGCGGTCCGAGGCCAAACGGTTCACAGCCAAAGCCACACACATTCACAAAGGCCATTATGCTAAGGCCACTGAGCATACTCCCACTTTATGGTTCCTGAAATCCTCTCAAAAGAGAATCCTTCAGCTGCCGCGAAACAGGAAAGGTGACCACTGAGTCAAATAAGGCTTTTTTGTTTGGCATCAGCAGAGAGTGAAGGAGAATGAACTCTTCAAGGACACGGCATTTATGAGAGGAACCTTTTCAAATAAAGAAGATACAACATTTTGATCCACGTTAATTGACATTTTTTTCACATTTTCACTTTCAAGACCTAATGATTTAAAGGTTAAACCGTACAATAGTGATTTGCTTGAACTGAACCAGTCGGACCTGAAAGGCAACACTGACATCAAGTGGCCTAACCAGGAAGCTCAGTAGTATCTGTAGTAAAGAGGCATAACATGGTCAAAAGTTTATCAACCTGAATAAATAAGTAATTATTTGACACTGATTATGCTTTTTTAATATTAAAACTGGTAAAGATTAACTTCTAAACAACTTTTCCAGATGATGTAGATTGTGTAAATATAGCACAAGAAAAGTTGTTGTGATGAATTTAGTCATGCAAAAATAATGCATCTTTAAGGAAAACAACAAAACCATTGACCGCGCTTCAACAGGCCCCGAATGGCAGAAATAGAAATTTGCGTGTCACTTTCCCCATTAACAGTTACATTTATTCACGCAGCATTTGCTCTGAATAAGCTGAGCCGACAAACACCCTGAGAGTGGAGCTGTTGGATCGTGTCTAATGTGAGAAGGGCAAACTCACCTCTGGAGATTTATACCTGGGGCTCTCTATTATTCATTCACTATTATCTGTCACTGCGGCAAATTAAATAGTAAAGCATTCCTACCTTACAGGTCAGAAGATGAGGCTTTTATTGTGTTGAAGTTTTGTTTCTAATACTTCACAGAGAAGACAAAAAAAGGTTCTGTAGCTGCTTTTAGCTCTAACAGGTTTTTTTGGAAAGCTTTTCACCTATTTATGTCACAGCACTGCCATATACCAAGACACACTGTAGCTTTTTTTAAGTTTTAGTCTCTAAAGCACTCATTGACTTTACTTTTACCATCTTTAACTAATTATCTGGTTTGTCTGCTATGAGCAGAGCATGTGGCACAAACCACAGCCGTGACTAGGTGAGTCAGATGAAGTTTTGTTTTCTACTTGTCAATCACCTCCGCTCCATTAATAACTCTGATTTTCATTTGAGAGGATAGCATTGTCATCTGCTCTACTGAATAATTTGTGCCTGGACGAATTACCTTAAAAGGCAATGATCTGTAACATTTCACACATTCAAACAACATCACAGATAACAGAGCGTGAATTTAATAATCAAGTTTCTGACTGTTGTTGCTGTGTTACATATTATTAAAGGTCCCATATTGTAAAAAGTGAGCTTTTCATGTCTTTTTTTTTTTTAAATCATAAAGCCGGTTTAAGTGCTATATAAATACTGTGAAAGTATCAAAACCCTCAATCCATGGAGAGATACACACAGCCTGTATTCAGAAACTGTGCCTTCGAAACAAGCTGTCAGGATTTCTGTACATTTGTGATGTCACAAATATACAACATATAGATCATTTCGCAGTTTTAAACGTAAACATTCTATATGTGTCCCGGTTTATTTCCTGTTGCAGTGTATGTGATCGACATCAGCTGACAGGAAGTAAACATGGACCCGAGCTGTTGCCTAGCAATGCAATTCCGGTGTAATGTGCTAAAACGGAGCATTTCAGACAGAGGGTAAATACAGGGATATTCAGGCAGACAGTATGATGAAAATAAAGGTTTTTTTTAACATTACAGCAAGTAAACATGTTCTAATAGAAACATAAAATACAAGTATGGACCTGAAAATGAGCATGACATGGGACCTTTAAGTAAAGTCACATCATAAAGATGGATATAACAATAATAGCAATACCGATTTAATCTGATTTCACCACATTTCACAACATGAAAGAGTTGCTTTACTCAGGTGAATACATTACAGTGCTACATGCCCATATATTTCATAGATTTTAAAATATGAGTTAGTTGTTTCCACTATAGTAGAGTTAGATTTCATAAACTAAAAAGGCGTTACTTGAGCAAAAGTCTAAATCATTAAACTGCAAGTCTAACAACATTGGGTGCCAAGGCAACTATGGTGCATCATTAGAATAAAATGTCTTTTTTGTGGGCTTTGCATATTTTGATAAAATAAAATTCAATTGTAGGTCTTACAAATACAGCTTTTCTATATAAAGTTTATTTCAAAGAAGTATAAATTTGATTCTCGTATAGAATAAGGAAACTAATTAATCATATACAATGCTACGCCCCAACATCACACTGTACAGTATATTGCACATTATTAACCCAAACCAACACATGATAATTACATTGTTTCAACGTCTTTTAGAAGAGACAAAAGGAAAAAATAATAATATGAATATGCAAAAATAGTTTTGGTGCAATCGCTTCATGCAAAGGCGAAAATGAACACAAAAGGAACAAAGACAGGAGAGAATGAAGCGAATCATTTGTCCACAGGCGCCTGTACGCACATCAAACAGGGACAAAAAAAAGAACTATTCTTTTTCAAAGACTGCCCCACAAGCATGGTATCAGACCAGCTTGACTCAGAACGAGGAGTAAAATAAGCTGTATGTGAAGTTAGGGTGCTTAATAATTGAGTGAACACAGAGCCACGGTGTGTATGAGAATAATGTCTGACTGTGTTAAAGTGACGGCCTGAAGTTTTCACTCTGCAGGGGAATGTGTTTTCCGCCAGATTCATATCAGCAGAGCCACGAAGGTTACCAAAGAGCTGGAGAAAAACAGAGAAGTCGAGGTAGATATTCTAGTATTTTTGTGTTATGTGTGTGGGAGTGTGTATACTTTTATAGCTCTCTTTGGGAGGTTAAAAAGTCCTGATAGGTAAATGTAAAGATAAACAAGGATTTATGAGCAGATTCTCTGCAGAGGCCCTGAAAACCTATTTCTCTCATTTAAAACACAACTAGGCAATTGTCTGCCAAAGTTGGAACCGTTTTGGTTATTTTTCACAAGACATTTCTGCATTCGTGTTTCTACTCACTGGTTCAAAGTGGGCTAGGTGCAGTTGGAAAGGGGTGATGTCACTACGTCTATGCACCAATCAGAATTTACCAATATATTTTATTCGTAGTTTGCTCATGCTGCCAGGTCACTATCAATCAAATCTCTTCAAACCACACCCATACAGTCCTGATAAGGCAGATTAACTGTTAAACCTGTCGGGGTGGGTTAGTTACTCTAGTATCGATTTAGGAAGTAGTTCCAGGGACTAAAAGTCCCAGGAACTTTTGGTGGAAGGCCCGCTTATTAGAGGCTATAAGGTCTTTGCGTCAGTTTTAGAATAAACAGTAATTTAGTAATGATAATAATATAAAACTAGAATTAAAACTAGAATGGCACTCGGAGAGCGCAGATCTCCGCCAAGGTGCCCGAGTACGATTACCCATCCTCTCCGTTCTGCTTGCGCCTTCATCCACATGTATTTTTGTTTATGTTGAGATCAGCTGTACGTAGCAGAGCAGCGTAAAACACTTCATTCAAACTGGACAGAAACAAAATTAAACTCACCTAAACCGTCGTCATTAGTCTTTCCAACAATCACCAAGTGTGCTTTGGTCGAACTCAACTGTAATTTCATAGAGTTTAATGTGAAAAAACGCTGAACCTACAGCTGTCCAACCCCCCGCTCTCTCTCTGTCTCTCTCTCTCTCTGAAGGAAAGAGGCGGGGTCATGCGTCATCAACGCGTCATCAATTACAATGCGCATGTGTTATACCCAGAGGTCTTAATGTTCTGGCTAATAGGAATCCGTAAAAAATGTCCTGAATCCGGATCATGGTCCGGATCGCCACCAAAATCGAATGGATTGTTCAATGTGCCACTACCCACACCGCCAAAAGATTTCATTGAAATCCATGGCTGACTTTTGGAGTAATCCTTCAAACAGACAAACCAACAAACCAACAAACCAACGCTGGTGAAAACATGACCTCCTTCCCAGGCCTTCGGCCTTGGCGGAGGTAAAAAGCATTTAGCTACAACTAGCTTCTTCAAAAATATCAATTCACCAGTGCCACAAATATTAGGTTCCTCAGGCTGCCAAGGCTCCATAGCTATAAAATGATCATAAGATTTCTACCACAGCACACTGTGATTATATAAGAGGACAGAACATGTCAAGTGCCAAGTGATGGCTGGTGTAAGTAACCCAACTACCACCAAAGGCAGCAGAGCACTGCAATAGGGGGGCATTAGGAGTCCTGCTCAACAGGATGGCATAGTGGCACTTACATTTACAAACACACATTATCTCTTCTGGCTGTCTCCCATTTACACACATCCATTTACAAACAAGCACACACACTTAGAGGCACACACACACACACACATACGTGCGTGTGCAAACTCTTTTACCGCACAAAAGGCTTTCAGATGGCTTCATTAGTAATCCCCTCCTCAAAGCTGATACCGATCAATAACGGCCCCCGTTGCAGAGGGGACCGAAATGAGCGTCGCACCCTCCAGTGATAACAATGGAGATGTTTGCTGCCTGTAATTGCATTTCCAGCGCCACAGCCGAAAGGGCCCGTCAGCTGTAAGTAGACCGTATTTACACAACAAATTACCCAGGAGAGAGAGAGAGAGAGAGGGTGAGCGAGGAGAGGAGAGACTCACAGACACTCACACTGCAGTGGACAGGTAGAGAGGGGAATTATGGGTGTTAGGGGGTGCATTGTTGAGAGGGAGAGGAGACTCTCGCTGCTCTATTTTTGCCTCTCGATGTTTTGTAAGCAGGTCTCTCGAAAGACATGTTAAAAGGTGCAGCATGAAGCATTTTTAAGCACCAAAACATTAGTGTCAAATTATCTGTGATATATTAGTGCACTGTAATACACAGCCACAGTCAAGGTAGACCATTATCCATACATACTGTTTTGTGCTATGAAGATACTGGTTGATAAAAAGACAAGTAAAGCTGCCCATCATATATCTGTTTAAATGCTAATTATACTTATCATTTGTAATGGAGGATGCTTTAAAATAGCTTTAGTCACTGTGACCCCCAGGTACTCCAACACAAACCAGCAGATCATTTTTCTCTTCCCATTATATCTGAATGTGTTTAGCATGAAACAAGTGTCCCCCTTTTATCGCGACTTGTCATCGAGAGGCAAATTGAACTCATTCAGTCAGATCCTCCACTCCTTCAGACCGGCGTGCTATCAAATTTCATGGCGCTTCACAGTTCGAGTGAGAAAATCATTTTCTATAAATCATGTTTGTTCAATACTGAGCTGTCCAATTACTAAAAAATGAGGTGAATGTATGACTGTGTTTTCGCACACATTCTGCCGTCCTCTCGCCACCTTCAGAAAGACACCGTACATCATTGCACTAAATGGACTAGTGCAGAATCTGTGTTTTCCTCAAGGTAAGACAGGAGAGTCGTACGATAAAAAAAATAATAGATACCTGTATTTAATACGGAAAAGTTTGATCTAAGGCCTGTTTCACCTCAACAACAACAACACCTCGTGTTTTTTTTTTTTTTTTTAAAAAGCTATTCATCTTTCAAAAAACAGAAATGAATGGATTATAAGCTCACAGTTGTCTGTCGTTTGCAGATGGATGAGCTAAAGACTTCAGTTAATGCTCAATAGTCAGCCAAGTTATATTGAACTCTAACAGAACACAAGAAGAAATTTGCACTGGGTTTACTGGTTGAACCACTCGGATTCAAATTTACACCAGAACCACTTAGAGTTTTGTTTGTATAGTTGATTCATATCCTTTGGAGTGTGAACAATGATCATACTCCATGAAAAAACTAAAACTCAACTGAGCACTTCCAATTTTAGTTGTGGTGATAAACTAAAAACCAACAATTATAGGAGATTCTGAATATCACTGATCTGAAAAATATGTCTGCAAAATATGCACTGTGTATATATATATATATTATATCAGCCTGTAATTTCAACAGTGTCCTTCATTTCCTCTAGCTGACAGTCTCCTTATATTTAAGGCTATTTATTGGCCATGACATGACTGCACTAGCAGTGTTAGCACCATCTGCTGTGCAATGATAGCCACTTCCATTAAATGTTTATGATGGCGCTGCTGGGTTTGCCTGAGAGCGAAGTGACAAACGCCGCTCTGGCTTAAGCTGACCTTCAGATAAGAAAACCTCGTCTCTGCTGGGAATGTGGTGTCAGTCAGGAGGAGAGACAAAAGTGCAAACAGGCAGGAGAGGAAATTATATATTTTTGATATTAGGGGGGTGATTGTGGGGATATGTTGTAGTAGATTACTTGATAGGCTTGATGTGTGCAAATTAATATCCTGTCATGAATACTTGAGTTTACTTGTCTATACATTAGGTCGTAGCTATTGCGTGTTTGGTCCACACTGTAAAAAAAAAACATTTTTTTTACATTTTTTTTAAAGAAATTTTACATTTTTTGTCTGTATTTCAAAATGACAGAAAAAAATGTAAAAATTACATGTTTCATTTGTGATTTATATGTAAATGGTCTTAGATTTACAGTATTTTTTGTAATCACAATCATAATTATCTGTATTTAAGCTTCTCTTGATCATTTTTAAAGATAATTATTCTGTTTTTTAGAGGTTTATGACTCTATTTTAACAATTAATTTATTTTAGAAGAAAAGCATTTCATGGAATTCTAAAAATATTTCTTGTAAAAATACAGATTTTTTTTGCAAAACTTCTTCTCTTTAATGTAAATTTGGGCTTTCGCAACGTAAAATTACAAGTTTAATTTGTGATTTATATGTAAATGGTCTTATGGTTACGGTGTATAACTATTCTTACAATAAATATATGTTAAAAGTAAAATATTTCTTGTAAAATTACAGTAACAAAGGCTAATTATATAAAGATAATTACTGTTTTTTTTTACAGTTTATTTATGTTAATTAACGGACAGTATTTTTCCGCTTTTTTAACAGACATTTTCTGGCGCCCCTGCTGCCGGAAAATTTCCATTATTTTACACTTTTTTTTTTATAATGCAAAATATGTGAATGTGTACACTCCTCCTTGCTAGTCTGCAGCTCCACTGGACGTACTAGCAGCAGTTTGAATCAGGCTGCTCTTCATTCCCCCTTCTAGCCCCGTGTGTGATGTGCACAGCGCCAGAAATCTACAGATCCATAAATAAAACCATAAAACAGCAGTTTTCCCTCCCGCTGCCACACAGCACCGCTACAGAATACATACACTTTTCATTTCCCCTCTCCAGGACCTTGGTGAGTGGGAGTGAAAGCAGAGAGAGAGGAAATGAGAGGGGAAGAGAGAGTTAGGAGAGGGAAAAGGGCAGAGTTTGGCGTCGTCATTATGTAGAAAGGTGTAGTGGAGAGGAGAGAGTGTGAGAGAAACATGTGTAGAAAGGGATATGAAAGAAAAAGCAAGACGGAGAGATAAAGGAAGAATAGATTAAAAATCTTTAGTCTGAATCCCTGAAAAAAAAAAGAGACAAAAACACTAGACGACGGACAGAAAAACATCGTCGGGGAAAGAAAAGAGATATGAGAAGAATAGGAGAAGGTCAGAGAGTGTTTGCATTGTGAGAAAACAGAAGGAAAAGGAGAGATCTTACAGTAGAGATGTCTGCCTCTGGCAGGGACGCCGGGTATGACCTCACTGAACCAAGTTTGTCAGACACATTATCTGTTTGACTACAAGATAAAGTACACTGCGTTATACCTTTGAAAACAATCCTTTCAGGTATTTAGAATGCCGCCTGAATACTGAAATCTATGGCTGCACACACACACTGCTAAAGGCTTGGGCTGTTGCACAAAAACTTTAAAAGGTCCTGTCAACGTTTCCTTAGATTCACTGTTTCTGAACTCATATCAAAATATTTTTTTGCTCGCCGTTTCACAGCTTCAGAATGGAATCCAAATGCCTCGCCTTTTTTTTTTTCCTAGAAGGCTGTTGTGCCAGACATCACAGCACAAAAACGTAAAGCTTCAACGCAAGGAAAAGAGTATGTAAAATCTTCGCCAAGTATGATTTTCTCTTAAAGCAAAGAGGCCAGTAGGAAGGCTGTCTAGTGCCAATGAAGTGCTAAAAGATCGTTTGTGATGTAAACCCAAATCTCACGATTTATGTGTTCATACTGTACGTGTAAAACAGAAAAAAAAGCAGAACAAAGGCGCTGATGTTGGGGAATCGTGCTCTGCTTCAACTGTGCGAGAGCTTGTGGACGCCCAACCAATATTTCGGGCATGTCAGAAATTCGTCCGACTCTAAAATGAGTCATGCGGCTCAAAATTCAGGCCAGAAAGGGGCTAAAATTGTAGTGTATAACCAGCTTAACATGTAACCAAATGTACATGCACATGTCCTAATCTGTTCCAACAATGAGTAGAGGCTACATGCTACTCATACTGCATGTCTAGTTTGTCAAAAATACATTATACCTGCATCCTCTCACAGTGATTCTTCATGTTCAGAGTGCAACTAAAAATATGGAACATGCAGCGAAGTCCTTATGAAAACACTATCTCATTTGCATGCCGACGTGTTTGCGAAGGCTTACATTTCATAAACAGCATGTTCTCATTATCAGTGAGGGCAAGCCTTCTAATCTCGCCCAAAGTTTACTTTTAATTAAGATTTCTCAATTGCTTCGGCTCTCTGTGAGACTTCGCCGGCGAAATCCATCTGTGTTCACGTGTTTGTTTTTTATCAAACTCGGCACCTGTTTGTGTTGGGTTTTCGTGCGCGAGTGTGTCTACGCGTCTCATGTTGCACTAGTTCATGTGTGCGTTTCGCAGGTGCCGGTGCCTGGAAATATCTTGGGAGAGTGAGTTAAGAAACCCCATCTGGTGGGTCATTTGAAGGTCTTTTAGCATTCTGATGACATTTTAAAAACTGTTTTTGGAACAGTGTGTGTGTGAGAGTAGCTTTATCTGTGTGTTAAGTGTAGCTTTTGGAAAAGCTGGAGAAAGAGTGAGAAGGAAAGGCAATACATCTGGATACATTGATGTATAGATGAAGTTGTGTGGGGAATATGGCCTATTGAAAAGGGAGAAAGACAACCTTTTCACAAGCATGAATCCTCTCAGCCCACATACACACTTGAACTTCTGTTGCATTTATGCAATTTGGCATTTTCTTGAGCAATGTCATTGTCATACTCTGGCACGTTCATTATATACCAACACGTCACCTAGTTGCCGCTCTAGGCATGTTTGCTTTCCCCAGTATTCAATAAAGGTGTCATTTAGAACAGATCTTTGGGACCTGTGTAATAGAGTGCTACAGGAATGAGTCCTAAAACCCGGAAAGGAGCATTTTAGCACTTCCAGTTCCCTCGTCTTGAAGTCAAGGGGTTTGTTGAGTGGGTTTTCAAGTAGATGCCTGAAATAAGGTCTGTGGTTAACACAAGTTTAAGAGATTTTAACGTTTTGTTCTACGACATAAAGTACATCATTAAATACCCCACTTGTGAATTTTGAAGCTTTTACATGTCTTGAAAAGGCGGTTGCTAACATGTGGTTAAATGAGAAAAAAGGTCATCACGCCGACTCGTCCGCCTTTACAGCCTCGTTGTGTATACTCACGTTCATGCGACCGTGTTTGTTTAAAGCCTAACATTGGCTTTTTACTTACTGCATTCATGCTTCAAAAATCATAGAAGTGGTGTTCATTCATAAAGATTATCTTAAGGAACCAAAGTTGCAAGTATCATAAACATGTGTTTTCCACAGAGCTTATTTTCTGCAATGATGCAAAACCCAGTGGAAAAATCTCATTGGCTTTTTGTCGAGGGAACCAGGGTGATGCTAACTTCCTAGTTGGCCTTAAAAAAAACACATCATCCCTGGAGCACTCTATGATTATAACTTCAAAAAGCTGGAAAAGACACATTTTAAGATATCTCTGAAGATTTAGTAAGATATATCTATATGATATATATTAAAATAACAACATCCCAAATGTAAATTTTATGTCACAATATTGATATTATATTGATTTATTTATGCTCGTGCTTGTATGTTTCAGTTTGTGCTCGTGTATGTGTCAGATGATTGCTATTGCATGGATTATGAGCGTGATGATACAGAAGTTATGAGGAACAGGGTTGTAACCAGTGTTGTGGAGTACTAGCAGCTTATTTGCATATCAAACTGAATGGAAACCTTACAGAGGAACGCCTCATCATGCCTCCCTGTCATAAGGGGGCTGACAGCCATTGTTCATGGTCTACAGAAGTTTGTCTCGCTCACACACAAACACACAAGGAAACTAACACGCGGTGAAATACAAACACGAGCACAATGAAACAAGCGCGCGCGCCCGCCGCTAATACAAAACACAAGCATATAAAAGAAAAGATACATTCATACCCACCCACCCACTCACACACACGTCATGGGGAGGAAGAGTTGGTTTGTGGACGACAGCTATTCAAATTTGTTGTTCATTATGATCCACGCTAAGCCGAAAACATCATGACGAAGCAGGTTTTAACACACACAATCACACACACCGTGCCAGAGGCCATAACTCAGACTGTGTTGCTGCAGGTTGAAGGCTTTTTAATATTAAGCTGTCGGGCCGGGAGAGGGCTGAGTCACACAGAAATGACTAAGGAGTTTTTTCCGCGTGCCAGCACATAACGCGCGCACACTCCGATACACACGTGTGATAGCAGTTCTGTCAGTCACAGATGGAGACCTATTGTCTCACTGACCTTCATAGCCATAATTATCCATTTTGCTTTTTACTTGGTGGAATAAAAGTTGCATGGTGATTTAAAAGTCCCCAAAAAGCACACTTGGAGGAACTTCATCCGCTGACAATAGATCTTGACCCACATTTACTTCTTAAGGAACATAATAGATGGCAGCCAATGAGAGGCATAATGGGAAATGAGTGTTTAAAGACAAAGCATAAAGCCTGAGGCATATGTTGGTCATTTAAATTGCGGCCGTCATGGTTTCGACTGAGCTCCACATTGTATTTCAAAACCACTGGAGTGTTGCGTGTAAGAGTTCAGATTAAGTGTGTATTGCATCAGCAGTTGCTTCCGACCTTCACTCAGGATAAAGGCTGAGCTCCGAGTATAGATCACAATCAGAATTAAGATATCATACACATGTTATCCCTAAAATATTAGAGTCCTAATAAGAAACATCAGCATAAACAGCTGAAAAAGTGCCAAACCATTCCAAACTTAATCGACTTTGGGGACATACTGATAGCATGGGTTGATTTAGACTATATATATAGAGGTATTGACCCATCTTTATGTAGCACTGTAATAAAACATTATTGGGATATAAAATCCCAAATCACAACAAAGTGAGAATCTTTGTGTTCTGGCAGTAATATTGACTGGACGGTCAAAGAACATGAGGCGAAGCAAGGCAAGGGCAGTTTATTTATACAGCACATTTCAGCAACAAGGCAATTCAAAGCGATTTACATAAAACATCAAAAGCATGGAGACAAAGTTCAAAAGAAACACACCACAAAAGGACTTTCAAATATAATTAAAAAACGTCATTAAAGAGTCAAGAGAAAAGAAAATTAAAACATGCTAAAATAGAACAATTACAGTGCAGTGTAAGAAATTAATAATTATTTGATTTAATAAAAAGCAGAAGAAAAGTATTCAGCCTTGATTTAAAAGAACTGAGAGTTGCAGACCTGCAGTTTTCTGACAGTTTGTTCCAGATATATGGAGCATAAAAACTGAATGCTGCTTCTCCATGTTTACTTTTGACTCTGGGGACAGAAAGCAGACTTGTCTCAGATGACCTGAGAGGTCTGGATGATTCAGACTGTAACAGAAAATCAGAAATGTATTTTGGCCCAAAACCATTCAATGCTTTATTAACCAACCGTAGTATTTTAAAATTGATTCTTTAAAGACAGGAAGCCAGCGCAGTGCCAGCTGCAGCTGTCTAATCTATTTTTTTAGGGAAAAGACACCCTTACAGTAGTCGAGGCTACTAAAGATAAATGCATGGACACGTTTTTACAAATCCTACATAGACACAAGTCCTTTAATCATTGATCTTTTTTAAGGTAATAGTAGGCTGACTTTGGAATTGTCTTAATGTGGCTGTTGTAATTCAGGTTTGAGCCCACGCAGATTCGTGGCTTGGTCCGTGGTTTTTAACATTGTCGAAGCTGAACTACCTCAGTTTTGTCTTTGTTTAATTGAAGAAAATTCTGGTACATCCAATCGCTGATTTGTTCAACGCACTTACCGTCAGTGCTTGTATTGGACCATAGTCTTCTAGTGATATGGTTATATACATTTGTGTGTCGTCTGCATAATTATGATAACATTTAGTTTTTTCCCATAATCTGAGCCAGTGAAAGCATGTAGATGTTAAACCGAAGAGGAACCAGAGTGGAGCCCTGGGGAACTCCGCATATGTGTCTGCTAAGATGCATAATTAACTACAGACACAAAGTAGTCCCTGTCCTTTAAGTATGATTCAAACCAGTTCACTACTGTGCCAGAAAGTCTCACCCAGTTTTAGTAAGACTGAAATTCTGCCACTGTCAGTGTTCAAGTGGATGTCATTAAAGATTTTAACAAGAGCACTCTCTTTTTTCCTATTCTTACCGGCTTGGCATTTTTCCATGGAGATCTTTTCTTACCAGAGACAGCCTTCACCTTAGTGAGTGCAATGGCACCAATAACATTTATAATTTTATAATTGAAATGATCTACAGACTCATTGACTGAGACTAAAGAGAGGAAAAACCTGAATAAATATTTCAATGGCGTTTTCACAGTGACTGTTTTGTGATTACCTTCTTTTGAACATTTGCGTGCACAGAGATAGTGCTCTCAAAGAAAACACAGGAACGATTAGAAAAAGCAACATTGGTCACCACAACCTTGGAAATGTTCAGAGACTTGGGAGATAATTAAGTCCAGAGTGTGCACCTTATTGTGTGTGAGCTGAGTCACATACTGACTCAGTTATCAAGAACAACGCAGTTCTTTAGTCCCTCAGTCCTGGATTGTTAAAATGTTAAAATTCAAAACCAACAATAACTACACAGTCAAAGTCAATACAGAGTATAGACAGCAGTTCAGTAAAGTCATCAAAAAAGGTTGCACAGTATTTAGGTGGCCTCTGGATATTTAGAAAACATAGCTTGAGAGGAAGAATTCAGCTGAAGAGCCACATATTGAAAAGAAGCAACATTTCCATATGATATCTACCTGCATTGGAGGGAAAAGTCCAAAATGGCAACTCCGTTAGAGTAGGGCGGAGGGTAAGCTTGGTTCCAGCAGTGACCAGCTCCTTCATCTCGGTCAGTGAAGTCCAAGAGGAAGGAGGAGGGAGAAAGGGTGACTGGATAGGAGGGTGACCTGGATGGGGTTTGGGGGGGGGGGTGACGGATATGAAGGGGGTGGAGACTCCTCCTGTCGGCTCTGATGTCTCCCATGATCAAAGCTCTCCCTGGGTGGGGGCTGAGGTGTTTCTCTTCCAAGGTTTCTGCCGCAATGTGTTATGTCTTCGTCCTGTTTTGATTCCTCGTCTCTTGTCCTTGGCAGAGGGAACAGATTAGACTCACAAGTCGGTATCTAAACGCTTCGCTGAAAGAAAGCTCCCTGGTTTCGTTGCTAAAACTGGGTGGAAACAATTAAAGAGTTCGGAAAAACCTGCATAGCAGAACCGATCCAAAATCTTTAGGGTGGCCCTTCATATTGGGGGCGGTGACATCCAGAAGTTGTCGTAGCACAAATACATGCACAGAACTGTTGTTGCTACAGCTGCTCAGCAGAATGTGACTCACGGTAACAGGTTTTATTCCTCCAGAATTTCTGGCTCCCTCCCGGAATCCTAGACGACGTCGACCAATAACGTTAGCTTTATTCCCACGTGGCACCCCAGTATGTCTCCATACATGTAGATAAACCGTTGTGATTGGCCTGTCTGAATCCAGGACATGTAAGGGGCGTAGGTTTGTCAGCAGCCGTTCCTGCCGCGGTTCTAGCAACAACTTTTCATTTAGAAATCCCCAGACATTCGGTAGGTGGAGATCTCCGATTGTCTTGTATTGCGGGACTAGGAACAGATGGGTGACGCAGGAAGTAAAATAGGTTATAGGTGAACAATCTTACTCCTGACTTGTTAAGGCAAAGGCCTTCTGCCTTAAAGAGATTTCTGCGGTCCCAGAAAAAGTTGAAATTGTTGATAAAATGCACTGAAAGCACGGTACATGCAGTTGAAAGCTATAAATTCAGTGCCAACAGTCTGCTCAATCTCTCAACTGCTCTTCTGACTGGCGGTAGAGGGCCACTATTAAACAACCTCAGCATTCACAGAGCTGACTGTGTTCAACAGATCAATACAGTCCGGTTTCAGCACTTCACACTGTTGTTTTACAACACCATTTGACCCCTATGTGCAGTATGATGTTTTTCACAGTTGGGTGTGCAGCCACAATATAGGATTTTTTTGTTCTGACAAGTCAGAAACCATATCCTTGGGGAAACAGAGTATATTGGTGTTTTTACTGCATATCTTTTAAAGCAAAGTCACCCACAATCAGAGTTTTAGACCCAGTCATTAGCTTTCCCTGCAGTCTTTTACTTTCTGAGTTACTTTCAGGCCTTACACCTTGCTGTGTGAAAATGAGAGATCGTGATCCAGGGTCCTGCAACAGTGGAGCAGATCTGTTCTCCAGTTGCGCACTTAGTTGTTGGGGAGGTTTGTTGGTAGTTCTCTCCTTTCGCAGCATCCACGGCTGTAAGTACATGGTTTGAGGAGGCGCTCTGCCTGGATGATAATGCAGGCCAGCTTGGTCGCATCACAAATCAGGGCGCTGGGCTCTGCCTGTTACTCGTCCTCCCAATTCCCAGGGAGATGATTTACTCTTAGGCTTTGCACCAAGAGAGTTTCGGGGAGGACTTGGGACTGTCACGACTTAACAAATGTAATTCTCAGTGTAAACATACACAGGCCATAAATAGACGATAGCTGTTCCTAAAAACATCGCCTGAAGCCAGAGGCAACAGATTCAATGCATAGGCCATTGAAACTGAGTACAATGTGTTTGATTTAAAATCTTCTCCAAGCCAGACAGTCTTTTTCATCAATTCCGCTCACAATGCATGTGTGTGCGCTTAGCTTGAGCTCTTTTGTAAATGAACATACAAGGATTTTCAAAACCTTTTAATGACTGCCAGGGAACATTTTTATCTCCTAAAAGTAGCTTCATATCACTAATGTGACACTAATGAAGAATTCTACAAAAGCAATATCCATAAAAGCACAAGATAGGGGAGAAAAGGAAAAAATTAAGCTAAGGCTGTACCTTCAAACAGGCTCTGGCTTTTAAAATATTTGGGAATTTTAAAAGTGCAACTCACCAATGAAAAGTTATATAATGTATCAAAATAACCAAGTAGGCTTAAAGCAGCAGTCGGCAAGACTGGAGCAAACGGTCACTATATCCTGACAGTAGTGCATGACACAGGTAGTCTGAAAAAAATCATGTCCCTCTGTGTCCTCCGGTGCTCCTAACGGCATCTGCAAGATTTCACAGACCGGAGAAAAAAAAAAATCGAGCCGAGCTGGAACCTTGACGTCTCTGAGCAGCTGTCAATCAATCGCGAACTCCGACAAAACAGTAAAACTAGGCAGCGCTGATCAGATATGAATCACTATTCTGATACAGTAATGCCTATTTCTCACCTCAAATGTTTTCAGAAAATTTTTTCAGTGAACCGTTTAGCTGTAAAATGAGTTTTTTCTGCAGCCATGTTGAGATCAGTTGAGGAAATACCAAGCACCGCCCACCAGTCGGAGCAAACTTTCTCATTTTACAGCTAAACAGTACACTACAAGGTGAGAAATAGGCATTACAGTAACAGAATATTGATTCATATAAAAAACATTCTGCCTAGCTCCCGCTTTAAAGTGTTGCAAACCAGCCAACATTTTCTATATGCAAGTATAATCATTTTTACTTCACATACATATTTTTATTCAAATTGAATAGTTCCGTAATAATATGACCCGTGCACATGCATTAGATATTCCAAGCATATCCCATGTTTGTGACAAAAGAAATCAGTCATGCTATGTGAATGTATTTCCTCCAAATACAGCACCTCTAAAAAACCCATTACTGAATAAAATCGTAATAATGGTACAACAAAGTATATCCTGGATGAATCTTTTTATTTACTGTGCAACTGCCTCCAACAAGCAGGCTAAACAGCATCCATGGATCAATTTTTTTGAGGCCTAAATATGAAACCCCTTTCCTCTCCATCATCCACCCACACCTGCTGTCTTTCCCTTAAATTCCAACCTCGGCATGGCGGCTCAGTTTCTATTCATGTCAAGGGATAATGTTGGCTTGAAACTTTCGCAGTGAATGCTATTATGCCTTTATGTAGGGCACTTCCACACTCTGCATAAACATACAACAATCGGTTTAACCTCTAACAGATACATTTAGTTGTTAGTGGGTAATTTATTAGGCAGTTAAATATGTTGTATTATAAATAACAATGGGGCTATTGTGGGTTAAATATATAGCGTTGTACTGGCCTGCTTTGAATAAGCTTCTCATTACACTTCCATATTTAATCGGTGTATGTGTGTGTGTGTGTGTGTGTGCTTGGCGTAAGGATAAGGTGTCATTAATTGTTTGCAGAAGGTAATAGAGGAGCTTTGCTACATGGCGCGGCTTTAAGGGAAAAACGCATGACGCAGCGATGTGTAGGTGTGTGTTAAGGAAAGGGATAATGACCTTGATTTCATGGGTTTGCCACAGTTGTTTCTAAACAGGGATGAAAAACGCAAACTATAATAGAGGTCATTAACATCCCAACTACTGTACTTAGTGACATCAATATGCGATATTTCAATTTCACCACTTTATTGCCATGTCAATACAGTTGACAGGAATTTGCCTCAGTGCAGATAGTGTGTGTGTGTGTGTGTGTGAGGCTTGCCGAGCTGCATGCATCTCCAGCTCCGCGAGATTTAATGCCACACTCTGCTAAACAGTATAATCAGTGTAAATAAATCCATAATGCTAGAGAGAGTGCAGAGCAAACCCCCAACCTCCAAATAACTGTAGACATTAATGTGGTTGAAAATTCACACATAAGCACAGTGTGATGTGAAGGTTGCTGTGCTAGGAGCTGAGCATTGGTTTGCCCGACTCCTTTCCTGCTTCCCTGGCTGTGGAGACTCAATGACATCCCTTTACGTCAGATTAATGTTACAGTGGTTATTTGCTGTGGGCGGTCCACTGCCACTTATTTTCTGCGGGGTAGAGCAAGGGCAATTGAATGCACAACGGCAAAGAAAATGAGCAGGGAAAAATAGAGGGCACAGTATGGCTTACTTAATGCAAATAAATTGGCAGGGGTCTTAAAGTGGTACTGCAGGCAACGCCGTTCATTAATCGGAGCCTGGCCCAACAAGAGCTTGGTCGGGGATTTATGTTCCCGGGCATGACCAATCAAGAGTGCAAAGAACTCAACCCTTATTTTGCATAATCACTGGTATCAGCAACCCAGTTTCAGCTTCTACAGTAAAGGATATGAGAAAAAAAACAGCCTTAGTCTGAGTCTACCACTGCTTATGCTACAAATATTTAAGCTTGCAACAAGTGCAATATATTGCAGGACTTTGCAATGTATTTTGCAACTAAAAAAGGATATTTAATAGCATATTTAGCATATTTAATATGGGAAACAAAATTATGTTCACCGTAACTGACCCTGCTTTCTTTGTCATTTCATCTTTATCCCTTCTTAATCCCCAGACTACAGCGGTAATGAACTGCATTTCCACCTTTGCATATACAACTAAAAACATCAAAAACAGCCTGTGGTAGAAGCCTGAGGCTAAATCAAAAGCTCTACCTTTTAAGGGTTTTCACACTTTGTATTGTTTCAACCTCTCATGAGAAGTAAAGTTTTGTGTGCGTATACCGTATGATCAAGCCAAATGAGGTCAGACCTCTCTAACAAGCCAAATTCACACCATGTGTGGTTCATTTTCAGGTCTTGGGATGTGAACGTGTAATGTACCTTTAAGCACGCTCGGTACAGTTCATACTTTGCATTTACAGTTGTAAATCTTAAAGGCTGAATTGTATGCAGGTGGAACAAACACATGAAGCTAAAAACAAACATCAGGAAAGCTCCCACAGATGGTCGCTGCATTATTTCGGTCCAAGAAAGGAACAGATGTACTGCCTGACATTTAGAATAAGGGCAATTTGAACCAACAAAACTAGAGACTGCTGGTGAAAATGTACAATATTGCAACAGAGGAGCAGATCAGTAGACCTAAAATGAACAAAGACAGAAGAGTTTAAAGAAAACCTGTTAATTCCTATTTGTATCTAATAGTGAGAAGTAGATGAATCAGCCCTTCTAAAGTAAAATAGTAATTATAGAGGACGTTGCTGGATTGGCATGAGTACAAAAGTAAGACTATGAGAAACTATTAAATTATTTAATCAAATTATTGTTTGCTTTTCTTGAAGTTTAAAAGTTTGACAGCTGAATTCATAAAACATTAACACAATACACATTCCCACGGCCATCAGTTGCCAAGCCATCAAGCTGCTCGACTAGGAGATTGGCGGAGAATAATTACTGTTCTGCTAATTAAGACTGTGTACGCATTGCATTTAAACTTGTCCAGTCTGAACTATGATTAGCATATTTTCCTCAAAACATATTAGAAAAGAACAATCACTTCTTCAGCAGAGAAGCAGCCATCAGTAGAAGAATGGAGAGCGCTGCGCTCCCCCACCTCCGGTGTGACATTATTGGATAAGGGCTCCAAACCATAGCAGAGTTGGTGGAGCCAGGAACAGAAACCCTGAAGCATGTCCTGCTCTCAGGCAGATGTCACAAGCTGTGAGAGAACTGCTGTCACAATGAGGCCAGGGCAGGAGGGGCAGCATCGAAGAGAAACCATCCTTGACCACAAGTAATCGTCTCATTTGAATGAAAGTGGATGTCTGGTTCGGGCAAGATTGACGTATATACGTCAACATGACGGTGCAGGGAAAGTAGGGTTTCTTTATAGAATTTTGTTTCGTTATCGTGTCACACTACCAAGACTTAAAGGTCCCGTATTTTTTTTATTTTTTATTATAAAGCAGGCTTAAGTGATATATAAATACCGTTAAACTATCAAAACGCTCAATATACGGAGAAATACACACAGCCCGTATTCAGAAATTGTGCTTTTGAAACAAGCCTTCAGGATTTCTGTCCATTTGTGATGTCACAAATATACAATATTTAGACCATTACACGGTTTTAAACATAAACATTCTAAATGTGTCCCAGTTATTTCCTGTTGCAGTGTATGTGAATGACATCAGCTGACAGGAAGTAAACATGGACCCAAACTGTTGCCTAGCAACTCAATTCTGTTGCAATTCCGTTGAAATGCACTAAAACGGAGCGTTTCCGACAGAGGGTAAATACAGGTATATTCAGGCAGACAGTATGAGGAAAATAAAGTTTTTTTTTAACATTACAGGATGTAAACATATTCTAGTAGAAACACAAAATACAAGTATGAACCTGAAAATGAGCACGATATGGGACCTTTAAAGGTAACCTGTGGAGTTTTCTTGTAAACAAAGTTTCTGTTTACATTCAGTGGTTCTCTCGAGGTCTAACAAACGTGTTGAAACATTTCCTTTCTTGTAAAACATCCGCAAAGCTGATTTTTCAAACCGGCATTGTTTACATCCATGTTTACTAGCATGCAGGCTTCTTTTTCCCCTGCCTTTTTGGCACATTAGTGCATTTCTTGATATGTTACTGTTATCACTGGAATAGTATGAAACCATTGGCTGGAATGTGTATAGCATCACCTGCGTGTGCTTGCTTGTGCATCCTTGTGCGCATCCACAAGCGCAAAAGAAAATGCGGACCCTCACATAAAAACATTGCTCCATAGCGTTAATAGTGGACATAAACTCCACAGGGAACCTTTAAATGAGTAGTTTGACACTTTGGGAAATACGCTTATTCACTTTCTCAGTAAAAACAATGACATGTTGTGGGGCTATGTCATGGATGTATAAAGAGAACTAGATACAGGGTTGTAGGCGGGCTCCCGTTCATTCCTATGAAAGTTGCTCAGTGGCGCTTGAAGCAAAAAATGCTCAACTTCCGAGTATAAAATTACCCAGATCTTCCGGTGATCTTCTGCATCCATTGGGCCCATATAGAGCAAGCGCACTAGCGTTTCCCTTAACTCGGCCTCCCAGCCCTCGGTCCAGCCACGGTCTGGAGCTCATTCACATGAATTCAAGTGTTCGCACTGGTAAGTTGATTTACCTCAAAAAACATTATCCACTGATTTACCGACGTTTCTTTCCCAACGGGAAAAACTCTTTTTGGGCCCAATGGCATCACGTTACGGACCCAGAAGTTGTAATTCCACCATTTGGCCACTGTGTAAAATTTGCTTCAGAGTCCGGTGCTCTTCCTGGGGGCTTGGGCTATATGTTGAACTATTTCTTGGCTGGGCAAAGTTACTTCCTAGAGTCTCCGCTGGTTATCTGTCAACCTCATGGTGAAGATGCAGGAAGTCCCTGTATACTCAACCAAGAAATAATTCAGTATATAATCCTCCTTAAAAACCACATATTGACGCTTTTATAAGAACAAGATATAATGTATTAATTAGTGCGCTTTAGGCTAGCCAGGCTAACTGTTTCCACTTGTTCCCAGTCTTTATGCTAAGCTAAGCTAACCGGCTGCTGATTATAGCTCCTAACTATCGGCAAGAGAGCGATTAAGGTCGATCTATTACATCAATAGAACAACATTGGTCTACAATCATGTTTAAATATTGCTGAGATTGAAAAAGCTAATTCAACGGTTGTGGGGGGATGGGAAACAGCTCCTTGTATGTACTCTATTGGTTACAGCAAACCCTGTAATACTTCTACTACACTAATCTTTTTGTTACTTGAGAAACCTGTGTTCACCCTATACGTTAAACCCCGGTCAAGAGCGCGGTTGCAAATTCAAGTTGGATAGCAGGAATGTACCAATTGAGTCAAACATGCAACACATTGCTTCTGTCTGATAGGTGCAGGATTTACAGAAGTGTCAACAGAGATTGGGTAAATAGTAAATAGTGGGAGGTTGTGGGGGATGGGAGAAACTAGAAGAAATAAATAAACTGAATGAAGCAGGTTTATTGGCCAATGTACCTGGCAAGCATCTGCCGTGGTGAATCGTCCTAGAGAAAGAAAGTGAATCCCTTCCAGCCTATCTGCTTTACAAACTCACTCTACTGCAAAAAGGAAAACCTCACCTGTGGTATCTTCTGTAACCTGATATCAAATAATTGGAACAATAAAAGTAGTGAGCACAGAAGAGAAGGATTGGATGAGGGAATCAGGGAACAAGAACTACTTGTACAAAAAGGAAAAGGCACAGAATACTTTATTGGACACTGACTACATTACAGCCAAGTTTGTATATGGCTCTCTCTCTATGTGTGTGTGTGTGTGTGTGTGTGTGTGTGTGAGTGCATGCAACCTGCTGCCAAAAGCTCCTACACACTTTCCATAATCCTCCACGCAGAGATATTCTGGAAACAAGCCTGTCCACTTATCACATAGAACTGGAAGGGTGGCGCATAATATAGTGTGTGAATGTGACATTTTAACGTGAATTTTAAAAAATCATTGACGTGAAATTACATCATTAAGGAATATTGCCCTGAGCTACTGTCCAAATCCCACGACCCATCTTCAAATACACACATATGCACGGAACGCAAGCTCAGTCATGTATGGACACTTAAACACGAGCGATATATGAGCGCACACACAATGACAGTATTTACTGACAGTTTCCCTGGGGGGATTTTTTTATAACTGATGATTGAAAATGAATGTAATATACAGAAGGTGATATGGCACAGTATCTAATAATGAGAGGGAAGATAGCAGGAGTGTCAGGATTAGAATGAGAGCAAATTGGGAAGGTAAAGAATGAATGATAAAAGTGAAAAAAGAAAATGATAGTAAGGCAACGAGAGACAGTGTGAATTACTACAGCTTAGTATGGGAGTGAGAGCAGAGCAGTGCCAGATTTATGCCAACTCAGAAGTCCATCCATCTCTCCAACCAGCACATTACATTCAAGGCACTAAACCCAACATGCACTGCCCTCCTGCATGGATATCAGCCCATAGCGGTCAATTCATTATAAACTTGTACACTCCCCTCCTACATTGTTACCTTTACTACACTGCAGTCACTTCATTATTTAGTAGTACACTCCCTTCCTTTAGTATCATTACCGCAGTGCAGTCCTTTCATTAGAAAGCAGTCTCAACAAAGACTCTCTTGAGCCACGGCCATCCACGGCTCCTCATCCTATACTCTCTGTTTTTTTTTTCCTCACTGCCCAACAGGCTGAGTGCTCTGAAGAATTTGCTATGCAAAGCCTGTGCATTCAACCTCCACTGCGGTGCTGGGGTGATATGACTATCGCAATATTATATTCACAACAGGTTTATTGATTTACCTTGAGAATGGCACCAGTTCAAAATGATATATTTTTTAAGTAGAAATTGCAGATTTCCCCACTGCGGGACTAATAAAGGAATATCTTTTCTTATTTTACAATTGTAGCTCCCAGGCAGCCGCAGTACAACTCTGCATCATAAATCTGCTAAAACAATTGTGTTTTAAGTGTGCTGAGTCATAAAGACATGAGCGCATTAAGGCATCTGTTGCATGCATCTGTGTTTCTAAGATGTAGAATTAACACAAAAAGAGGCAGAGACTGAAGTGTGGTCAAGGTGTTGTAGTTTTTTTTTTACAGGGACAGCACTGGAAAGCATCAACTTATTAGACACATCAACATGAGCAAAATTACTGACTCCTAATGTCTATTCTACTGGGAAGCACCTGGATTTCCATCTCCCACGTCAACATTCACTAACCACCCCCACTTACTTACTTACTTTTCTTTCAAGTGCCTGATTCAAACGTATGTCAAATTTTTAGGCCTCAACTGATCTACCGTAATCTGCAAACTGCCTGCAGAACGTTCCGAGCAGATTGCTTCTGCCATGACCTCCAGGAGTTGACTGTGCTATCTTCCTTTCTCCCGGTACCATGGGGCATCCACCCTTGTGCTCCAAGGTTCACATATAGTTGCCACTCTGGTGTCTCTGCCGTGCCCTCATGTCTTAAAGGACCACCCAGGTATTTTCTTGTGGTTATGAGATATCCACCAGTAAACTTCTGCCTCTGCTCCAACACAAGAGATGTGAATGGAAGTTGCTTGTGGTGGTGGTGTGATATTTTCCCCATTTTCTATGTTAGGTATAGTTCCCAATGTACAATTTTAAAATAGAGATATTGTGGTTCACAACTTTCATGTTTAAATGAATAAAAACAAGGTAAATCTCACTGAAATTTGTTGCAGTATGAGATCTGGTATATGTTTTTTTATACTTTGTACTACTTACTTTTTACTAATATGTTTGCACTATGAAACTGAGATGTTGCAAACTTGAATTTCCCTTGGGATCAATAAAGTTACATCTATCTATCTATCTATCTATCTATCTATCTATCTATCTATCTATCTATCTATCTATCTATCATGCTGTATTGAAGAAGACTTGAAACTAGCGATTGAGACCATAAACTCATGTTTACAATGTTGACTGAGGTAATAAATCCATTGAGGAGTAGAGTAATTTTCTCATAGACTTCTATACAATCAGACTTCTATTTGCAACCAGAGGAGTCGCCCCCTGCTGGTTATTAGAAATAATGCAAGTTTAAGGCACTTCAGCATTGGCTTCACTTTTCAGACCCGGAGTTGCCCACTGATGAGATCATAAATACCTGTAAAGATGTGCTGTTGAACCTTTTAGACTTTAATATGACTTTTCAATCAGATAACTTTGAATAGCTCAGTAAATATTACCTCATACAGCATCATTGTTGTCCTATTTATCTGGGGATTTTTGCTTGCCCTAACTGTATAACTAACTCTATAATCCGAAATGTCAAAATAGAGATGTCAGATTTCTTTGTTTTATCATTAAAATAGAATTTTTTAAATTGTAAATGAGTACCTTATTATAATGCTTTGCCATTTTGTTCCCAAGCACTTCACACAAAATATAAATGATAGATTCTCAAGACAGACTTTGACTAAAATCAGACAAGATAAAAAATGTATCCTCTGACTGCGAGCAGACGCTCAGCTCTGTGAGCATACATGTGTAATGTGTCTGATCTAATTTCACAACAATGTAAATTATAGATCAACTGACATCAAAAAATTAACACATGATATAATTAACTTGGGCCGAGGGTATTCCAGCTCATCCCGCACACTCCCCTCATCCCAAATTTACGCTCTGGATCAAAACAACATGAATCATTGCCGAGTTTTATTCTTTAAAGCGAAAGTTAAAACAAGCTCTGGATGCAAGCAGAAAGTCCCCTTTGGGGCAACAAGGCTGTAATGGCTGACAGCCCAAAACTCTTTCTTTAGAGAAAGATCATATATTTTTCATCACAGAAAGGCTTTGAACCCAAGCGTGGGGGATCATTTCAATGGACTTCTAAAGAGTCTTGGTGTCACCCGAGAGTGGCACAGAGCTGATTTTGGGCCCCTGAGCAAGTTGCATAGAAAAGCCTGCACCGACACACATTTAAATAGTAAAAACAAGTGCGCGAATCAACGCAAGATGGCATTACAAGATGCACTGTTGCTATATGAACGCTCCAACATGCAATCAAACATATGAGACAAAAACTGATATTTCTAATTTTTTCTTTCATATTCTGGTCCTTCCTCCCAACCCCAACGGGAAATCATTACTTCCAGCCTTCTAAATATGCATATGATTAATTATGCATCTTGTTATCACAGGCTAATCTGCATAGGACTCTCATGTATAAAGTCCCACTCATTACCATTCAGAAGGCCATCTCACAGGTGTGCTGAGTAAATATACAACACACAGTAGCTGATCAAAACACACACACACACACACACACACACAGAAAAACGGGGCTGGAGGTGCACACACACACACACACACACACACATGTATGTTCAACCACGCACACAGACACACAAGTGTGCTCTCTCAAGTGTATAGACTCCCGGAAACATACAAACACATGTGCACACACACAGATGCTGAGAGTGGACACCCACCAAGAAGCAGACAAACCCCCCTGACAGAAGGTCCAGGTTTCCCCTCGCACTGATGGCAGGTTGGTCTGTGCCAACTCATTAAGAGCACAGCTGGCCATAAGGCTTCGAGCGGGGACAAGACCACAGCGATCTTCAGGCGGGTGTCTGATTGGATTTCCATACAATGTTCAAGAATATAAAAAGCTAATTGTGGCATGTGTCTTCACTATATGAAACTCTAAACTACTGGAGCTTAAAAAATCAGAGGAAGTCAATGGCAGCTAACGGTTATGTGTAGACACTTGATGTTAGATTCCCCCTGTGATAACAGCACAATAAAATAGAATATCAAGAATATCCTCCCCTTCACTATCGACCTGAAACACTCATATTCAGGCTATACCGCCACCAATCTTCCTAGCATGTATCTTGCTTATTTTCGACAGTTTCACCAGCAACGTAAATAGGAGAAAGACAATGGGCCTAATGAATGTACACCTCATATGAACACAATTGTTCTTAAGTGGTACAAACAAGGGATACTTTGACTTAAAGATCATAAAACGTTAATCTGAATGAATTATAAATATGATAAAGAAAATGAATCAAAATAAAATAAATGACTTAAACAAACTTATTAAGTTTATATTTTGTTCACCATACTTTACTGAGAGGTTTCTTTTAGATTTTATGTAGAGGGAAATTCTTCTTTTTACTTTTTAGTAAAAACATTTTTGTGAATGACACTTGCCCACAAATAGAGCAGAATATGTAACCTTATACTGTATGGTATTTTTATTGGCATTGATTACGCTAATGATCAAATCTCACAAACATGCCCCTCCTCATGAACAGGTGGAATTCATCAGGCTGAAACAAGCAATTTACAACAAGTTTGTCCAGTTAAGAGGGTTTTGGTGAATCGGACTTGAGCAAATCTCATATGAAAAAAAGTGAGAGAGTTTAAGGATAAGAATACAAAAAAAAAGTTTTTTGCATGAGGTCGATTGTTGTCTTCCTTTCTCCTCATCCCATGTCTATTTTTGCAGGATAGTTGTTTGACAAAAAAAGTTACTTCTTTATCTTGTTTCCAAGTTAAAAAATTTAACTTTCACACTTATTTTTTGTATGTTGTTTTTAAATGAGCAAAAGAAAAGACATTTGTTTTACTGAGCCTTCAAACAAAATGTAGTAACAAGGAAAGCTGGAGAGTAACACAAAGGCTGTGGAGCATCATTCAAATGCTAAAAATAATAAAATAGGACTCACTCAGGTTCCATTTGAGTCCAGTGGTGATTGTTTGGCAGGGTCCTCCTACTGGGATGAGGCTGCACCAGTCCCCCTCCAGGCCTGTGTTCACCTCCAGTCTGTGGCTGCCCTGTTCACACACACAGCATGAATGTGAAAATGAATGAGTGTTTGTCTCTGTGTGTGTGTGTACCAGAGTTGATGACAGGTGGAAACAATGAGATAGGGAAAAAAATTAAAAAGGAAAACAAATATAGAGCACGACTTCTTAAACTTTTCCCGTCCCAAATGAGAAACTGAGCTTCTCCGCCCAGGGACCGAGGCTCATTAAAATAAATGATTGCTCTTGTCAGCGCTGCAACCCATTTTCAGTTCCTGCTAACACTTAAAAAGGATCCCTTGACATTTTGAATTATAGTCCATTCTCCTGTGTGTCACAGGGAGTCAACATATTTTTGTACTGACACTCCATAAGCAGTGGTTGTACACTTGAATTCAACGTGCAGTGTTTACCATAGTGAATTTTATTAGCTTAGAAAGAACAGTATCTATTGATGATGAGGGAGGATGGCTGACTTTGTTAAGAGGTCTTTTTCCAATAGTGTGTGAGGAACAGATGAAGAAGTGTTTTTGAGATACAGTGAAGTATTTTTTTTATGAAGTGCTTTATAAAGAAAACAAACATGAACAAAATTTCAAAAAGTCACAGTAACCCTTTGAGGAACTATAGAGTGTAGAGAGAGAAAAAAAGCATCACGCAGTGAAGGTGCAAGGCAGTGTCACACTCTTCAGGCTGAATAATGGCTTTGCTCTGAATGCACTGGTTATAATAAAGCCTGATGCTGGAATGTAAAAAGTAAAGACACAAAGAAACTCCTCAATCTCATTACAGCACATGTACTTGGTAAAACTGCCTGAAATATTATAAACACTTTGAATATCTGCAGGCTAAAAGGCTATGTGTGCTCAAACTGCCATACAACCCAAGCATAAATACAAAGACAAATAGCAGCGACAGCTAGAGCTTATGATGATCAGTCATCTAAAAAGGGTCATACAGACAACAAAGACGGGCACAACTCAATTAAGAGTTTGAAATGTTGAAAGTGTGACATGTTTAAAGCAGAGTTTCCTTTGCTTGGCTTCCTGGAGCTGCAGAGCCAGAGGGAAGGGAATAACGGTTTGGTGTTCAAGAAACATCCCTGAGGTTGTTTTCTATACATAAACACAGTCTCTTTGTGTAAGTGTGTCAGAGTGAGAGTGTGTGAGGAACAGAGAGAAGGGGTAAACAAACGCATGTGCACCTGCATTTGAACACACACACGCACGCACGCACGCACGCACGCACGCACGCACGCACGCACGCACGCACGCACGCACGCACGCACGGTTTTGCACTTGGCGACTCACGCTACCACAGTCTTGGAAAGGGAGGAGTGAGCGGAGGGGTACTCACTTGGTTGCCATCTGCAACCACACCACTAGATGCCCAAGTCCTACACACTGTACCTTTAATCACAGCATGCTGACGTTCGCATTCGGCTCAAGGCACCTAACATGCTCACAATGACAATGCTGTTAAAGCATTCCATGTTCATCATCTTATCTATTTTAGTGAGAGATGTATAATGAATTTAATAAAACAATCAAACATATCTATATACAAGTGTTGCCATGAGTTTTATTAAAATGTTATATTGCTAAGTAATTTGGAATTAAAACCATCACCTAAAAATCATTAATATCATTTGGTCCCGTCTGTAAAAGTTCTCTCTGCTGAGAGACTTTTGAGCTTGTCATTGTGTTTCTATGGGGATACTGTTCGTCATCTGACCTTTACTTTCAGGGAGCAACGCAGGAAAAAATTTAATATTATCTGTATCAAAGTCATTTCAAAAATAGTTTTAATATTCTGTATTATTTGATTTCTATAAATAAAGTTATTGTCTTGCAGTCAGTTCTTCTTCAGCTCATATTTATATTTATTTTATATTTGAATGCCACATGGTTGCTAACCTTGGATGAGTTAACGCACCTCAGGTATCACACTTTATCATTTAAATCAGCTCTTGCGCTGACAAGTTTCACTCTTCAAAAGGGCATCAGGTAAACAAGCTCGTACGTTTGACCTGGAGTGTGTGCGCTTATAGGGTGATTTATAGCGCGGATTGGGCTGACACAGCGCTGTGCATTGGCTGTCCCCACAACACAGAGAGCAGGCTCTCTCAAGTGTCTTCAGGGGCCGGGATACTAACTTGAGTAAAATGTGGCGCTGCTCGGCCCTTGCGACGGAGACTCAAGAGAAAATAGATGAACTCAGTGCAACTTTTGTCTTTTTGTTTTTTAAGATTCAAATTGAGTAAATTTAGCGTCACCTTGAGACCTAGACTGATTAAAACATCTTCTTGTTGTGTAGGGACTCAGAATAAACAAGCCTGCAGCCCCTTGCAGTGTCCCTAGCCATAATTTAATAAAAGACTTGAGAATTATGCAGTGCCCTGAGCCAGCTATAGAAGATTTCTGCATATTTCCCAAAGATAGCATAATCACACTTTGACACCTCATCTGGGAAACAAAAGTTAAAACAAACAGGCACAACCCTGATTAAATAAGAGCTAGAATGAGGTAGCATGTCTCAATAACTTTCCAAAATGTGCATGTTTGATGAGATATTGCATTTATAAAGTAGCTTTAAGGGTAGGTGACATAATCCCACTTGTCAGATTTTGCAAAATGGACATTTAACTGGTAATTTACCACTGGTCTTAATTTGTTGTGTGTGTTTTAGACTCTGTACAGAACATGAACAACTTGTATACGTATTTATTGAACCACCAAATCCCGAAGCTAGGCACGTAACGAAGCCGTGATTGCACGGAATGCGGGTGGTGAGGATATTTGGCAAAAGTTGTAAACACTTCAATTACAGATGTAACTTGAACAAATAGCACTGGGTCCTTCGAAGGTTGCGTTCACCTTCATGTACAGGCGTCTGCGTTCATCAGTCGCTGGCGAATTGGAGGCGCGTTGACAAACGAGCTTAATTTACCCTCGCTGAAGTAAGATTAATTGGAGGTGTCGAGGTATGAAGCAGCAAATGACAACGCGCCTTTGGAATAATGACAAGACGTAGGGAGGGAGCGCATGAGAGAGAGGTTTACTTAACGTATTACAAGGTGTCATCAGGAAGTGTGACAGTTAGCTGTTAGTAGTATAGGACTGGTGGCTTTGCGCGTGCATGTGAAATGCGCGCGCACGTGAGCATGCGCGTGCGTGTGCGCGCGCGCATTTCACATGCACGCGCAAAGCCACCAGTCCTATACTACTGCTGTTTGTCCTGAAGATCCGGCAAATAAACAACAGAGGAAAAAAAAAAGAAAAAAGAAGAGCAGTGTGTGTCCCAAATGGCGTCGGCTCGGCCCACTTGTAAACTCAATCAACTGAGGAGCATGAGAAAGTGGCTGGCATTGAGGAAAAACAATTTGGGAGCATCAGAAGAAACTCTCTCTCTCTTTCTCTCTCTCTCTCTCATGCACAACAGCAAATTGGGGCAACATAAGAGCAGAGAAGTGTGTGGGAGGGAGGGGGGGGGATATTGAAGTGATTACTTAACAAAGAAACAAAGTGTTCAACACTCCAATCAAGGTGGAAGCAGCACAAAGAAAAGAACAGTTGTGAGAGAAAATGAAGACAAGGACTGATTAGAAGGGGGAGGATAAAGATGTATCTTTATATAAAGTCTAAGGTTAGTCTAGTGCAGTGAAAATATACTGCGGGTCTGACTGTGTGTGTAGTTTTTATATGCGACTTCAAACACAGATAGAGCCATAATAAGTCCACCGTTAGTTTCATGAGAAGTGAAATACTGGAGGACTTAAAAACTCAAGGATAGATGCAGCAACCAATTTATAAGTTATAACTTCACCACTTTTTAGTTGTATTTCACTACACCTGTGGACAGAATCATTGCACAGTGGTTTGTCTATGTGTGAAGGCTGAGTAATATGTGTTTATAATACACTCACGGGTCTGAGTAGGTATGCCAGGCTGGTCCCCTGTATGATCAACAGGGGGAGTCGTGTCATGGGCAGAGCGTGGTGGAGGGTCTCAACAGATGCCATGGTCTGGTCAAACCTGCCAGCGAGACCGCCCAGCGTCACTATGGCATCCACCTGGAAAGACAAACAGAATTTAATAAGACAAAGACAAAATGCCATGGTTTGATACACTGGATTGGTTCTCTGGCAGGATTGCTGGTGTTTGTTTCAATGAAGAACAATGACAGCAGTATAGTGGCTGCAGAAAAACAAAGAGAAAAGAAATAACATCTTAATTATGTTTAAAATGCTTCTATATGTGACATGCTATATCATGTTTTGCCCTGAGAAAGTGTGTAAAATAGACAACAACTAGAATAACTTGTCAATTAATTATAGGAAAGGAGTATGGTACATCAAAAACAAAACACAAATGATTTCCAGGCACATTCAAATACTTTATGTGTTCAGTTTGGTAAGGATTGGACGGCATTTGTGAAACAGGTTTTGCAGATTAAAATAAAGCAGCTAAAGGGCTTTATAAATAGGAGCACTCTGCACCAAAAGCTATTCCTATCCTGCTAACTAACAGACAAACAAACAAACTAAAAATGGGATAAAAACATCAAATCCTTGGTGAAATTAAAGTCTGGTGATATTGTCAACAAATCCCACAAAAAGACCAAAACCGATGGTGGATTGATCCCACTAACAAGTATTGTTTGTGTAGCCAAAACCTGAAATAGATTACTCTTCTGTGCCATAGAAGTTCATTGTTGTCTATAAACTAAAAAAAACACAACAATAAGCCACTGTTGATGTGTTTCCATCAACTGGTTTGGAACGAATAAACTTGGTTACAGCGTAGTTTGGTCAGAAGTTGGCACGTCAGAAGTAGAGTTTCCAACCCGGAAACAAAACAAGTCGACTGGCTATCCAACCATCTATGAGAGAAAAATACAGGGAGGTCTTCAGGAATTTGTCTAAATTGGGCAAATTGTGTTTCATGTCAGCTAGTACTGACCATGTTTTATGCTGTGCAGAGACAAAGACAAGCATTCACGCTTTATGGGAATATTCGAGAAGACGCTCACAGCAGAAACAACTGATCAATCATGTGAGTTAAATGTTCGCTATGTCAGAATTTATTCAGCAAATGTATTTCAATAACCCATTTAGCACACCACCTCAAGGGAGAGTAAAAACCTTTTTTCTTTTCTTTTTTCGCAATTTAGGAAGTTTTATCAAATTTTGCCATTTCCATACAGCTTTTCTAATGTTATACTTGTGTGATTGGAAACACAGCTACTGTTCCACTGGGTGGATGTTCCTTTATTTTCATACAATGAATAGGCACTGTAGATTATTTATCAGATTATTCCATCTTCAGTAGGAACTAATGAACCTGAGTGTGACAGAGGATGGGGGGAGTCGCAAAGTAATGAGGCTAATGCATTACTGGTCTTTTTATGGGATTTGTTGACAATAACAAAAATAGAGAATAATACCAGCCTTTTCATTTAACGAAGAGACAAACAAGCACAACAACTAATGCCATTGGGACTAAAAGAAAGAAACAGCAAGGACACAGAGCTTTGAGAGAGAGAACTGAGATGGAGGACAGATAAACAATCAGTGGTAGATCATAGAATGAATTTAGGCCGTTACAATGAAGGTAAACAACATCAGTCTCTTGAATTAAGAGGTTGAACATGTTAACAGCAAACCAAGCAAGCTGAGTTGAAACTAATGCCATTTTCTGCCACCTCAGTGCTGAAATAAGGTTCTTCTCAACTTTGAGCCAGCAGTTCTCTCTTAAATACAATATTTACAGCTCTCAGCAGTTATATCCTTATACAAAGTCCCCTAGCAGTCAAGCACCAGCGCTGACAGCCTTAACACCCAACAGAGACTATGAGGGCAGAGGCGCTGTCAGAGGCTGACGACTGACAGTCACACCAGCACGGAAAATGAGCCACATACAGTACCGTCAATCACACTCACTTCACTTCAGTGTTCTCACTTCAACCACAAAGTGCAAATAAATAAATGAGCAAACGGAATGCAAGAGGTAAATTCAATTTGTATTACCTCCGCTGATGCTGGGCTGCAGCTAAACATTAGGGGGATATAGTACACATTAGCAGCCAATAAACATGTACAGCTTACTGGGTTCTAATGTGGAGAATTTACTACTCTTATACACTTATCAGCCAGATCTTATTGGCTCCATTTAAATTACTACTATCACTGAAATGTGTTTTTTTTTTCTATGTCGAAGTGTATGTGCATGCATTAACCCATTAGATGAATTGCAGCAGTATCACCTCGCCACTCTGAAATGCATTTTCGTTTCCACATTCAACCACCTGCTATTACCTCAATGTATTCAATATTATTCAAAAGGTGAAAGATCAAACTGTAGCTCCTTACTGCATATATAGTGGGAACGGACTATTGCGCCAACTGAATGTATCGTAACTAACTTGCCGCCTCAGGCGATGGAGTTAAAACAAAAACCGTGTGCTGAGAGATTGAGGTTATTTCAACATCTGGCTGACGCCCCCACATGCAGAGGCATCGCTTAAACTGTAAACAACAACACTTGGTAAACAAGTGTTCGCTCTGAGAGAGAGAGAGAGAGACACAGAGAGGTGTTATGAGGTAGAAAAAATTAAAATCTTCCAGTCACATACGTCCCTGTGATTTAATAAAAATTACATAATTAGGAAATAATTAGGAAATTCACTGCATTCATTTACACAGAGAACTCCATCAATGTGTTACTCCAACAGGTGGGAACGGACACAAAAATGTCCTATGTCAACATGCTCTTACAGACCTGTTGACTTATTGCCAACACATCCCATGACAACAACCAAAACTAACAATGCATCAGTCTGTCTCTCAAAACGTTCGGACTCCTGTACAGTCTGTGGGTCTCGGACTCAAGCTCATTCATTCCTACAAAAGATGTAAATCTTTAAAAGGCGTCACAAATATGTAGTTCATTTAAAAAAAAAAAAAAAAAGGCTCAGTCATTTCCTAAAACAGCTGGGCATTACTCTAACAGGAGTAAATACTGTAGTGCATGGGAGCCATCTTCAGCCACAGATTTGGTGCCCTAGTAAGTGTTCAGAGCACCAGGGCAGTGTCAAGTGTGGCTCATTGATATTGTGTGTTTTTAATAGTCTTTGAAGAATGGAGTTTTATGGCAGGAATAAGAGGCTTTGGCAACTAAGATGATACTTTAGTTAGTAGAATCAATTCTTCTTAATTTTTGGTTTTGCTCTTTTCATGAATTTTCCAAAAATTTCAAACGTGAAAATACAGAAGATTGCAAGGTAGGATCTCTTATCTACAATATGTTGTCCCTTTTTTTCCATCCACCAAACCCACCAAAGCCATTAAATGTGCATTATCAGCTGCTAGAAGCACCATAGATGTGGATCAATAGGGGCCTACTATGCCTAGTGTGTTGTAAAAGTGAACTTAAAAGCAACACATTCTAACATGTTGTAAAACTGAATGAAATGGTTTTGAACACAAACAAAAAGGCTTCTTTAGGTTTAGGCAACAAAACTATTTAGTTAAATTTAGGGGGGAAACATTGTATTTTGGCTTAGAATAATGTGTTTCAAAAGTGAAAGTGAAACTTAATGCTAGTGTACACCAAAACAACTGCCACTGTTGGTTTCATACGAGAAGCGAACTCTGGTATCTTAGATGAAAACCCTGTGTTTTGTGTCCCATCCATAGCCAACCCATATCTCATTTCACTTCCGCTTTTGCTTCTGTCATAATTACTACGGTCGCTAAAGGTCGCTGTCGTCTTCTTTTATTCCTTCTTTCAGTGATGTATCATGTGAAAAGATGACAAAACCTACTATTGGGTGTAGCAGGGCCCTACTGACCCACATCTATGAGGCTTATAACCACTGATAACGCACATTTAATGGCCTGATAACAGTCTAATTGGTTGCAAAACCATTCATCTCTTATGTCCTTCCCACCTTTGTTATTGCTTACTAAGAACATTTTTTACACAAAAGAATACCCTCGACGGACCAAAGCTGTTATCAGTGGTAGGAATGAGAGAGGAGCGGAGGGATCAAACCAACAGTGTCAGTGAAGAGTATCAGTCAGTTCAAAATTCACAGCAAGTCGCCAAAGCCAGACGACAGAAGACCTCAAAGAAAGCAAACAAAGCTGAAAGAGAACAAGGAGCAATGACTAGAGAAGAAAAAAAAAAATATATGTATTGTGTTTCAGCATCTGATGACAAGCTTGCTCAATCTTCCGCTTCCCATCACACTTCTGTTGTGTCCACTACGCATATCAAACTCCATATAACAGCTTGAATTTTTATGTGTTCGGGGAAAGGAGAATCTCACGACTGAATGAAGAGAATCTAACAAGCTGGCTCAACAGATTCGGCCGTACTCGCTTCTGATTGGCTGGGGGAGCCGGAGCGAGCAACGCTGGCTCGGAGATCAACGCAAAAAAACTCATATCCATTTATTTGGGGGGGTGATGAACAGATAACCAGAGAAAGAGAGAAGAAAATGAAAACAGTAGTGCTGCTCATGCCTGCAACAGTGAAGCAAGGGGAGGGAAGCTAACTGGGACACACACACACACACACATATACGCACACGCTTCAACAAGTATATACACAAACAGATGTAAACAGTTACCGAATGCTCTCACACACACACACACACACACACACACACACAGACACTCGCCTTTCACAAACACATGCACAATATAGATACACACACACTTTGAGACGTAAACACACACACACACACACACATATAAATATATATATATATATATATATATATATATATATATATATACACAAACAAACACATACTCATCCACCCACCATAATCCTCTGATACCATTCTTTGGGATTTCAACCCGACACAATACGAGATAAATTCTCTAAATCGAGCGCTAAGCTGCGTGGAGGAAAACATTCAGGGGCTAATACGTTGAATCTTAAACAGCCCAAACAGTAGCACAATGCTCTCCGCAATCTGCAAATCACCCTGTTATTATTTCATCTATGTGTTCGATTCAATTAAACAGTATAAGTGGAGGGAAATTAGTGAAAGTGAGCAAAAGAGAAAACGACAAGGCGTGTGATTAAATCATTAGAAAAAGTTTTATATAACCTACTCCTATTCGCAAAGTGTTGAAGGGAAGAAAAGTTCAAATAAGAGTCATGGTGGGGAAAAGAAAAGTGGAAAAATCTTGGTAAACAAACAAAAAAAAAAGTCATCATCAGCAACTCTTATATAACATCAAAAACTGATTGCCAGGCTCCTATCTTTCGCATGCAGACAGACGGACAAACACCCAGCGTCAGTTCAAAGGCAGAGTAAATATTAGCCAGGCCGTGAGAAAAAGGCCCACGGAAGGACAAAAGTATATCCTCTTTAAAGGGTAACTTGTGTATTTTCAACCTGGACCCTATTTTCCCAAGTTTTTGTGTCTAACTGACTAATAGGGTCTGAAATTGGTCCAGTGTTGAGGCAGAGCGCTGTAGACAGACGCTGCTCACGGGCTGCAATATGGTGCTAATGGGGCAAGTTGGCAGTGTCATTTATGTCCACTAAAAGTGCTTGTTATGAGTGTCTGACATTATGGACAGAGTCTCGCTCAAGGAGAAGCCTTGTTCTGAAATCTCGTGAGGCGACGTGTTGCTGGAAGACAATAGTGGAATCGTGGAATACGTCCATGGAAACGCGAGTGCCAGCCGGGCAGAGATTGTTGTGTTGGAGTAAACTTGCCCTCGCAGCCTCGTATCGCAGCTGCCAGTTATAGCGTTATCCATCAATACTGGACCGATTTCAGAAATTGTTGTCCCCATTTGTAACTTAGACACAAAAACATGGGAAAAAAGGGTCCAGGTTGAAAAATACTGAAGTTACCCTTCAAAGCCTGACACCGTAAATCAAAGTGAAAATGCACAATGTGGCGACACGTGTGCATTCTGTATGAGATGAAGTGCATTTGTGTGTGTCTGCAAGCGTCTTCTTCATCAGCTTAGAGAGGTGAAGTGATTGGGGCACTCGCCTGTGATTGGAGCAACACTTAGTGTGCTGCTTATAAATTTGAATAATGGAGAAAATAGAGGGATAGAGAAAGAGCGAGAGAGAGAGAGAGGGGACAGAGACAGGAAGAGGACAGACTGATAAATAGATAGACAAATTGTTGAAATTATGGAAATTAGAGCGACATTGTTTGTTATAATACATCGTTGTCCTCATGTGATTGCACATTCTGTGCAATTCAGCTGATATTTTCAGAGTCGGAATGGAAATGGAGATGGAGTCCATCTCTGGATCAGATCTCTGTGTGTCTGGCTCTGAAGCAGCTGGCTGGGCGCGGGGCTTCGCTCTGGCTGGCAGCTCATTTCAAAGTTTTGGATACCAGTTTGTTAGGGAATGCTTTACACTTTGAAAATATCACAGCAAAAGTAAAATATTTAATTTTAAAATCTGGCAAACCGCAAGTACACTTTGCATTTTATGTGTAGGTGTAAATGTGGCCAATGTTATTCCCATGATATTTTTCAATACTGATTTCATGCATGTTCTTTTTCCAGCAGCACGCTGTTTCATATCCATACGCCCACACACACTCGCACCTCGGATGTGCCCGCAGTCGGCCACAGTCCAACACTATTGACCTCTGAGCAGCTCATCTTAAGTACCTAAGGACTGAATGCCTTGCTTAAGGGTACTAAACTTTCAGAGGCTAACGGAGAGGAGAGCTTTACTTATTCATTTTACCCAGTGCTAGAACTGCTGCTTGTCTTTTTAATAATAGTAACAACAATACCCAATGTTTTTGACACTGATATGCCCAGGGAGTCACTGATCCCGGCCAAGAAATATTCCGACACATAACCCCCGTAAAACCACAACTTTTTTCTTCACTTTAGTTTTTGCAAGGATTAAACAAACAACATATAATGTGTCTATTTCTGAGCTTTGGAGGTGCTTTGTATAGAGTCAGGCTAGCTGCTTTCCCCTGCTTCCAGGCTTTATGCTAAGCTAAGCTAACCGTTTCCTGGCTCTAGCTTCATATTTAAAGGGGACCTATTATGCTTTTGTGATTTTTCCCTTTTCTTTAGTGTGTTATATAGATATTTTGTGCATGAATAAGGTCTGAATAGCTACAACGCCCATAGTCCACGCCAAAGGGAGTTACGCTTTGTTTATACTTGCGTGAGACACCGGGCCTCTGTCAATGGCACATGCACTACAAGCATGCGCAGAGTGCCTTATATTGCCATATTGCTATTCATGCTCAGCGCGTTGCTCGTTGCGCATAAACCAAGCTTTACTCTCCCCACAGAAACACTGCTCCTGAACTGCCTGAAACGTCTTGCTTGAAGTCCCGCCTTTTCTTCGGTAACGTAGTGATGTCACCAAGTAACACACGTTGCCTAGCGGCTAATTTGGCACACACTCAAACAAAGCTAGACAGAGCGGAGATGAAGTGGAGTCTGAAAAGTTAGGTTCAGCTGACCAATCACAGCAGTGGGCCAGCTGACCAATCAGAGCATTCCAGACATAGAGTGAAAAGTGGTGCTGCAGCACAGCCGGTATGAGAGAAGTAAAGCGATTTTTCTACATTAAAGCATGTAGACATGTTCTAGAAGAAGCCCAAATACAAGTTTGCACCTGAAAGTAAGCATATAGGTCCTCTTTAACAAACAGAAATGAGTGGTATTGACCTTGACGTCTTACTCTCAGCAAGAAAGCGAATAAGCACATTTGGCAAAATCTCAAACTATGCCTGTAACAGTTAAAATGCCAGACAAGAATTTAAATCCTGTGAGAATAAAAAGTGTGTGCAGGGGGTGCAGTGGATGTTTACCTGCAACTGTCGTCTCTGAATTTCCTCCAGCATGATTGCAAGGCACTTGGTGAAGTCGGTTAGATCCTGGTCAGCTGTTTCTATCAGCTTGCACCCCTACGCACAAAAGAAAAATAGAAACACACACGCAGACACAATCAGATGGATGTACACATAGATAGCAAAACAAAAAACCCAAGGCAGAGATAAGAGAAGGGGGGATAACAAAGGACGGAAAAAACAGAACGAGATAGAGAGATGGAAGGAGGTATAAATCAGTGTTTTAGTCTTGTCTAGCAGTCTGTGGGCTGTGTTGCTGAATAATGTAGAGGTTGCAGTCAGTGGCCCTAAACTACAGCATCCAGGTAAACAACCATGCTCTGGCTTTCTCTCCCTCTGTCTCCTTCTCTCTCCATACACTGTCACTTTCCTCCTGAAACTTTGCCACACACACACACACACTGCAGTCAGTTCACACAAACTTGCTCGCTGTGCTCCGTTTGATCCCATCCATCCTCCCTCCCCTCCTTCTCCTCTTCTCTTCCCTCATCCCTCCCTCGCCTCTCCCCCCTCCCTTTGCGGATGCTTTTTCTGTTCTCTCCCCTCCATTTATGCAGAATTATTCACCGTTTCCGACAAATCTCTGAAGGAACGCCTCAAACTTTCCCATTGTTCTGCTCCTTAAGCATTACCATAAAAGTCTGTTCTCTCTCACGGAAAATAGGTATTGCTCTTTTTTTTTTTTTTAGGCAACCTGTGTGATATTTGTGAAAAAAGACTAATATTACAGACAGCTACAGAGAGAGAGAGAGAGAGGGGGAAACGGGTGAGAGGGAAAAGGAGGGTTGTCACAGCTGAGGGCAACCCATATCGCTGCTGTGTGCGAGTATGTATGTGTGTGGTTGCATGCATGGTGAAGTATTGGATCTGTATTTCCAACTGTAAACAGGATGTATTAGAGCGGGGATGATCACAGTAACACACAGCAGCACAAAGATCACACAGGCAGTCACTGTATTTTCTTCCCTCGAAGGTGTTTTTGTGTCTATGTGACACCTTACCCTGTATTTATCATTTATTTAACCAAGCTTCACCTCTCCTCCACATGTTCTGGTTTAACATTAAGCCACTTCATTGATGAATTTGCAGTTTATTTTCATGACCTTGGACAGTTTTGGGTAGGGACACAGGGAGCAAAGGCTATGATGGAGGATGTCATCAGAAGATGACTGTGTTTATATATCAATTTTGTAGAATACATTTATATGTTAAAATGCATTTCAAGTAAACACACGGAACTCTTTATTATAGAAGATTATAGTCTTTTATAACTGACACTAGTCACCACATCTTGCATGCTCTCTACAGATCCTTAAAAGACATTTTGCATAAAGTACTTTTTGGTTGTATAAACTCATTTATATTTTATAAATAGTGGATTTGTGCATTAAACTCAAGAGATATCAAACAGTGATTCTCAGTTGTTTTTTTGCCTGTGATCCATTATTAATATAAATAAATATCTCCTGGCAACTCCTCATTGTAGTATTGCGTTTTTAAGTTGTAATTTTTCCCTCTCAGATAATTTGATTAAAATACACAAGAAGCAAGCAAAGATCAGAGAAAAGTCTGAATAATAAACATGGTTATATAAATCAGATTATAGTTTTTTCTTTATTTCTACAGGGGTATTAATATTGTGACCACTGATCTGACATTTTCACAAGTACGTCCAACATCCAACAATTGCACTGATCTGTAGGTGTGGTTAAATGAGTGTTAACACTCCCAACGAGCTCCATCTATTTATTCATTTTTCTTTATAATTTCACTTGAAACTGTTATGTTAATTTTGCACTAATTTTCTTAATTAAATGAGAAAGTCCTCTACTTTTCAGCTATTTAATTCACACATGAGTATCCAGAAAATAGGTTTTACCATGTCATTATTTCATATAGACTTTATTATAGACCATTTATTTATTGAATTACAAGAAAACATGGTATATCATGATATATATCGTTATCGAGATATGAAATGACCTCAAGATAGAAGATTTTGGTCCTAGAGAATTGGTCATAAGTATGATGGAATGTATTTTATTTATTAAAAGTAAAATGTTTGTCTGTTCCTGGGTCAGCAGAGAGTGAATTATACCTGTAAAATGTGACTCTGACCACCTCCAGAGGTAGTTTTGAAGACCGGCTCTAAATGCTTCTTGAGTGCATTGGCAGTTGAAGCCAGGTCAGGCTGCACATTTGCCTCCACTCTGCATGTTCTTGTCACTGCAGGTGAAACTCCTGGAGAGTTCTGGATCATACGAGCCATTAAACCCCGGTCAACTTTGAATAGCCACTTATCCACTTAGGCAGCGTGATGTCAGCTCTGTAACCCCGCACACACTCAGAAAGCATGATGTTTTCTCAAACTCAGGCTGAGTGGACAATTCATGTCATGTTGAGTTGCTGAGAGTTTAGTTTGCTGAATGCAGTGACAGTGCGAGGGTCATTTTGAACATGCATATATTCAGGATTGGACATAATCTGAGTCACAACATTGAAATTAATCACCTATGTTACCAACTGGCCCTTATTCTAACTGCCACATACATACACTACTCTATTGAAAAACTGTCATGACCATTTTCAAAGGGGTCCCTTGACCTCTGACCTCAAGATATGTGAATGAAAATGGGTTCTATGGGTACCCACGAGTCTCCCCTTTACAGACATGCTCACTTTATGATAATCACATGCAGTTTTGGGCGAGTCATAGTCAAGTCAGCACACTGACACACTGACAGCTGTTGTTGCATGTTGGGCTGCAGTTTTCCATGTTATGATTTGAGCACATTTTTTTTATGCTAAATGCAGTACCTGTGAGGGTTTCTGGACAATATAATAATTGTTTTGTGTTGTTAATTGATTTCCAATAATAAATATATACATACATTTGCATAAAGCAAGCATATTTGCCCACTCCCATGTTGATAAGAGTAATATATAATTGATAAATCTCCCTTTAAGATACATTTTGAACAGATAAAAAATGTGTGATTAATTTGCGATTAATCAAGATTAACTATGGACAATTAATCAAGATTAAATATTTTAATCAATTGACAGCCCTACTTTTTTAGTCACTCAAAGTCTTCGTTTGGTGGCACTTTGTACCAGATGGGGGAAGTTGATTCACAGAGAAGTCCCTTCCTGTGTGGACAAAAGTGCAAATCCTCAATCCATGTTGAAAAAAGTCAACTTCTTACTAAAGTTGTCAAGGCTAAAGAGAGTTTTTTAGTCCAAACTAGTCCTATTTCTTTTTGTTTATGTGTGAGTGTGTCTCTGTGTGTACACACCTGTAGCTCTGAGAGTGTGTCGCACGTTGTGTTCCACTCACCTTGTCTGCATAGAACGCTTTGACCTCGGCGGTAATGGAATCAAAATCCCCACTGATATAGTCGGGCAGAAAGCTGGATGTAAGGATAGAAAAGAGAGGGTGAGTGACAGAGGGAGAGGGTTACGATTGCAAGAGAGACAGAGAGTGTGAGGAAGAGATAGAAGCGAGAAGGGGAGAGAGGACATCGGGGCATGTGTCAGCTCTTTGATCTGTGCAGCGAGGGAGTGACGCCGCCGGGGGAAGACGAGGAGACATGGAGACTGACAGGGTGATTCTCTGTGGCGTTGAGCCTGGCCCTGTCACACACACACACACACACATGACTGACTGCAGAGATACATAGATTGATCTGAAAGCACACACATACACATCCAATCTCTCTCACACATGCACGCACAAATAAACAGAGCATGATGTACCTGGCGTTCATCAGATATTGGCCTGTTCCATTACACCCAGTGACTACATTCTCCATTAGAGATAAATATTGGTTTGATTACTACAGGTCACAGTGTGATTTGATGGTTTGGAAACATTTGATCAATCAGTGCTGTATACTTTAAAAATAAACGGTGAAATAAGGTAATACAAATAGATTAGGAATGGGTTTATTTATATGGATACAGGTTAGAGGGCAAAGTGAAGTGAAAACAATACAGACTTGTTTGCTGCAGTCCACTTAAATTCTGGGGCAACATTGACATGAACATTGACAGTCAACAACACTGAGAACAAAATTCTTCTGCCAATATCATGTCCAAGTGTCCAAAAGTCAAACTGTTTCTGGTTTTAAAAATCCATTTTTCTAGAGGATCAAATGGATTAAAAGTGGATTTTCTTATAGATTTTATGTCCCCATAGATCTTCTGTCAATCTTGCTGAGGGAAGATGTTGATCACGACAGTTTATACGTTTAAAAGTAGCTCAAAAAATGCTTTCAATTTAATTTATTTAGTTATATCTCAGAGTGACCATTTAGGGCAGGCCCTCATTTACAACGATGCCGGGTTAAATAACAGTCAGATGAGCAAAACAAAGTTTTAAAAAATAATAAAAAAGTGAAGAGGAAAATGGAGAGAAAACACAAATCATGGGCTGATTATGTACTATATTCTCTCTATATAAATAAACTACAATTACCACCTTGCGGTTGTATACCTCCGCCAACCACTCAAGTTGTAGTTTACATCCATGTCTGTCCAAAATGTCATCACTCCATCATTTTATCCTGTTAGACATTTATGTGTGAATTATGGACAAAATGTGTTTTGTGAGGTCACAGTGACCTTGAACATCGACCACCAAAATCAAATTAGTTCATCCAAGTGGACGTTTGTGCCAAATTTGAAGAAATTCTCTGAGGTATCGCATTCACAAGAATGGACCGGACGTCAGGTCACAGACAGTGGCTTTGACTTTAATCACCAAAATCTAATCAGTTCATCCTTGAGTCCAACAATTAAGAGTTAAGCTTTGTTAATAGGTGCACATTTCATCCATTTTAGATGATTAGAATAGGAAATAAATTCCCTATCTTTATAAATAATAAATAATACAAGCTGAAAAGTAATGAACCAAGAATACAGCATGTATTAATACAGATAATATATTCTGCAGTTAATATGCATGAAACAAATGTATGTTAACTTTCATGTTTACAGGAACATGTGTGCTGGAGGAAGCAAACAAACCTGAACTGGTGTAGGTTTAAAAGCTTGTTGCTTGCTTACGTGAGGCCAATGTAGCCTACACACACATTTTTTTATACATAAAAAATCTAAATGCAATTTTATTGGCATAAAAATGTATTCACCCATGGTTTATTACTCACATAACCCCAGAATTGCCTCTCAGAAAACAGGCACAATGATCCCTAAATTAAGTAATACAGAATATTAGTTGTTAACTACATAAAACTGTGCAGAAATACTATGTTAATGCATGCAATTAAGAGGATTACTACGGGAAAATTAAACTGGGCAGGAGGTCTGGGAATATACAGTACACGTGCATGCAGGCGTTGCACTCCGAATACAAATTCCACTATGCATTTTCATTCATCCAAACACAACTGTGTTTTGAGGCAGCCTGCGTTCCCAGGGTGTAGGAATTAACAAGGTCTGTAGCAGATATCAGTGAAAACAACCGAAAAATTTACCAGCCACTACTGAGTAGAACATTCCTGTCAGAGAGAGACAGATAGCTCTCTGTTTATTCCATTCATGTGTGTGTGTGTGAGAGGAGGAGGAAGACCACGCAGGGATGCAGTTGCCGCTATCTAGAGGCATTAACAGGTCTGACATTACGATTTCATGGTTGGTTGGGTGGTGTGTGTGTGTGTGTGTGTGTGTGTGTGTGTGTATTGTGTGCGTGTGCTCCCCAGCAAGAGGCGAGAGCGATGTTCCGGTCGGTTGAAGAAAGAGATACAGGAGGATTATTCCCCACCTCCCCCCTCGGCGTTCCCATTTACACCAACAAGATACAGCAAAGCAAACAGAACAACAATTGTGTGCAATCTACTGTCACGCACACACAAACACCCCCTGAACCACAAGCACACGTAAAGACAATCAAGCACAACCCTATACCTGAGCTTCACAACCGGGTAAAAACTTTCCTTGTCCAACACAAACACATTCACTGCAGGCACTGAAAAGTACACGCACACACATATATACAATATGCACAAACATATGCAGGCACATGCACACTTTCCCCCTCCTGGTACACCACAATTGCATCTCCATTCAGAAATAACCTTCATGTGACAGATGGGACGAAACGTGACACACTTTACACACACACACACACGTACGTACACACGTACACATCCGATTGTGACCTGTGTGCATGACTCCATCGGCTGCTAGTAATTGACCAGGCGAGATTCTAAATTCTGTATTTGTGTCTGCGTGCGCGAGCGTAAATGCTGTTTGCGTGTGTTGTGTTGTGTGTCTGACAGTCTTCACTTCCACATTAATATTAACTGACACTTTAATTTGGATGGGAAATAGAGCATTTTACCAGCAGTTTGTCTGAGTGCCGGGTGGCGGGGATGGCTGTGTGACCTTTGCTTGTGTGTGTGTGTTTGTGTATGTGTTTGTCTATCAGCCCCACTTGTGTGTGTCCCTCTCTCTGCATCCTCTTTACCATGCTTTTTTTCCCTCCCACCTCTCCTCCCCATGCTGCTTTGGGAACCGTCTTCCAATCTCGTCTCATTTCCACTCTGCAAGACTTACTTTTCGACGTAACTGAGGCAATTTCCGTCAATCTAACCACTTCATTAAGATAAAAAAAAAAAAAAAAAACGTTCTCTTCCACTATCTTATACTTCCTGCTTTTGTTTCCATCAAACTCCCTGACACCATCCTTCCATATGACTACTTAATTACAACAAAATGTGTTTGTTTATATGCTCTTTCATCATCTCCTGAACCACAGCACGACGAACACTCGTCTCCCTTTTTTCTCGTCTTTTTCATCACTTGAAGAGATGCAGCTCTGATTGCTCCTCTCATCCCTCCCATCTCCCAATCAGAGGAGGAGAGCCAGTGAAGGGGTGGAGGAATTATTTTTGGATGACATCGTTAACGACCCATATCGATAAACAAGCCAAAGCAAAGCACTTTGACACGTTCAGCTCTCTGACTCGTGGATATGAACTCTAAGGCAAAGATAAAGAGACAAACTCTGGTCACGAGTGACTTTTGACAAGATATGACTTGTTTGTAGGAGACTGTCCTCATCAGAACAACAACATAATCGGGCATTTGTCCAAATGCAACCTCTAGTGGCAACGTATCCTCATACAACGGGATTTTTTTTTTTTTGTTCGTTTTCCAACGAAAACCTCGACACACGTGTCAATTTCCGCTCCAGTCTTTTCAAAATAAAACTACTTAGGTTTATGAAAAGATCAATTTGGTTAGATTTAGGCAACAAAACTACTCAGTTAGGTTTAGGAAAAGATTGTGTTTTTTTTTTAGTTAAAATAACTTCGGAAGTGGCGTAACTTAAATACGTAAATTACGTGACAAATAAAGGAATATTGACTTCTGGTCTCACACAGGGTTTGAACAGCGGTCCCCCTGACCTCCTCCCTACGTGGCGTTTGTCGCTCTTCATACTTCCTGGTTCACAATTACGTGGATTACATACGAATTGATTTCATGGGATATATACGAATTACAGTGCATTACTTTTTCGTAGGTATAGCTACAAACAGTGTATGACACCAGCCTGCTTGTGGTCATGACTGTCCTCTCTCAGAAGAAAAGGGCAGAAGTGGGCATTGTGCCGCAAAACCTCGTAGGGAAGGTTTTTGCCTGACTTGGCACTGGAAGCCACACCATTAAGTTTAGAAACGGGGCATCAGTAGCTCAGTGGGTAGAGCGGGTCGTCCTTTAACCACAAGGTTAGTGTTGTGATCCCCGGCTCGTGCCGTCCACATGTCGAAGTTAAGCAAGACACTGAACCTCAAGTTGCTCCCTGGGCGCTTTACAGAAGCCCACTGCTCCTAATGCTTAGGATGGGTTAAATGCTGAGATCAAATTTCATGTATGTACCTGTATGATGATTCTAATTAAGTTTATGTTTAAGAAACCACTGTGATCGCATTTAAAAGAAACCAACAAACTAGTTTTAGTTGCATGAACTTTACCGAACTTTCACCGTAGAGATACCAGACCAGAAAACAACCATTCAAATGACTAATTTTGTCATTAAAATATGAGGACTTGTTGGTTCGTAGATACAAGTTGTATGTGGTTTATACGTGTCTAGTTTCATAATAAAGCACTACAGCATCGGTAGTTATGAAAAATGACCAATCAGTGCTAACAGAGATCTTATTATCCCACTGCAATAAAGATTCTAATTAGCAAGACCGCAAGGCACAGGAGTGTGAGCCTGCTTGCATGCTGATGTACATGTGTCTTTAACAATGCTTATGTTACTCTATAATGAAACAATTAAAAAACACCTGTTCACCAATGGTTTTGATGTATGCATGATTGTGAAAGCGTATGTGTAGTTGGATTTGTTCATCTAACAGCGATCCTGTGATTTGTGATGTGAACGGTGTCTAATCCCAAAGTTAATCAGCTTGATGCCCGTAGGCTGTGAGACTAATAACCAGACATAGTCATAATTCCACACACTCTTTATCCCCGAAGCACACACGTACACTTACTTTATTAACTCTCCGAATTACACGTAGGGCTACTAGGTGTGCTAGAGAGAGGCGGGGTGAATAATTGTAATTTTAATTAACATTAATTGTTCCAATTCTGATACGATAAAGTTAACAAAACCTAACAACACACATTATGTACAAACAAAAGTGCAAAGCCCTCATGTTAAAAGGCAAGGCCCAGTTCCCCGTGCTCATCAACTCAACTCGGCATGTCAATTTACAACACAGAGCAATAAACACAGAGGGGACTTTTCAATCAGTCTGTAATAGACAACACTCCAGCACCGCAGCATAGCAAGTGTGTTGAGAGAATATCTGAGCTAAAAAAAAAAACAGAAGAAAACTAGTTTGGCTACGAAAGCTGTCTTCAGTTTATCTATGTAGCTATACTGTATCTGTCCCTATCAAATAAACAACGGATCCTCATACAACGGTTCGTATGATTTCTTACGGAAAGTTATTCCTCATTTTCTGCGTTTACCTACAAAATGTCCTGCAACATGTGTCAATTTCCATTCATTACATGCATACAATCTCTTCAAAACATAAACTTCTGTCTTCACAGGAAACAACTCGGTTAGGTTTAGGCAACAAAATTTCTAGGTTAGGTTTAGGAAAAGATCGTGGTTTGGGTTACAATAATAACGAAAGTGGCATTACTTAAGTACGGAAATTACGTGACAAATAAGTCAACGTTTGGGTTAAAATAACTACGGAATTGGCAGAACTTCAGTACGGAAGTTACGTGAAAATATATCAACGTTGACTTCTGGTTTTGAACGGGGTACGAATACCGGTCTCTTGGGTGAAAGTCCGGTGTTTTTTGGATCATAAATCATAAATTAAGCAAGGTACTACTGTAGAAATGACTCAGCATATTACTTTGATTCATGTTGAGTGTGCAAAGGGGAAAAAAACTCATTTGTAACAGCACTGAGAGCAATTAGAGAGGAGACCAGTCATCAGCTGATCCATGAGTTTCATTTGCAGTGTAATCCTCTTAATTGTTGGCCTGTGACCCTGTTTTTAGGTCACGCAATTCTCGATACTCCAGCAGTTAAACATGATATGTGAATTTCACTACAGGGAGCTCTGAATGGATTATATAATTAGTATTAAACATCTGAAACATATTCTAAACAAATATCAACTTATCAGCCCTAGAAATCTTCAACTCACATGGGGTACTGACCACAACAACGCTAAGAGATACTAACATAATTAAAATACATTAATCATCACATATAGCCGTTAGCCTGTCTGGTGAGCATAAAGAATAAAGATGTGAATAAGAAAATATGAAATGACAAATAGAGAGAGCGACTGTCGGAGATATCGCTTTGCCACTAAGCCTTATAAAATAAGTTGTCTCGCGCTTGACAACCTCATTTGCTGAGTAAAAGCATTATCTTCTCTAAACCAACACGCATACACAATCATATGCTGACACAACTATTCTCTGAAAATCTCTGCCACATAATACACATGCTTATAGTCAAACACGGATAGATCCACACATCTCCGTCTTCCTGTAACGCTACACCCACACGCAGCTGCACTTTTTTATAAACTCTGTTTGCGTACAATTACCTCCTCCCACGTTCATCCATATCTTGACTTCTTATCCTCTAAGGGGATTTTGATTAGATGCACAAATTAGACCAAATGCTATTTTCATTTAGAAAATGGGGAAGATACAGGGTTAGATTTACAGGAGAGCCGGGCGGTCTCGGCTCCCAATGAGAGCAATTTTGGTGCATTTCTTTGACTGATAATAGTTCTGTTGATAGAATTAAATCATGTACTGCTAATATGCATAGCGAGCAGATGTACTCTACAACTGCATGTAGATAGGGCAGTGTCCTTGTGTGTGTCTGATGAAGAGAGAGGGAGAAACCATGTTGTATTGTCATATATAAATAATGTTTAATCTAAGCACATAATACAAAATGTGTAACACATTTGACTCATATAGTGGCAGATTTAATACAGCTGGTGCAAAGGACTTACAAAGCATATACACTACTGCTGTTATTTACTTTATTAACAGCCAAACAAGACATTACTTAAGATCAGAACAGTTTCCAAATTCACCAAAGCCTTGTTGAGACGCACTTTACTCCTACTGGTACAACAGGGTATCACGCCCACGTGTATAACAGACCCGTCTATCCACCAGAGGATAGCGTGTCAGTGTCATGTTTTACCTCGCCGAGGCGAGAATATTACAATGCGTGCATGAAGGTGCAGTACCAGCAGGGGAGCAACAAAACCACTTACTTAGGTTTAGGCAATAAAACACTCAGTTAGGTTTAAGCAACAAAACTATTTAGTAAGGCTTAGGAAAAACATCATGGTTGGGCTTAAAATAAATAGGTAAACTAAGTGCAATATGTACACAAACAACGTAACATAAGTACGGAAAACACGTCACAAACGTCACGTAACTTGCAAAGCAAAACATCGGTCTCGAAAACTGGTCTCCTGGTTGAAAGTCCTGTGTTTGTTGCCCGCCTTTCTCGCTTTTTATTCTATGTCACTAGCTCTGAGCGGAGCATATTCACGCAGATGCATTTTCACTGCAGTCAGTACAGACTGCAATGTAAATGCCTAAACGTTCATATTAAAAGCTTTTGCCTTGCGCATTATCCGGCATTCATACACTTTATTTTGTGACCGCGGGCTGACTGGTACTTAGGAATCCCAGCATTAACTGGAGGTGGAGTTTTGGTTAGTTCTCTGTGTGAAACTTAGCTCTTTGCTGAGTAAGTTACTGGCTGATTGTGCCAGTTTATACCACCCACAAACTGGAGAGGTCTGTATATGTGCAGAACAGATATATAAATAGATGTCAATGATGAATACTGCTTCTTATTGCCTGGTGCTATCACAGTAAGTAGCCGATTCAGAAAAAAAGGGATAATAGGGAAAGACAAAGTAAAAGACAAATTCAATCTAGAGAGAAAGAGCGTGTATTGGATGAGCAACACTTATACGCTCACAATAATGGGACTTTGTACAATTTCATGCAAGTATGTAATAGCTGCACTTGAGATTCAGTACCAGGAAAAAGAACAAATAAGTGACCCCGGATTTCTAAGAATTGAGCGGCTGCTTGAACATAGTGATCAAGTGCAAACACGCCAGGACATGACAGAATGCTCTGAACACATAATGGTTTAAAAAAACATGTTTCAGCCACTCACTTTCAACTGAAGAGACTGAGAAACTGAGATAAGAGAATAAGAAATATGCTAAAGGATCCAAGTTCAATCTGGATTTTGTATGACAATATGAATATGTCTTCTGACACCCCATACAATGAAGTTGAATCCTTGTCACTTGACTCATCATGAGACAGAGAGCCTTAGCCTGACTTTCACCCTCCTCTCTTCGTCCTTAATAACTACCATTAAGGCTGTTTTGACAGAAAATGTGGCACCTCTCTTTTAACTGTGGGAGGCCGTCCACCCACTCTGTTCTTGAGGCAGAGCAGGAGGCTGTAGAGGCTGACCGCAAAGTTTATTATCCTCATTCATTTATTATCCTCATTATGTTCCAATGGAAACACTCACTCAGACAGACATGGACAAACACATACATGGACAAACACATACAAACACGTCACCTCACTTATTAAGGCCTTTGCTTTTTCAGAGGGGTTTGCCATCATTTACATTTCAAAGAAAACCTTGTAACGCTACAGATTTCAAATCTGGTTTGTCCTCACCTCCACCACCTCAGGCACTGTTTCCCTACAGGCAAAATGAAATGCCTAGATTTCCCTCAACAAATCTGACATAACTTAAATCTCCCCCAGCACAATGTCAGCGCACAGACTGTGGAGCACTTTTGCTGGCTTCTCGTTTTAAAAACTGGATCTGAAGAAGCCGACGTGTTCCCCCTGCAGTGAGGCAGCACAATTTGTCAGCATTACTTGCAGAAGTTTGGGGAGGGATTGATCCTTTCATGAGTCTGTTGATGTGTAAGCTACAGTTTAGATGTGGGACCTCCCAGCAGGCTCTGTTCCGCATGTATCCGACAAACAAAATAGCCCAGTTTTGATATTTGGAACAAAGGTTTTTTCCACTGTGATATCTGGGGTAGAAAAATGTCCCAGTAACGATTTCATTTGTACATAATTTTGGGGGAAAAAGTGAAAGACGCACACCCACACACATACACAGAAACACAAATAGACCCACACAGGCACAACTCTGCTCTGCTATCAACAACTTTATCTTGGTTTCAAAGTAATATTTATCTAGCAATCTGTTTGTTGTTTTTGTTAATGTTGTGTTTGATTATGTAGTGCTGCTGTTGCCTGTGTTGCCAGTACTCATAAAGCTTGGCTTTGATTGATTACTTGCATCTCCGCCTCCCTTCCTCCCCTCCTCTCCCTCTCTGTAGTCCATTAGTTATGGTAATGTTGGGTTAAATACATCTTAACTTGCCGGTGATTGATTTACGCATCCCCACCCGTAATATATTCCCCTTCTTTTTCCCCCTCCTCCTCTTCCTCGCTATTTTTCTCCCTCCCGTCTCCACCCTCCTTGTATAATGTATAGCTTTTCATACCAGATGCTGTTTGGGTTGCGGTCGGGTAGCGTTTGGGTAAAAGGGAGGCCTGGCTGTCAGCTCCACTGTACAGGCTGCTGACAGAGCTCGGACTGGAGGGTCAGAAAATTAATCTGCTGTGTCACGCAAACAGACAGAAGTATGAGCGATGAAGGGCAAACAAGCTCAAACTTGCACTCTGGGACAGACATGACTAGTTTTATTTAGAAAATTCTATGAAAAAAAATACATGTACGTGTTCACAAACGCATACATGTTTGTCCTACTGCACTAGTGAGGACCTCATTCATTATCTCTCTTTTTAATCAACAGTTAACATGCAGAGATGAACTCAATCAATACTTTGTCATTTGCAAATAGATGCACTCTCTCAGTGTATGTGCCCTCTCAAAGTAGTGCTATGATGTTGGATGTTACAGGGACTGTGATAAATGCAAATGCAGATCCCACTGTTCTGATTGCACAAACAAAATTAACTTTTTTTGACTCAGATTTTATGCATATAGTGGTGTGTCCTTTATACTGTGACTTTTATTCCTAAATTTAGATTAAAAATAATCGCAATATATCGCCTTGCTTAAGTATCGCAATATCACAATATACTGAATCGTAACCCCTGTATCATGACATGTATCGTATCGCCAGATTCTTGCCTATACACAGCCTTAAATCTGAGTCATCACTGCAGGGTGTAATTCGTACCACCTCCTGTTTGTGATGTCGATTGGCTGATCCTCCAAGCAAATTCTTATGATACTGTAATAAAAGTTATCATGTTGTTGTTTTGTAATTTCTTCATCATGCTACTTAGGAATGGACTATAATGCACAAAACTTTCACTTTCTCTCTTTGTTTGTTTTTGTCAGACTTAACTTTCGACACTTTTTAAACATTATTAAATCAGTGCTGCTTTTGTGAAGTTGTTTTACAACACTGGTACTGGTCTGCAGTGAATCAGATAAAGTCTACACCATTGTGCCATTTCCTGAAGTGGTAGTGTTACAATAAATTGTTTTGACTTATCAGTGTGACGTGTTTGACCCGGCAAATATGATAGAGGGCCTGTAACCACAGCCCATGTGCTGTTTTTAGTGTAGTCAATAATATACATTCATAAAATAACACTATATTAGCTGTAAAAACATTAAGGTTTTCCAGCTGTAAATTTCAGTCTTAACCTCAAGGACAAGAATACGCTGTCCCGATGTCCTCACCTCAGATGTCTACAACCTAAAATGTTGTTACCACGATAAAATTGCGAGAGCATGCCGTCGCACGTAGACAGACAACATCACACATAACATCACATTCACGCCCGGACAAAATGCACACTCATGCTCGCACTCGGCGTGTTAATGTGAAAGCCTCGACACTTCAGGGACACGGTGAACCCCAGATCCATCTCCTGACAGCAGTCCTCCATTAGCCAAACACACACACACACACACACACAAACAAAATGTGGTTGCAGAATGCACACATACAGTACTTTATCAGAAACACATAAAAAAGGGTGTATTTTCTCCTCTGGAAAACACGCACTCACGCACATGCAACCAAACACGGAGTTGCTGAATGCCCAATACAGTACTGCTCAAACACAAACACAAGGCTGTTAAATAAACAGTTTGCACTCTCAATTTGATCATCTTTCTCCCAAACATAACCACACAATTGCATGCACAGAGGAAAACATCAGTGAAAACACAAATGAACCAACCTGTCTCTGGCTCCAGCAGTGATGTCGTAAAGGTGATTGGCAGCTCCATCAGCACATGCCCTCAAGAGAGCTAAAGATAGACAGAGAGATACTTAGGCCTGTGCTATTCATTTTATACAAATAGTACATTCACTGGAGACACATTTCTGCCTTTTTAAAATGTAACCAAGTACAGACCCAGTTCAAACTGGTGTAAACAGTGTCACAATAAACCAGTTTACACATATGCAGAGGTGCATTCCCCCCCCACACACTTCACTAACATCATTTCTCCCACCCAAAAAAAACTCATCACATTCAGAAAAGCCTCACATCAGGCATGAAACACCACTTATGATTAGTTCCACAGGAGTGAGATACAAACCAGATCGGCACATAATAATGGTACTTGGCATTGGACATTAAGAATTGTGACCTGCCGTGTATGAGTGCAAGTTGTACAGGGTACAAGGATTTTTCAAAGAAATTATTCTCAGATAGGGCCTTGTATACTGAGATGCTCTCTCTTCATCCTGTGGTGCGGTTTCAATTCAAAAAGGGGTCCAGGGTTTTTGTGAGAACACTGACAGCTTCTGTAGCCTGCTGGCTTGATTCGTACACACCACACATAGCAATGCACTGACTTATTCTATTAGACACTTGTTTTGTGAGAATTGTTTATAATAAAAGCAATATTATTATACACTGAACGTTAAAATGTCCCAAATCTGTTTTTGTTTTTTCGTGCATATGGGACTCAGATCTGCTTTTTTCATAACAGTGTAAACAACACAAATCCCATGCGATCTTTTCAGTTCTGATTTGGGCCACTTTCACATGTGGTCCCAAATCAGATACAGGTCTGATTTTTTTTTAAATAACACCTCAGTCTGAACAGATGTATCGGAACTCATGCAAATTTTAAGTCGCTCTAGATCAACATGTCTGCGCTGTGAAGCCATTCACGTCAATCCCACCACTCTTGGCTCTGCATCCACACACAGCCCCGTACAAAAAGCCATAATAAAAAATGTTTTGCTCTCTTTTTCCTCATCCTCATCTGCTCACAAATTCTCTGGCTTCCACTGCACATCAACTTATAGATAAAACCGTAAACACTGACATCAGTGGCCTCCATGTTCACTTCAGTACGACAGCGTTCTGCGTGTGATGAGCCAAACAAAAAAAATCAGATCTGAGCAATAAATCTGAATTGAATTGAGCACTAAGGCTTGCAGTGTGAGCCAGAGATGAATGTTCTGCTGCTTTAAACATCTGACTGTCAGAGCGCTGACTGCACAAGAACAAATTCACAGAAAAAGGAAAAATATAACAACAATGTGCAATTTAAACACAGCAATAGTTTGGACACCAACATCAGCAATGCCAAGGCTTTTGTTAAATAAAAACCTTGACATTACATCAATCACTGCAAGTTCTAAACTAGTTTTTTTTTTTTTTTAAAGTACATTTCTGCCATAGAAAACATAACAAATGACAATACAGACAAGTAAATTTGATTTGACCCTTTAAAGGCAAAGTAAGTGAAAGAGCACTTATCTTTTCTGATTTTAAACACAGACAAATGAGGTGCTTATTTGCCATTCTTAAAATGGTATTCAAGCAGCACTAAATTAGATGCAAACTATTTGCAAATGTATGCTCTTTCATGGCCTCTATTCTATTCAAATTGAACATAAAGCCTATTTTTTTAAGAGTTTGGGGCTTGTGCGGTACACACGGGGGAAAAACTTCAAAGTATCAGCTGTAGTTTTCTACTTGCTAGTTTAAAACTGACTAAAGCCTGCACCAAAGAGACAGGCAACTGTTGTACACGTTTTCTGTCTCATAGGCTTTCTTTCTCCGAATGTCTCCAAACCCACATGCCTGTGTGCATGCTATTAGTTTGGTTGCAAAAAAACAGTGCAGTAATACAATAGGATATAATGTGAAGAATAGGCTCCAGTCACAGCTGTCTATTACACATGTGAACATTCCTGGAAGTTTACTTTGCACTTGAACAGTGTATTTCTACCGTATACATGTTTGCTACTGTGACAACTGCCCAGAGCTCCTGTCTCCCAGCGCTCAATTTATTTGTTTATTGGTGAATGAAAGCCTAAGGGAAACAGTGGTTATATGCAGAAAGGTACCCTGGGAGATAATTTTTTTTTCTTCACGTTTCTTCACTTTTTTTTATTTATTGAAGCGAGACGTGACATGTGAGACTAGACAAGACAGAATTTATCACAATGGGTGACATGACAGGATTTACACAAAGGGGCAAAGCAAACTGACAAAAAAGCACTCACTTGCCCGGGTCAGAAATCTACTTGCCCAAAGTCAATTTGTACTTGCCCCTATACAAATTGTTTTATTTATTAGCGGTTATCAAATAACAACAAAGACTAAAGTAAATGGTCATGTTGAATCTTTATTTAATTAAATTAATCTGGAGTTTCGCCCACATCCACTAACACCACCCAACTAAAGTCATGTTTCCGGGATAATTGAAATTCTCGCTTGCGCTTCAGCTTACAAACTTTGATTTGAGTGCTCGATCGGTTCTGCGAATGAATGGATATGAATACTTGGTAGAGTTGAGGTGAGATGGGGGAGTAGGGAGAATGATATACTGTATTTGAGGGAAATAACAGGCTGTAGTTTGTGTACTGCATTTGAAGTATGGGTGTTTAATAGGATATGGTTGGAATGTGAAGCAACGCAATGCATTTGCTGTATACGTGTTGGCAAAAATGTCTACTATGAAAAAGGTCTATTAGTTCAAATTCCGGCGACCTCACATAGACCACAGCATAGTTTTGCCCATCTTCAACCTAAGCAGAGGTTTAATCAGCCAGATAACTGAAAACACCTGTTGGGGTGTGCAGGGCCTTTAATGTAAAACATTTGTGAAGCTGATTTTTTGAATAGTCTGAAGTCTTTATCATTTACATCCACATATGCTGGCTGACAGTCTTCTTCCCTGCCTTTGTTGTCACAATACTACCGACTGTCAATTAGCAGAATGGTGTGAAATGATCATCATCGGCCTGGTTCACATTGCCCACGTGTGCGTGTCTGTGCGTCCTCATGCAAACGAGATACTAACAAAATGGGAACCGCTCATGAAAACACACACAGTGCTATTAGTGGTCAAAAACTCCACAGGGTACCTTTAAACGGGGAGTCACAGACTGTCTACAAATAAAGAAAAAATAAGTTCTACTTCTGACATTTAAAAAAAAAAAAAATGCTTCTTGAAGTAAGTGGTATTTACTCCAAGAATATAAAATTGTATAGGGGTGTTATCGACGAGACAAGACTACCTACTACCTACCTCGCACTTCAGGGTAAAATAATCATCAAGACTTTCTACTTGTAAACTGATTTCCTTCACATCACAGACATGAATGGAATATTTAAGTTTGCACTCTGTACACTGTAACAACTAATGTAGGTGGAGAGTTTAAACTTAAGCATAACTGCCAACTTTCAAGACATCACAGCCCTGAAAACAACGGCAGTACAAAGCACACTGTGTCCCACCTGCACACACACACAGACTCACATTTAAGCAGACGCGATTAGCAGAGAGAGGGATGATTATTCCGACATCTGGGGGGGGTCCGTCTCAATCTAACTATCCTAGCCTTGAGCGCTTAAAAAGAGGCATTTGCATTGATGTAAATAAGACACTCAAGGCGATGCTTTTATTCAGAACCCTCACCACCTGCTGTCGACGTTTCACGTTAAGAAATGATTGGAATGTAAATGACTCATTATCTCTGACAGAGTGCAAAGGCTGAGAAACTTTTCAAACAATGACTCAAAAAAAAAACAACAGAGAAACTCTTCTTTAAGCCTGGTGGTGACAGACTGTAACGCTATCAGTCATTATCTGTGTGTGTGTATACACGCACACACACAGAATAGTTTTCAGACTTAAGGTTCTAGAACAGTTACTTCTGTCTGTCAATCATTTACTCGGCTCTGTTTACACTGCATGCCATTTAAACACACACACAGAAACTTTCAAAACGATCTTCTTATATTTTGTATCATTTCCCATTATATGCATCTCTGACCACATGTTTGCCGAATATCCATCCCGTAATCTTAGGTTGCATTCCCACTGTGGTGTAATAAAAGATCCGTCAGACAACCACAAACTGCATTTTATCATGGGAGACTTATCCTTGCTATTTTTTGATAAGCAAAAGGTCTTTTCCAGTATTGTACGAAAGCAGATCTTATGAGTGATCATTTTCAATATCTTGTTTACGCTAAAACCTGTTTTGACAATATCCTACACTATTAATTTATTACTACGTTCTATGTCTTTATGTCAGGGTTTCCCACAGAGCGGCATCCCTCCTCTTCTGAAATAAAAAGTGCCTCCGCTAATGTCAGAAGAATGACATGATGACAAGCTTATGAATTATATTAGCCTTATTAAGCTTCAGGGGGAAATGAGCAGTGGCGCTACATCACACACAGCGAAGGCGATGTATTTAATGAGTGAGGCGACTGTTTAAACTGTTTAAAAGTTGTGTTTACTTCCAGTGTTTCTCACCAAAATGCATTGTGTGTATGCTTGTGGTCTAATAAACCTGTTTAATGTATTTTTTGTTTAAAAATATATTTAAAATCTTGCATTGTTTACATCCATTTTAACATGGTTAGCAGTGTTCTTCATCACTGCCTTTGTTTGCGCATTACTACACTTCTTTGTGCGTTACCGCCAACAGCTGTCAATCAGTGGCTCATGCAGGTGTTTGTGATTACAAACGAAAATGGGACATATGGGATGTAAAAACATTGCTCCATAGCAGTATTAAAGCAGCACACTGCAATGTCGAGAAGAGTTTTAACAAGTTGGGAAAAGTAGAGACAATCAGATGCTTATGTGTGAGAGAAATACTTGACGCTGCACTGCAGATCAGACACCAGACTGAGATTAGTCTCATAATCGGCAGTTGAACACACGTTTTATCCAATACAGTCTGGTCGAGCTGAAGTTATTTGTGTTGTGTATGAAGTTAATTTGTACTGACCAGCTGGTCTTGAAACATCAGGACTGCTATCCGCTAACCAACTTCCTGGGGGAAACCCTGTTCATTTTTATTCTGCTTTGTATTTATCAGTAATTGATTATATGTTTTATGTCCCTATAGGTTAAATTGTCAGAGTAAATGACTTTATTCCCTGTGTTAAAGGACCAGTGTGTAACATTTAGGGGGATCTATTGGCAGAAATGGAATATAATATTAATAAGTATGTTTTCTTAAGTGTATAATCACCTGAAAATATGAATTGTGTTTTCGTTACCTTAGAATGACCCCTTTATATCTACATAGGGAGTATAGAAGCAAAGAGACGAAACTCTTAGCCGCTGAAACTGTTACTTGAAACTGTTGCTGCCGCTCTCTCTCTCTCGCTTCACCATTCACATACACACTCTACACACTAATGACCTATGCTACTCCTACAACAACTGGCTCTAGAGAGGGCATTCGCATCAGCCACCATAGTTCTTCTACACGCTTGGCAGCCGGGAGACGCTTCAGTTGGTTGCAATCTGCAACCTCACCGCTAGATACCGCCAGATCCAACACACTGCTCCTTTAAGGTTAATGTCCTTGAGTGTGTGTCTACCTTCAATTGTTCTTGTGTTGCATGCGTGTCAAATAGTGAAGAAGTGTTCTTCTCCTGTCGTTTTAAAAGATAGCTGTTCTTGACACAATTCTATGCAACTCCAAATTCACATAAAACGGGTCACGCTTATTCAAAAGTTAATCTTCATTGTAAGGGGAATGCCCGTGGGAGCATCTGTCTTTCCACATCTCTCAACATTCAATTTGTCTTCATCACAGTAAATGGCAAAAGTGGGTAAACTGAAGTTGAGAAAAGATTATCTCCATCTGCACTCCATTCAGGCAGTGAAAATACAATTACTGTCATTCTCCCGCTGAAAACAATGAATTGCCGGCTGTTTGAAGCGCGCCGCGATTGTAAATGCAACAGCCTAACCGACTCCATCTTCTCCTTCTCCTCGGAGCATATGAGCTTAACAAACAAGCTCGAACAGAAAAATCACATACAGGGACATGGCTGCCTTATGAATTCCGACGGTGATATTGTGAGCGGAGCGGGGACGGCGGAGGCAGTCGGTAGAGATGACCTTGTAAATTAACTAGCCATAATAATCCCTCCCTGCAGGCTTCAGAACCGACTCCTCCTGCCACTCACTCGGCCGGATGACGGACACATATGGTGGGCAGGAGATAATGCACTTCCGCACACAGTACTAAAGCTGTCATTTCACTGGTTTTTATAATCTATTTTGCTTTTGATGCAGGGAAGATGCATGTTCATGCAGAAACACACACTCACACACACATACACAGCTGTAGGGTATGTTCTATAGCGGGCCAGTATTGATGAGGTTAGTGGGGAGGATTAATACCTGTCAGGTTGGGGCTTTAGCGCAGTACAGGAGAGGGCAAACGGTCACAGAGAGCGCTGAAAAGATTATTATCCTTATTATGATGCCTTGATGTCCTCCGTTCATCTATCAGTCCAGCTCTCCCCCTCCACCTGTCACCCTGTCTCCAGGTCCAACCTGCTCTCTACACCTCGCTTCAAATTTGATTGATTTGCTGCACATATATCTCATTTTCTTTTTCTCTGTTACTCTTTATTCACTCTGCTCTATCCTTCTCTTTGTTATTCTAGGGTGGCAAAGTTCTTCCACTCATTCTCTTTTGCTTTTCCATTAACAATCTTACAGGAATTAGCTTTTTGAGCTTTCTGACGACCGCTATCCATCAATCCTCGTTAGATACAGTATATAGATGGATTGACTTCGTTGTCTTCTCCAAAGACAGCAACGTTACATACAATACACGTAACAAAACACACCCTTAAAACATATATTTAGAATACGACATATAATAGTGCAATGGGCAAGTAGCAGCAAGTTATATAAATAATAAAAGAGAGCACATCTTATAAAATGACAAGTGTTCCCTGGTGCAGTCATTCTGAGTTCAATGCCTGTATTGCATAGGGGATAAAAGACTTCATATATATGTTCCCGCTGGCCCTTGGGACCCTAAATCGACGGCCAGATAGGAGCAGCTAAAACTCTGAGTGTAGTATGTGTAGTTATATGTTTAGCTTTCCTGTGTGAAGCCCTGTCAAATACATTGCAAAGTTTTTTTCTGTGACTTGCCAATTATCTTCCCTGCAATACTAACAATCTCGGAGAGCTTGTTTTTCGCTCTTTGCACTCAAGTTCCCCCGTACCACGCTGTGATGTTAAATGATAAAATGCTTTCATCCAGACTTCTGTATGCCATTTCAAGTATGTGTTGGCTAACGCTAAAGCTCCTCAGCTTCCTGATTAAAAAAAAATGGCTGATTGACTCTGTTACAAATGTTCTTTGAGTTCTAATTAAAAGTTAGGGCCTGGTACTTAACATGTTCAACTTTTTCCAACAGGCTTGGTTGTTGAGTCTCTCTTCGTATTCTCCATCTACCTATTTACTCCATCTGGCACATGGTGCATAAATGCAGAAGCTCAGGAAGTGTGTATGTGCACGCCAAACGCACTGCAGCCACATCACCCAACCGGCCTTGATTGGGAGGCTGATACTCGACTGGCTGACGTTCATAAACTTCAACGTCGGCAAGCTGCTCCGCATCGACAGATGATGAAATCAGGCACGTGCCTGTTGTTGTTTTTTTTCCTCTTGTAGAGAGAGCTACCTTCACTGATTACTTTATTGATTTGCTTGTTTGTGTTGTTACACAGTGAAGTGAAGGATCTGTAAGTAAGTAAATGAGTGACTGAATGAACAAGTGAGTGGGTGACTGAGTAGATGAGCGAGTGGGTGACTGATGGACTAGATGAGTGAGAGGGTGCGTGAGCGAGATAAGCAGCTTCCCACTTCACAACATCGCGCTCGGCACGTGGAAATGAGCTTCCCTTTGATCAGCGTTGCGCTCTTCCAGCCTCCCTATCGCTCCTTTGCTCCCTGCTGCTCTAGCTCTCCCACAGGTGATGAGGGGGGCCCAAGGGCAGCACATCAGAGAACCTGAGAGAGCTGTGCGTATGCGAGTGTGTGTCTAAGGGTGGAGACCTGGCTGCGAAGCCTCCAGGTGAACAACCATCTGGAGACCGACACACGCTCGAGACACGCTCATGCGCACACCGACATCTGCTCATCCCCATAAACAACATTAAAAATACATGGCATATCAAGCGAGGAACGATAAACTCGCTACAAGGATGTTTACCATCGCACTGCGAGAGATCTGAGATCTGCCATTCATGCATCATCATCATCATCATCATCACACTGTCAAAACTTCTTCAAATCCCCCATGTGCACGGCTGCCAAGAGCAAAACCAATTTCTGACATCCACACCACAGCATCGCTTGTGGCACTTAAGAAACTTTTTATAAGTCGCCTTATCTAAGAGGGAGCAAATGCCATATGACATCATTAAGCTGCATCATACTGCCAAAGTACATCTGATATGCCCATCTATCTCACAGCGGTCGCAAAAAATGGTGCAGGTGGATGGTTTGATGATTTGATGCAATGCTTTCCCTAATGATTACTTTCCTGATGATTACTGGCAAGTATTGAATGGGAGTATAACCACATCTGTTAAACTTTGCTAGTCTGGTCACCGTTGGGATTTGAAAATAAGGAAATTAAATTAAAAATATCAATCTCAGAACACAATTGAGGGTCAGTTATAATCAACAAGGCGTAAACAATGTATTACCAGTCTAATACCACCGCATGCTGGTGGCGAACAGACAATTTAAGATGAATATTGAAAAACTTTCTTCAATTTAGATATCGCTCGCATTGAATAATTACAAATGGGGTGTTCGAATGCATTTCAAATCATGTAACAACTGCAATTTTCTGAAAAATAATTGATAATATTGTGCAGATATAAAAAAAAAAACTGTCCTTCCCATTTACTCTAGATGCACAGCATAAGACTTTAATTTATCATCATTTAACATGTACAAAAATCTTTTAGATTAATGTTTTATACGTTTTCCTTTCTTTGAATTCTCTATTTTTGATTCCTCTCACATAATTAACTATCCAAAGAATCTTTATCTTGGGGCAACAGGCAACCTTTGGTGTGAAATCAGATGAGGAAATTGCTTTGTTTTTTGCCATTAAACATTTTTCTAGAGGTCCTCTAGTATAAAAGGCAAAAAAGCGAGAGAGCTGTGCGATGCAAAGAGCTCAGGTACCTCTTGGGTTTTTGCTAAGTTGATAAGAATATCAAAGCCTTGTTCATTAAAATGCAATCTGGTGTGGTTTTTAATCACAAGTTTGCCTTCAAAGTTACTTTGTTTACCAACCTTCTTCCCTGATTGCATAAATCTGTGTATTACATTTTTTCATAAATTAGTGTGCCTACAGTTTTTTTTTGTTGTCGTTTCATGGTTTCAGCATCAAAACTGTAGAGAAGCAGTGATCCAGGCCACTTATCTCCACTACGTCCTTGATAAAAACAACTGTGTGCCTAACACATTCAGCATAGTTTGGTTCAGTTAGGCTCTGTTTATGATCAGTTCACCAGATTTAAAGGAAAAAACAAAGTTGTAGGATGCAGGTTTACATGACAATGTCTGGTTTAAAGGCTCAAAGTCAGCTTTGCATATTTAATACATCACAGCCGCTAAGCATCGACGCATCTCATAAGCGACACCTCGGGGAGTCTGGAGCTCTACTTCCCTTCAAAAACCTATTTTTCCTCCTTTTAACAATGAGCCTTCAGAGCATGTTTTCTGAATTTCTGTTTGTCTTTTACTCTGATAAAGGGCCTGGGAGTATTCATGAAGCGGGAGGAAATCAAATCCAGTTTTACATCCTGTAGTTACTTACAAATTAGTGGTTGGAATCTAGGGGACTTCCTTGGTTCATAAATTGCCAGCAACTTGTGAGCAGCAGGTTGCTGATGTGAAAGTGATTAAACACAGTTCTTCCCACCTTCAACAAATAAACATCAAAATGCCCCTGGGCATGACTGGTACTCCTGAATTGCTAAAGTGGAGCTATTCAGCGAGTTCGTACAGGTACTGTATGTTTGAATATGAATGTACAGCCCCTGTCCTGCTTGACATGTTCTGCCCTTTGCTAATTGTACATGTATAAGCAGGGGTTGTGCACATATACTGCATATAAGAAGTGGACGTAGTCACCTTGACGTCACCCATAGGTTGGTTGCTGTTTTGAAGCCTCGAGTTTGGCATTTTGCCCGTCACCATCTTGTTTTTTTGCAACCAGAAGTGACACGAGAGGCTGGAGCTAATTACAACTTAACACCGAATAAGACATTTTTAGGCGACCAAAAAGGTTATAATTAACTTTCCTGAACTAGAAAACCAACTGTGAAAGGGTTAAAGTTCTACGACAAAAACATGGACAACACTCAGACTGGACAACGCCGTGGTAGCGACCTGTCAATCACAAGGTAGCAACGCCCTTGAGCATACCCTGCTTTATGGTGTATTTGACTCTAAATGGGACCATAATTTACTAAATGAACATCATGCTGTATTGAAGAAGACTTGAAACTAGCGATTGAGACCATAAACATCATGTTTACAATGTTTACTGAGGTAATAAATCAAGTGAGAAGTAGGCTCATTTTCTCATAGACTTCTATACAATCAGACTTCTTTTTGCAACCAGAGGAGTCGCCCCCTGCTGGCTGTTAGAAAGAATGCAAGTTTAAGGCAATTTCACATTGGCTTCACTTCTTAGATACGGAGGTAGCCCACTGGTTGTGTATCGAAAAAAAACATTTAGGCTGAGACACGAATGTGCTTGCTTGAGTGTGAGACAGTTAAGTATTTCCTATCTGTTCACATCACTAAACAGACCATTTCCCCTCTGATGGGTGGCGGCAAGAGACCTCGCAGATCGAAGCTGTGAGGGTGGATTTGTTATGACTGAAACGCCCACGTTGTGAATGCAGGGGTCTCGGGTCCAATGGGTTTGTTGATATCGACCTTGTCACTCCCCCGCTGAGTGGAGTGGACACTTACTGCCCCTGCTTGTGTTCACATTATTTACCAACCAATTAGCTGTAATGAATGTATACACACTTGAATGAATCCGACTGGATGTGCTATTCTTGTTATCTTTGAGACCTTACAATTGCTGTAAAGAGTGCTTTTAGTAGGGTTGAATGAAAAATTGTACAGTTGGTTCAGCGCTGTTAAAGCTGATGACCTACGGATATAATAAATGAAATGCATACAGACCTTTTAAGTCGGCAAAATAGCTCTTATTTGATCGCATACATTACAGGTTTATCTGACCCCTTCTAATGATTTTTCAGATGCAAAACTCCTGCTATTTAAGATGCTAAATAATGTGTCTCGGGGGCAATGCAAGCATGCTGCATATTCAGGCTGTGAATGCAATGGAACTTCATTTTGCATCATGTTATTTTTGCTTTCATCAATAGTTCAGGTCATGCAGCCACAGGAGTTATTAAAAAAAGAAGGAACATTATTTTCTGCAAAAAAGAATTATGTCATCTTTAGCTTCATTAAAACACATCTCACAGGAAATGTGGGCAGAGGGCACAGAAGGGGCATTTTCAAATGACATGGCACTAATTAAGACTTTGCACAGGCTAGAGAGCTCAGTGCGCCAAAAAAACAAAAAAAAAACAGGGGAATACATGCTCTGTGAAAACCAATGCAGACGGGATCTAAGTGATATTATTGGGACTTGTTTGATCGGTGTTGGCGATGTGTGAGATATACCTTTACTCCAGAGGATGTGCAGGTAGTCCTTATCCAGAGGCTGGTTCAGAATAATCAGACAGATCCTCTGCGTGCCTGCACAAGAAGATAGAAGGCGGGCGGGGGGAAAAGGGAACAGTGTGAGTCATAGACAGTCAGATAGAGACGCTACAGACGATGGAACATAATGGACAAACACAACACATCACTATGCATGTTTTTTTTAAAAATACCTTTTAAATACACATTGGAGGCTGTTGTTTGTGGAGCTGAATGTGCTAAATAAAGAACAAAACTAAAAACAATGCCGTTATAATGAGCTCATTAGCATGGAAAATAAGAGGGAGGATTAAAAAACAGAAATTATGCCGAGCAAGTCAGAATGTTGAGTTTCGCTTTTGTGAATGTTCAAAAAACTGCTCCCACACGATCCAATGAGTGGTTTGTTTGCAACATCAGACAATAACAAAACCAGAGTAGAGACAATGGACCTCATGCAGCAACACTCTCTTAAATTTCTCTAATATGTTCTCTTAATTTTCTGTTAAGAGAAAAAAATAAGTCAACTAAAAAAACATTCTTAACCATCCAAATCTGCTCTTACCCATGTGATGCTGAATGATGAATCCCACTTGAACATAAATAAGAGGAGCGTGACCAGTGGTGTATATTATTAGCATAGGTAACGCTCATTAACATTAAGTGCAGGTGTGATACTCTGGCACATGCCCTAGAATTGGAGAGATGCCACCAAAAAATGACTGTAAGAAGAAGTGCAGTAGTGAAACTGAGGTACTGTTAAATAAACTTAAACAAAGTAAACATGTGATTCTGCAGAGCGTCACAGGAGAATCAAAAAGCATCAAAGAGCAAGCCATCAGAAGATGAACGCATGTGATATCATCCAGAGGTTTCATAGTCTTAATTGTATGTCTTTAGCCCACAAATGTATTAATCCAATCATTATAATTAATTTAAAACATATAATAATCTAAATTTGATTATATGATATTCAGGCGTTGTTTTAATGTTCCTCAAATTTAAAACTTTCCTTCCTTCCTTCCTTCCACAATTTGTGGACTGTGAAAACGAGATCTCAGAATCAGGTTTATTTGGCCAAGTATGTAAATACAGTTTATAGAATTTAACGTTCCGGTTTGTATGCAGCTCTCTCAATTTACTTACACAGAATGGATATAACAGAATGAAAGAATACAATAATACAAAATTAAATTAAAATAAAATGTCTATATACAAGTCAAGGAAACAATACAAATAGTCTTTTCTTATCTTGGTAGGATTGCCCTCGACCACCGCTGCATGAGGCCCAACGTCTATCCAAATAATGCAACAATGTCCCTCAACTACAATACCTCTACAATGTCAATGTCAATGTTACAATCAATGTCGAAGTCCTTATTACTAGCTGCTGTTGTTTTAAAAGGGAAATGTGTGCACTTAGGCTCGCACACATCTCATAGATGCTCATTTGAATGCGTTGACCTTGGCGACACACCATCTGTAACTACACGGCAACAAGAGGAAAGCCCTTTCAAAGCAGCAGAGGTGAAAATAACCTGCCATCTATATAACTATCTCTTTCCTATCAGTGTACCTCCATGCTTCTTTGTCAAAGCCTCTATCCCAGGGTGCATCATTTCACAAATCTATTTCCTCTCTAAACCCCCCCCCCCCCCACATCTATCTTTTCTTTTGCTCTGCTTCTAATGCAGATCCCCTGACTAATACTTTAGAATTGTCATTTTTCTATCTGCAGGAGATGAAAAAAATAAATAATGGAAAACTCTGCATTCATTGACAAAAGTCAAAACAAAGCTGCTAGAAAGGCCTTAATGGAGCAAAGACTAAAGCACAACGTCTCTTCCTCCTCGCCTCAACACTTAGCCATTTTCACTGCTCGCTCATTTATCTTTCACTCTCGTGCCTGCCCTTATGAACGATTTCTCATCCATTTTTAAGGTTGTTGCCCTTTGTAGCAAAGACAAAATGCCGTATGCAAGCTTAAGCAACACTCTGTGATTACAATGTCCTCTTTCCTCTCCCCCCTAAACTGTACTTATGTAAATTCCACACAACTGGATACCAGTTTCGGAGCAACACGACATTGCATATCTAATAAAGCGTGTATCTTTCCCCAATGCACCTTTCATAAATGCAGTGGGAAGCCAGAGGAACCAATGGTGAAGAAGGAAGACTTTAGGTTTCATGAAATTGCAAAAATGTGCATCACCTTGTGTCCTGACAAACACCCCTTTGTGGATGTATACCCTCAAGTGTAAAGAGTGCATCTTTTTGGCTGAGAAAGTGTGGAGGAAATACTGTCCTTTGGGTTTGTGACTTTGTTGCAGCAGCGGGCTTGATGTTGTTAAAAAGTTCACATCACTGGAAGGTCATTTCCGATGCGAAAGTCAAACCCCAGCAGAGTATGGTAAGAGGAAGAGGAAAAGGAGGAGAGGATAAAGACACAAAAGGAGGAGGAAACGAAAGGAGGACGCAAGGAGGGGGGTGTGTGAGGAGGAGAAAGAGGAGGAGTAGATTTGTCAGTCTTGTCTCTTAATTGGCTGGAGGTGTACAGAGAACAAAAGACGAACTCAACCAGCCGTGACTTTTCAGATAACCCCTCGTCGCAACACACACTCGCCTCCCCGCGCACACACACACGCGCACAAGGAAGGTGCGCGGCCTTTCGTGCACTCCGTTCAAAGAAATGTCACCTTGGGATTCTTTTAAAAAGTGCCAGACAACATAAATACCACACACACACACACACACACACAATCCAAGCACATAACCTAGACACATAGATATTCCGGGAGTAGGCATTTATAATTAAAAAGATGAAATTTAAAAGGCTAACTTTGCACACTAGGGATTTTAAAATGCAGACATCCAGGGGCTGTTTTTATATTCTCCACCGAGAGTCTAGATAAGCATTTTCCTGCAAGATATGAAACTAAAGCAACCATGGAAATATTTTCTGAACGAATCTAATGGAGGAAAAAGTGTTTCACTATACTGTGCAGTTGGGAGAAAAGCTTTTATATGATACAGGGAATCTCAAACACACCTTTGATTAGAAAGCGACGGGGTTTATCAAGAAAATTAGATCATGAGGAGGATGCATGTGCGATCTGTTCTGCAACCATATCGAGGATTATTTGCACACCCTGTGAAATCTATAGAACAAATCTAGGATTTGTGCAGTGAGCAGACTCGGGGTGTGTAGCCTGTAATGCTAAGCTAACGTGTTTGAGTAAACATTTGTTTCAACGGATGCTTCAGAACTGCTGATAGCGCCCCGTCAGAAGTGAGTGTCTCTTGACTGATGTTGGCCTTTGAGTGTTATTGATTTTCCAGCTGTACAAGCACAGAAAAATCGACGCCACTTCTGTGTTCCCGCTCGGCGCGAACCACACACACACGTGTGAGAATGTCAAGTATATACGATACATATGTACGCATACAGGAGCACAATTACAGTTGCCCCCTTTTAGTGGTATAACAGCAGGATTATAACCTTCAAACAATCAAAGGAGACAGATGAGGAGACACAAAGGAAGCAAGAAGAGAGCAATGCACCATAACACAACTTACACTATTATAAATACATACACACACATACATATATATATATGTATATATATATATATATATACATATATATATATATATATATGTGTATACGTATGTGTATACGTATATGTGCGTGTATATATATATATATATATATATATATATATATATATACACACATATGTACATATATATACATACATACATATATATACATACATATATTTATATACATACCTATATACATACAAATATATATATATACATATATACATACATACTGTATATATATACATACATATATATGCATACATATATATACATATATATACTATTATATATAAATATTATTATACATAGTATATATAAATATTATATATATATATATTAATATCAATATAACATATTAAATTAAATATATTAATATTAATATATACATATTAATATATATTATTATATATTATATATTGTTATTTTTACATATATATATTTATATATATTAATTAGTTCAAAGAGAGTCTTCAAATTGCAAACAGTCCAAAATCCATATTCAGATTATAATTATATAAAATGGAGAATGCAGCCAATCCTTATATTAGAGAAGCTGGACTTCAATGATTAATCGATTATCAAAGTTGTTGCCGATTATTTTCTGTCGATGGACTGATTGGTACATTGTGTAATCATATCAGCCCTACTATGTTCAACTTTAAAACAAACAAAAAAATTAATTGCGTTCAGATGGGAACCAAACACAATCTGAATCCCCACATGAAGCTCAGTCTGCGATCAATACAACTGAGAGTCAAAGATCACCTGCTGTTGGCCAAAATAAATGTTCAGCTCGGAGCCAACACAGGTTAATAAATGATGAACAGAGGCATGATGGACAAGGTTTTTATCAATGGAGGTCATTTATATCAAATCGTGGCTTTGTTTTTGTCAGTTTAATTAAATCCTAATTATAATAAGGTACAACTAATCATTCAGTTTTACCTTCATCATTTTATTTTTGAGGAATCCATGCTCATATCAAATCACCTCAACATCTCTAAAAAAAAAACAGCCTTTTGCATTGCACCTGACATTCCTTGACCCATTTTCACATATCACTCTGTGAATGGACACACACGGACGACAAGAGGTCAAGAGACGAGATATTTCATGTTCAAGTAGAATACGGCTCGATAAAAGATTATTCAGCTGTCCAAACAGTGGCAGGTTGAAGGAAAGTGGTTCCACTAAATTACTTCTTTGTAAATAGCTGAAGATGGCTGAAATTCATTTATACCTCGTCAGTAAAGTGCGCACAGTATGCCGCTACTGTATGTCTGTGAAACGGGTTCATCTGTGCCTGAAGCCAAGAAAGGATGAGAGAGGCAAATGCTCTGACACCGCTGAGCTTTCTGGGGGCAGTTTTTCATCTGTTTTTCACTCCTAAGCTCTGTATTTATATCTTTCTGTGGGTGGACAAGATTTCTTCTAGCCAGTGTCAAAAACCCACACCTCAATTTAATTTGGACAGTGTATGGGTGTACATTTTTAAAGCAACCCTCCCAACCTTGCCCTCTTCTGATTTTTAAAAAATGTCCGTGGACCACCTTCCCAATTAAATAAGAACAAAAAAAGGAGAAAAAATAAACTGGACTGTAAATACATGTTATGCCACTGCCAGCTGTAATTACCAAAATACATTATTAATCCAAATTGAATATATTCAGGGTCATATTTCCTCACCACACACTTTGGAGCTTTAATTGGCGCAGGGTTGTCTCCCACTAGGGCTGTCCTCGACCAAAGAAATTCTTAGTCGAATAAACACTTAAACGATTTTTTCAACAAATAGTTTAGTTGATTTAATCGGCAGATCTATGAAACTGAGTTTCTCCACAAAGAATCACACAAAAGCACCACTTTAAATCTTAGTGTTTACCAGAGATGTGCTCACAAGTTTCTTGGAAATAAGTCACTCAGCATGAAAAAACGACTAATTGACTAAAGAAATCTTAGTCAACCAAGACCAAAACGTCCGATAAGTCAACTAATAGAAGAGGGGGGCAGCCCTATCTCCCACTTTTTCCTCTTTTTCGTTTCAAAAACGACAACTAACAGTGGTAAAACCTTTTGTCTCTACCTGATGATGTGTCGAGATTACTGTGGTGATATTCAAACGTTACAGGTCACTGAAATTATGCATTCTAATTTGACGGTCTTTTATTTATTCCTACTCCCACTCTGAAGCCCACTGAGAATAGCTTCTCTACAGACCAAACTGTTGTACGATCCCCTTGACCTTTACGGCTCTGGGTAAAACCTGCCGTTAGGCAGCTTTCCTTCCTCCACACTTCCACCAGGGAGCTCACATAAACCCTGACCTGAGAGCTGTTGCTAAAGGCAGCTATAACCAGCTTCCTCCTCTGGTCTGTAGGGCGGCCAGTGCTGACCATCTGCAGGGTTGCTTTTTTTTTTTTTTAAGAGCATCAACAGATACAGAACATCTTTGGGGAAATTAATCTTGCTACATGCCTTTGGAAAAGAGAGAATACATGTACTGCAGTGGGATCAGATTTAACTTCTAGTGTTGTGTTTGAAAACGTGAATTTATATGATGACAGGGATTTTATTCAGAAGCAAAATTATTTATTTTTAGAAATATTTTAATTATCAAAATGCCTCCTCCAAGTTTGTTTTTCTCTCAAAGAGCTAACATTACAAGCAAATGCAATCAGGGCCCTCTTTCAATAAACATTCATTATTTACACAGCCAAACAAAAAGGGAAGTGCATCTCATACATATACACATTGTTGTCATGAAAGTGCCAGTGATTTGTTTTTGAGTTTTAATTCCCCCGAGACGAATGTCTGTGTGTGTCTGGGAGAGAAGCAGAGAGAGAGAAGACAAGTGTGACAGGGATGCGAGTAAGTTTGTGTTTTGATCAGACGCATACAGATCTGTGCTTGGGTGCCGGTTTGTGGCTTGTGGGTGAACACACCGTATATGTACATGGACCTGCGGATTTGATTGATTGCGTGCCTGCGTGTTTGCGCCGAGGGAATGTGTGTTTGAAAGGCAGTACCTGAGGGCAGCAGGCAGTCCAAAGGCGTCAACTCTTCATCCATGGCCAGGATCCACAGGAGCTCGTCTTCAATCAGTCGACTCAGCTGGAACTGAGGAGAGGACGACAGACACTGTTTGCTACTTTTCTTGCTTTTATCTGTTTTATATTTCCCTCCTTTTGTTCTTGTGTTTTTAAACCGATGAAAGGAAGTACTTTTCAACTTGTCACTAATCCCAGGTTATCACCAGCCTTCCTCTGGGCTAATTATTCACTAACACTAACATGCACACGTGAGCATTACGACACTAAACGTTGGATCACTGCGCAAGATATGATAATGACACTAGGGCTGCAACTATTAAACATTTATCTTCTTAATTAATGTGCCAATTGTTTTCTTTATTAGCTCGGTCATCAAATTTCTTGTTTTTTTCTGACCAAAGATATTCAGTTTACAGTGATATAAAATAGAAAAAAAGCAGTAAATGCAGCTGCGCCCACAGATTGTTTGGAATTTCTGCTTAAAAAATATAATTTTTATTATTAATATTATTTTGATTAATTTATTATCAAAACAGTTGAAGATTGGTTTTCTTCAATTAATCTACTAGTGGTGGCAGCTCTATCTAACACAATACATTGCCCAGTCAGGACAGTCGTCACAATATCTGCTGAAAAGGCTAAATTTGTTATCAAAATAATAAGAGCTGAAGCAATAAATCAATTAATTGATTAGTAATTTGAAAGAAAATTAATCTGCAATTATTCTGATAATTGATTCATAGTTTCATTCATGTTTTATTAGCCATTACTCAAGTAAAAATGCAGAACATTTGCTGGTTTGTAGCTTCTCAAATTTGTGGATTTGCAGCTTTTCTTTGTCACATATGATTGTAAATTTAATATTTTGGGGTTTGTGGTTTGGACACAACAAGCGATTTGAAGTAACACTTTGAACTCTGAGAAATTATAATGGGCACGATTCACAAATCGAAATGAATCAAGAAAAAGAAGGCAGATTATTCCATAATGTAAATATTCATTAGCTGCAGCCCTAAAACACAATTTTAATGAGAAGGAATCAATTCACTGCATAATGAAGAGTGTTTAGTTTGCCAAAAGGCAAAATGAAATACGCATAGTAACTCTTCTATTATTCTCTGCAGACTAAGTTTAACAGTAAACTTGAAATTCAAGACGACTATGAATATCTGAAATAATCTGTAAACAACCTTTCTTCCTCCAAGAAAAATATTCGTTAAAAAAACAGGACAATTTCAAATGACGTGCATCTACTACTACACTGGACTATATTTTGCAAAAGAGTTGAACTTCAGCCAACATAAAGTCTAATTAATCATTGCAATTTCTTCCCATTTTACTAGGCTAAATGTGGTCAATCATTAACATCTGCTGCTCCTTACGAAAAAGTAGTATACTTATTTACTTTATCAAGTAAACTGAAGAAAAGTTCAAGTATATTTCCCAAGTATATTTTATGTAATAAGTATAGTAATATCAATGTACTATTAGTATACTTGTCAGTGTACTACTTAAATACTTTTTCGGGACTAAATCGGCCCACTTTTTAGTTTATAGAAATATACTTTTAAGTGTACTTTAAGTGTAAAAATAGTAAACTTTGAGAACACAACTAGTTTACATTTAAGTTGTATTGCAACTATACTATGAAGTGAACTATACTACTAGTTATATACTTGTATCCCACTTTTTTAGTTTATGAAAGTGCACTTTAAAGTATACTCTCAGTAAACTACTAGTTTAATAGATTTTACTGCAAGTAGACTTCCCTGTATACTTTTATAACCCAAGTTTACTTAGACTTTCATGTATACTTCTAAGTATAAGCCAAGTATACTTAATCCTTCATGTATACTTCTCAGTATAAGCCAAGTATACTTAATCCTTCCTGTATACTTCTCAGTATAAGCCAAGTAAGTATAATTTTGTTAGGTTTATCTCGTATAAGTATCTAAAAAGTAAACTGAGAGCGTACTCTCTTATTTTAAGTTTAAAAGAAGTATACTATTAGCACACTTGAATTAACTTATTTTGGTAAGGGGCCACATATATCAATAGCCCTGTCACGTCTCACCCAAATTCTGCTTTTCTGTAATTTAGTGTTTTTACAGATATTAAAATATACTTGGTCCATGACTTGTAATTTCTAACAGTCTGTGCAAAGTATTCAAACGTATTCAAAGTATGTAAAGTAAAGTTATTTTTATAAAATTGTCACTATATCCTGACAGTAGTGCATGAGACAGGTAATCTGGAAAAAAAATCATGTCCCTCTGTGTCCTCTGGTGCCCTCCGGTGCTCCTAATGGCATCAACAAGATTTCACAGACTGGAGGAAAACAACGAATCAGAGCCGAGCTGGAGTCTTGCCGTCTCTGAGCAGCTGTCAATCACTCGCAAACTCCGATCAAACAGTCAAACTAGGCAGCGCTGATCGAATATGAATCAATATGCTGTTACTGTAATGCCTATTTCTCGCCTCAAATATTTTCAGAAACATCTTGTAGTGTACTGTTTAGCTGTAAAATGAGAGTTTGTGACCTGACAGCCATAGCTGAGAACAGTTTTACTAAATACAAAGCACCGCCCACCAGCCGGAGCGCAGCCAATAGGAACGCTCTCTCTCTCTCTCCCTCTGAAATGACCTGTGATTGGCCACAGGAGGTGCAGAAGTCTAGTTATCTCTCAGAGCACTTGAATTATAATATGCTGAAAGGTTATCATGGAATTTTTTCCTAATGATGCCAAAAAATATTCTGCCTACTGCAGGTTTAATGCATTAAATGGGCTTAATGCAGCAGCTCGTGATGCAATACTCACACTGCTAAAGCAATGCTAAACCACTGAATCACATGCAACTCTTCAACCAGCAGCTGTGTGCACATGCATGGTGAGACAGTGGAGGCAACGAGCTTTGACGCTGCAGATAAAACCGTGCTATTGTAACAAAAACATCACACATACCGACTCTACACTTCACAACTGATAAAACAACTTCACATTTTAAACGTGTCACTGCTTTGCTTTGTAAATATTCAATAAAAAACTCACAGAATGAAGCCACTTCCGCCATAGAGGTTGTAAACAGTCAAGGAGAGCGCATTGAGCTCACAGAGAGACAACATGCAGGACCAGCAAAGTGGAGGGACTTTGTTACGGGGACATCTAGAGGACAAAAGTGGAAACGCGTTTTCCTGCTCTAAAAGCATTGCAGTCCCAGTCGGTTCTTAAGGAGAGACTCTAGGGTTCTCCAGTAAATTGAGAAATAGTTTAATTTCACTCTGAGGATTTTTCCAGTGGAAATTATTCCAATAAGAGTCCAATCAGTGTTTTCACTCATTACTGTAACCATTATATGTGCACCCATTACAACATGGCTATACGGAACAGATGTCCAATTTAATATCAAATAAACAAAAGTGGTTATAATTTGGGGGTGTGTGTGAACCTTAAAATCTTTCAAATGCTCACCTGCTCACTTCCCCAGTAAGTCAGTCACTATTTATACCAACTCAGCTGCTTTGTACCTTGTTGGTTCGTCTTTCGTTATGGAGTTATATTGCCTGTTACCTGCCGGCATCATCAGGGGCTCTGTTTGTAACCCCTTTTTGTTAATTAACCCTCTGAGACCTGTTTTTGTCTTTTTTTAGGGGGATACAGTTTTTTTTTAGGGAGAGATAGCAGGTCAACAGTAGATGTCACATAGAAGTGGTGTGCATCATCTGAAAGCTGGGAACCTGAAGATTAATTTGAGATGCAGCCCAGCACTGTCAAGTCAATAAATCAGAAATATACAATTAATTATTAATTCAGTATTTAAAATGAATAGTAAAAGTGTATACGAGCTTGGAACATTATAATGGAAGTATATGATGGGCATTTCCTCTATTATGTCTCATAAGTTGTTGCAGCAATTTTAGGGTTGATACCATTTTGTTACACAGATTTGGAGCTAAATTTAACCATTTTTTACCACTCAAGAATTGATAAAAAAATTACCAATAATCCCTCCAAAATATCACATTAAGACACCAAGACCTTGAGGAAAACCATAGAAAAAGCCATGCTGTGATTTGGTTTCAAAAACTTTTGACATTCGGAGATTTTTGCCAGAATTGCATTTTTTTGTGATTTGATGGCGAGCACTTCTGTTCGGGAAACTGCTCAGAAACCCCCTTACACATGAATGCAGTTGGACGATTGGATCCACAAGAGCTTCAGCTTGACAGTGATACCCAATACATGTAATTCCAAGACTGTTAGGGACTCCAGTATGCATAAATATTCAAATACACCATTTTTAGAATAGGTGAAAATAACACATTTATACGGCACCAAACACACCTGCATTAACACCATACATAATGAGACTTTTATTGAAGGAGACTATTTTAATGTTTAACTCTAATTTGTTTAATGGAGAATTAACAGTTAGACAATTACATGCTTCATTGATCCCCCTCCACAGAGACAACTAACGGGTCTTTACTGTAGCTTAAAAAAATGTACAGCTAGGTGGATGAACCAGGATCCTGCAAACTATCTCAGCCACCCTCTAGGCTATAAAAGTGGGATAATAAAAACAGGGGAGAGATTGAAATCAGACACCAAACAGTCATGCATTTCTTCAATATTATCTGACTGGAACAACAAGGAAATTAAATTATCTGTCATTTGGCTGAGGAGTCCCTGCAAAACAGGACCGCAGCTTCCTCTGAGGACACTGAGGTCATATCCGATTTTATTCTGGGAACGTATTTTATACAGTAGGCAGATTCTATTATTTTAAAACATAATACATCTAAATTTGATTACTTACTATCTTTTTTTAGACATTGTGTCACAGTGCAGGGAGCAGAACAGGCAGGAAGGATCTAATAGAGACAACCAGATTCTACAAAGATATTTAACCCTTTGAGACTCGACCGACTTCGCTGTCTTTCAGGGGGGTTTTGAGCAGTTTCCAGAACAGAAGTGCTCGCCATCAAAACGCTAAAAAATGCAATTCTTGCAAAAATCTCCGAATGTCAAAAGTTTTTGAAACCAAATCACAACATGGCTTTTTGTATGGTGTTCCTCAAGGTCTTGGTGTCTTAATGTGGTATTTTGGAGGGATTATTGGTCATTTTTATCAATTCTTGAGTGGTAAAAAAATGGTTAAATTTAGCTCCAAATCTGTGTAACAAATGGTATCAACCCAAAAATTACTGCAACAACTTATGAGACATAATAGAGGAAATGTCCATCATATACTTCCATTATAATGTTCCAAGCTCTTATACACTTTTACTATTCATTTTAAATAATTAATTAATAATTAATTGTATATTTCTGATTTATTGACTTGACACAGTGCTGAACAGCATCTCAAAGTAAGCCAGCTTTCAGATGGTTAGTTAACAAAACGTGTTACAAACGGAGCCCCTGATGCCGGCAAGTAACAGGCAATATAACTCCATAACGAAAGACGAACCAACAAGGTACAAAGCAGCTGAGGGGGTATAAATAGTGACTGACTTACTGAGGAAGTGAGCAGGTGAGCAGAAGGGAAGTGAGTGCAGGACTAATGAGGGACAGGTGAAAACTGATGAAGGCACACAATCAAAAAGGCGGGAAACAAACAAAAGCCGGAAGAAAAAACAGACACAACACAAGAGGAGTGAACTTATCAAAATTAAACAAGAAGCACTAAAATAAATGAGACAAGGAATATATCAGAAAACCCAAAACCATAGAAACCAAAATAGTCTAGACAAGTCAGAACTAATAACATAAACCACAAAAAGATGCAACACAAGAAAGTCTAAAGTCTTAACCAAAAAGTCAGAGAGCCTCTGGCCACACAGCCAAACTGTGACATTTTGAATTCTGTTCTAAAATATCAAACCTCACAGTAACCAAAGCTGAAATCACCACTTACTTGAAGTGATTATTTTTTAATTAATTTATTGGATATGGCCCGAGACTGTGACTGCTGCGCATCATTCACACTGGAGAAATAATTTAATTTGATTTATAGATGAATTAATATCATATTTAGGACATGAGTGAAAGAAATATCAAAAGGTAAAGACAAAAAAAAGACCTAATAAAATCTAAAAATGGTCCCCAATCAATAATTTATAGCACACACATAAACACATCCTCTCACTCACTCAGTCACTCACTTGCAAACCACACGCAGCGAGACTTACACAGTGACACACAAGTGCAGCAAAAAATGCAGGCACATCAGAAATCTCACACATAACTGCACAAATACACACAAGGGAAACACACACAGGTAAACAAACATCATGAACACACACACACAAGCGGTAGAGTGATGGCGTATGCTTCACATATCTTCAGACAGCAGTAGAAGCAGTGTAAAGCGAGAAACCAAATCTCTCTCAAGGTGAATCCACTCCGGAGGCTCGTTAAAACAAACGCTCTCTCATCAATCAGCTCTTGTCCTGTCTCCCAGACAGACTGCACAGGGAGGGGGGGGGATGATACACACACTTAACACACAGGCATGTATGGGCTACACACACACACACATGCTCAGATGCATGGGAAGTCATTCATTCTGTGTGCATGCATTATAAATACATCTATGAATAAATTCCTGGCTGAGTGCATTCTTCATTGGCAGGGATTTTTTTTTTTTTTTTACAAGGCCACCCCACCTGAATGTTTGATTGCATCTCTCTCTTCTCTCTACATCTAACTAACTAGCTCACCTTTCCTTGTCTGTCAATCTTTCTGATGTTTAACCCTTCCAATTTCTATCTCTTTTTAACCACACTGTCTTCTCTCACTCTCCCGTCATGTGTGGATCCAGCTCTTTCCCCCCCTCACTTCCTCTGTTTGGAATTCCCAAATATGATATTTTTGTTATTCGGTTGGAAGGACATGGGTGAGCAATAAAAAAGTGGGTCAGTGTGTGCAGCCACATTCTTCTTGCAGGAAGGAGGTTTATTACAACCAGTGGGTCAGTCATTACACACTCTGTTTGTGCAGACTGCTGGAGAGCCAAACACTGTTCAAACCCACAGATATTAATTTCAAACTCGATTAATTATACCAAACATACCAGGCGGAAAGGAGGAAATGGGTATAAAAAAAGATGAACACGATGTTTAGAATATTTTCATTTGATGGAATGGTGCAGCCGCAAAAAACATTTTTGTTTGAATATCTTACACAGCGTAAACATTGTAAAGCTTCAATGAAGAGCTGGAACAAGCAGATACATTATATACTGTAGGATTACTGTATGTGATAGTGTCAGCCAGAGTGGAAAAATATGATTTTTTTTTTCTGTCTGTAAAGCTACTTGAAGGAACAGACATTTTGGGAAATACCCTTATTCACTTTCTAGATCTAGATCATTACCACTCTCATATCTGTCTGTTACGTTTATCTGTAGTTGTTGTTTACATTTTAAAAGATGCAGGCTATAGCTGCTTCTCCTATTTCCGGTCTTTATGCTCAGCTGAGCGGCACATCTCCTGGCTGTAGCTTCATTTTTATCTTCCAGATATGAGAGTGGTGGCTTATCCATCTTCTCATCTAACTGTCTTCAAAGAAGCAAATAAGCATATTTCCCAAAACTATTCATTTAAAGGAACAGTGTGTAGGATCTAGAGGTGAGGGTTGCAGATTACAACGTGTGCCAAGCATGTAGGCTAAGAACGTATTGTAGTCAATTGTTTCGTTCCATTACAACATCAGTGCCCAGCAGCAGAGCTACGCTTCTGCCATTTTAGACTGAAAGCGACTACCGGACGCCAGTAAAACGTCCACATACAAAGTACTGTACAAAAGTAGAATAAAATTATTTTTAATTCTATTGTAATATTTAATGTCTCTACCGAAATGGCCTGAGTTAAACAAAAAAAATATTATAAATATAATAAATGTTTACAAAATTGGCTGTTGTCAAAAAAACACACCAGTTTTGTCTCTTTGCTTCTATACTCTTTTTAAAGGATTGCAACGGTGGCCGATGTGAATGTTAAATCGCCCTCTCTAAAGCCAGTTATTGTGAGAGTGCTTAGAGTGTGTGTGTGTACGTTGGAAGTGAGTCATGAACAAGAGAGAGAGAGTGGCGGCGACGACAGGGGTGAGTAACGTTATTGACTCTGGCCGAAGCAGCAAAAGTTAACAGTGTTTGGCAACTGTAGAAACATTGAAACACAACGACTCTTATTATGAGGTGATTATGCACTAAAGGAAACATACTTATTAATATAATATTCCATTTATGCCAATAGAGCCCCCTAATTGTTACACACTGGTCCTTTAATTGGGAAACAGGGGAAAACTTTGCATTAAGAAGCTAAAATAACATAGCATAATAACAGTAAAAAAGACCATAGCCTGAAAAAGGCCGTGGCTGTGGAAAAGTGGATTAGTAACTCGTTAACATTTACAATGTTTTCTATATATCCCCATGATTTCCGTCCTCCGTCAAAATAAAGAGGCGCCTGAGTCACATTTAATGCACAGCATGAAAATTCTCACAGCTGGCAGATGGTTGAACCACAGAAAAAAACACCGTTCCCAGGAAGTGAACCTCTGCCAGGCTGTCTTTCTTTCTTTCTACTGTGCAAGGTAATAATAGAAGTCTATCAAAATCTCCTGCCAATTGCTTTTTAATTCTCTGTCTTTTTGTGCAGAACATTGTGGTTGGTCTCTAGGTTTTGGCTTTCTATCTTATGCAGCTAATTACTTTCATTATTTGGCACGTCAGGACCAGGAGGGCCGTTGCCAACTTCTCACCTGCAATAAACAGCGAGGTAACGTTAGGTCACAAACACCAATGTTAGTTGCTACAGCTGAGACAACCACGCCAGCTCATTTCTTCTTAAATTACCACCTGCTTACAGAGAGAGAGAGTGAGCTATTGCTGTGGACATTCTTATTTCATTTTCTCCTCAAGGTCACAGTGAAGTGAGTGTGTTTGAGTTCAATTTAATATCTCCTATCAGTGAATATACGGGTCACATTATTACCCCAGGCAGAATACACCTGTTATTGTGACAGATAATAAAACAAAAGAGCGAGACACTAACTGACATGCAAATTCACACTCTCTCTCTCTCTCCCTTTTATGTACACTTTCTCCCTTTAATACTCCCTATCGTTACCCGAACTCCTTTCTGTCATTTCTCTTTCACCTGTTCTTTTTTCCCTCACTAATGCACTTTTGACTTTGTCTCCTTTATTCCTTTTTATCTGCCTCATGCCTTTTTCCTCTACCCGCTCCCTTTTGTCTCTTCCTTTGCTTTCAGATTTACTTCACCTCATTGTACCTCTGCTCTTTTCGATCATGCTCCTGGGCTTTATTTCACTAAATAATGATTTTTTTGTGATGTTTGATAGCAGCTCAAACAAGCCCGTTCAGGTTACTCAGGGTGGATCTTGCAGCTCTGCTCGGTTTGGCTACTGTTTAGGAAGTAGTTGCAGGGGGTATGTGGAGCTGAATTAGGGCTAAGTAGGCCAATTTTCATTTTTATCTGCCAGTGATGATGACCCATTTTAGTTAGGAATGAACAAGACACAAGAGCAATGGAGGACAGCCTCTTTTCCAGTTGTTTTTGAGGTAGAGTCTCCAGCTGCCATGGTCAAATAGGGTAAAAACAATGAAGTGCAGTCTGCCGCTTGGAAGGGGATTTCTCTCTCAAAGCTAATAAATGGCCCTCAGTGGAAAGAGACGGTGCTTAAATGACTCTAGGTAGACCTCAGTTCGGAGGAATGGGTCTGTGAGAACAAGGAGCAGTGTAGGCATAACTTCCCCTACTTCCAAGGTGCATGGGCAGCCGATTAGACTGTTGTCAGGCAATTAAACAGGCATTATCAGTCACTATAAGCCCCAAAGATGTGGGACCTACTACACCCACTAGTAGGTTTTATCATCTAATCACACGGTAGATCACCGAAAGAAGGTATAAAAGAACACAACAGCGACCTTTAGCAACCGTAGTAATTATGACAGGAGCAGAAGCAGAAGTCAGGCGCTGTAATATAGACACAAGTGAAACCAACAATTTGTGGTTGTCTTTGTGTTCATACATATTTTAACCCAAAACACAATGCCTTTCCCTAAACTTAACCAAGTGGGTTTTGCCTAAACCTTAAGAAGTTGTAGTTTTGTTGCCTTAACCTAAAGAAGTTGTAGTTTCGTTGCCTAAATCTGAAGAAGTTGTAGTTTTGTTGCCTAAACCTAAAGAAGTTGTAGTTTTATTGCCTAAACCTAACTGTTTTATTTCCTAAACCTAACTGTTTATTTGCATAAACCTAAAGAAGTTGTAGTTTCGTTGCCTAAATCTGAAGAAGTTGTAGTTTTGTTGCCTAAACCTAAAAAGGTTGTAGTTTCGTTGCCTAAACCTAAAGAAGCCTTTTTGTTTGTGCTAAAAAAGACACGTTTGGTGTTGCTTTTAAGTTTCACTTTCACATTTGCAACGTAGTAGGCATAGTAGGCCCCTAATGACCCACATCTATGGTGCTTATAGTGACTCATAACGCCTATTTAATGGCCTGATAACAGTCGAAGCGGGTGGCATGGAGAAGGGAAAAAACAACCCTGATGAAGGCCAAATGCCTAAACGCATTGGTCTCACTATAAAGTTGTTCTTTATTCTACAAGTGTTGCTGGAGTTTTGTCTACTAAGAACAAGGAGGGCACATAACAGGCGATTGGTCCCAGGATGTCACTCCAATACTTGGGCATGGTGGTGATTATCAACAACTTGGCAGCTTCTTCCCCGTGGCATTGCCTTGCTGTGCTGTACTTAATACCCCCACAGGCTTCCTGTCATATATCCAGGGGAAACTGGTGGATTTCCTTTTGGCCACGATATCACCGCCTAAGGGTTGGTGTCCCTCACCTGCCTGTCCAGAAGCAGGGATAAAGACCGACCTTGAGCGTGGGGTGGCAGCATTCCAGCAGCTAGTATAAACTCATATCTGTTGAGGAGGCCAACGGATGTGTTCTTAGAGAGGAGTAGAGCTGGCAGCTTAGTGCAAGACAGTAATTTTTTTCCTCACATGAAGCCAAAAAAGAGCTCTCTGGCTTATTAATCACTCCTGCCTCTGATTCTACACGTCTGTCCTGAGGGCTTGGCACCCTATAGGGTATACATTAGTGGATGCTGTATAGGGTTTAGGGTTGTGGTAGAAGTCTATCAACCGAAAAATGAATATTTCCACTTGTGTATGCTACACCCCTAAGGCAGATTTCTGTGAAGGCCGGTAGCACAACCTCTCTCACTTAGGGGAAGAGGGGAAAAAAAGAGATGGACTGGACTGACCTCCCAGAAACGGCTGGATGGGTTCATGGGGGAGCTGCTGTGGGCCCTGCCAGGCGCTGTGAGGGATGATGCAGATGGTGCCTGGTGATGCCACGGAGGAGGAAATTTCGGAGCTCCCTGCGGTGCGGATACCAGCGGAAACGGGTTTGGCACGGGGAATGGAAGCAAACTTTCATTCCTGTGTGCAAGGGGTTATTTTAGACAAACACAGAGAGAAGAGGGCTTGTGTAAAGGTCAGAGAGACGGCCCGGCGAACACTTTGATGTTGATTGGATGTCGACACGACAACCTGTAAGAACAGTGTGTGCCTGTTAAAATACACCGCTTCTAAGAAAGTGTGACAAGATTAAAATATCTTTTGAATATTCAATTTTCTTTGCCGTAACAGAAAATGTAGAGAATATTTATTTGTCAAAACGCGAACAGCTTGCCAAGACCACCAGTGGCAGGAGGGCATTACTCCAGAGGTCAGCGCTCCTGCAGATGGCTGTAATTTTAGAAAATAACCTAAAAGCGTTGCATAGTTTCACAGTGTTGCTTCATTGCCCGCAGGCTACAAGTGTTTTAACTGGCTCAGTGTGATGGAGGGGAAACTTTGAGTAGGCGTCATCAGGCCGTATGTGTTCTTTATGTAAAAAGATGTTCTGTCGAATTCTTTGCTTCGAGGCCAAGTTAGCCACTTGGGTGATGATGCACAAGATAGGGATGAGTGGTTAGGTCTCAGGCTGCGCTGAAAGAGATGGTCTCAGCATGCTTCAGGGTGAGGAAAATGTCTTTTTTCTCTCTTGAAATGATATTGTCATGGGGGCAATATGTTGGGGGACCTGTGAAATGCAATATATACGTATATATTGGGAGACCGTTTGCATTCTCTGTGATGCTTGTGGGCTTCTGCTGACAATGTGGGTTTCTGGCGCCTATTCTCAGTTTTGAGAGAGAGAGAGAGAGAGAGAGAGAGAGAGAGAGAGAGAGAGAGAGAGAGAAGAGAGAGAGAGAGAGAGAGAGAGAGAGAGAGAGAGAGAGAGAGAGAGAGAGAGAGAGAGAGAGAGAGAGAGAGAGAGAGAGAGATAATAGTCATATTTACTGTATGACTATTGATACTTTCTTTTTAATCTAAACTAGGGGAGCAGGATGACACAAACACATCATATTGTCTCATAACATGAAGATTGATATTAAATTGATGTGTGACAAAAGATAAATAAGGTATATCTAACATATCTTGGTATATGTGTGTGTGAGAGTTGTTGAGTTGTTACATTCGTTTCACTGTCTCGTTCAGGTATACTTCATTAAAAGCCATCAGTTTGAATGTGTGCCCCCAACCCCATCTCACTCTCTCTCTATCACTCTCTCTTTCTGCCTTCCCACTTTATCCTTCCATTAAAACACCATTGATCTTTCTCTCCCCTTCCTGCCCAGTCTCTTGGGTTCGGTGTTGTCTAAACACACACAGACCAACAGAAACTCTGACAATGAATCAATCAGTTTAATGAATGAAGTCCCGTCTGACTCTCCACTACCACTCCTCGGAAGGAGTCTTCAGGTCTTTCTTTTCTATTTCTACTCTATTTTGTTTAACCTGCTCTCGTGAATCCTGTCAATCTAAAATGTCCACAACCAAATTCAATGTCTTGCTTTTTTTAAACTAAGACTTCCTCTGTATTATTCTCTTTCTCTCAGACTGCCCCCTCCTTCCTCTCCCCTGGTGGCTATTAAAATATTGACTCAGTCTTATCTACATTTTTAAGACACTAGGGATCTCCCATCCTTAATTGACTGAAGTGTGTGGGAAAGATGTTCCGTCTGTCATCTGGAGTCCAGAAAGTTGATTAATAGCATCAACAAAGTTTGAAACTATAATGATAATAATCCAATGATTTATCTTCTAGAAGTCATTTAGTGATGCTAAATGTGCAGTAGAACATACAGTAAATCAGTATATGTGACATACAGACTTAGCTGTGAGCTATTTGACCATCATGATTATTTAAATAGTGTATTTGTATTCTTTTTAACAAGGTTTTCTTTCACCCGGGAGAACTTTTCTGACCTAAGGAAAGTATTTTCTGCATTTTATGCATATTACTTCTTATTAAAGCAGCCAGATACTATCTGTCTGGTATGTTGTATCCTTACAGATGACCATATATTGATTTGTGGATTACAAATTTGAACTGATTAACCTCAGAATAATTTCAACAAGTTATGGAGCAATGTTCCATAATGTTGGAAGATTATGATGTACAGAAAACAACTAGATACACATACACTAGAACATCTGTCAATAGCATCACGCCAAATCAGGCCAGGGACGTAAAGTGGGGGGTACTTCCATACTTCCGGTGCCCCAGGCCGTTCTCATTCCCGGGGCCCAAAATACCGATGCTTTGTCACAGCTGTTGGCGTGTGATACTGACGCACACGGCACCCTTTAGCACCAGTATGAGACACACCGGGCTTTCTGTTAACTATAATGTTAACCCATCCGCGGCAACAGGAAACGCTCCGAGAAAGCACGCCGGGAGCGAGGTGACCCGTGTGTTAAGTTTCACTTTTGTGTTACAATCAGCTGTTTGTTCGTAACAAAACTAAAGGGGTGTGACAAAGTGGCCATATGTGACGAGTTGAGAGGAGAACGTGTTATATTTCCCTTGTTCGGACCACACCCATCTTCAATCTTGACCATCAGGATCTCAACTTAAAGTATTGTGACTGCATCTTGCACAGTTGTGACGCTATCACAGGCACAAAATTGACCCACAAACACATAAACACATAAACACATAGTTCCTGCTACAGTAGGAGTCTCCAGGGCCACATTTTGCCATGATGACACACACACACAGATTCACATGGTGAAAACATTACCAGCATCGCTGGTAAAAACACAAAATGCAAACTGTAATCCCTGTCTATAAATGCATTTTAAAGCATGAATAAAATCCACTTTACAAGATCCAGTGTTTTGTGAGGATGAGCCCACAGAAACCCATACAATCTGCCTCCTGGTAGGACGGTGCTGTTGCGGCTGGCACACAAATATGTACCCTGAGAACAGAGATTGTTACAACTCGACAGTCATTTAAAGAGATCGCTAACTCACAAACGTTGTCCAAATATATTGTATATATGTCCCTTTTTATTTAGTACGAAACCAGCTGTAGTTGTGGTGCTCATATGCATACTAAATTAATCTTGACGTTGCCTCTCTGTTTATGATTATCACACTAAAGTTCTTACTGTAGCTCCTACGAACGTTGAGTGACGTGTAGTTACCCAGGAGTGGGTAACACTGACTCCTGCATCATGAACAATTCAAATGCATGAATCAAACGAAACTCTGACGGCAACTCTCCCGACACAGCGCTGATGATGGCCTCCAGGGAGGGCTATTTGTGATTCCCATGTTTCTCTTACTTTATCTGCTCTCTTTCTTTGGTGAAGAGAACATAAAAGAAGCTTATTCTTTTTTTTTTGTCACACTGAATAGAGCGGTGTAATCTCAGGAGAGGGTTTTTCTGGGGTTATGTGTGCGTGTGTGTGTGTGAGCACTCTCTGTGGGATGTTCTTCATACAGCAAGTGTTTGAGGAAAAAGACTGCAGTGTTACATTTTGCTTACCTTTCAGATCTCACCAACACAGGAGCTGCATGTGTATTTACTTTTAAGACAGAAAGTCCACTTTTTGATCTATTGTGTTTTCCATGGAATGCAGACCTCATGAGACAACACAGTCTCACGGCAGTTCGTGAAATAGTCATGAAATTTAATCGATTTGATTTGTGTACATAGAATTTTCCCTTTTTTTCATGAGCCTCTGCACGACTTTCAACAACGGAGTTTTCGTGTGTTTTCCTATGAATCTCCAGCAACACATGACGCACATGTCAATTTCCGCCCCAGTCTTTTCAAAAGAAAACTGCTTAGTTAGGTTTAGGAAAAGATCATGTTTGGGTTTAAATAACACTGTAAGTGGCGTAACTTAAGTACGGAAGTTATGTGACAAAAATTACTTAGTTAGGTCTAGGAGAAGATTGTGGTTTGGGTTTAAATAACACTGGAAGTGGCGTAACTTAAGTACGGAAGTTATGTGACAAAAACGACTTAGTTAGGTTTAGGAAAAGATTGTGGTTTGGGTTTAAATAACACTGGAAGTGGCGTAACTTAAGTATGGAAGTTACGTGACAAATAAATCAACTTTGACTCACACAGGACAAGAACACCGGTCTCCTTAGCGAAAGTCCAGTGTTTTTTGTCCCAGCCACACATTATGTAGATGTTGTTATGTACGCTTAAGGTTCCGCAAACACGTTCTGCTCTTGGAAAGTCAGCCTTTTAGTCAACGACCTCCAACACACCTTGAGGATCAGTGGACAGTTCAGGGCCATGATCATGGGCCACTGTTTCTCAGTGTGTAATTGTTTTAGCTGATTTTATCGTTCTTATCTTTGTTTTTGAATCCTTATATGTGACTCTTTAACTTTGTTTTGTTTATCTGACTGTTATTTAACTCGGCATCATTGTAAATGAGGGCCTGCCCTCAATGATCACTCTGAGATATAAATAAATAAATGAGATCAGCCTGCTGAGACTGTGCTTCCTTCACTGTCACATTAGTATCTATTCTGGTTTGGATCTGGGTTACATTTGCTTTTATCCAAATAGCTGGGTTCCTATACTGAGGCAAGCTGATTTTCTGTGCCATTTTGATTGGCCTAAATCCAAATCCTCAGTCACCATTGCACTCCAGGAAAGCCCTAAGTAAAAGTAATAGGAAGATTTTCAAATGGTTCAAGGTTTGGATTATATATTTCAGAACATGGGATGGACAGATGTCAGTGAGTCGGTTAGGCGGAATTCACAAAATCCTACTTTTTGAAGGCTTTTATTAACCAATAGAAGGTTTTCAGTGGATGTCGTGCTGCACACTCACACTTTCTATCCAGTCATACCAAGAAGCTGCTAGGTCCAAATACCAAACAGACTTTTACTATGAGTGGAGAAGATGAGGGTCGAGTGCTTTGCCCAAGGCCACTCTTTCAATGACACCTTTTTCACGTGGGATAAAGAAATGCTTCTCCTCTTCCCCTGTCCAGATTTTCACAGCTTGTCCAGGGATTCGAACTGGTAATCTTCTGGTGCCGAGCTTGGCTCTCTAATGTTCTGGTTAGTGCTCTCCAAATTGATGTGGAAAACGCATCAGGATAACCTGTGAAATCCTCTGGCTTCAGCATCGGGGAGAACTTGTGACAGAACAGCAATGTAATAACATTGCTCTTCATAAAATATGTCCTCAGGTCACAGCTTTAATCTCCGATCAGTATGTGCTCGCACAGATTGAGCTTTAAACTCAGCAAGGTGGAGACTTTTTAGCTTAGTTTAGGAGTTTGAGTCTCAGCTTCTGTGCTGCCTTAAATCTGCATCCTCTCTAAATTACTTTTTAGCAACACTCCAACTCTGTCTGAAAAAATATTATACCCAAAATATACTGTATGTGGCTTCACTGCAAAATAAGAAATAGTGCCAGTCAGAGAAAGCAACCAAGAGCAAAAGAGTAAGAGAGACACTTTTTGTGCCTCAAGTCTGTTGTTGTCATTCAGAACAAGGTTGCTTAAGATGCAGACAATGAACAGCTGTTTTTCTGGTGTTTTTTCCCCCCTTTTTTCCAGACAAACAATGTCTGCATACTTTGTAATGATGACTGAAGTGAAAACACATGTGTTTTATCAGACACATTTGAGTTAGTTTAGCGTTCAGCAAGTAAGTCCCCCTCATTAAATAATTGTCTCTGTCTCAGTCTTTCACTCTCACACACACCCTCAAAAATTCACAATAACATAATACAGTATATACACCAAAGATCCCAGGGGGTTCGCCAGGATTTGTCTGCTCTGAGGTTGTCAGAATTAGATTTAGACACTAAAATCATAATAACACACTTACTGGATAATTTATACAAAAGTCTGTATATAAAACTATTTTAAAAAGTTGTTTTTTTTCGCCACATTCTGTTTAAACTCAGTATTTCTGCATAGTTGCAGATAAAGATCCGGCTAATATTATTAGTGTTATTAGTGTTATACTATGACTTCTGTGAGCCAAACATTTCCAATAACTCCAAAGTGTTGTAAAAGTTATAGGCAAAAGATAGATGTAATCATTTCTAAAATTCACGTCTAATGAAATATCCATATTTGTTGACGTTTAGCTGAAGAGTTATATTCATGAAAGAAGCTTAATTAAAACAGACGTTTTAATCGCTAGTCGCTAGATGTGGGTCAATAGGGGCCTACTACACCCACTAGTAGGTTTTATCATCTATTGACATGATAGATCACCAGAAGAAGGTATAAAAGAACACGACAGCAACCTCCTGTAGTATAGACAGTGTGAAACTCCATATGAGATGGAGGTCGGGGGTGATGGGACACAAAACACAGGGTTTTCACCCAGGAGACTGGAGTTCACATCCGATGTGAAACCAACAATGTGAAATTGTTTTTGTGTTCATAGTTATTTTAACCCAAAACACAATGTTTTTCCCTAAACTTAATTAAGTGTTTTTTTTTATGCCTAAACCTAAAGAAGTTGTAGTTTTGTTGTCTAAACCTAAAGAAGCCTTTTTGTTCAAAATGTGACATTTCAGACATTCAGTTTTACAAGAACGTGTTGCTTTAAAGTTTCACTCTCACTTTTACAACGTAGTAGGCCCCTAATGACCCACATCTATGGTGCTTATAGCGATCCATGAATGCCTATTTAATGGCCTGATAACAGTTGAATCAGCTGAAAAAGACTAACTCATTTAATACACTGAAACACCTTATTCAAATTGAGGATTTTGTTTGAGGATTTGTAAGTTTTGGGTGATGATGTCAGAAAACATTTGGGGGGTGGGGTGGCACAGCTTTTTTTAGATACATGTTGGGGGGGCTTCAGGAAAAATAGGTTGGAAATCACTGTTATAACATACATATATTTTAAATGTTGAAATTGTATCAATATGTTTTAAAAGATGTATTAAAGATGCACTTTTTCAAAAACAAATGGACAATCAATGGAACAAAACAGCTGTCTCTCCACGCTCTCTCTTCTCCACACACTCACACTCTTAATTCTGTAGTTGTTTAAGGAGGATAATAAGGTTATTGCCTCTTCCATTTCATAACTGGGAGCTGTGGATTAAATCAGCGCTCAGTGATGACATCATTACTAAGAGCGGAGGATTATTTGGGTTTAGTAAGCGTGTTCGTGATGTTTATTCAACGTGTGTGCTCACCTCGGGAGTCTCTTTTCTCTGTCAGTAGCGGGAAATTAATTCAAATTTGCTTTTGGTTTTGGTGCAATTTGTTTCTGGTTCTGACTGGATGTCCATTTCAAATCTGTAAATACGATAGGTACATCAGTGAGGAAACAACAACAGGCGTGTGAAGGAGAAAAGTTCCTGTCATACGCTTTTGATTTTTCTAAACTTTAAAGTGAAATTAGTGTTTTTTTTGCACCTTCCTTAATTGTTTCATACAGTTTTTTTAAGCATTGTTGTGTAGCAAGTAAAGCCTGAAGGTAAGAAGGGGGACAGGGAGGAGATTATTAAGGGGAGTATATTACAGCTCTATTGGTTGTCCAAACTATACACTGATGATAATGGGTGATTACAATTTTGCATCAGTGCCTGGAGGCTTTGAATGGACCACACCAGGGAGATTAGCCCTGTTTAAACAGTGTTACAGTCACTTTTATGGTCTTTTATTAGAGACGGTCGTCTCAATGTTTATTGTGTATTTCACAGTCTTCTCTTTTATATTAAGACTGTTTTATTCAGTTTTTAATGAGATTTTAAAATACAGCTCATTTTAGGAAGCAAAGAGTCAGACGGAGTGAAGCGGAGGGAAGGAAAAAAAAGAAATGAACAGAGGAAGGAACAAAGGAAGGAAAGGAAGGAAGGGAAAAAAAAAGATTTCTTTTGTCAGACACAGAGTAGAATAGATTACCCTGCGAGAGCTGCTGTGGGGGCTAGATTTAACCTACAAGCAATCTTCCTGGAGAGTGTCTGCATGTGTGTGTGTGTGTTGTACTCTGCTCTGCAGTCTCTCGGGGCGGCTCTTTTATCCCTCAGCACAACATACCACACACAGTCTCTACTCTCCATCGTCTTCCTTTTCTCTCTCTCGTGCGCTTTCTATCTGGCAAATGCAAAAACACACACTTACTCACATATTCACGCTGCCTCTTAAGTTCTCCCGCTGCACTTTCTCACACACAAGCTCTGTTTCTCTCGCACAGACACAGCGAACACATTTGGAGGAAAAAGACCTCGAGGGTCATGTATTATATTCAGATTTAATTTTTTCTAAGATTGGGAGAGTTGTCACACAGAAACTCATTTAACTTCCATCCAAAAATGTTCTTGTAACACAAGAAATCTGTGAAAACCATTTGGGTTAACCAAAAAACATGCTTTTGAACTGTTATGCTGGCACTACAGGCTTTCTATGTTTTTGGTTTGCATACTTTTTCCAAACACTTCACAGTTGGGAAGCAGTGCAACAGGGCTCAAAATCCCAAAATATATTGCTGCTTATTTTGAATATTCAATATATGCATGACAATTTTATGGAAATTAAACAAAAATGTACATGAAATTTGGATTATTAAAATGCAATTTGCAGTGTCAGTACTCAGTGGTTTAAAGGAATAGATGAGAAGATGCACTCTCATGTCTGTAATGCTACGTTTAAGTTTAAGTTTTAAGTTTTAAGTTCATACTATGAAGTTAAAAAGCAACAAAACGGCCATCATGGCCAGCTACATTGTCGGCAAATGTTGCTCAAGCGTTACGTAGTAATGTTGTTAAATAGCACTGGTAACTGGCTAACAGCATTTTTTTAGATAAAACAGAACAGCCTGAAACAAAAACATATTGAGGCTTCACCGCATCATTGGAGCGCTTAAAGAAGTTGTGACCAGCTCAATGTTATTTGTAGTGCTTCACACCTGTCACAAAGACAAGTGTCGGGCAGTAGTTGTAAGCTTCACGTCACCGGCTTCCATTGAAAATTACTTGTAGAATGGTGCGGCGTCGCTCATAGTGTGAGCACAGCATAAGGTAAATAAATATGAAGATACAGTATCAGCTGGTTGGCTTGGCTTAACACACAAAGACTGGCAACAGAAGGAAACAGTTAGCCATGGCTCTGTCCAGTGGTAACCAAATCTGCCTACCAGAACCTCTAAAACTCAAAATAACAAACTATTAATTGAATTATTTGTTTCTCTTACTGAGGGACTCAGGATAACCTGTATGGTTAGCAGTGTCTTCTCAGAGCTGGAAACACAATAATGCTTCGATGTGTTGGGAAACTGTAATGTGGAAATGATCTGGGTATTCATTGAGAATCAACTAGAATTACCGCCTCATGGTTGTACGCGTCTGCCAACCAGTCAAGTTTACATCCATGTCTGTCCAAAATGTCATCACTTCATCATTTTATCCTATTAGACATTTGTATGAAATTGTTATTGTTCGTTATGGCCAAAAGCGTGTAGGTCACAGTGACCTAGACCTTTGACCACCACAATATAATCAGTTCATCCTTGAGTCCAAGTGGATGTTTGTGCCAAATTTGAAGAAATTCACTCAAGTGGTTCCTGAGATATCGCCTTCAAAAGAACAGACTTAAGGATGGACGGACAACCCCAAAACATAATGCCTCCGGCCATGGCTATAATAAAACCGGAAACTCTCAGCCATACATAATAAGAATGGAGGCCATTATTAAACATGGTTTAGGCTCTCCCCCTTGTCAGTAAGCATTTCCTTGTCTAAGTGTCCTTGAGCAAGGCATTACATCCCAACAGGATTCTGAATTGAGTTTGGTTCATGTCAAATGGGGACATAAATCCTTTGAGTAAAAATAAAGCTAGCCTATTTATTTATTTATTCACCTACTGTTCTTAAAGGGGGCCACTGCCTAAATTTAGAATTCCAATATGTTATTTCCATGGCCTAGGGAAGTGCAATCAATATTTGTGAACATGAGCTACTCTCTCTCAAAGCCAGAAACCAGAGAAGTCTCAAAATTGTGATGTCTGTATAAAGTCTGGAGCTGCTCCATTGACAATGAATGGGGGACTGATTTTGTGGACCCACAGAGTGTTTGTTTTCCTTTTTATATCCCAATAAGTGTTATTCTATTGTAGTGTTGTGAAACTGAAAATGTACCCATATACTCAGATCACTTCCCTGGGTGTTCTCAGTGTCATCTAGAACATCTCTCCCCAATTCACTGTGTATGGAGCAGTTCCACACTTTATACCCTATGACATCACAAGTTTGAGCTTTAGCACTGTAGTTTTTGGATTTTGCGAGAGAGTTGTTCATGTCTACTAATATTTTTTGGACTGTCTCAGACCATAGGAATAACATGTAGGATTTTTGAAAATGGCCGTAGTTCCCTTTAAAGGTAATATGATATCTGTGGATTTGTTGATAACTCTACTGAACTCCGTATTTAGCTTTCAGATGATGTTTCTCTGGCAGTCTCTCTCCATCCCTGAAGTGACAGTGTCAAATCGTCTTTATTGTAGAAATCTAAGAAAACTATGGATTTATATAAAAAAGTGTTAGCATGATATATACTGTATATCAAACTGCATCAAAAGTGTTTTCTAGCTCTTTCTTCTTGCTTATTTAAAAATTTGGCAGGTCAGTAGTTAAATGTGTAGAAAGCTGCATTCCACTTGTTTCAGTATGTTCAATAACAATTCAACGCTTGTTTCATGATATTTGCCCTGAAGGTGTTTCGAACAGCATCATACACACAGATAATCACTCAGTGTTTTCTCTCCGGTGTACACCAGATGGTTTTGTTTATGTCTCTGACATATGATATTAATTAGGAAAACAATGATGCAAGAAAATGTTTGAGTGAGTGACAGACTGGGTGACTGACTGGCTGTTTGGTTTTCCAATTCCTAAGGTACTATACCTGCAGGGGAGGAAGCTTTGTTGGCTGTCTTGATTGACAAACTCGCCTGCATTGCTGACTGGCCGACTGCTGGGGTGATGCACCAGCAGCTAAAGAATTACAGTGCTCTGTACCAGGAGAAAAGCCAATAGCTATCGAGGAGGATGGAAAAATAAAAAGCAGCTTTTAAAGTATTTTCACAATATGGATTGCTTTTTTTCTCTTGAGCCATGTTGTACCTAAACTATTAATTAAACCAAAACACATTTTAGGGGTAATAAGAAATGTTTACTGAAAAGAGGCATCATGAGAAAATGATGATGCAGTATTAAAGCAAAGTACCTGGCAGGGATCAGACACAAAACTATGACCTCAAAGCAAGGATTCTTTAGCAACATTTTCCAGCGTAGCAACAAAAGACCGTGTTAGATATGAGTGTTTGGGTGGTATCTAGGTATTACGGTATACCAGGGTCTTCAGAAATCCTGAAGGTTTCTATTACTGTAACTAGTATTTTCTTTAGAAATGAATGAGGTTGAACTTAAAAGGGACAGTAAGGCGTTCAGATGACATTCTGTTTAAGGATTTCCTTTTTTCTTCCACCAGCTGCTCCACAGAGGCTCTGCGGTTGATGTGCTTTTATCTGTCAGCGGGCTGCTGGACCTTCAGCTGTGATAACTTTTTAAGACTCATAGTCTATTCAATTTAATGATAAGGAATGTTATTAACAAATGTATTCACTTTCCGAATGGCTGGTTATGTGGCACGCTCTGCAATGTAGATAAAAACCAATGCAGTGTTTGGGGATATCTGCTATTTTCCTAGGTCCATTTTCACCTTTCTGCATTGTCATAAACTTGACAATAAATAGCCTCGGTGTGTCTCGGATGAGATGGTTCCAGTAGAGAGGGTCAGATATCATTGCCAGTATTTATGGGGGAAGGTGAGTGTTTATATTGTTTTCCATCTCAGCTGCTGCGGATGAAATTTGTCAGTCACCAGTGGAAGATTTTGACAGTGACCAGTAGAGAATACAATACCACCAGCTCCTTTTCTGACCTTGAGATGGATCATGAACACAGGTCACTGGACACAGGTCAACTCCAAAGACAATTGACCTGACGCGGCTCAAGAGCTCGCTGTAAAAAGCATAATAGAATTTTCTTATTCAACCCGGTCTCACAGGAAGGTGTATAAATACCACGACATTACACAGACATTCAGCGTGTAATGAGTCATTTGTACGCCACGCAAACGTCCGCAGTTAGGTTCAGGCAAGAAAAACGCTTAGTTAGGGTTAGGGAAAACGTCATGGTGGGCTTAAAATAAGTACGTAAACTATACATATGGAAACAACGTAACCCAACTACGGAAAACACGTTCAAACATCAATAAAAAACATGTGACGGTCATCAAGTGACAAACATAACAAAACCATAACCGGTCAACAACGGTCTCGGCCCATTTTTCTAAACAGTCTTAACATTCTTTAAACTCTAAGTGCAATTGTCAAAAATGTTTGATGGGACATAAAACTCTATTGCATGTCTGCAAAAGGTAGTATCTCACCCAAAACACTTCATTCATGCTTCAAAACATAGTTATTGTGTCAGTAAATTGGCCAATGGCACCAAAATGAAACGTTTCTTTGTCATTGTGTGAGAAGTACTGCTCAAAATGTTTCGGTGGTTTTTCACCATGGCAGTCGACCTTAGAAATGTTTCTTACATACAAATCTCTGTTTTGTTGTACTTTTTTGTTGACACTGACTGCTTACTCTAGGCAAAATGTCAGTTTTGTCCAGCTGAATGCTGTTGTGTATCACACTGAGATTTTTAGATTCCCATTTCAACAGTAGGTCAAAGTTTACTGGGAAAAGTCAATACGGTAGTAGCCAAAAAAGAAAGAGGATATGGACATGTGTATGTATACAGTAAATGTAATTGTGTAGCAATTTGTTACATGTACCGTAAACAGGAAATTCACTTTTGATCTTTCATGTAAAGTTATATGCAGTGAACAGAAATTTTGCCACAAAATGATATCATCACAACAGTAGTGCAGTAGTTCATTTCAAAAACAACAAATTGTACCTCCTCGTCATTGATATTTATGGAATATACATGTATGTCTGACAGATTTTGATAATTGAATGGATCATTTTGCATGTGACGGCTCAAACGATGAAAGAATGTTTAGAAGTTGTGAAGAGTTGACAGTTTCACTGAGAGTCAACTCATCAGTTTTGATCAGCAAGACGTGTGCTAGTGTTTATTGTACTTACTCTTTGCACACGTGCCAAAACACGTGTAATTTCCTTGAATGAATGAGAAATTCATATCTGTTGTTAACAACAAACTAATTGTTCAGAGATTTGAACATATTGTTATGAAAAAAAAAATATTCTCATTCAAGAATTGAGCTAAAGCGAGTGAGAAAAACTGTAAAAGTCTAGTATTTGCCGCCCATGTCCAATCCATGTGGTCTTTCTGGCTCTGACTCTTACAGTAGCATGGATGTGTTTACATTGCAGTCAGTTCACGATACATGGCTAACAAATGACATGCGGAAATCAAGAAAGGCGTACTCATTGCACGCTAAACACCTTGCACATTTGAGCGGCATTAATATGCCTTTTTCGTGCGAACAGGCTGTCTTATTGGACCTGCCACTGGCTGGATGAATGACTAGTTGGCAGTCCTGATACTTCATCACTGCAGGCAACATATTGATCAAATGTGGTAGTCAGAAAATCAGTTTCTTTCCTCAAACCTTGATGTCAAGAGTCAGAAAGTTTACACAACCTCTTCCTCCAGTGGACGGGTTTCGATCAACATCGCAACATTCTTCCAAATGTAAGACCATTTTTTTAAATCTTTTTTTTTTTTTTGAGAAAAGGAAAGGATCAAAGTGGGAGCTTTGACCAATGCCAAGTCCTTGCTGTTTTGCTCTCATGTGGTCAATAAAGATTATTGAAGGCTTCTGGAGGGGAACATTTTGGCCCGATCATCCACAATTCCTCAGCTCGCCTGGCTGTAAGTCTGCCTGCCAGCCATTATTGATTCCTTCCAGTTACGGAGCAAGGCAGCACAGGCTAATACGAGTAAGTGAAAGAGAGTATTTGTTTGTTTTAGTGTGCACACAAACCAGTGTAGAAAGGACGGAGAATTATGCAGAAAAAGAGACTCCATGGGTTCAATTCAAAAGAGCAATATCTGTGAGGCTGCATCAATTTAGTCTCTCTGCAACTGTACAGTTTGCTCATTGCCAACCGCTGAGATATTGACTCCCCACAGACTTACACGCAAAATGATCTTTTCTAGGGTGCTGTATAATTTACTTGCATCATTTTCACTGCTTATGCGGGAAAGAAGAGTAAGATTATTAGAATATTGGGAAGATGAAACATAAAAACACAGAATGATTGCTCTCTCCTGACTGAAGAAAATATGCAATATGCAAGTATTATTGGTTCAAAGCATGAAGTATTGCCACTGCCAGGAAGTGCTATATTTATACCATGCTACAATCTGGTGAGATCTGCTGAGAAGAAAAATATATATATAAAAAAAATATCATATTGACAACAGTTATTGATGCCCTTCTCCCTGCAGCTTCACAAGTTTGTTCCACACACAGTGAACGATTTCACTCGCATATCTGAAAATTGGCCCCATAACACATGCCTGGCACATTGAGAGCACTCAGGAGGAGATAACAGGTGCCAGATCTGCATTTATCAGATGCAAAAAAGAGAGAGAAGCGAAAGACGGAAAGTAGAAGGTGGAAAGTAAGCAAGTATAGGGAAGAAAAACTGAGACGCCGAGTTCTCGATATGTTGATACTCAGCAGACCGTGTGCGTGTGATCCCAGGGATAATGGTATCGGCTGATGTGGGAAGTCTCCCTCGGAGCGCACAGTTCCTTCACCCTGGAAACAAATCATGTCTCAGGAAGCCTCTAATGTCAATCTTAATGAGATATTCCATCCTGGAGAATGACATATATATGAACCAGTGCCCCTCGCTGCAAAAGAAGGATTTTTGTCTCAGCAGAAGAAATATTACTTTCTGTACTTTCTCTGTCACGAAAAATAAGATAGATAGATAGATAGATAGATAGATAGATAGATAGATAGATAGATAGATAGATAGATAGATAGATAGATAGATAGATAGATAGAGCAACATTCTTCTGCAGTGTCTTTCAGGGCAATTATTGAGCTGGGCGTTCACATAACTAACTGCAGACTGTCTTTTACTCATCCCAGTTTGTGTCAGCCTCCTTTGACCTCTTTCATTAAGGAGCCAGTTTTGACCACAGTCCAGCTGTGAGCCAAACGTCCTTTGGGAGGTGGACCAATCTAGATACACACAGGACACTTCTGGGCTTAAAAAAAGTTGCAGTTCTTTACAAACCAGCCTGGCAATCCCCTATCAAAGCCTGTTCAAAGGCACATAAATCTTATTTTGTTCATTCTGTCACTCACACAATCCACAGTCTCGGCAGTAAGACTTTAAAATCCTTATTTAATTTATCTCCCTGCGCTGATTGAGGTGGATTTAACAGGTGAAATGAAATGGGGGATCACAGCTTTCACCTGGATTTACCCAATCAGTCTGTTCCAGGGAAATAAAGAGAGCATTCATTCTTTGTAATGTTTTGCACATTACAAGTTAAATGTTCAATTAAATATGAATATGCAATGAATGCCATTCAGATCTGCCAAGAACTTGATGTGCACTGAAAATGTGACTGTTTAATCTGTTTTGGTCCAAATCCACATATTCTGTGAATATTCAAGCTGTTCTCATTCACCATTCACTGCTATGCATACGAAAAAAGTAATGCACTGTAATTTGTATATATATATATCCCACAAAATCAATTCGTATGTATCCACAAAATTGTGAACCAGGAAGTATAAAGAGCGATAAATGCCGTGTTGGGAGGAGGTCGGGGTGGATGGTCAAAAGACAAAGACACCGGTCTTCTGGGAGAAATTCCTGTGTTTTTTTACCCACCCATCCACCCCGACCTCCTCCTCATTATTCGTGCCTTTTCCTACGAATGTCCATCGACAATCCGCTCCAGTCTTTTCAAAATAAATTTCAGTCTTGACAGGTAACAACTTTGTTGGGTTTATGCAAGAAAATCACTTAGTTAGGTTTAAGGAAATAATGTAGTTAAGTTACGCCACACCGGAAGTGGTTACGTGACACCGGAAGTGGCGCAAATTAAGTACAAAAGTTACATGACAAAATCGACTTAATTAGGTTTAGGAAAAGATCATGGTTTGATTTATTTGTCACGTAACTTCCATACTTAAGTCACGCCACTTAAGTCACGCCACACATTATTTTAACCCAAACCATGAACCTAACTAAGTCGTTTTTTTCATACAGTGTAACTTCCGTACTTAAAGGCAGGGTTGACGATGTTATCCAGTATACACTATTTGTTGTACTGGTTGAAATGGTCTTTACACCCCGACAGCGATCCGTTACTTATGAGCTCTGAAAAAGAGCCGTCATCTGTAGCTGCTGTAATCCTGTAAAAACGTCCACCAATCACTGCCTCGCGGACCGCTTGGAAAGGAGCCCCGAGGGGAGGAGGTGGGTTTAGACGGAGCTCCTGAGGCGGTGCTACTTTCAAATAATGCTAGCTTTCCAACATTACTTAACCACTTCTGGTGTGGCGTAACTTAACTACAATCTTTCCTAAACCTAACTAAGTGGTTTTATTGTCTAAACCTAACAAAGTTGTTTCCTGTGTTGACGGAAGTTTATTTTGAAAAGACTGGAGCGGAAATTGACAATTGACATTCGTAGGAAAATAAACAAAAGTGAGGAATAACTTTTCATAAGATATCATACAAACCGTTGCATGAGAATATGTTTAAATATTACATAACCCAGGGTTATTTGTAAATTTGGGTAATATGTGAATAATGCTTTAAATGATTTATGAGTTTTGTGAAAAACACATCTTCCATCCATCATTTTCAAATGTAGGCACAAAAGATTCCAGTCACCGAATTTCAACCAAAACTATGTATGTTTGAATGAATGATTTTAATAAATTTCAGTAATGTTTTCATCATCTTTTCAACAACATGTTGCCAGGAAGCTCATTCTAATGTCCTTGGATATGTTTTGTACTGCAGCTGCTCCACCATATAGAGGGACTTTTTAAAAGAACTCCTGCAATGAAAGATGGCATGTGGACCATGTAGTTCTTAATAACCCCTTTCTGGAAGTCCACAGATGTTAGAAGAGGATGATTATGAGCCAGAGGCATGTTATAGACGCGGTTTGTTACAGCCTAATCCATATGGAGAAATCCAAGCTTAAAGCCTTCACTTCTCAGACACTACACGGGCATGTGTTTGCAAGGCTGCTCTCAGGGTGCCCCCTGATGTGACAGCCCAGCCGGCGAAAGTTTGCTCAAATTAAGAGATCGTGTGCACTATTCCATAGGCGCACACATACAGTAAGCCCTCGCGTTTAACCAGAAACGCCAATAAATTCCCTCTCACAAACACACAGCGAGGGCAAAGCCGACAGAGCAACCATCAGGCTGCAGTCAAAAGACGAGGACCTACTGTGATAACGGCTTTGTCAAAATAACTCCCAGACACACACACAAGCCTCTGCACGTATGCTCATATAGTACACACAAATCCTCCAAAAATAAATCTCCAACATTATAGCCCATGATCTGCAGGTTCAACCAGTGTTTTGCAGATGTAAAGTTGCTACTTTAAACGCTTGAAATCCCTTGTAATAGCGAAAAACAATTTCTCTTTTCAACTCAAGCTTATAACTCATTTAAATTGCTTCGCTCGGGGGCATTCAATGACAGTACGGCAACATGGCATCAATCACACAGTGCTTCACACCTTTCTCAAGAATGGAAAAACAAATGGATATTTAACGATTTGCTTTTACCTATAGATCTTTTTATAACCTCTACATTTTTACACATCCACGCCGGCAACAACCACGGCCGGAGGCATTATGTTTTCAGGTTGTCCATCTGTATGTCCGTCTGTCTGGTCCATTCTTGTAAACGCAATATCTCAGGAACGCCTGGAGAGAATATCTTCAAATTTGGCAAAAATGTCGACTTAGACTCAAGGATGAACTGATCAGATTTTGGTGGTCAAAGGTGAAGGGTCAAGGTCACTGTGACCTTACATCTGTCCCATTCTTGTGAAAGCGATATCTCAGGAAGGCCTTGAGCGAATTTCTTCAAATTTGGCACAAATGTCCATTTGAACTCAAGAATAAACTGATTTTGGCTGTCAAAGGTCAAAGGTAAAGGTCACTGTCACCTCACAAAACACGTTTTTGGCCAAAGTTTTGGTTTCGGTGGTCAAAAGTCGCTGTGACCTCACATCCGTCCCATTCTTGTGATATTTCAGGAACAGCTTGAGTGAATTTCTTCAAATTTGGCACAAACATCCACTTGGATTCAAGGATGACCTGATTTTGGCTGTCAAAGGTCAAAGGTAAAGGTCACTGTGACCTCACAAAACACGTTTTTGGCCATAACTCAATAATTCATATGCTAATTAATGACAATTACACACAAATGTCTAATAGGATAACATGATGAAGTGATGACATTTTGGACTGACATGGATGTAAACTGCAACTTGACTGGTTGTTGTAGGCATACAACCGTAAGGCGATAATTCTAGTTAGAATATGTCCTACATGGCTCATGATTCATATTGATTTCCATTTTTCTTTATGGATTAAGTCTCTCTGGGGAATTTGGCTTTAAAGTGCAACAATGGATTGGTTTTAAACACAGAAGGTGACCACAGGCGTTTTACAAAGCGTTAAATCACAAACAGAACGGACGGTTTAAGTTGAAGCTCGCAGACGACCGCATACACATACATTAGAGTGCGTTCACAAAGGGCCTGTGGATGGGCGGGTTAAACAGAATGAAATTAGAAAGAGGCTGGGTACTTTTAAAATCCCATCTGGGACTCAGTCAAGCAGTCATGACACCAAATTAGCATTTACGGCGAGGAGCAATTACCGAGAGAAAAGCTAACTGCGCTCAGCGTTCTGCAACTGTACCTGCCTTTAATACCTGGGACACCATCTCTTTCTGTCTCACACAAAGACCCTACTCACACACTCACTTGTACATTTGTTCTATTGCTCTTTGACTCCGTCTTTCTTATCTGATCTGCACAATTTCTAATTTATCACCACTCTCCTCATATGCACACATGCACACATCAATTTTATGAGCCGTACAACCAAAAGCAAAGTGAACAAGAGCAAGATATGGAAGGAGGGCACGGAGGCGGGGTGGGAGGAATTAGAGTGAATAAGTGTCGAACGAGTAGATGTGGGTGAGAAATTCATTTTATGCATTACGCGCTAAGCCAAGGCTCCTCATCCACGGGTTTTCTTCTTGGTCCCTTATGCATTTGGAACAATATAGGGTCACCCTCCCATAGACACTAAGCCCCTGAATCTCTCTCCATGTCCCTCGCTGCTTTTGTCTGTCCGCTGCTGAGACAGCATGTAGCCCTCCACTAGGAAATGGCAGGGTATTAAAAAGTATTAAGAAAGAGTCAGAGTGGGAATTGGAAGCGATAAGAAATTAAAGTTTACACACAAGCAGCAGAGCTATCTTTGAGGTTTTCCACTTGGAAAGGGATTAGTGAAAGTGGGGATGGCATCGCGGCGGTGGACATGTATCAAAATTCTTGAGAAGATAAAAATGACTAATACAGTGCACACAGATATATGATGATCAAACATTATCATGCTTCATCAGAGTTTAATTTATGCAATTTAAAATTGGACTCTACATTTTTTTTCCATCAAACTGTCACAAATTGAATTGGACTTGAATTTGGAGTCTCCTATCAAATCAAAGCAGAAGAGACAGGAAGTGCAGGTCCATCATAAACTTACCGTTACAGTGTGTGGGGATGCAGAGTCATCATAGGTGCAGTTTGAACTTTAAGGTTGGGGTTTCACAAAAAAAAAAATCAAGAGGTAATATAATGTGTAGCCTACAACAGAGGCTTTGTTTACACAAAAATTAATAATCAAGCACCTGTAGGTGCATATTTATATCCCGACTAATATGCCCAATGAGTGATGGAATATTGCGAGAATTATCATAGAAACTGAACCCGCACAAACCGCAAAACCCGATGAGCCTCGCTCGTTGATAGACCTACAGGCTACCCCGGGCTGTCTAATGGTACATGTCCACAGGCGCCATCCTTTCCACGCTTCCCATTCTCTGTCTATGTAAGCAAATGTGCAATGCCTTCTGGTGGCGTGGCGGTGCGATCCGAGGGACAGGATGTCACGTTGGCCGCTCCTCATTTGCATAACGTTGAGGTTTAGGCTACTTTATGCAAATCAAGGGCATCTACCACAACTCCCCGCCTCTTGAAATTCCGTAGAATCATTTAAACTAACCATTGTCCCTCTAAAATAAAGACAGATTTAGCAACTGCATAGCTTATTTCTCGCATATAATGTTCTAGAAACACATTCTGATTAACTATTTTTGTAATATAAGAGAAGAAAGGTTCCAAACTAGCCAACATGTTGGTTCCACTTTGAAAGCAGCTCACGAGGGAAAGCATTTGTCCAATCAGGTGCCTAGTTTCCAATGGCAGCCCATCAAGCGTCCAATGCTGGGAAGCGAGGCCATCCCTCGCGATAAAAAATGCCCCTGTGGACACTTACAATAATAGCATGTTAAAACGCAGAGAGGTCTAGTGTATTGGGTTGCTGTGTGTACAATACATATTACTCCTAACTGAATGCAACGCAAGCGAGCGTCAGCGACAAAATCAGTTTGATTGCATTATTTTCTGATGGAACGTCTTAACTGGCCGCGAGCGACACGGTGCAATGTTTGGGCGTGGGACGGCAGATTTGTGTTGTTGAAATGAGCAGTTAATATCTACACGATACTTTCTCATTTCACTACAAAAACCTAAATAAGGTGGCAGCTGGCTGGAGGGAGAGATTTAGTGTGGACAAAGAGCGCCCTAGAAGTAAATAAAGATACCACAAAAAAGGGATCTTATTGGTTTCTTAATCTGTCAGTAAGAAGACACAACAAGGCCGAATCTATTTATCATTACAATAAATTATTAGTTCTGTATTATTATAAAATATATAGATAATATTTAAATCCCTACATGCATTTTTGGCTACAGCCAGTAGGGGGTTCAGTGAGCCCCCTGAACCAACGCAAACTGCACCTGTAAGAATCATATCTTGATGCCATATGCTCTCAAACAAACTCACATGCACATAAATTATTCTCACATACATTTATCGTCGAAAGGTTATTTTTGCAGCTGTCCCGGCAATAATGAATTCTGAGTGTTTCTAATCAGGGGCAGATAACATGACATGAGCCGCGACCACCTCCTCCTCTTCCTCCCCCTGGCGTTGACCACACACTCTCTCTATTAGCAATCACCTTTGTATGCTGTGTTTACAAGGGCAAAATCGGATGCATTCTGGTCATTTACATGTTATTCACACCTTTAACTTTTTGCATATATATGAGCCCATTTCCTTGCTTCAGCCCTCAATGAGTGCTCTTAGGCAGAGTTATGACTGCCTCAGTGAATGGCAATCGGCACGCCTGAAATCTAAAATCAGGAGTTGGCGTGGCGGAAGTGGAGCTTTGAAGAAATTTGCCAGAAGGAAACTTTAGATCAAGCTTGTTTGTCAGTGGATTTATATTAAGCTACTGGTCATTAAAGTTAAATATTAGCTTTAATGTTTTAGAATAGTGGAATACATTTTTATTGATGATTAAATGCTTACTAGGACTTACTAGGAAAACATATCTAAAACATGACGTTAGTTTGACCTGCATGTACGTCAGTGCCTCACGAGAGCAATGCAGCCAATTCAATTACCTAGACAGGAAATGAATAGGTTTACCTGATGGCCTACCTGCATGGATGTATAAAGAGAACTGGATACTTATTTGGATACTTGTGACAGATGCAACAAGCTCTTATTTCTAGCGATTCAAAGCTTCATGAAGCACTGAAGCTCTCCAGCAAGTTGGTTTGCAAAAGGGTTCATTTCACAAGGCTTCATCTGGGCTTCATGTGCACATGAAACCACCGATTGTTCAAAGAGTGTAAAACAGGCAGATATAATACAGATATGTGGCAGTGGTTTAACTGGGCAGAGGGCAGTGAATGTGCTTGTGTAACTATAGGAAAATGATAGATGGGAGACATTTTTTGTTTTTATCCAGGAATAATAAGTTCTCAACTGTATTTTGGCTTCGGGCGTCTTCAATGACGTCATTGGTCTAAGACGATACAAGCCTCGATATGCGCTTCACAGAAAACTTCCTTGATTACGCAACACACGCTCCGAAGCCTCGGCACAGCACTTAACATCACTTAATTCCCTTTATGATAGAGATAGCCACTAATGCTTTGCATGTTAATTTACTCGCTCAACTATTACTGCTTTGCTTCTAGCTTTATTCTACTTTGTTTACCTAAGTCTTTGGTTTTAGCTCTGCTGCATTTCTCCTTTTTAGCATTTTAATTCAGTTTGACACTATTACATTTTAGCTTTAAGTGTTTGCTCTTTTACACTGCTTTTAGTCCTGACAATATTAATATATATATAATTACCACATATTTGTCCTGGTTGAATATTTTGATTCTTTTTTTTTTAAAATGACTATTAACTTAAAGGCATTGTTTGCCACAAACTGTTGGCTAATTGTATCCTTGTCATGAATGGGCACAGCTGTATTGGCACAGGGACATGCTGTGTGACTTCTCATTTTTGGCTGGATATAGCAGCTAAAGGTTGTCACTGAGTGAGTGAGTGAGTGAGTGATGAAGTTAGTGGCATGCGCTCCTTTTCACACAGCCGGGGCACAATCCGGCGAGAAGTGATGACAAGCGGCGAGGGAGGAGAATGCCTCTTAGATGGAGCGGAAAACATTTGCCGGCAGGAGGAGTTGTCACTTTAAACGAAGCATGGATCTGTCAGAGCAATCAAGGTTTTATTTGTGTCATTATTCGTTGACAATGCCACCGAGAAAAAAATTATACCAGCAATCACCTGCTGACTGCTCTGCTGTATGGTGTTTACTAATTCAGCTATAATAGCATCATGTATTGTACTCCGCTATTTAGGGCTAAGACAGTAATCGCAATATACCCAAATACCCTGTTGTGTTTGTATCAGCCATGTGGTGGAGGTAGAAGTGTACGCCGCTTTCGCCAATGGAATTGAGCTGAGCATGCTGGTAATGAGTGATGAAGTTACACCATTGGTCGCTCAAGTTGGATTTTCCCCATTGGTCGTTGCTCTTTCAAACTGAATAGGAGTGAAAATGTTTCCGGAGATAACAACTTTGCCACCACAGCAATAAAAAATGTACAAAGTCTCAATACATACACGGTTGTTGTTGCTTCGCAACCCGTACTCTACCTGCAAAGCTCAAAGCTTCAATAAACTTTTAGAGCAAATATTACTGGGACCACTACAGAAAACTGCAGATGAATATTTAATATACAGGAATTTACATTATGACTATCCCAGTAACAATTTGGCCACAATTAAACGCGGTCCAGACATATAACCTAGACTTGTTTTGTTTTGTTTTTTGCATGCATTCCCCGGTGCCCTTGTGCTTATCTGTTTTATTTATTGCAGTACTTGTGTTTTTCATGCATAAGTAATATTATAAACATTGGGTATTTTAATATTAGTAAAAAGTAATTTTAAACATTTTTACTGACTCAAAATAAATTGTCCTCTGATTTGTTAACAGCTCACGTCTTGCCTCTGCTGATGGGAACTCAGGACGAGCGAGAGGACGAGAAATTAAGTGAGAAATTGAGCCTGAACTGTACATAATGAGTGTATTTTAGGTGAAAGTTTGAAGGTGGCATAGTTAATAATTTGGCGGGTGAAGCCCTCTTTCCGACTCTGCCACATTAGCTTAAATCCATGCACACATATTCATATATTTCTTTTCTTTGAGGGTGTTTTGGACTGTGGGAAGAAATTACAGCACCCATAAACCTCCCAGTGAAAGAAATAGGGGCTATTAGTTTAAGACAACAGTGCTGACCACACAGCTCTTGCTGTTGCGGCTACACTGATCCATCACTGAACCGGGAAGTTTCAGTGTTTCTATCCTCTTGGTTTGTTTTGGAAAACACACACACACACACACACACACAAGCTTTGCCTTGATCCTGTAGACTAAAGGGATGATGAAAACTAAAACATGTTTGTTAAAAAAAGTTCAGTCTCTTTAAACTTTTCTGTTCAGGCAGAAATCTGGCACAGACAGATGCGTCATCGGCTTTGTACAGCGAGCAGACGCTCATCAGTGGAAAACAATTACAAACATTGCTGCACTCTAAATCCAGACTTCAATTCTCTCTTTCAGACTCAAGGACTCCATCACCTTCTAAGGTACTGCACTACAGTGGACATGTATTCATGGTGAATCCCCACTGGTCTATGTATAAAGACAGGCTTTTCATACACTGCTTTCACCCTTTGATATAATGTCAGTCAGCCAGTCTACAGATTTTAATTTCTTTCCTTTTAACACTCTTTAAGACGAGGACTTTCACTGAATGTCAAGTCAGTTTTTCAACTGCTCTTTTTGCTTTTGGTCTCATGTGGGACACTCGTATTTTATTAGCCAATATGTCTTTTAATTCAAAATCACATGTGGCTCTACAGCTCAAGCACTTCCTTTTTAAATTACTCTCTTTTTTCAGCTGCAAATCCGGGCCTCTTCGAGACCTCCGCAACCTCAGTAATAACTCTCCCCTGACCCCAGTCCCTCACTGCTGAGGATCCCAGCGTGACCACCAGCGACCTTTTAAACCCCACTTTGCTCCGAGGCGATTCACAAGATTTATAACATCTGTCAAATCCAGCCTTTTCTCACCAGGGATTCCGCTCAAGTCCTTGTCCAAGCCCCAGTCATTTCTTGACTTAGACCCCCTGTCGGCTCAGCTCCCCGTGCACTTCCGTCTGCGCCGTGCAATTCACCCATTACACCGCGGCCCACCTTTCTAAATTCTTCCAAGCCACCTCAGCGCTGATGACAATATAAAGGATCCGACAGGAACCGTATCCCCTGCCTCCAGGCGATGGTTCAACCTTATATTCCAGCTTTGCACTCAGTAGTTAATAGGTGCTCAGCATTCTCTTCCCTGTGGCGACCCGGCTATCAGTGCGCTCTGTCTGGGCTATTCGCCTCCTGGGTCCTCAGTGGTGAAATGATCCTCCTGTCAGCTGCAAGACAGCAGAATCACTCCTTATCTATTGTATAATGAAAACTTCAGGCTACACCTCACCCCAGACTTTGTCTAGCCTTCCGTTTACTTTCTTTTTTCCTTTCACACTTACAGCTAAAACTGAACTAAAATAAACCTTTAGCACTGTTTAACAGTGTGTTTTTACCCTCTCCCTGAACCACAGTATTGTCAGTTTTGTTGCCCTTTGACGTCTTTCCGCTGCCAGACATAATTTTGTATTTCTAAACTCTCTCAGTGCTGCCCTTGTTGAACTTGTTTTACTGAGTTGCTGTCGGTGAAGGGGCTGGCAATAAATACAGTATGGCCCTGTTCAGACCTGGTATTAACATGCATCCTGAGGGATCGCATCACAAGTGGAAAGCTTTAAGTGAAGGTGTGAATGCACTCAAGATGCATTGAGGATGCACTGAGATCCGATCACTCAGACCACATTCAGAGATCTCACTTCCCCGCTCTATATGCAAATAAATACGTAGTAAACACACGGCTAATACAGCAGAGGTTGTGACTTAATATTACATGAATGTCAGCAGTAATATCGTACATATTCGTGAATTTGGGTACATTTTATTAACATCAAAATAAAAGGTTATCGTACCGGCGGGCCCCGGGGACCTCCATGCCACCAACACCGCTGCCTTTACCAGGCAACAGTGGGGTACCGAGCTTCAGAGAGCCTGGAATGAGAGCAAACGGGTGGGCGGGTGTCAGCTCCGCGCAAAGCACTGGAACAAAAATACCGACACATCTCCGACAGTATGATAATAATGCGCTTTGCGTTCCTAGTCTAGCCTATAGATAAGATTTTTTTATTTTTATAAAATACAGTTGTACCGACAGGATACAGTAGAGCACAGAGGCCGTTTCCATGCTGTGAGGCAGACAAGCGTCTGCGTATGCCTGTCTATTCACATGAGAAGCGCAGAGATCCTGCAGATCCCAGCGGGACGTCAGTTGAGTAGACAGTCCTTCAATGTGGCCCAGGACACATCCGCGTATACACTACTAAAAGAATGTGGCCATATATGGCCCGGACCACCTCTGAATGTGGTCTGAGTGATCGGATCTCAATGCATCCTCAATGCGTTCACACTTGTACTTAAAGCTGTCCACTTGTTATCCGATCACTCAGGACGCATGTCAATACTAGTTCTGAACAGGGCCTATGACCTCACGTTCCTCCCTCCCCCACCACACAACACAACACAGACACACACCATGCTCCATCACCTCTCTTTCTGCATGACGTTTTTGAATGTATAAGTGGCAGACAGACTGGCAGGTGGCTTATTCACATGCACACTGAAGAATCACATGATATGTGAGACGGAAGCTCTCTTATCAGCCCGAGCATCTTTATTTTTTTATGAGTGCTACATATGCATATACAGTATATGGGTCTTTATTTTATGCATGGTATATGTAGTCCCTATGATGTAGTATGTATACTGTAAATTATGTACATGATATTATGTCAGTCAAATCTCTGCTTATGCAAGCACCAAGACTTCATGACGGCAATGTTGTTTGAAAATCTGAAATTTAAAGTGTTTGACTGTCAGATGAGAAAACGTTCCTCTTCTTCGCTTCATGCAATTGTTTCACTCGGCAGTAAAGGCTGCAGGACGGCTTATTTCCCAAATGTTAACCAGGATTAGGTTAAGAACTCCCTTGTCAGCGTGAAGTCAAAAAGTATGTATTCGCTTCTGTGTGTGAGAGTGTGTGGTTACACAGGAGAGTCAGACAGAGTTAAATAAGAGAAGGCATTACCATCCATCCCAGTCTCTTCCCATCGCTGGATATGACAGGCAAAATGCTGACACCGCCCTCCTCTCAAATTGAATTTGAGATATAATATATTCCTGTTTTAATACCAGTGGTAAATCATGTGGGAATAACCCACGCTCGCTTGCTTTTGTGCTCTCTTTCTGTTCCTCTGGATCAGTGGGGGGTGGATGGATGGATGAATGGAGAGGTTAAATGTGATTTGATTCAAATCTCGCTTTCTTTGTCACATGCAGACAGGCAAACATCAGTACTTACTGTAGAGAGATGCACAACAAATTCTGCCAAAGCCCATCTCCTGCATACATTACAGCTTGTTTTGTACTTCCCTGGCTTCACTTGTTTAAGCGCCCTCACACCCCTTTAGACCTTTAAAAACAGCAAAGCCTTGCATTCTGTTAAAAGTTCAGCACATCAGAAAGACTACAGTTGATAGCCAGCTGACTGCTGCACTTGAAGGAAAATGTGCTTATTCACTTCTTTGCTGAGAGTTAGAAGACTTATGCCACTGTCATGTCTATATGCTAAATAAGAAGCCACCGTGCAGGCAGCCCGGTCACACTAAATGGCGCATGAATGACACTGTAATTCGCAATTCATTTTGCGTGCGATAAGATCGCCGTTCTTGGTTGTGGCGCGTCATTTGTACGTCATGTAGTCTGTTACTAGTCTGTTAGAGGTGCTGGTAGTTGGAATTTGTTACCTTTGAACAGAACTAGGCTAGGTGTTTCCCCGTTGCCAGTCCTTGTGCTGAGCTAAGTTATCTGGCTGCTGGCAGAAGCTTCATATGGTATAAATCTTCTCATCTAATTCTCGGCAAGAAAGTGAATATTAACATTTCCCAAAATGTAAAACCTTTCCTTTAATTCTGTGTCTCTATGACAAAAAAAATAGGAACTAGTCTGTTTTTTTGCAATCCAAAGACTGCAGAAAGAAAAAAACTAGACCCAGTTTTGTAACAGTTTTGTTAAATGCCATGGAATATGAATCGAGAGTATAACATGAGGAGAATCTAGGCTGGATGTGTGAAGTCAGTGATTAATAACTTGACTGAACAACCAGTCAGAGAGCTCTCTCATCGAGTGCCTTCCTCGCTTTTTCAACATGCTCAATTGGCGTATTAGGGCAAAATAATATTCAACTAGTGCCAACATTGCCAGACACACTGCAAAAACTTAGGTAATGGTTGGCAAATGACAACGGTGGCCAGGCCCGCTCTCATTCCCAGGGCGTCAAAGTAACGAGACTTTGTCACGAACATCAGCATTCTTCAAAGGGTCTGACAAAGCGGCGGTATGTGACAAGTTGGGATGAGAACGGGTTGCAGCGCCAACGGTCAGCTTGGTGTGTTAGAGCTCTAATGGTACGTGTCCACAGGATACGTCCTTTCCACACTCCCCATTCATCGTCTATGTAAGCAGCCGTGCAATGCATTCTGGTAGCGTGGCGGCGTGATTCGAGAGACGGAGCGTCACGATGCCCACTCCTCATTTGCATAAAGTTGAGGTCTAGTCTACTTTATGCAAATCACGGGCGTCCGATGCGACTCGCTGCCTCTCGAAACTCTCTAGAATCTTTTAAACTAACCCTTGTTGATCCAAAATAGGACAATAAAGACAGATTCAGCAACTGCATGGCTTATTTCTCGCCTCAATTGCTTTCAGAAACACATTTCGGTGAACTATTTTCATGAAATAATAGGGAAAGTGTTCGTCCAATCAGGTGGGGAGAGCTTTGTGTCTAGTGACAGCCCATCAAGCGTCCGATGCTGGGAAGCGGCGTGTCTCCTCGCGATAAAAAAACGCCCCTGTGGACACGTACCATAACAGCTTAACAACAGCAAAACCAGGACAACAGCCCTGAACTGATAATACCTTTTCTGCTGTGCCATCAGTCAAATTGACACCCTTGAGTTTGAAATTGTTTGACTTCGTTATTTGCTCAGAATTGGGCCATTTATCACAATATCCCATAGGCCACAAAAAGTCATAAATAATTGAGAGAAAAATATGAAAAAGAAAGAAAAAAAAACAATAAAATGCATGACACAAATGAGGCTTTTTCCATTCAGCCTTTATTCTTTATGTACTTTTCATGTTCAACTGGAAAATCGGTAAACCCTAGGAGCTTAATAGCAGCGTAATGTGTTAAAATTCAGAAATCAATTCATTTGACAGCACATATTAATGTTCTCTACTCCCGAGTCACACTCAGGATGCAGAATGTGTCGGATTTTAATTCTTACCTCCTGGCAATTGTTATTCTTTCTTTTTTATATTGGCACTGAATCTAGAGTAGCTCAATCATATACACAAATACTGTACACATACACACACACAAAGTGCAGAGCTGAATTTTAATTATCGCACTCGCTCATACATGAGCTGGACTTCTCCCCATCACACATTGGTGGCTCCTCTGCGTGTGATTAATGACTGTCTGCCTAATGTCTCCAGTAAGCTCTATTGAGAGCAATGAATGGCAGGTAAGACTGTGGCCTGCAGTCTTACCTGCCATTCATTGCTCTCAATAGAGCTTATGGAGACATTAGGCAGAAGTCATTAACTACAGCAGAGACAAGGAGAGATGGGGAGAGAGTCCAACTCACTTACCGAGCTCAATGCGAGAAATAAAAAGGCACTGGTGCGTGAGGGGAGAGTGTGTGTGTGTCAGTGTGCATATACAGTAGCATCTGTGTGTGTTTGTGCATTAAAGAGAAAAAGAGAATGACTTTATTTTTGCATCAGTAATTTGTATCCATGACTCAAACCATAAGCTATATTTTGTTTATGCTGTGATGCAGTGCAGAACAATGATGCTGTTAGTGCAGCCCAGGTCGCACAGCAGTTCGTGAAATAGGCATGACATTGAATGTATTGGTTCGAGTACATAGATATGAATTTCACTTTTTTTTTCATGATGTTCAGCACAAAATCAATTGTAATCCACATAATTGTGAACCGGAAAGTATAAAGAGCGGTGAATGCTGCGTAGGGAGGAGATCGGGGTGGTTGTGTGGGTAAAAAAAACACAGGACTGTCGCCCAGGAGACCAGTGTTCGTGTCCTGTGTGAAACAGTCAAAGTCAAAGTTGATTTATTTGCACTTCGAGAGTTATTTGAACCCAAACCCCGATCTTTTCCTAAACCTAACTAAGTTGTTTTGTTGACTAAACCTAACCAAGTCGATCTTTTCCTAAGCCTAACTAAGTAGTTTGTTTCCTAAGCCTAACCAAGTCCATCTATTCCTAAACCTGAGTGGTTTTATTTTGAAAAGACTGGAGCGGAAATTAACACGTTGTGTTACGTGGTTGTTGAAAGTCGTGCTGAGCGTCACGATTAAAAAGGGAAATTTATGTCTACGTACATAAGTCAAATAGATTCAATTTTGTGACTATTTCACAAACTGCCGTGAGACTGCGTTGGTCAGTGATGTGAGGTCAATTCACTCCATTCATCTGTGGGCAATGCAACAGACATACATATGCTTGCAAGTCCTACTGTAGGATGCACATGGATAAAAAAACAAAAAAAAAACACCTGCCCTTGTGCACACTGACAGCGCTTCACACTTCTACATTCAGTCTTCTTAAAATAAAAATAGAGATGGTAACATCTCAGCAAATGTCAACATATGCCAAAAACAAATTTGCATTTGCTTTCATATTCAATTCTGTTCCCACATGATATGCAGTTAAAGGAAGAAAAACAGCTGCGTAAACAACATCCTGCAGGATCTAACCTAGAGATCTATGTCCCTGTGTTCACTGTAACATCCGTTTTGATGCATGTATTTCATTACATATCAGTGATTTGCAGTATTACCACCAATGTATATCTATAAGGGTGGGATAAAAAACACCCAGTGGTGCTAGCTTTCAAAACCTCTCTGTTTTGCACATTTTTTTTTTTTAAGCCTGACTTGGTTTTATTCTAAAATAGTTGAAGTATTGGTTGGTAAAATGGTTTTGTATGTCTGTGTGACTGTGTGTGTGTGTGTGTGTGTGTGTGTGTCTACCGGTACAAAATGAGCAAGACTTAAGAAGCATTTATCATGATTAGTCTTTCATCAGTGGACCAGAAGAGGCCTTTAATATCATTGACAGTCGTTCCCTGCTTTTTCCATCTTCATTTTTTACCCCACCCGTCCTTGATTCACTCAGCTCGGCTTTCCACAGGCTGTTTTCATCAAAGAAGCTCAATAATCAGCGACCGCCACCCTCATCACCTCAGGCCTATCAGAGCACCCATTAGCTTGACCTTGCTTGCTGTTTGGGGCGTAGGGGTGAGGGGTTGTTATACATATCTAACATCGCAGACTGTGCATAATATACATTCTTGGGTCAAGCAAAGAAAAAATATGTTTAATACTTCTATATATGAAATAGAAATGGTTAAGATCTAAAATGTAATCATCGTGGTGTTAAAATAATCAGATCAAAGCTGTTGAGAGTACAGACTTTTATTCACCAGAGACTGGAAAATCACAAAATGACCTCCTCCAGGGCGTTAAAGGAAGCTGTTTATCATCACATCACCAGTTGAGAAACAGTTGAAGTGGCAGGACGGAGCCTCGTAAAGCCCGGGCCCATGTTCTCTCTCCACGTAGTTCTCAAGAACAGCAGTAGCTACCAGCGCTGAGCCCTTTATGTGTCTTTTAACTACACCGTATCTGTCTAGTTCACTTTTGATCTGCGGCGAGACAAAAGGGTGGCAGACAAATGCTAGACAGTCATTTCTTACCTTTCTTGGAGGGCTGAGAAAATCAAGTGCGGTGTTAAATCTGCTCCTGTCAGCGAGCGCAGTCGACGGCTAAAGGGGACTCGGTAAGAGGCTTTATGTCTGCTGTGGATCTGTTGTCTGTGGGATTTCTTCTTTAAAAAGCTAAAAGAAAAGACAGAGAAAGTTTTTGGGAGCTCGCAGTCTAAAATAAATATATTTTATTCCGTCTGGCAGAAAAAAAGAACATCAATGCTTGTTTGAATTTACTTTATGGTGTTTGGATTATGACGACAAAAGACACCGTGAACACCTGCTGCATACAGTATGGGAACAACCTAAACAAATGTATGCACATAAATTTACACACAGAAACACACATACACAGATATGATATATTTGTTCCTCGTTTTAATGTGTCCTTCTGTCCTTGCAAAATGTTTAGGATTAGCTCAGTTTGCTTATCATTTGTTTGGTGAACAGTCAATACCAATACACAGTAAAATGAACCAAAAGTTAAGTGAGCAGTCCAGTCATCATCCCTCCCTACTCATTTTGCTCCACTACTCCACTACTATCAGAAAACCTTTCACACCATTCTTGGACCTAGTGAGCCTTTAACACCATTAAAGGGGACTTATCAAGCTCATTTCAGGTTCATACTTTCATATTTTGGCTTTCTACTAGAACATGTTTACATGCTTTAATGTTCAAAAAACACTTTATTGTTCTCATACTGTCTGTCTAAATATACCTGTATTCACCCTCTGTCTGAAACGCTCCGTTTTGGCGCCTAGCAAAAAAGTGCAGTAACAAAACAAACAATATAATAATATATAAAACGTGTGTTTCCTGTTTTAAAGGTACAAACTTCAGAAGATAGCAAGTACTACTCACCCATCTTGTGTGGTTAGGTCTCCAGTCTGGTTTTGAGCACACAGCTGACGGGTGAGTGGTTTGTTTACATGACGTAACACAATGCTTGCTGTCAGGACACGGTGTCACTTTCTCTGCGGCCGGGTTCTCTGCCATCATTACTGTTGTTGTTGAATTATTCCACGTTCAGGCTGACCTAACGTTACACTTCATTGACGTTGTGTGACTCCCGTCATGCGGTGCATTCATTTCTTTTTCACAATCGAATGTTAATTTTCACATTTTAACATCTGTTTTTTTTTTTTACTTTTCCTATCACTAGCAGCATCCTGCTCAATCCAATAATCATCCTCAGCTACCTCTTCTGTAATAAGCAACAACAATATGTCAGGCTAACTAGCATGCCACCAAGTCTCCTGTTTGGTGGAGGCTTGGTGGTCAGTGGTGTGTGTGTGTGTGTGTGTGTGTGTGTGTGTGTGTGTGTGTGTGCATATCTCAAGCCTCACTAGGGGAGCCGTTACAGGCCAGGTGACAGATTGTCCAGACAATTGCTTTTAACAAGCTGGAGGGAAAGTAGGGCAAAAATACTAATGTCTCGCCTCACCGATCCATTCCACCTCAATACATATTTTCTTTCACTCCCTATAATTTATAAATGGATGCTTCTTCTTCCCCACACATCTCACACACAAGTATACACACGCTAATGTGAATGTGCATGTATGCACCAACGTACACAGACGGCACGGCAACAGGCACACACACACAGAGAGAGAAGCAGTAGGTCTGGAGAAAATGGCTACTTTATCTGTTTTTGTTTTGTCATTTCCAGGTTTTGTTTTGGTAAAGTAAATACCAAGAGCCCAAGGGAGACGCGCCGTTACACCTTGATTTAGAAATGATGTGTTCGTGCATGTCTGTGTCTCTGCCTCTCGGGTTTTTATTTGCATGCTATTAAACCCCAGGCCAATGTGACCGTCTAAAGTCTAAGTGCAGGATAAGATTAGCCAGTGTAGGACAACTAATCAATTAGAAACCAAATGGATTTATTGTTAGCTCGCAGCTGCATGCAATATGGGCAGGGAGAGAAGGTCTGTCAGTCACAGACTGGAATAAAAGTCTGTTTGTTTGTAAGTGTGTATGAGAGTAGAGGAAACGGCAGAGAAAAGAGAGACTGGGGAAAGGAAGAAATGCCGTTTCCTGTACCAGGTAGATTGTGAGGAAAGCTGTGGTATTCTCTCTAGTTTGTTCTACCTGGCAAAACAGGAAAATTAGATATTGACTGCAGAATAAGTTGTTTCATTTCAACGAAAGTAGAGGCATTCCGGCAGTGAACAAGCTGCTGCATTAAACATTCACTGAACAATACACAAACCAGGCGAGTACAGAGACAAACAAGTAAGAATATTTGGACATTAGATTAGCCTTTGACTCAAGAAGATATTGACATCTCCGTATTAGGGCTGGGCAATATATCGATATTATATTGATATCGTGATATGAGACTAGATATCGTCTTAGATTTTGATCGTAATATGGCGTAAGTGTTTTATTTTCCTGGTTTTAATAAAAGCATACTTGCCAAACCTTCCAATTTTCCCAGGAGTTTTTCATCGCCCTCTCCCAGTTTCCTCCCGGGGACACAATTCTCCCGATTTATGGCAATTTTTCACACCTTTTTCTCCTTTTTGTTATCTCAACCTGTTTCTGGAATTGTACAGCGTGCATGAGCATTACTGTTTCCACCCGGCAATAGAGCTACACCAAATGTCTTTTCCCGGCGGAAGAAAGCTGCTCGCTACACTATGGCGTGGTTTGAGCTGCGCACGCCGCACATCACAGCATCACAGCATCACAACGAAGTCGATGTGGCGTAGCTCTAGCCATTGGAAATAACGGGTTTGAGAGCCCTTTCAGTGAGTGAGACAAGGAGAGGGAATGGAGAGTACTAAGAGAAAGAAATACTCAAGGTGCAAAAAAATTAATGAATGAAAACTGATGAATAGTAGCCTAGTTTATACCAGAGATTCACTCAAGGTCACGCCAGAGGGGGAAATTATTCAGTTTTCTTTTCTGAGAATTGAAAGCAAAATTAAAAGTACGCCTATTTAACAAAAAATTCTGTTGCAGTATACTTATAATTGTTGTTATTTTCATTCTTTAAAAGTCACCAGAATGCAGGAAAAAAAGTCTATGAAACTCAAAGACCTTCCGCTTTTGTTTTGAAATCCTCCCTATTTTTTAGGTCTCATGGTTGGCAAGTATGCAGTAAAGTGATGTCATTTTCTGAACCAGACTGTTCCAGCTATTATTTGCCTTTATCCACTGAGTCTTTATATCCACATTACTGATGATTCTTTATAAAAAATCTCATCGTGTAAATATTTTCGTGGTCAATGTTACAATATCGCCGCAATATCGTGATCAAGGTATTTTGCCAAAAATATCATATTTGATTTCTCCATATCGCCCAGCCCTACTACATATTTTAGAATCCATAGTTCTCTCCATTAATACCGTAAAGGTTAAATCACATTTCCTATACAGCTACATGCATCATTCTCTGTTGCTACAATGAATGAAAATACATTTTGACCAAACAAAGTAGTTTTCCAGTATGAAATAACTTTTTTCATCCAATCAATACAGCGCTAATTAAGTGAATAATACATACTGGTGTGCAAAATATTTGATCTAAAAATCACATCAGGGTAGAAATTATTCTTAAGAAAACAGAGTATTCTTTTCATTTCAATCATGTAGTCATTCATCTGAGCTTTTCATTGTCCAGCAGACAATTAAAACTGCTGATGAAACTAATCACATAATCACGGCAGAACAGCGGCGACAGCAATGGAGCTCATTCAGACCACCGGTAGAAACCCGTGGTGGAGCTCATTTGGAGCATTATTAAAAGGCATAATTTGACCCATAATTATCTTTTCGCGCTCCTTGCCGAGCACTTGACAATCTGCACACAGGACCTGTTCACTGTGTAAGGTAATTATCAAGAAGTTATTCTTGGTTTCGAAGAAATGGCAATCTGCTGTTGCTAGGAGATTTATGGTAAAGGAGATGTCGCAGTAGCAGAATGCAAAATTCATTCATTTTAACACATAGATTTATAGACGGAGCAAGGGAAATGTTATCTTTGAACTGTCCAGCACGGGGGTCATTTGTCAAAATCTCCGGAGTTGTGTTGTTGGCTGTCGATGCCGATGAAGTAATTCAAACTTTTCCTCGGGGAGAAATAAAATGTGTAATTGTGGCTACAAGCTTTAAGTGATGAATTTGTTTCTAAATAGGAAAAAGAGAAGCATGAGGTTCTGCTATATAACACCTATAACAACCAGCAACATGCATAAATGTTATTATTTTTTCACTCACAAATGTTGACTTCTTCCTTGCTTTTTCCAACTTTATGGTCATGTGCTATAAGAGTTATTCCAGTTAATTAACAATAAGGCAATTGCTTTTTCTCTCAATTAACAAAAGTTAAATCAAAGTTTCTTTGAAAAACAATTGCGTTCCATGCAGCCCAGTCCTGCTCATGCAAAGTCTGAGATGCTATGATACATTTGCATATTTATATATTTGATAAATATTAATATTTGCTAACCTGGAAGACTTTCCAGTCCTTATCTGTCGCTGTTATGCATCTGTCTCTGCTACCTTCCTCTCTCTCTCTGCCTCTCTGTCCCCGGTGTGCTCTGTTTCAGCTGAGGCAAAGTATCAATCCATGCATAAATGATAACAGAGTTTTGTTACAAAAGGATGATCCCTTTCTATCCCTCCTGCACAAGCACCTTTGATCGTGTCGCATATACAGCAACACACACGCACGTTCACACTTTTGAGTTGCAGAGTGTGCACGTGCATTGATCTGCGGGACTCTGCTTGGGTGTCAACACAAGTGCTGGTCAAAAATGTAAGTGTGTGTGTGTGTGTGCGCGGCTGTGTGTGACAGGATCAAAGGTACTTGTGCAGAGGGGATAGAAATGATAATCCTTCGGTAACAAAACTCTCTAATCATTTATGCATGGATTAAAACTTTTCCTCTCCTCTAATGTTGCATCCCAGAAAAAAAGAGACAGAACTCTGACATTATTAATATATGGATTAATTTTAAGCACAGTCGCTACCACAGCTGCAAAACGCTGCTGAGAAGATAACCAACTTCAAAGACCAAAGAAACTCCCAAATAGGGACAGCACAGGGTCCTGTTTTAAACTTAAAATGTGAGCTTGTCAACTATATGGAGCTTTAAGATTTGTAATAAAGCGCATGCAATTTGGTGGGAGAGCTTTAATTCAAAGCACTTTATTGTAAGAGTGTCTCTTTTAAACAACGTTTGCGTTGACATTTTCCGACTTCTTGGAATCAAATCTACTTATTACCACATTATCTCCTCTCAAACTCTCACTGTTATTCAGCTTTATTGAAAATCAGCAGGCATATGAGTATTTCTGGTGACGGTAAATTCCTCTAACCAGCTGATCTATAATGGGAGGAAAATATCAGTCCATATGCATCACTTTCACCCTTGCAGAAGTCAAGGATAATTAGAGTGTGTGTGAGTATGCAGTGTGTCCGTGCATGTTCATTCCACTAAAAATGGAAAGATCTGTCTTTCTGGCGTTGCTTTGAACTGCTAAATGTGGACAGTTTGAAGTGCGTATTCGCATATCATACACATTAGTGTCAAATCTGGAGTAATCTCTAAGTAGCTTTATTTTTTTTTGAAAACACAGATGACAGGTTTACCACAGGGAAGACGGCCAATTTCATCCATAGAGAAAATACCTTTTTTATAGTTACACCAAGGATCAGTTTGGATCATTTCATTCCATTGTGGACAATGAAAATGTGCCTTCGTCTCCTCAACAGTTATTGGCAATTTTCAGTTCAGTTGTATAACAGTGTAGGCTGACAGGCTGGGGATATTTCATATTAGTAGCCAAAGATCCACAGAATATGTTGATAGTGTTTTTTTGCGTTAATGTGTTCGCCTAATACCTTAAATCCCTACTCGACAGTGTCAGTTTAAGTGACTTATCCAATTGTTTTTACTGCTTTAAGAGTGCATGAAATTGTCTGAGCAGTATATAAGTTACTTTGATGCTAGAGTTTGCAGCCACAAGCAGCTCGGTGAGGTAAGGTGAGCTAACATGCTGATGTTTAGCAGGTATAATGTTCACCAGGTTCATCTTAGTTTAGTGTGTTAGCATACTTACATTTAGCACTAAATACAATGTACAACTGAGGCTGATGGGAATGTCATTAGTTTTTGCAGGTATTTGGTGATAAGCCAAAGTATTAGACAAATAACATGTTTTTACCTAAAGCTGGCGTTAGAGGAAAAGTTCAAGATGACCTATTATGCTTATTTTCAGGTGCACCGCTCTAACTAGCTTTGTTTGAGGGCGTGCCAAACGTGCAAATGTGTTACTTGGTGACATCACCACGTTACGGAAGAAAAGGCGGGACTTCAAGCAAGGCATTTCAGGCGGTTCAGGAGCAGTGTTTCTGTGGGGGAGAGTAACCTCCTTTTGTTCTGGACTTTGTTACTTTGCAGACCTTTAACATGAACAAAAAGCTATATAACACACTAAAGGAAACGGGAAAATGCACTTAAGCATAGTAGGTCCTCTTTAAGGGATCACCAAAGTTATTACAGTTCATCCTGATGTGGACATGAATGCCTACCAAAGTCCATAGCAACCCATCAATGGTTGTTGAGACATTCACTCAACATATGAAATGTCAACCTCATGATGGCACTATTAGAAATGTCAGGGGATCACTAAAGTCACCAGGATTTATCGTCTGGGAACCATGAATATCTGGACCAAATTGAATCATTGTCTATCTGATAGTTGTTGAGATATTTCGGTAAGAACCAAAGTGTTGGACCAACCAGCCAACAGACAATCACAGAGCCAAGAAGTAGTGTCCATGGCATGTGCGCTACTTTAAACTGTTAGAAAGTGTGCAGCTTTGTGAGCTCAATAACCATTCAGTTTTGAATTTGACTGTGTGGAGTCTAGTTTGTGTTTTATCAATCCTGATGATGAAAGCTCAGCGGGGGCTCGTGTACAGCAAGCTCGAATGATCATTAAATCAAAATGTTTCCCCTTTTTTTCTCTCTGAGAGCACACTGAAAAACTTGGATCGACTGAGACGATGTTCCTTTGGTGTCTGCACCAGCAGAAGAGAGGACGGGAAAGGGGAGCATTATTAAAGAAATAAAGAAAACAAGGAGAGCTGCAGAGTTGGAACAAGAGATTGAATTTGAATATTAGAGGGAAGAGTTCAGAGTGTAGGACGGGGGAGCGCCGGAGAACGGAGCTGTGTGAGGATGATAAAAGAGATGCAGGGTAGAGGGGGTGAGCGGAGGGAAGAGAGAGGGAAATGCTGAATAGAGGCCCAAAAAAACTGAAGTGCTGACTCAGCTACTTGACTTAACAGTCCCAAACTCAGACACACACACACTTGAGCACGTACAGTTGTTATGTTCCCTGTCGTTGCATGCTCAGATCCAGAAAAACAGTGTGTGAGTGCACTAAAGAACACTGTGATTTTGTTTTATTGGACTTCATTACTGTGAAAATAAAGCAATGAAGACAAAATGCCTTTTTTTCTCTTTCAATGAATACAGCAATAGACATCTTTTCTTCTATTATTACTGACTGATATTCACACAAATGACTCCTAATGTTCCAGCAGAAATTGATATGTTCTGACATGCACTTGAGATTTACTCAATTATTTTCTGTTTAGGTTTGTAAAGATTTGTTAAAGCCAAATGGGATATTGTAGCAGAACATTTGAGGAAGGGAAAAATGGTGTTGCTTGTATCTCTTATTGGTTTTGCTGTTCTGTTTGTCTGGAACATGAGATAAGTGAGAGAATGGGCGTGTGACAAATTGCAGACATGTTGTACTCCTGGTATGAGTGTTCACCAACACTGGCTAAGCCTACAATCCAACTGAGGTATTGAGCCTTTTTATCCCTTTATGCTGCCTTTCACTCAAATTGTCTGTAACTAGCAGTGGTGGAAGAAGTATAGAGCTTTTACTTAAGTAAAAGTAGCGATACTGCAGTGTAGAAATACAAGTAAAAGTCCTGCATTCAAAATGCTACTTAAGTAAAAGTACAAAAGTATTAGCATCAAAATATACTTAAAAAAAGTAAAGGTAACCTACTCATTATGCAGAAAGGCCCATTTCAGATCACATTACTTTTATTTAATGTTGCATGCTGGTAGAGGTGGGCCTTATTTTGTACTACTGGGTAATGTAAAATCCCCCTTGGGATCAATGAAGTCTTATTTTTATCCATAATAATACATTATAATTTATCTTATAATTTAAATATAATTTTATTTGAATTAATCTGAATCTGCAAAGTAACTAGAGCTATCAAAAAAAATTTACTTGGGTAAAAAGTACAATATTTCCCTCTGAAACGTAGTGGAAAAGAAGTATAAAGAAGCAGAAAATGAATGTACTAAAGTATGAACTACAAATTGTGTCTACATTAAGAATGTCAAAGGAAATTTGGTAGTCAATACCAATACCGGTGAAATTCCATGATTCTCGATAACCAATGTGATACAACGGTAAAAAACAAAAACAAAACAGTGAACACTTTGGATGCGTTGTTAATGTAACGTTAACATGAATTGAAACTCACTCCCCTTGAATTCTTTGAATAAATTTGTCCATCTTCGCTAAGTTGGATGTGGTTCTGCCTTTTTTCTGAAAAGTTCAATGGCACCGTTTGCACACTGGCTTTTGTGAATTTATGATTTGTCTATTTCTTGTATTCTTATTTAAAGGGAAACTGTTATGCTTTTGTGCTTTTGCCCTTTTCCTTTAGTGTGTTATATAGTTTTTTTGTGCACGTTAAAGGTCTTCAAAGATATAAAGCCCAAAGTCTACGCCAAAGGGAGTTACTCTTCCCCCACAGAAACACTGCTCCTGAACTGCCCGAAATGCCTCGCTTGACGTCCCGCCTTTTTTTCTGTAACATGGTGATGTCACCAAGTAGCATAGTTTGTCTAGCGGTTAGTTTGGCACGCCCTCAAAAACGAAGCTGGTTAGAGCGGAGCTGAAGCACAGTCCGAAAAGTTCTGTTCGGTTGACCAATCACAACAGTGGGCCAGCTGCCCAATCAGAGCACACTGGGCTTTAACTAAAAGAAAATCTTGGCATTAGTAGTTTTAATTATGTATTGTTAGCTGTTTAGAGCTAGTGTCAGGAAGTTAAATGGGTCACAATTCCCTCTCTATTATCTATTTTATATTGCTGTGAAAACATCTCCTTCAAACAACTGTTTTTATAGTGTTTATCACCAAAAGCTACATTTTACAAGATTACATTTGGACACATCATGATAATGCTATAATGTACCTTTGCCCAAAACTACACTTTTTTACTGAATAGAGCTTGAATGCATCATAATTTAACTCAGTGCAGCCAATGTTTTCTAAGTTGTGCATTACAAAACCATACTGATATCACTCTGCTTGGATACTATCACTCCAATCGTGTCCCATAGATACTGTGGGTCTGATAAAACACACAAACCCACCCAGAACCACCAACAAAATCCTGGTACCAAGGCCGGCAGCTTTCCTCTCAATAAACATGTGAGTCAGTACACACCAATATTACCTGGCTGTCTCTGGTGGAATTTCTCCCATGGTCTTCGGGGGGCATTGTGTACTAGATACATTTTGTATTCTCCGCACACCTCTCTTAACACAGATAACATGCTGTAGCCATGGAGCTATTCCAAATTTTAATTTGGCCAAGTACTGACCCGGTTGAGCCCATGATTAGTTTATAATTATCTTGGAAAAGACCAGAACGCCAGCATCAGCAAATTGGAGCGGGAAAGATTTATCTGTGGGCTTTCATGGTGGGATTTTAATCGAACCTTATCAACGTTTGGGAAAACACAACAAAATGTGTCCCAGAGTGAGAATGAAGTTTGTTTTTTTCTCGATGGAATGCTTATTTGAGATTTGACACAAGGTGATTTTTGTTCAAGCTCCACATCAAATCTTGTCAGCCACTGTGTCCGCAAAGTCGATCTGTAAGTCAGTGTTAATGGAGCAATTTCAGGTTTTAGTCCCTTGGCATTTGTCTTTGCTTGTTCTGGCTTTTCTGAGTTTACCCTAAAGGTAAACGTGTTTGCTTCTTTTTTACAAATCAGTGCTGAACTTACTGGATTGAAACAATATAGGAGTCACCTGATTCTGGCTTCAACAGTAAGGTTGGTAACACTTCATTTTACAGGTCCGCACATTTCATGGTAATTAGGTGATAATTAGCAAGTAACCTATTTCTTTGGAATCACTGCCAAATTACCCCAATATTTACCTCAAAATATATCGAAAAATACTTAATTATTAACATTATGCAATAATGATATGATAAAATAGCATATAATCATTAAAAAAGGGCTCTTAGGCATGAGAAGCGACTGTGCGCTGCTCTTCATCGGAGGTGGAAAACAAAAACTAATAGAAGACACTTCTGATCAGGCACAAATCTCACCATTGTGTGAGTAACTAATGTAATAATAAGGAAATTTCAAATAAGTTATTTGTTAATTATTATATATTTACCAGCAGACATGGAAGTAAAGCATATCAATTAACTTTGTATTATTTTCCTGGAAATGTATTCAATAAATTACCAGCTATTGGGAAATAACGGAATATAATTATTAAATAATGTTTATAATAAAGTAATTTTTTATATATTTTGAGGTAAATATTGGGGTAATTTGGCAGTAATTCCAAAGAAATTTCAAATAGGTTACTTGCTAAATATCACCTAATTATCATACAATTTGTATGATAATTAGGTGATATTTGTAAAATGAAGTGTTACCATAAGGCTTTATACTTAAATATTGTAGAATTCAAAACACTTGTAGGGGCTATATAGAAGTGCAAAATGACTATTTCATATTCCAAATTACTTGACTTCAACTTGGCTTGAAGGGAATTTCCTACAGTCCTTTATACTTCATAATTTCCTTTCATTTTGTAATTTAGAAAGTTGCACTGTTGCACTTCATATTTTAAATGGGACATCTGTGTATTGGTGACAAAATGTTGGCCTTCTTGTGCATAATGTGTGTGTGTGTTTGTGTGTGAACAGATGTGCTTGTGTCTTGAGAGGGGTTCCCTATGGCTGTGAGGTTTAGATGAAAAACAGATGTCTCCAGTTGGAGAGAGAATGAGGAACGTACAGGCTGTCAAACACAATTAATAATAACAAGACACACACACACACACACACACAACTACCAGTGGAAATGTCTCTCTCTGTTTCATCATTGTAAGGAAAGTGTGTCATTTTGTAACATTGCTGACTTGAATGAGTATACATGGTTAAGCTATACAAATCCAGCAGAATCACTCTGTTATACCGTACGTAAGAAGCTAATTTGGAGGAACACAGCAGGTAGAGGAAGCAGCCTCAAGAGCAAACCAAGGAGAAAGGAGAGTCCCTCTCTGCGCCGCTCTCTTTCATGCTTTTCCTTTGTGACTTTTGAGGCTGATGAGAATTTCACTGCCTCCATCTGCCCATCCATCCGATGTTTGTGCTGCCTTGCCTTGCTAACAGCTAATTGCAATTTGAATAAATAATGGCATCTATCAATTTATCCGTTCAACTCCAAAAATAAACACCAATAAACCAAAGCAACACCATTAAATTAATGAGAGCAGTGACTGCATTCATGTTTACTAAATTAGCTTTTCATGGATTTGATGGAGTTGACCTACTGTGTTGCTTTGAATGCGCGTTGCACAATTGATCCGTGGTTTGGAAGGATTCATAAGACAAATTCTTAAGTCTGCACTCTTTGCTTAGTCAGTTTACTTATGCTGATGAGTCAAGTGCTCCCTTGTTTCTGTTGGCATTGGTTGTTTCTCTTCAGTTTATCATTGAGCCATCAAAATTGGGTGGCAGCACTGCTGGCTGCTTTACCGAGATCATTAGCTCATTAGATCTTTTAGACTTAGCCCCTGGCATCCAGCATGGGTAAGCCAACAAACCGAGTTACTATGCTGCAATGAGTTTCCCCATGTACTGTTGTCAAATTCTGCAGCCAATGCCAGGATAGAGATTGTCAATGCGTATAACAGAGGGACTTAATTGTGAACGAAACAGCCACTACTATTATGAACATATGGGCAGTTCTTTTAAAAAGCCTAAAAATAACTTCTTTTAATCATATATGCTCCATTTCTACCCACTGCTGCTTTAACAATGGATCACATGACTACTTGAAAGGGACCAAACCCTCACAGAATTTTCACCCGACTGAACTCCGTAGACCGCTTCGGTGTCTTTTATCTCATTGTTTTGCTATTCTGGCCCGTTTTTGCGTTTTTCTCCCTGCTCTCATTGTTTTCAGTCGCAGCTGCTTTCAGTGGAAAAAGTTCTAAAAACCAACTGTATGCTGCCTGCCCTTCAACAAAAGACAGACAAAGTTACCATCTAGCTGGTAAACATAATGAAGCATTTAGCGGGAACAAATTTTGATATTTCCAACAGGAACTGATGGTGGAGACTAAAAACAGAGCTCAGCTGGAGTGAATGACTGACTTACATTTGGCTGTACGACTCCAAATGAATGTTAATGTTGCCCTGTATATATACCGTATATATATATCTGATTGATCTGTAAATAGGCAATAAATAAATCAGTAATATGTGGCCCAGTGGCCTAATGGATAAGGCACCAGCCTCCGGAGCTGGGGATTGTGGGTTCAAGTCCCACCTGGGTCGCATGGGACTTACCTGGACTTATGGTGTGTCTGGTCATCCATCAACCCCAAGTTTGGCAGGTCGATCCATGGTTCCTATTGTCTACATGTTGAAGTGTCCTTGAGTGAAACACTTAATCCGAAGTTGCTCCCCTGGCGCTTTAGAGCAGCTCATGGGTTAAATGCAGGGGCCAAATTCATGTAAGTACCAGTATGTGACAAATCTAATAAAGTTTAAGTTTAAACTATAAGCATGTCGATTGGTTCAACAGTCTTAACTGCACAAAAAGTTGCTATTGTTTGGATATTTTTTATTGTTTATCAGTCTTGACTGAAATCAGTTACAGTTTTTCTTCTCAGTTCAACTAACATTTAAGGTTGAAATAATGATAGTAAATATATCTCTTTAAGCATCTGCCACATAGCGGCACAAATCCTCTGCCAGCAACCGAGACAAATACTTTTCTGCTTAGCCAGGGTCGATTTTTCTTTTTCTTTTTTTTTTAAGCTAACGCGACACATTTCACCCCGGCACACTGTTGAGAAACAAGATCCGCCAACAGCACATAATCTCTCCCTCTTTATCTGCCTCTCTTTCTATCCCTTCCTATTCTCTCTCATGCATTTTTACCCTTTCATTTTTACATTTCTCTACTTCTCTACCCATTTCTGTCTCACAATCCCAAAGGCAGCTCAGATACAGGAGGAATAAGCAGGTGAGCTGGTATAAAGGATATTTCTCTTCCCTGATATGCCTCTGCACAATCTTTATATAATGCATCCTTAGCCTTTTTTTCTCTGGTGTTCAATAGGCTGCTTTTAAGATCTGGCACCGGATCAAGTTGTTTAAGAGGAAAACAATACTGCTGTCTACCTGAGTGGGTGAGAGAAAGAGTGTGTGTCTGAATATCTTCGTGCGTGTGGTGTATAAGCATTGCGCACCTGCCTCTGAGTAATGCTGTGTGTATGTGTTTCTGTGTGTGTGTGTCTCAGTTCGCCTGCAATGTGTGCTTCCTTCTGATAGGGTTTCCAGTCGTCTGTAACGGCTGAAATTGTATTTGCTAATGGAGCCATTTTGGGACAAGCAGGCTCAGACAGAAACAGAGCTATCTGACCTGAGATAATACGTTTGTTTGTTGGCATTTCTTCCCATTGCTGCACCTCATTCATCAGGCATTTGGGCCGTGCTATTTATTCTCTATTAAACTCACACAGCATGGCAATTCAGTTCAGTTATACTACATCTTGATGTGTTTACTAAGATCAATTTTATCACCTGAGATCCTTTGATCAAGGCACTTAATGCTCCTATTCCCCCAGCAGTGCTGTTTAGTCACTGACAATATAAAAAACAGATTTTGCCCTATATGTTTCAATATGTGTGAGTGTGTAAATGTAAAACAGGGTGACGCTGAGCATAATGTGAGCAGTGAGTTTTTTTTTTGTGTGGATAAATGCAGGTTAACATAAAAAAAAGCAAATTGCTCCATTTTGGGTGAGTTCATCTCATAATAACTCCCCGTTCAAATTACTAATGCCAATCTCGGTACACAGATAATAGTATTTATTCTGATGGGGGATAATGATGGATCATCGGTTCAGTGCAGTCGCCATAAAAAAGCATCACCACCTGCCACTAAATTGCTTGCAAGTGACATCTGCAGGCACATCTGGAGCTGAAAAGCAGTTTTCTATCAGCACAGCATCATGTAGCATTACGCAACATTGAGTTACCACCTACACCGAGTCCAATTGGGTGAAATCTGTTCTAAAATGAGAAGTCAACAGCCTGAGAGAGCAACACCTTGCACAGTAATTGATGGTGTGAATTTGAAACAAAATGGTGTTTTGTTGAGGAATACACTGCTGGCCCCTGAAGTCCTTATTAGACAGCATTACATTTGTAAAACAGATGTTAGAAATGTATGTGAAAGATATATATATTTTTTTTAATATGCCTTTACAAATCTACAAATACATTTTGGATGGAAAATATAATAACTCATTAACGCAAACTGTTTTAACGCCACTAATTTCTGTAACGCATTAACGCAATCAAACTTTCTGAGGTTTTAGTGGGCTCAGTTTTAAAGGTAGAGTGATCATACTTGTATCATATGAAAGTAGAAAATCCATTGGTACCAACCATGTCATAGCTTGTCACAAAGGAGGATGAATAATGGTCCAAACTTGCGGTACATTTTGGTAAAGAAAAAACGGAATGGCCATTTTCAAAGGGGTCCCTTGACCTCTGACTTCAGGATATGTGAATGAAAATGGGTTCTATGGGTACCCACGAGTCTCCCCTTTACAGACATGCCCACTTTATGATAATCACATGCAGTTTGGGGCAAGTCATAGTCAAGTCAGCACACTGACACACTGACAGCTGTTGTTGCCTGTTGGGCTTGAGTTTGCAATGTTATGATTTGAGCATATTGGTTATGCTAAATTCAGTACCTTTGAGGGTTTCTGGACAATAGTTGTCATTGTCGTCCACTTCCGTGTTGATAAGAGTATTAAATACTTGACAAACATTTAGGTAAATTTTGAACAGATTAAAAATGTACAATTAATTTGTGATTAAATATTTTAATCAATATATATCTGTATATATATACCTTTATTTTCCAAGATTTGAGTCGCCATCATCATCGACATTTAACCAAGGTAAACAGGAAAGAAACATATTGCGAATATAACATTACATTTCCCAATCATACAGACATATATTGTATAGTGTAGAGTCTTCTGCAATAGTTGATCCAATCCCTCCAGTTTTCTCCCTCAGTGGCAAAAGGCCCCTGGCATTTACATTAATAAAAAATAGTAGAACATGACTGTGAAATTATCTTGGTCTCCCAGCCTCCTGATTATTATGGCGTTATTGCCAATCATATCTATATGTAGTGAAACGGGTCGTCCTCTCACCTCCAAAGTAATTGAAAAGGTCTCTATCTTTCTCCCTGGTCACTTTCCCATTAGCCCCGCACTCTGCACTGAAATGAGTCGTCAGGCTTCCCAATCTGAATTACCTGGGACAAGACATTACCATCATTGGTGGAAATATTACATCGTCATAGTTTTAATAATGAAATGGTGTGGGGGCAAGGGGCTGATGGTGGTGAGAGGGGAGGGTGATAATGATATTGAAAGGTATGGTATGAGGTGAGTTTGAGTTCATGGTTGAAATAATGAGGGTGTTAGGTGAATTAATATGTTTGATTTGGGGATGTGAATACATGAATGTGAAAGGCAGCGCTTATAAAGTCCTATCTACCAAATCTATGCATATTTTAAAGCTCTGAGGAAAATATTGCTGTAATATCGAGAAGACTCGGGCGGCCATTACGTTTTTTATGCTATTGAGTAATGTACCCGTCATTAAATGTAAAAAGTGAAAGTTACACTCTCAAAGGGTTCAAGTTTAAGTTCAAGAGCCTGAATATTATAACATATTTGTAAAAAAGCAACTCATCAAACTGCAAAAAAACACGGATCATCGGATCATTTTGCTGTACTTTTTATTTTTTTGTGAACTTAATTTCAAGATCCTTAAAGTGCAGTATCTTAAAAAAGAGCAGCCAGAAGCAGTAATGACTTTTTATTTTAAGCTCGTTCTCAGTCAAGGTAAGACACATCAATGAATAACATACCTCCTTTTGTGTTTAAACCTGCGTTTGTTGACCTCAAAACTACAGGTAAAACAAGAATTATTCAATTATTCATCCATGTTATTGTTGGAATTGTCTAGTAGGGTCAGTGCAATGTGAACAATTGTACTGTAGTGTATGTATAATGTATTCAGTGAAACATGTTATTGGCTGCACTGGAGAGATTTGGCAGGAGGATGTAAGAGGAGAGAAGAGGTGTGTGTGTGTGTGTGTGTGTGTGTATGTGTGTGTGTGTGTGTGTGTGTGTGTGTGTGTGTGTGTGTGTGGTGGGTATGGGAAGATGTGGGAGCAGGGTATGGGATTTTAGACTTGAGGACTGCAGCAGCACAAGGGCAAAAGGGCAGCTGTCCATATTTGGAGGTAGCCAGCAGCCAGCCAATCATCACGGATTAGGAGGCATCACGACCTTCAGCCTCCAACGAGAAGTAAAATCCGGGAACAAATAGTGCATACGTGCACACGCGCCCGCACGCACACACACAGAGTTCCTCGCTCAGACACACATTAGTTGAGAGTAAGGACAAGCCGGTAAAGAAAGCCTTGGATTTGCTACTATAAATCCAGCTTATGGACGAATGGCCACCACAAACAGAGAAAATGCCTTCACAGCAAAATCACAAACGCTGAGGGCTGGAAAGAGCAGGAGAGTCTGTTTTGGACTTTGCGGGTGAGAGTGATAAAGACTGGAGCGATGACAAAAGAGAGGAGGCATTTCAAGGAAGAAAATAAATAAAGCATGTGCTGCATGAGAGAGATCAGGATTTTTGCCTGCTGACCTTATTTTGGGCAACCTAGTTTGAAATCATGCCATGGCCTCTCCACCTTATCCTCATGTGGAAGGAGGGAAAACCATGCAGATGTTTAAGCAAAACTCTACAGCCAAGCCTGCAGTTTTATAGAGCCATACTTTAAGCACAACAGTGCCTTAAATTGAGCTTAATTGGCATGCAAACACACAAAGTTAACAAACTAATGTTTAGCAGGTATATTGTTAATCATGTTCACCTTTTCAGTTTAGTATGTCAGCATGCCAACATGTGCTAAACACAAGTACAGTACTTCATGCATGCATGAATCATATATGACTCGTTTTAAAAGATACAATTAGTTCAGTAGATTATCTTTCATTGGCCAAAACTACATCAAGATGAAGGCATCTATTTTGATTGGTCATTGCAAAATGCATGTATAGATAAAAAGAAAATCCAATGCAGTACTACCCGAAAACCCGAAAAAAGGTTATTACAATTAATCGTGACGGGTATATGAATGTCTTTGTCAGATATCATGATATTCCACCCCATAGTTGTCAAGAGATTTCACTCAAAACCACAAAACGTTAGCTTTGGGCCAATAGAAACTCTGATATGATTGTGACACACAACAATAAGTTCATTATTTGTAAGTTGAAGTACTCACTGAAAGTCATCTTTAGACTGGTAAATTTAAATATCTGGATTATTAGCACTATGCCAGTCTTGCTACTGCTCATTTTCTGAAAGCTTTTAAGATCAATAACTTGACATGTAGGTTGTGAAATGCTGTCAAGTTGAGTCGAAATGGAATTTGAATAAAATCACCCTCTCTTTAAAGGTATATAAGTAAAATTAACATTCAATATATTGCTCATTTAGCCGCTGCGGCACTAGGAAAGGATTATTTGATCTTAACATGATTTAAATTGAAATGTGTTTCTGTTTATCACTGTGAAACATGTCTGAAGTATTTAGGTTGGAAAGTTTTGAAATACAAACAGTTCCAATGGCATCTGAGAGTACAAATGGTAATAGGCATAAAGTTAATCTGTTACGATATAGAGGGGGTCCTTGGTAAATTTTCTCCCCTGTAAGAGTCCCAGAACGGGGGAGATGGAGACAGACAGACAGAAGAACATGTCAGCTTGCTGTGCTGCGCCATGAAGCTTCGAATACCTTTGAATATTTCTCACCAAAGCTTCAAAGCCCAAACAAAGGGATTAGGAGATTAGGATACATCGTCTGGGAACCACGAATGTCTGTACAAAGTTTTGCACCAATCCACAAAGTGAAAACCCTGAACTACAGTTATCCTACAGTTGACGTAATGTCATTAATTTCCTTCCTCTTCATTCGGATGAGGGACATCCTAAACTCAGATCTGACGGCGATCAGCCTGCTAATTCCATTTTGATTAGCCATCTCTTAGTGCCTCGGCCACACCTGCTCGGACACGCGCCACCGCCCCGCCCCCTCGTTAGGGCGGAGAGCGTTCCATCATTAACGAGACGCCCAATAACCACAGTGACCTGGCAACACATTCCCAAAACATTCCATCAGTCAGTAGAGCATGTGCATGAGATCGTTAACGGAACTCTCATTAATTACAAGGCGATGGGATTGGCTGGGTTTGGGGTCGCCGTGGCACTTGAGATGATAAAGGATATGGCTAATGTGATCAGTCATTAGCATTTAACAGTAGAAAGCTGAGATGAAACATGCTTTATAATCATCTCATCGCAAGAGACGGTGAAGTGAGTAGAACAAGGTGACGCAAACATGCAAAGTTGTGTTGGTGGAAAAGTATTTAAAGGAAAAGGAGGGTGAAAAGTATAAGAAGAGATCACAGGGAAAGGAAGGAGGAAGGAGAGAAGGAAGGAGGGAAAGTTAATGAGCGCAACAGCTTTTTATTATTCCGGCTCCTTTGCAGACTTTAATGTTCTTTACAGGTCTCTGGCTCAAGCAGTTGTCCTTCTTTTTATCACACTCTGAAAATGCAATTAGTGTTTTCAATTTTCCAGACCCTTCTTCTCCACTCAGTCATAAAGCGAGACCAGGTAATGTCTAAAAATGTTGCTTCATAAACATAATTGGATGACTGCTTTCGCATAAAAAAAAAATACTAATGTGTTTCACCTTAATGTAAACTGTAAGAGATCAAAATCTATTACTCTGAGGTGAGTTGAATTAAGAAAATTACACGGTGTGCTGAATGGGCATGTTAAAATTGAGAACGTTAGTCACACCAGACTACAAATTCCTAAAAAAACAGTTCTAACAGTGGTATTAAAGGGAGATTTAGTCACTCATACACAACCTACAGGTCAGTCAGTAACTCTCTTCTTCAATCTGTCTTCAGAAGTTTACTCTGCTTCCAAAGTTAGACGTCTAATTTTCCAAAATACAACCGTAGCGTTCTTTTGTTTTGTTCTGTCTGCATAATGTATTTTTTTTTTTTTTCGGTTGATTAAGCCACAATTTATGCTCAACACAATCAGTCTGTCATTGTCAGTTCAGCATCAAAGGCAAAATGCACCGAAATATGATTGGCAGGGGGGGGGGAAGATGGAAATGATTCATGAGATGTATAAGAAAGTAAGAAAAATGTATTTATATAGCGCTTTTCACAGTCACAAAGTGCTTAACAATGACATCATGTAAACATACAAGGAAGAGATCAAATACATAGTGGAAACAACACAGTAGGCTGCACAATAAAATACATAAAGTGCAGGCCTGGTGCATACGGGTTACCCAAACGCCTGTCTAAACAGGTACGTCTTTAACTGACTTTTAAAAGAATCCAGAGTCAGTGGACCGTAAGGGTGCGGGCAGAGCGTTTTAGGTGCTATAGCCATGGGTCTTAAGGCGAGTGCGTGGGACAGACAATGAATTATACATGTTAAACCTAAGAGAGCGAGCTGATGAATAAGGGTGAAGTAGTTCAGCCACATATGTCTGACCGTGCAATGCTCTGTAAGTAAGAGAATTTTAAAATGGATCGTATACACTACAGGCAGCCAGTGAAGACATCTGAGTGTGGGGGTGACGTGAGATCGTTTATTTGTTACAGTACAGTTACAATAGTCAATGCAAAATGAAATAAAGGCATTCCATAATAACCTTTCCGCATATTGTAATTCAAGTGTTCTGAGAGAAGACTTCTGCACCACCTCATGGCTCTGTTTTCAGGCTTTAAAGAAATCTAGCCCGTGACAGGAGACTTTGGCCAATCACAGATCATTTCAGTGAGAGAGCGTTCCTATTGGCTGTTCATTCAATGGAGGCAGCTAAACAGTACACTACAAGATGTTTCTGAAAACATTTGAGGCAAGAAATTAGGCATTACAGTAGAAGAATATCGATTCATATTTGATCAGCGCTGCCTAGTTTGACTGTTTGATCGGAGTTCGCGAGTGATTGACAGCTGCTCAGAGACGGCAAGACTCCAGCTCGGCTATGGTTGGTTTGTTTGTTTTCCTCCAGTCTGTGAAATCCTGTTGATGCCATTAGGAGCACCAGATGACACCAGAGGACACAGAGGGACATGATTTTTTTTTCAGATTACTTGTCTCATGCACTACTGTCAGGATATAGTGACAATTTAAAAATAAAAATAACTTTTTTAATCATATTTGCTCAAATTCTACCTACTGCTGCTTTAAGTGAAAAAAAAACACAAGATATTGTCAGCTGCTTAACATGGGTGTCAAACGACGAGGATTGGATGGAGGAAATTACAACCTTGCCACATTCACACCAATATGGAGCCAGCCAGCCAAGCAGTGCAACAACCTTAAGACAATGACCCCATCTGTTGATGCCTTTTTCTGTCTTTTGTATGCCTGCCTTTTCGCCCCTGAGGGTCTGTGGTTGGTCTCCTTGTAGCCTTCAGGGGTATCGCAAGCACCTGTAAAGGAGATTATAAAGCTCACTCTCACTCTTCCAGCCTACCCATCTCGTGGCCTTGTTCCGGCCTAAAAGGGTGAGCATCCAGGCCGTTTTTTCTGTCTTTGTTTTGTTCTTTTGCCCGCTGGATACACTCACCGCTGTGCACATGCCTGTCCAACCATGCGAGTAACACCTACCAAATGGGAAGTTAAAAGCAGCCGCTGCGGTTAAAGTAAGGTCTCCTTCCTCAGTACATCACCCCGCGACTAAAGGCCACATCCCCTATCACTCATGTTCTTCATGGCAGCAGCTGTGAGACTTTTATAGGTGCAAACTCAGTTCAGCATGGAGCAGAAAATGACTGTGACCTCACTGCTGCCACTTCTGTATGATAGTTTTTATATATTTCTACTGTATGCCATTAGTGTACTGTCACACGTTACACCAATCACTTTTTTATTCATTTTCAACCTCATTGATGGCATTTTATTATAACCTTTCAGCATCGCATAAAAGATTGCTTAAATGTGGATTGCTTTTGTTCCTAAGCAACTCTGCTATTTTTTCCAATTTATGTTATTTGTGCCCCACACATGCCACACAGAGAGAGTGTGTAAAAACGCTGGTGCTTAAAGCCAGCTTCTGACCTTATCAACTGCATCAACATGAACTTCAGCAGCATCTGCTTAGAGATATAACTTTCAAAGTTTTAATTTCAGAAATGTTTAAAAATATCATGTTGGGGATGAATAGTGAAAACGCTTCCTTTTTAAAAATGTATTTTCTAGGTCAAAAACAGATTTTGCACCACATACTTTTCATAAGAATGCATTTATTCACAACTTCTTGTAACTTGTAAGTAATCATGTTGTTTTACCAAGACGTAATTACTGTATAGCTTCCAGCGATGCTGATGTGTTTAACAAAAACCCATATCAGCACTATTCTATAAATGTACAACAGCATCTACTGAGTAACATTTTCATTATCAGCGCAGCAGAGTATACCGTATAGTCATATGAAAGGATGCAGCCCACACGTCAACATAATCATTCCTGTAATGAGATAAAACATTAACTTGATTTGGACCAAAATGCCATTCATCCTGCGCACACAGAGCCCAGTTTAATCCTGTTTTTCTTTCTTCCTTTAATGTACTTTCTTGGCACGCACAATGCAGAAATGCACATAGATCTGGTGGTAGTAGCCTAACACCACTCAAAAAGGAGAATCAGTCAGTAAATAAGAAGCTTAAAAAACACAAATCTTCCTTTTAACATGAAAACAGCCAAATCTCCTAGAACGTCCATTCATGTGCAGCCGTTTTACATTGGTAATTATTTTCTAGGGGAAAGCCCTGAAATGTTCTCAGCAATCATTTTTGACGTGATTGCTCCTAAAACATCTGTGTCTGGTAATTAAAGTATAGGTAGGGTTGGGCGACTAAAGATCAGGATTTAAGTCACTTTATATTTTTTTATTATTATTATTATTATTATTATTATTATGATGATAAAGAGATACCCGGTGAAAATGGTTGTGATGTTCTTTCTATTTTTATCTAAAATGTAATCACTAATGCAGAATAGTTGCATATAAATTATAAAAGTATTTATTAAAATATTGAATCGTGATTAAGCGCATGATTGTCCATGATTAATCGCGATTAATGGCAATTTTTTTTAAATCTGTTCAAAATATACGTTAAAGGGAGGCAAATATGATAGCGTTATGCAAACGTATGTAAATATTTATTACTGGAAATCAATTAACAACACAAAACAATGACAAATATTGTACAGAAGCCCTCACAGGTACCGCATTTAGTATAAAAAAATATATATCAAATCATAACATGGCAAATTCAAGCTCAACAGGCAACAACAGCTGTCAGTGTGTCAGTGTGCTGACTTGACTATGACTTGCCCCAAAACTGCATGTGATTGTCATAAAGTGGGAATGTCTGTAAAGGGGAGACTCGTGGGTACCCATAGAACCCATTTTCATTCACATATCTTGATGTCAGAGGTCAAGGGAGCCCTGTGAAAATGCCCATGTTAGTTTTTCCTTGCCGAATTGTAGTCTTATTATTTAGCCTCCTTGTTGTCAAGCTAGTATGACATGGTTGGTACCAATGAATTCCTTAGGTTTTCTAGTTTCATACGATGCCAGTATTTTCACTCTAGCTTTAAAACTGAGCCCGTTACTACCTAAAAACTGCAAGTTGCGCTAATGCGTTAAACATATTAAAACAAATTTGCTTTAACGTGTCATTATCACGTTAACTTTGACAGCCCTAATATGAATATAATTTTTAGAAGGCCAATCAAAACTAATGCAAATCGGTCACTGAGGTAGAAACTCTGGCAATCCATCTGAGACATGAAACATGCCACAGTCTCCACCTGTTACATTGTAGCACCGAGCATTTAGTGTTCAGTGCTCCCACAAAAAATTCAGCCCAGCTGCTAATTCTTTACCCAGCGTGTGCTGGAGACATCCTGTGAATGTGAAGTCGATTCATTTCAAGTCGAGAGAAGGAAACCTTTTGAGAGTGAGGGTGAGAGGAGGACCAGGAATGAATAGCAGACTTGTGAACTGAAGAGATAAGATATCTGATCTCAATCGGTTGTATTACTCCTTTCTGTGCCTCTCTCTTTTCCCTTCTTCTTCACTTCCCCCTGCCCCTCACTGATTCCTTTAGGCCCATTTAGTTAATTAAGGCCATGAAATGTTTCAGAAACCAATTATGCGGTGACATTATTAAAAGACCACCCTGCCTTGTAAGTGCAGATTGTGTCTGTCTCTCGTCTTCCAACAGAAAGGAAACTTGTCTGACCTAAGCGGCCATTAAAATAGGGTTTGAAATGCAACATCAGCAACTTTCACTTTCCTTTGTCTGTTTTCTTTTTTTCACTTCACTTGTGGATCCACATTTGCTTTTACTGCTATATTACTTGAGAGCTCGACATTCTTTGCAACTGGGTTTTCTATTAGGGATAAGAAGGGCCTGACATCAGATTAGAGACAATGCTTTGGCACTGATAGGATCTCTTATTAATTTTGGGGGGATGGGGGTATGGCAGGTTGAAACCAGTAGCTGGAGATTTTTAAGAAATCCTCTTAAACACCTGCTGAGACTGGACGGGGGATCCATCGGACTCAAACCATTAAAGGTCACATATTATACTCCATTTAAACTAGTTATTATAGGTCTCAGACACCTCCAAACCATGTCTCTGAAGGTTTTTTTTCAAAAAAACAATCAGATCATGCATTCCAGCATGTCTCTATAACCTCTGTTTCAGCCCATTTCCAAAAGTGCTGATTTCTGTGTCTGTAGCCTCTGTCTCCTCCCACTCTGCTCTGATTGGTCAGCGTTTTCTGTCAATCAAACGTCCTCAACAACACAGCGTCACCCTCCCCGCCCCCCTCGCGGCCTGAGAGCAGGGAGAGAGAGGAGTGGAGAGAGAGGAGCTAGAATAGAGCTTATAAACCACTTTAAAGTTTATAAACCAGAAACTTCACCCAGCGCACGTTACCGGAGGAATCTGATCAGAAATCGGCGACACATGATGAACATCTGCAGTCCAGATTCCAGGTTTTCCTGACGGTTTCTCTCAGGTAAATAATACTATTTATATCTCTGTTAGTTAACTCAGTGTTTACCTCATGCATCAACTCTGTAAACCGTAAACATACACTCTGTTTTACGTCTGTCTTTACAGATCCATCTGTGAGAAATGACCGACAGAATCATCCCAGAGGAGAGCAGACAGCTGAGAGCAGACAGCTGTGGGCAGATGGGAGATACAGAGCTAACCCGTTAGCATGTAGCTACATGCTAACGGGTTAGCTCTGTTTACATGGAGATACAGAGCTAACCCGTTAGCATGTAGCTAACCCGTTAGCATGTAGTTACATGCTAACGGGTTAGCTCTGTTTACATGGAGATACAGAGCTAACCCGGTAGCATGTAGCTAACCCGTTAGCATGTAGCTACATGCTACCGCTATGACACGGTGTGTAAACACAGCGACCATCAGGGTGGAAAATAGAAGATGTGAAACAGTAGTCAGTTCATTATTTCTGCTAAAAGATAAATGTATGGAAGATCAGAGTAATGGTATATTATTTACAGTAGTAGCTGTCTCTGTGTTACCATGACTACAGACCACCGGAGCTTAGCTTACCATAGTTTACCAGAGCTGAAGACTTTCTCCTGTACCATGTTAACATAACTGCAGGTGGGATGATTACAAATGCTGTGAATAATTAATATTGTCATCTGTCTACTCAAATAAAGTTTGACTGTGAAACAGAAATGTGTTGTGTTGCTTACAAGTCACTATTTACTACCTGTACTCTGCTACATGCATGACATCAAATATATATAATATATAAATATCATCTGTTTAAACAGTGTAATTACATAAAGCCTTTGTGAAAGAACATGTTATATTTAGATGATGGGAGTACATGAAGACTGTTCTGCTGGTTCTTGCAGAGTAACAGTAGGAGCTACTTTGCTCAAGTTCGGTTGAGGAGGAGAGACAGTGACGCGCTGTGGGCTGGGGTCAGCTACTGAAGGTTCTCTCTGGTTCGACCAGGAAACCCTTACATGGCTTGCATTTCTCAAATGACGTCAGAATACAAGGAAAAAAGCGAATTTTTTTTCTGCACCCATTTCCGGACAAACGGAGGAGGAGAAAAAGAGAGAGGATGGTCTTTTATGATACTATGGTGGCCTGTAGACACACTGGGGACAGATATTGATGTTTAAAAGACATGGAAAAGTGCATTTTGCATAATAGGTGACCTTTAAAAGGGAGTTTATGGTTTTTATCATAGACATGTAGATTTTTTATAGCATGAAATAACTAATTAAAACCAAACTTATTAGAGAAACACTTGAACATACATCAGCGTGATTAGAACTATACCTAAAATGACAGAAACCATCTTTTGAAAAAATGTATTTGAGGTTTACTTTGACTTTTTAGTTTGACCCATGTCCCATTCGCTAACATGGAGGAGGCGGGCTTTATGAGCTATACTGCAGCCAGCCACCAGGGGGCAATCAAGATGTTTTGGCTTCACTGTTGGGGAGCTGTCATGTCATCCATCTTTATATACAGTGTATGGTTTTTACACACGACAACTATTTTTTTTTCCTGATTCTGAAAGCACTGAAATACTGTTGTCTTTAAGAGACTTCATACCTTACTGATAAAAAGTGTACAGTGCTGTATGTGCATGACAGTGGGAAATGTATGTGAAAACACATAATCCATTGATGGAGCTCAAAATTCCTAAAACATCCATGTTTTTCTTTTACACAATGAGCACTTTGGTTTGTGATCCTACTTATTTGCCGCACAAAGAAAGACAACAAATGTACCGAGACAGGGATGACTAAGGGAATTTACTCATGCTCATCAACATACTGCATAACTTACAGTGATTTGTACAACATGCATTGTGATTTGTATCGCAGCGCTATGATGTGTTGAAGGGGGGAGAAACGAGGAGAGTTTCACAGAAGTGCAGATGTTGATTTTCCGACTTCTAGTGCTATTTTGAGAATATGCAAATATTGCCTGGAACGATTGACACCAAAGGTCGCTAATTAACATAAGTCAATTCCACTGTGCTTCTTTTGGGAGTGAAATGTAGCGGCGTTCTACCTCCTCTCCATGTACACGTACAATGCAAATGAAAGTCAGGCTCATGCACAGCAAGCAGCAAGTGCAGGAAGTAGAGAGTGATAGGAATGAAATGTGTTAAATTATTTTAGATCATACAAATACTATATTCTACATAAGAGGCTGTTTCTCAACTGTTCATTCTGTTTAAGGTCATGGGGGGCCTTTCCCAGTGGTGTGAGAGATAGGAAAAACCCTAGACAGTTCACCGTCTAGCACAAACTGGTGTAAGTGTATAGGGACATTTGTGGAAGTGAGGCTGTGAAGTAACTGATCTGAATGTCACATTTATTACAGGGCAACAATGATATAGCAGAGTAGAGTGAGTGACATTTCCAAATCCTGTTTTTTTTTCTTTTTTTTTCATGTCAGTTGTAAACAGAGTTTCTTGTTAGGCTTCATCGTAAAAAAGATGTGAAAGCATAACATTAGAAATTTCCCAAATTATATATATTTTTAAAAGCATTTGTTACAAATAATACACATGAGCATTGGAAAAAACAGGACTTAATAGATAGAAAAATACAAAAAAATAACACTTGAACATACATCAATATGATAATAACTACATAAAATGACAGAAACCGTTTTTGTTTTGGAAAAAAATAATTTGACATGTAGGCTACTTTGACTTTTTAGTTTGGCCCATGTCCCATCCGCTAACATGGTGGGGTCGGGATTTATGAACTATATTGTTTATTTATTTGTTTAATTGTTTGTTTATTTGTTTGTTTGTTTTTTACTACTTCCTGATAGTTAAGAAGAAACAAAATCTAGCACCTGCAAAATCTACAGTCAACAGTCATTTTGTAATGCATTGCAGCAGGAACATCAGAGAAGAGAAGTCTTGCACAAAGAAGAACTGGAAAATAATGAACAATACAGGTAACGTTACTGTCTTAAGTCGACTCTATTGTTTTCAAGGTAGAGGAGTTAATGCTAACGTTACCATAAGTAATTTAACACATCTGCTAAATAAGCTGGAGTGCTGTCAGCTCTAACATTAGTGCTAAAACATTATTTTCAGACTTTATTACCAGCTTGAACTCTCTAAGAAGAGATTTCAGGAGTTTACTACTGATGAGTAACCTATTTATCGTTTTTGTAGAGCTTAACTATTTATCATTAACACGTGTGTTCCAATCCGCATACTTCTGTACTACATACTCATTATTTTGAGTGCATAGTGCGTTCTAATTGGGTAGTAGGCGAATGCAGTGCACTCAAAGTACCCGGATGTTGTACTCAAAACGGTCAGATCGTTGAGTGTGGAACGCTGGACACGTTCCACACTCATTTGCCTCCAGCTTGGCTACGTAGCGGAAGGGGCGGAGCCACGACCACTATTCAAACAGACGTTGATAACAGAAGATATTTTGGCGGGTAGCGAACCGCGGTCAAATGTTACGATCGTCATTTCCGGTCAGTGCGCCGCAGAGTATTCGATTTGAGACGACCCTACCCCGTTGAAATTTACGCACTACTCAAGTGAGTACAGAGTGCACATAGTGCACTACATTGAAGTGTACTTCTGGAAGTACGTGGATTTGATGTGTCGTCACGAACGAGCCGACTCTAAGAGCCGGCTCTTTTAAGTGAACGATAAGAGCCGGCTCTTTTAAGTGAATGACAGGACGATCTTCTCCGCGCCATGGGCACTCCATGCACTGACTGTGACTGAATGTTGTGTTAATGTTGTCCGTGTGACCAATCAGGTAAAGACAGATAAGGATCATACCATCAAGTAGGGAGGTGCGGCGCGCTGACGGTCTACAGGTACAGAGCAGGAGGGAGAGGAGGAGAGAAAGAGAGAAAGAGAGAGAGGAGTGCGGTGCGCGAATAGCAAACAAGATGAGTGACGGTCGGAAGCGAAGCATCATGTCAAATTATGGTATTCTGGAAATTCTAAGGTTTAGTATAATTAAATTGAATAATTTAAGTGATATATGTGCACACATACTAATCATAGGTCAAAACAGCGCTAAATTTGGCTGAATTATAAAAGGCAGAAGTGGTAAAACGAAGAGCCGTTTGGGAGCCGAAAGAGCCGGCTCTTCTTGGTGAGCTGAGCCAAATGATCTGGCTCACTAAAAAGAGCCGGAATTCCCATCACTAGTTAGCAGGTCTAAAATTAGCATCACCGTTTCTCACGGTTGACGCTTAATTGAAGTTGTCCAACACAAGTGTTGCTAATCATAACTAATCACATTCTGACGTTGGGCTCACTGGAGTGGATTATTGGCATATCTAAATGGAAACAACAGCATACATCTAGACAGGTCTATGAATGAGTTATGTTGTATGTTTATGAATATTGGAGGTTATATTTGCCCTTGTATAATGTATGACTTGTATCTCTTAGTGAAACCATAATGTGTTTGTGCAATGACTTAATGGAATGGATGCATTAATATATAGGCTATATGTATTTTTGATTACACTTGCAGATACAATGTACTGTACCTTCACAGCACCTCAGTCTGCTGCAAGTAAGTTCTTTTATTTTCATAGTATAGCTGCACTTACAGTGTGTTAAGCATCCAAGATATATACAGAGTCATCACATTGATTAGAAAACAGCAAAAGCACACTCAACACATTTCTCAATGAAGAACTGAATGGATTTTTGTTCTCTTATTATAGTAAGGTAGTGGCTTGGGGGTAGATGTCAAAAGGATAAGGAGGAAAATCACCCACTGATAACTCAGATGTACTTTATATGTGATCTATAAACATATGTTTAAAAAAACATGTTTACCAGACTGGCTTCTAATTGCTTTTACCTTGATATTTGGATCAGAGTGCAGGATGTGAATTTTATCGAGACACTTTAATGATCCAGAAATGCTGTACCTACCTTCCAGAGAGAACTCCAAGAGGATCTCTATCCAGCCCCTCTCAGGGTGTTTGATGACATGATGAATTGGTGTTGCTTTCCACTAATTTGACTCCTCTTCCCTTGTCCCCTCTTACCTTCCGTCCCCACCTCTCCTCCTCTCTCTCTTCGATCTTCCTTTCTCTTCTTCTCCCTCTCCGCCTACTCTGTGTCTTCTCTCATTCCTGCACCTCTTTTTTCAATCTCTGTCATCAGGCTTTTCCAGTGTTTGTTCAGGCTCCAGCGCTTTCACAGGCAACCCCCTTTTATATGTTGCGAGGTGCTGATACTGGAAGGAATGCTTAACAACGAGTTGCATTTGCATGTATGTATAATTTATTAACACAGCTGACATATGTTTAACTGCAAATAATACATGATGTGAAATTAACAAGATTGCAAGTGGCTATGTTTTCAAAGTATGGACCTTGATTTGAAAATAAATATACAATCATTTTGTAATACTATATGTATATATAATCTAATATACATTATATTATATTATATATTATATCTGGCTGTGTAAATGTATTTGAGGACAACCTCAATTTGAAAAATGTGGCATTTTTGTCTGTAACTGTCTGGCTAAGAATTTCTGACTCACCCTGAAAAGTGACAGTTTACCTGTTAAAATAAATAACTATGTGTGTATGTGCAGGTCAAGGAACAAGGTAGCATCTCCACACATCACTACTGCTCTAAAGTCTGCAGACGTCCAAATCAAGATCAACATCGTCTACAGTGAGAAGACAGCAACTTCCTGCATCCTACATCCTGCTGACTGCCTGAGCTCATCTAATAAGGTAAGGACATGGTTAGCTGGCATAACACCTGCTCAGGGGGAAAAAAAAGATACTTTCATAAAGACAGGATGTCAAAACTTTGCTATTGGCACCCATTTCATAATAACCACCAATTCACATAATGGTACCATTGCATCAGGGTGCATGCTGGGCTTGGTGTATTGATGCGTATGGGTGAGTGTGAAATAGATTCAGTTATAATAAGGGCTTTCAATGGATTCAAGTATTGAATCGCGATTAATCGCATGATTGTCTATAGTTAATCGTGATTAATCGCACATTTTTAATCTGTTCAAAATGTACCTTAAAGGGAGATTTGTAAAGTATCTAATACTCTAATCAACATGGAATTAGGCAAATATGCTGCTTTATGCAAATGTATGTATATATATATGTTATTGAAATCAATTAACAACACAAAAAAAAATTACAAATATTGTCCAGAAACCGTCACAGGTACTGAATTTAGCATAAAACATATATGCTCAAATCACAACATGGCAAACTCAAGCCCAACAGGCAACAACAGCTGTCAGTGTGTCAGTGTGCTGACTTGACTATGACTTGCCCCAAATTGCATGTGATTATCATAAAGTGGGCATGTCTGTAAAGGGGAGACTTGTGGGTACCCATAGAACCCATTTTCATTCACATAGCTTGAGGTCAGAGGTCAAGGGACCCCTTTGAAAATGACGATGCCTGTTTTTCCTCGCCAAAATTTAATCTAAGTTAGGAGCATTGGTTGGTACCAATGGATTCCTTAGGTTTTCTAGTTTCATATGATACCAGTGTTTTCTCTCTAGCTTTAAAACTGAGCCCGCTACAACCTAAAAATCTCAAGTTGCATTAATGTGTTAAAGAAATTTGTGGCGTTAAAACTAATTTGTGTTTAACTTTGACAGCCCTAGTTATAATGTATTAATCAGTCAGAGGTAAAGGGGAAAAAAAAGGTTTTATATTTCCCCCATCTACTTAAATAAATTGCATTGGAAATTATGTGAATTGTGTTTAGTAACGGCATGAGAAACAGCAAGTGTTTGAAATTACAGTTGTCACTGAAGTAAGATATTAATGAACCACTTAAGATATCAGCATGTCTGACATAACACACAGTATGAAAAATAGCAGTTGTAATCCAGTCCAACAAATGCATAGTATTGTGCGGGGCTACTATTTGTGAGATATTGGAAGCAAAATCTGTTAAAACCCTGAACCACTATTTTTAAAAATAGGCCCACACTTCTGCTTGCTCTGGAGTCTTTGAGATATTGCTAGAGTTATTTAAATTTTTTATGTTTGAGCTTTCTCTGACCTAAAGAAGAGCTTTTTTTTCTCTAAGAGTGCTATTGCACTTTTTGCATCGTTTGACTTGACTCTGGGTCGTTCCCTGTGGTTTAAACACAGCAGGATTTGGTTTACACTGTTTATTTAGTTTGCCAACTAAATGAACCAGAGATGGTCACTTAGACACACCATTTGCTTATCGCACTTCGTTAAAGGAGAAGCTCATGTCGTACATAAGAAACTCACCTTCCCTGTTTATTATCAGTAGGATGGTTTCTTCCTTTACCTCCTCTACTTTACCTTCACTAAATGTTTAAAGCAAATTAAGCTTGTACACCAAGTGAAACGGGGTAGATTTATCCCACTCTGTGACTGTGTTTGCCACAATAACTTAATAGCAGGAGTTCCTGATGAAATTGTGAAGGGGGGATTCTTGTGTTCCTTTCTTTACTTTCCCCACAGCAGTGAATCACTCTATAGACCACTCCTGAGTTCCTCCCTGGGGTAGCAATTTAGTCACATCATTCTCCAACCCTCCAACTGTATTGGGTATTTCAACAATGAATTCCCTTTTCACCTCCACTTACATGGTGTATCCAATCATTTCCTCTCCAGTGTATATTGAATACAGTCCTAGTGTTTTAACTTTATTGAAAGTCTTCTGTATCCTGCTGAGTCAGAATCTGTAATAATGCACGTTATCACCACAGTAATTTCCTCTCATAAACCGACCACGGATTCTTGTCTAAATCTTGTTCAGGTCTCTCTAGAGAAACTCTTCTTAAGAAAACAGACATTTCCTCATATTGTTTGGGAGAGATAAAGGCAGCGTCTTTTACTAATGATCCCACAAACACTACGTGACATTATACCTCAGAGCCTTATTTTTTCTCTGTCCTACAGAGGGTAGATAACAGCAGCGAGTCAACCAGTTTCACTTAAACAAAACAGCCTTCCTCTGAAGATTCATCACTGCTGTCATCAACTTTTTTGTCCATCTATGGGCCATCAGTCATCACTATTTTTTTTACGAGATGAATGATGGCTGTAAATTACCATGCATGACATATTGACAAACCCATTTGCTGTCCTTGTGGAGAAAGAGCACTGTCATACAGCAAAAGGCATAGCGGAGGGGTGGGTGGAGTAATCAACAAGCAGAGGAGGGAGACAGAGATAATGACAGAAACAGACAACAAAAAAGAGAGGAAAAGGGAGAAAGAGCAAAAAGATAAAGAAGCATATTCCTTGAAATATCCCTGGCCACAGATAAGAAGTCATACTTGATACTGTGGCTCTATGGATGACAATTTCGGCCTGTCAATCGCCCGGTCCACTACTTTTGTCCAGATTGGATTTATACTTGACACAGGGGGTTGATAGGACTCCTACCGTAGATACTCATGGCGTAGGTTTTGATTTAGAACTCAGCAGTGGATTTCACCCGTTGATAACACCACTACAGCAAGAGATGTATCTTACATGATCAGGCGATTATTTTGCTTTAACTAAATTCCCCACAGTAACTGTGCTTACTTTCTTTCATTCACTTCGGGATGCGATCAACAATGGGAAGGTCAGACTTGTTACATTACTGAATATGATACTATTCCATGCAGTCACAGTATTTACGTTATTTGATTCACTGGTCGTCGTTGGTAAGCAGAAGGTTTGCAGTGGAGATTGCTTAACTAGATGTTTGTTACTGGAAAGGAAAAGATAAGTATTAAATCCAACATGTTTCAAGCAGTGGGCTACCTCCGGGGTCTGAAAAGTGAAGCCACTGCAGAAGTGCCTTAAACTTGCATTCTTTCTAATAGCCAGCAGGGGGCGACTCCTCTGGTTGCAATTAGAAGTCAGATTGTATAGAAGTCTCACTTGATTTATTTCCTCTGTAAACATTGTAAACATGAGTTTATGGTCTCAATCGCTAGTTTCAAGTCTTCTTCAATACAGCATGATGTGCATTTAGTAAATTATGGTCCCATTTAGAGTCAAATAGACAACAAAGCAGGCTATGCTTTAGGGCGTGGCTACCTTGTGATTGACACGTCGCTGCCACGGCGTTGTCCGGTCTGGGACTTGTCCGTGTTTTCATCTTAGAACTTAAACCCTTTCACAGTGTGTTTTCAGTTCTTGAAAGTTAACTGTAACATTTTGGTTGCCTAAAAATGTCTTATTCAGCGTTCGGTTATACTTAGCTCCACCCTCTCGTGTCACTTCTGGTTGTTAAAAAAACAAACAAGATGGCAACGGCCAAAATGATGAACTCGAGGCTTCAAAACTGTAGTCCACAAACCAATAGGGTGATGTCATGGTGACTACGTCCACGTTTTATATACAGTCTATGGTTTCAAGTTGTATTCTCTCTGATCAATCTCCATCGGCATCAGAAACTTGTAGGAGAAAACACAAGCTGCCAGTCACAGTTCTTGCAGTCCCCCTGTGGTATCAGACGTGTATTAAAATTTTTTAGGCTCACGTCAGCTAAGGCGTAGCCTATGGCATAGTTTTGGAGCCTATGCACGTAGCCTCTTAATGTATAGAGTAACTCTTTTTTTACGCCGGAGTGCACATTCAGCTTGGTGGTGAGATAGTTATTATCCTGTAAAGATGTAGTAGCCATTTAAATAACTTTAACAACATGCATTTATGCTATTACTTTTACATTGTACATGTGAAACTATATGCTCAAAAGAATCACTCAACACCTAATCAACAGCGTTATGTGCCTGTATCTTTTTTTTAATTTCAGACTAATTATATTATAAGAGCAAAATGACATATTAGTAAACACTGTATACTGTTGATCACTCATGACAGGGGTAGCTGTGGCTTTAGGTGGTAGAGCGGATCTTCTACTAATGGGGAATTTTGCGGTTCGATCCCCGCCACCTCCAGCCCGCATGTCGAAGTGTCCTTGGGCGAGATACTGAACCCGCAATTGCTCCCGAAGGCTATGCCATTTGGTGTGTGAGTGTGTGAATGAGCATTAGTTTAGACCCTGAAGAGCAGGTTTCACCCTGTATGGCAGCCATCAGCATGTGTGTGTGTGAATGGGTGAATGACTGCTGACATGTAGCGTAAAGTGCTTTGAGTGGTCGGAAGACTAGAAAGGCTCCATATTAATGCAAGTCCATTTACCATTTACCATGAACGACGTCGCCACTTCTGTTTGTACAGTGGTGACTGATAATCTCCTCAAATGCTTTTGACCCATGGCCCAGCATCCGTGATAATAGCATGCTGCCGCCATAATCAATCCTTCATTTGGAGAAATAAGTGAGACATTACCACTGATGGAGCTGTCTGTTATGAATTTTCCATTTTCATTCACCATTTTCTTCATTTAGAAAAATGCTCCCCGCAGTAATGATAATCACATATTATGTTCTGGACAGATGACAGTGACTCAGACATGACTGAGACATGATAGTGACAAATGCGGACAGCCAGATATGTAAAGGAATTAGTCATTATGGAAATTTCTTTCACTAGCTTCTGAAGGATATATCTAGATTTGTTCCTTCTTCATATAGCAAAAACACCACCACCACCACCACAAATACATTACCATCACTTGAGTGGAAAGTAATAAACAAATGTGCACAGCACTTGATCACTATTCAAAGGAACTTTCTCTACAGTTCAGAGGCAGAATTAAACAGAAGCATACAAATATAAAACATGTTTAAGAGCTTCGGAGATCAGCTGGTCTCAGTCAGTCAGGGACTAAGACCAGCAGAGTTGCTATGAATGGATATTTCAGTCTGAGAGACCTTAGTTCACCTGAAATGATTGTCAGCCTCAGTAGTGTCAATAGTGACCACCAGTGTTTAATGATGGCACAAATAGAAGGAGCCAAAGTCAGTTCATAATTTAAAGATTTCCTTTCTTATTAACATAAGATGTCATTCAACACCCACAGAGCTAAATAACAAGCGTCTTTAGATCAAGAACGTAAGTCCATTGACCGGCCGAGCCAATCCAGCCCTGAGCCCTTGAAAATGACTTGAGAATGACTTGAAAATAAACTGTTGTACTGTAGATTTGCTCCTCACAAACACATAAAGTCATGCAACCTGGAAGCAATAAAACAGAGATCAAGGTAATACACATACACAAGTAAGATAAAAAGTGCATATCAGCGACACATGTCACTTAACTGAGGATAGACATTTTCAATAAATGTGTAATCATTTAATTTTTACATGCATTAGAAGATGTATTTTTGTGTGGTTTACAACGACAATCCAAGAGCATGTTCTCTGCGGCCCTAGTAACATGCCAGAACAAGTTGAGATACACATTTCTAAATGTGTAAAAAATAAATAATAATTTAACATTTTATGAACTCATTCATATCATTTAGCCTATCTCTGACACATTTGCAACTACATACCACAAATGTTTAGGACTGTTTGTTAATGATTACATTAATCATCCTCATGCAGACCCAAAAAAAGTATTTTGACAAGGAAGGTAGGTAAATAGGAGAGATGAGGAGAGACACTAAGACCTAAAGTGACTGTATAGGTCGTGTGTTTTTTTTTTATTTTGATGTGAGGAAAAGAGCACGAATGCACCGAGTACAGGACTACCACCACCTTGAGAAGGAGGGGGGCACTGTCTGGCTATAAGAAACAGAAATACATTAGAGAGAGAGAGAGAGAGAGAGAGGAGAGGAGAGAGAAAGAGACTGAGATAAGTTCAGTTCAGCACCGCGGACAGCGCACCGGAGCTTCTGGAGAGGAGAAATCAGTTCAGTGGATTGGAGCTGATGCGCACAGTCATGCCTCCTTGAACTATACTACTGGAACTATACTGACTGTATAAACTCTACAGTCGCACCACCTATTCGTCCTGTGCAAGGTGGAGGTCTTTGTTTTATTTGGGGGAGAGAATCGCGTAATAAGGAGGACGAGAGAGAGAGAGAAGAAGAAGTGCGGTGCGAGCACATCAGGGCCAGCCTGTTTAGTCGGCGCGCGATCCTTACATCATCTCTTTATTGGAGAGAGAGAGAGAGAGAGAGAGAGAGAGAAGGGGGTGAGAGTGAGTGAGAGAGAGAGAGAGAGAGTGAGAGAGAGAGAGAGAGAGAGAGAGAGAGAGAGAGAGAAGGAGGTGAGAGTGAGTGAGAGAGAGAGAGAGAGAGAGAGTGAGAGAGAGAGAGAGAGAGAGAGAGAGAGAGAGAGAGAGAGAGAGAGAGAGAGAGAGAGAGTCCGTGCAGCCAGGCTCCTCTTCGCCAGTCCTCAACTGCGAAGCAAGTCTGACGGACCGACTGGCGTCACCACCACCACCTCCTCCACCACCACCCTGTTGTGTTTTTATCTGAGTCCTCTCTCTCTCTCTCTCTCTCTCCGGCTCTGTGTGCGTCCAACACCCGGCCGTGAAGATGCACCGGCACCGTCCTGCCCGGGGATTGACGTTGTTGTTATTGCCGGTCGCTTTGTGGATTTGCAGCAACTGTGTGCACGGAGCTTTGCCAACAACCCGTAAGTTGTTATTCTAATTTTTTATTTTTTATTTTTTTTGGATGAGTCTGCACTGAGCCTTGTCTTTGGAGCACAGAGTGCAGAAAAGGTGCGCGTATTACCGGCTGGGCTGCAGGTATTCATCCTCCACGGTGGTGCCAACTGAGAGCCAGCATGCTGGAAGGGAGATGCAGAGGGGTTATACCTTCTGAGTTTTAGACCTATACACGTGTTAACTCCTCAGGATTTTGTCATTTTTTGATTTTGATCTTCCAGAAAGGTCTGGATTTAGCCGACATTTCAGTGTGTCAGTGTGAGGTTTTGTTGCAGTCTCAATCCGGAGGGCAGAGTGCATTTGAGTGACAGTTTGAACCCATTTCATAAATGGCTATTCTTCCGTCCAGGGATTTCTTTGGGGATTAACATTATATAAAATCATTTGTTTTCAGGCCATTGCACTGGATAAGCCCCCAAAGAAATTCATTGAATCTCCAAATTTATAGGAGTTTTTGGTCTAATGGACTTTGTGGAAGTCTTCTCTGTCAGTGACTCAGGGGCATTTTAAAGATTTCTCATTTTGAGCCTATTTGCTTGGGTCTAATTTAGGGTGTTCATGAAGTTTCAATTTGAATTTTGATTAGTCTCTCCTCTATTACCAGGTCAATTTTAGCCAACTTTTATGTTTCAGCAAATCGGTCACTGGGAAACTTGGAGACAACTTATAATAACTCAGACATAAGGGATGGATCTGTTTTACCTGGTTATAAAGCCCCACACATTTAAGACTTTAGGTTTAGCCGAGGATGATCTTCTTTTGGCGTATCAATAACTGCAACTTGCAAATCACCTGCAATTGCACATGTTTGTGCATTTTATTGACCATCTTCCAAAGGGATTCTTGGTATTTATGCAGTATGTTATTATGCATACTCATATTTTAAAAATGCATCATCTCCCTGATATTTCTAAGCTTTAATGCGCAGTTAGTTTTTTTCCTGGAAACATCCACTCTTGGTTTCGGTGTCATTCCGGTTGTTGCTGACGGTGACTGAGCCGCTGTGACTGATTCCCTCCGGTGATCGCCGGGGCTCCTCGGGGTCCCGGATGAATGTGTCCGGAGACGCGCCTCATTAATCATCCCGACAGTCAGACAACAACGATGCGAGACGCGCATAGATATGTCTGCGTGTGCGCGTCAGCAGAGACAGATGAGGAAAGAGAGAGATGGAGAGTTGGAGGAGAGGAGATGGGCAGTGCGTTTTTCTTTCTTTCACAAAAGTGTTGCTCCATAGCGACCTCCTCACAGCGAAGAGGTGTCACAGTGACAACACTTTATTTATAAAACTCTATTGATTCTTTATGGAAATCCTACGTCCTCTTGCTCCTGCTCAATTGGCAGGTCTGACTGGGTCATCAGTGTCCCTGGAGAGAGAGAGTAGAGATTTTAGTGTCTTGTTAAAGAAAACTTCAGCTGCTAGGCTTGAACAAGGTTGATTTAAAAAAAACTTGTAATGAATAAAATATAAAAATGTCGACCTGATGAATCTTTAAAACTACATAGTCTATCTAAATGCTTTCTGACATAAATGAATGCCTGTACTAAACAAAATTGTACTCCCCATTCATATTTTAAAGTGTTGTACAAGAGGCAACCATAAGAAAGAAGAAGTCGCTGTAAACTTAGCATTATGTAAATTATCCTTTAAATAGTGAGGTAAAATGCATTTTTATGTACAATTTATACATATGTTTGAATAAAAATCCAATAACATATGTTAGGGATGCACCGATACCGATACTGGATTGGATATCGGGCCGATACTGACTCAAAAAGCTGGATCGGATATCGGTGACAATGGGGCTGATCTATTAAATGAAATGTTTTGTTTGTATACTATATATATTGTAATTTTAATTCCTGTTGACCAATTTGTTGCTGCATTAAAAAGGTTTACACTTTAAGTGTAATTCCTGTTAATTTTGCAGATTTTTTACCAAGCTGCTGGTGTACGATTTATTATTGTAATAATAAACCACTAAATGTATATCTATGTATTGTAAAGTTAAGAAAGCAATGTTTAAGTCAAGCCTGATGGTGCCTTACACATAAAAGAATGATGCCAGTCACTTCCACACAGTGAGGCATACACTGGTATCGGATCGGTACACGGTATTGGCCGATACCCAAAGCCCAGGTATCGCTATCGGGACTGAAAAAGTCAGATCGGTGCATCTCTAACTGTATCAAGAGTCATAAGAGGCACTATTCTGATGGTTTCACTTCCTCTACAGTTATCGCCTCCGTAGTTGACAATTATAGAATTCTGGTCGTAATAATATCTAGCAAACAAAATATTTTCATATGGAGGTCCGTGAAGCGAAATCAAATGGGGGGTCCATGCCCTTATGTTTATCAATTAAGGTGTCCTTGACGTGAAAAATGTTGAGAACCAAAGATCCGTAACATATCAATATATGTTGCATTATAAAATATAAGACAACGACACAACAGGAATATCAAAGTGCGGAGAAGGATCAGGGTAGGATTTGCAAGATGAGAGGCAAGCAAGCGAGTGTGTGTGTGTGTGTGTGTGTGTGTGTGTGTGTGTGTGTGTGTGTGTGTGACGGAGAGAGAGCGCGAGAGAGAGAAAGTCATACAAACAGCATGTTGAATCGGACCAGCAGTTCCACCCCTGAGCTTAAATCCGAGTGCTGACTTTATCCCTCCTCAGGGACTAGATGTGAAACACTCGGGGGAATAGACAGTGTCATTGTGACCAATGGTCTGAGGCACGGACTAAAAAAGATTAACATTTCCATCCTACCGGGGCAAACACTCACAGACTAAAAGTCAATGGGCTGGTTGGCCCACCGACTGTGTGGAGTCTCCCAAGTGCACGCTGATAATGCTTCTTTGAGGTGTGTGTACCAATGAAAGAAAGAGAGAGAGAGAGAGCAATACAGAGAGATTCATTTATGTTTTGCCCACGTTTACATGGATTTATATGAATGTTTATGATACAGTATGTTTATGCATGTATGGTTCTGCAAAGGGTTGTATGTTGAGCTATAATCCAGGGATTTTCTCCTACACAAGCTGCTCCTAAAGCGTCTGTCAGTTTTATGTTGCATTGCAGTATCACTTAATTGGCTAGCACAGTGTTATCAATTTCTGAACATCTATTGCGGTCTGTCAAAATTAGATGAGACACATACGAGGATATACAAGAAACACTCAGAAATGCAAGCTCACATAAGCACAAAGTCTCACACAGGCACTCACACAACTGAACAAAAGTAGATTTTGTTTGTCCTTGTTGTACTTCAGCTGTACGCTCTAATGAGTTGTCACTGTACAGTATGTAAATGTGTTGTTGTTGTAGTGTGTCTGAGGCAAGGTCTCTCACCACCTCCTAAGATGTTTTATAATCATCGGGACATTAATTTTTCCATTTGCAATTCAAATCAACACATTTCTCTGATGAAGATGGTTCACATGGCCACTTTCTGACAGAATTATCAGCTCAATGCGTATGTGCTACATACTGTACTTGAAGTATGTTTTATATGCACAGCTATTTGGCCCAGTCATACATTATTCATGGATATTAAAAGTTTACTTTTATGAAACAGCTAATCTTTCATTTGAGTATCCTTGAACTCTCCTGCTTTGCTTTGCACTATTGCTATTCATCGCTCCCTGCATAAAGGACAGGGTTTAAACGTTTAACATTATCCAGGGCTCAACACTAACTTGTAAAAGCGGTTGCCAGACTGGAAATCAGGCAACAGCTTTTGGTTGCGGAAACTGAAAATGTGGTTGCCATTTTCAGTCACCTTATGTTTTGAGTAGTTAATATACTATGCAGATATACGTCAACTTAATAATGCAAATGCAACGTAAAAGAATAAAAGCTTTATTACAGTAACCAAACAAAATTCTTTGCAGTTTGTGTTTTATCTGACACCTTAGAGAATTTGAATCTTAAGTGTTATCAGTTAAAGGTATAATATTCAAGAATTTCCTAAAAAAAATCAATGTATAGACTAATACAAAAATAATCCCTCTCACTCATCAGTTATGACCCAATACTAGACACACTAAGTGTGTGGTGGTGTCTGTATCTACAGAGACCCTTTTCTTATTATTTTGCTGTGTTCGGGATGTTTCTATGTTTCAGCAAACAGCCTTTCGGCTCCACGTGGGGGTGTAACCCAAGCCCCCAGGAAGAGTGCCGGTCGTTGATCCCAATTTTCGTAATGGCCAAATGGCGGTACTACCACGTCCGTGTTTGTCACGTGATGCTATTGGGCCCAAAAATACTTTTTTCCCATAGACTTAGATTGGGAAAGAGACGTCTGTAACTCAGCGGCTAATTTTTTTGAGTTAAATCAACTCCCCAGTACGAACACTCTAATAGCCCTTATTTAAATCATTAGGTCCTAAAAGTTCTAAAATGCACTAATAGCCGAATTCAGAGTTACTTCCCTTCCTCCGTTCATGGGAATGAGACCCAGACCGTGACGAAATGGAGGCGGAAGATCGCCGGAAGATCCTGGTATTTTTCCAGACGAAAGTCGAGCCATTTTGGCATCATGCGCCACTGTGCAACTTTCATAGGAATCAACGGGGCCCCGCCTCTAACGTTGTATCCAGCTCTCTTAATACATCCATTGTGTAACCCCCCGCCAATAACAGCGTGCAGGATGTGCAGCCCGTTCGGGTCGTCAAATATTTGCTTTCCCCGCTCCCCTCGGCGTCTAATACTGAGGCACAAGCATTATAAATCAATGCGTACAAGTCCCCCTTTAGCTCTGTTAGATGCAAATCGGCTGTATTTCACGGATGAGAACGGGTTGTGTGTTTTTATGTGCATGTGCTCCAGACAGTTTTTCCCTATGACCGAGAGCAGGGCTTAGCCACACACAGAGCGGACAGAAGGAAGCCTGCCCTTCTGCTGCATTCATTCCAAATCCGGCAACTCGGCATTGGGTTGTGCCGAGCTGTGCACAGTTGTGGTCGTGCTTATTTATGCTTTAGAATGTAACCGCCATGAAACAATCAGAAAATAAAGTTTTATTTCTGTGATTCACTGCTTTGTTCTCACTAACGCCGCTCCCTCTATTCATTCACTCTATAGCTTGCTCGTTGAGGCGAGGAGGAGGGGCTACATTTGAATGTTGTGTGTTTTCAAACAGCAACCGACAACGGTTAAATATTATACCATTAACTTATCCACCCTCAATTCCTGGTATGCAAAATACCAGTAGTGCAGCTGTTGAATGAATGAATCCAGCAGGTCACTGGTTGCTTGTTCATCCATTCTCTCCCTTTCAAATTTTGGTTTTCTGGACTTTTGTGCTGATTCCCACCGCAGATCCATTTGCCCTTCAGCATTAAAGTCTTGGATTTTGGGTCCCTCAAGTGACACCGACATCAGCTTATCCATCATCTCTACTTTCAGAGATGACCTCCAATTAGTGACACTGTGGGTGGCTAAATGGGATGCCCCTAGAGCCTGTCTTTTATAGAATCAGATTAGCCTTTTCTCATCTCATTAAGCATGCCAGGCCATTTGACATAGACATCAGTCTGGTTGCACCTCCAGGGCCACACAGGCCACGACAGAGTTTCCTGTTCTTCGATATAATTCATTATGTACCGTGTGAAACAAAATGGAAGTGTTCAGTTGTTTTCTGTTGCCAACACACATGTTCTCGGTTGAGTTTGAACAAAACTCAAACAAGAGAATAATCTGGTATGTCCTCGCAGTCCTACCACAGTAACATTGAGGAAAGCAGCATTTCTACTGTGAAGAAATGAGTCACTGTGACCAACGCACATGCAGACCTGACGCCAGTTGTGTAGCCTTGTATCTTGTGTGTGTGTGTGTGTGTGTGTTGGCTCCCAGTAGGAGGTGGTAATAATAGGATTAGAGCTGGAGGAAGCAGACTGGTTTGGCTCAGATTAGATCCGCTCAATACTTGATGTTTGGCTTTGTTTGGGCCCTGTGTATTTATATGTGGGCACCTGTCTGTGTTTTGTGTGTGTGTGTGTGCGTGTGTTTGTCCACATTGGTAGATTTACCATACAATCGAGTCAAGTTAGCCAGAATTAGGAAACAAGGTCTAGTTCTCCATTCTCCTTCCAGTTCCTCCTGATTCCTCTCGCCTGTCTTTATGCCTCTTAAAAAAAAAAATTGTATTCCTAACTACCTCTGATGATTCGTCTTGCTCCCTCCTACTCCTTCCCTCTTAGTCTCCACAGCCTGTCTCTCATCATTTCATTCAGTTTCCCCCCCCTCTCGCCTCCTGCCCTTTTTCTTGTCCCTAACTATCTCTAATTCTCTCTATCCCTACTTGGCTCCCCTCAGTGGTTTCATCATCTGGCCATAATCACTTTCCTCCCTCCTTGTATTTTTTCGTCTTCTTTTTTTCAACCACCCGGTCTCTCTTCTCACAATCTGTCCCCCTGTCGTTTTACTCCTGATTACTAATACGATTTTCAAGCAGCCCAGTCGCACAGCAGTTTGTGAAATAGTCACGGAATTTAACGTATTGATTTGTGTACAAAGATACAAATTTCATTTTTTTTTTGTGATGGTCAGCACAAAATCAATTCGTATGTAATCCACATAATTGTGAACCGGGAAGTATAAAGAGCGGCGAACGCCGCGTAGGGAGGAGGTCGGGGTGGGTCAAAAAACACAGGACTTTCACCCAGGAGAGAGGTGTTTGTGTTCCGCGTGAAAGTCAAAGTTGCGTCATTTGCCACATAACTTCCATACATAAAGCAGCAGTAGACGAGGTTGGAGCAAATATGATTAAAAAAAGTAATTTTTATAAAATTGTCAGTATATCCTGACAGTAGTGCATGAGACAGGTAATCTGAAAAAAAATCATGTGCCTCTGCGTCCTCCGGTGCTCCTAATGGCATCGACAAGATTTCACAGACCGGAGGAAAACAACCAGTCAGAGCTGATCTGGAGTCTGCCGTCCAGCTGCAGTCTATGAGCCGTCTGTCACTCACTCGCGAACTCTGACCAAACGGTCAAACTAGGCAGTGCTGATCAAATATGAATCAATATTCTGTTACTGTAATGCCTATTTCTCGCCTAAAATGTAAAACACTTGGATTACAATATGCTGAAAGGTTATTATGGAATTTTTGCCCAATAATGCCAAAAACGTTCTGCCTATTGAAGCTCTAAGTTACGGCACTTCCGGGGTTATTTTAACCCAAACCACGATCTTTTCCTAAGCCTAACTAAGTAGTTTGTTGCCTCAGCTTAACCAAGTCAATCTAGCCAATCAATTTGTCTATATAAATAGAATAAATTCAATTTCCTGACTATTTCACAAACTGCCGTGAGACTGTGTTGTTTCAAGGGAGTAATGTGATGCGTATGCTTGTGCATGCTCATGCAAACTCTCAAAGCAGCACCTACTCTGCCTGTCCATCGCAACAACCAGACTGACATGGATCGCAGCCAAACCGACACCGCGACACTGTGTTCTCCTGTTTCGGCCTTATGCAGCTCTTAAAATTTGCTCGCCCCGTCAGTGTATGAATATTTCATCCCACTGAAACATGAATTCATGACAGTGCTTTTGAGACAAAAATGCTTGACCTACAATCCACTGCTTTTCCAAAAAGCACTTTATTTTCATAGCACTAGGAATCAGAATTGCTTCATTTCATACAGCCCATAATACATGAATACGAATTTGACTTGACAAAGATATCTTAACAACTTTGCATGGTCACACATTGTGATATTAGGATACACAAGTTAACTGAGAAACCTTCACTCTTGCACATTTCAAAATATATATTCAAACACGCACAAAGTTAATAAATCACCAAAACCATCATGCTTACTGTACATGCTTTTTGCTGATTTTCTTAGTAAGAAATTGTCAGAGCCAGAGCACCATGACTGCTTTCTATTTCCTGTCAGCTTTATACTTGAACTGCTGTATTGGTCTCCTTGAAGAAGTGAACTTTCTCTCTTGAAAGTGAATGGTACTGTGAGGCTATCTTTGTTTCATCATGGGAGCAAGGCCACAGTGATACAAATGCGCACAGACAAGTCATGCAGCATAATTCCCTTAACAATGTCAGTAACGTAACATGCACACACACACTCCCACACACACAGAGGCCCACACCATGCAGCTCACACCTACCTCTCTGCCCTGCTCAGACACACACATACACACATTGAATATTACTGACTTTACATCCAATAATTGGGAACCCCGTAATTGTGTAATTCTACATTTGAAGGTACTGCATGTGCATGCATGCTTCTCTGTGTATGAGGCACTGCAAGTGTGTGTGTGTGTGTGTGTGTGTGTGTGTGTGTGTGTGTGTGTGTGTGTGTGTGCATGTGCAAACGCGCAGGATGTGAAAGTTATTCTAGTGGAATGTGTTCTCATTTGAACCCGTCAGAATCTGTCCACCTCGTTAGACAAGGGTCTCTGAGACGGAGAGTAGGCTGGCAGGATAGGGGGAGGAAGAGAGGAGGACAAGAGAATTGGCGTCATTTATCAGAAAAGAGGGAAGGATGAGGAGAGACAGCTTCAAGAGAGACGGTCAGGAGGCGAGGATTTTCTCTGACACCTTGTCGTTCAATATTACCAGCTTGTTATTAGCTGCATCAGAACGCAACCTTGCATTAGTCAGGAAATGGACCGGGCCATGTCACCTAATACTGCACTTCACTTTGGTGATACCTGGCTTTTTTTACAACTTGATTGATCATATAACAGCGTTCATAACCGCTTTTTCAGTTGATGTGAATATCCACTTAAAATCCACTTATTGCACATCATCGTCATCATCATCATCATCATCATTATTATCATCATCATCATTTCAAATTAGTCTCTATAGGACCTACAGTATGAACGTAAAGTGTCAGTGAAAAAAGATCAAATTAAAAAAATTATAAAATACTAAAAAAGATAAAGTAAAAAGAACAGCTGATAAAACAAAACAAAATTGAAAATAATTAAAATCGGAATAACAGTTAACAAATATTTCTGTCAAAGAAGGTTGTTAGAAGGAATAAATAAGATGGTACTAAGTCGGCTGACCTGAGAATCCCAAAATCTCAAGAGCTCAGTTTTTGCTACAAGATGTTGGTTTATAAATCCACTGAGTCACTAGAGTTGAACCTGCCCCATCAGCAGACTATGTCGAGAGGTTTAGAACATAATGTGACGTTCCAGCCTCTGAAACTTCTGAACCTTATCAACAATAACTGTAGATGTTGCAGGTGTAAAACGAAGCAAGATTCTGCAACTGCAATGTCTGTTTTTTGCTTCAAATTTATTTATTAACCGATTTTACGAGATAAATTTGTCCTTCTCCAAAGCAGTCACCATGCTTTCCCATGTTTGTCCATTAAAAACAATACATTTTCCAGATCAAGTGAGGAGACACGGACTTGAAATTGATGCTGATTGGACCTGTAAGAAACCTGAGTAACCCTCTGTATTTACCACCTTACAGTTGATTTTGCTGCAAGCTTAAAACAGGCCGAGAGGTTTCCCAAAACTGTACAGAATGGAGTTGAAATGATTTAGCCTCAAATGTACCAGTTAAATCACTAAGAGGAAGCTAATAGATATGGTACAACATCTGGCCTACATTAATTTTACGAGAACTGAGCTGCACCAGGGTACTGGAGGTGTTAGAAAGAGCAGTTAAAAGCAGTGTAAGTGAACCTGACCCGAATCATCAGTGTCAAAACAACAGTGTCAAAAGCAGCACAATATAACTGGGCAGTCACCTCTGTCAGTGGCAGGGAGAAGGTTTAGACACACTGACTAGAGTGTAGAGTGTTATAACCATTGGACGTGCTCTTGAAGTAGATCCAATGCTAGAGAAGGCATCGGTGTAAATACATAAAGTTGCTAGTGCAATAATGAGGACATGATCCCTCACTGGCATCCCACACACGAACACTGCCAGTCATGTTCGATGATGTAGCTGGCCAAGCTGCGGCCGAGGACTGAATCCGAGGCGCTGTCGTGGTGGGCAGCATTTCCAGTCAGGTGACTTTGGTTTTCCATTTGAAACTTTTCAGTAAAATTACTAATAAATGCACGTTTGTTCATTCAGCAGGTGACTGTAAATCTATACTAATACTAGAGGCACTATGTTACTTGGAAGAACAATAATAATCAATGTAATTTTTCTGTTTTAATTGTTATTGATAAAAGCATAGCACTTATTGACCATTTGCTGCATGTTTTAATTACAGTGGCATGTTATTGCTTTAGTACATATTGCTTTTTTAAAGCACCGCCTCTCATCAGTCATTGATTGCTTTTAATATGTGAACTTCCTGGTTGGGTGCCTGGGTGCAGTTTGACTTGCCTTCACTTTGAGTTCGAGTTCCCTTGCCACACGGAGGCAGTAAACGCCTCAGTGGTCTGTTCTGAGATTGATCTCCAGACCATTATGTGTTTGTTATATCTTTTGTGCTTTGTGTTTGCTTCAAATCCAAGCTGATTGTACCCCAGCTAACGTCCTGCTGGCAATTAACTCAATGCACCGAGGAAATATAATAATTTCTGCAATTATTATTTTGACCTTTGAGTTTATCTAGTATGACTGATGTGGTTCCTGACTCGGAATGGAAGAGTGATCCATAGTAACATGCAAAATGACATAACCAGCATAGTGGTTCCCCAAACCGCCTTAAAAATGTTAATCATAAAAAATCATATGATCATCAGAACGGCAGAGATGTAACTGTGTCATAATGTGAACTTTTAATGACACTCTACTACTATTCAGTATGCTCACTGCTCTGTATAAACAGCTATTTTCAAATCATTCAAACGTTTTAATAATTGAGAAAAAAAACCCACTTAATTTTTCCTTTGACATGAGTGTGATATTAGATATCAAATTATCAATTTGCCACAAAATTGCAGGAGACATGTAGAGGGAAAACACTGATTAATCACACATACATTATTTAGTCATAGTGAGTACATTACATGGTGAATACAGTGATTTAATGAGTCCTTGAGACAATTACATTAACTAATTAGTTATTGCTCATGTAAAAATAATCAGCCCACATTACTAAGTCATTAGCCAAGAGTTTGCCAGTGGTCTAGCAATATGAAGCTGTAATTCTTGAAATATATAGGCTCGCATCGAATGTATTTCAGCAGATAATTAAACTGTTGCTCTTGCCCGTCTCCCTCTCTGAGTTTAACCTATATTCTGCAACATTAACCCTTTGATCTGCACATGCCTGATGGGTAACATGATGAATCTGGGGATTACACGTTCAAAACGGCAGCACAACATCTGTCCAGCTGTCTCACTTAAGCATGCACGCGCAAACGTACACAGACATACTCTCACTTTCACTTTCCATCTTTTTTGTCACTCCATACATACAGTTAGGTAGCATAGTCAAAGTGTGTGTGTGTGTGTGAGAGAGCGAGTTTGTGCGTTTGTCAGACCGTGCATGTACGTACATGTGCGTACGCACAAGTCCCTTTCTGTCATAATGGATGTTGGAAATCTAGCCACCAGCTCATGTGGAAGAGCGCAGTGGAAAAGGGCATTGTGCCGCAGCTAAGACAAATGTTGTTATTACTCTCAGCCTTTGCATTCAATTTGTTTTTTAAGCCGCTTGAATACCCCATTTACAGCCCAAGATTAAGTGAATTAATCTTTGGGCTACTTCCATTGAAGAAACACTCCTCCTTTTTCTCTTTAGACTCAGAGGAAAAGCACAGAGGCAGAATGAGAACATACTGTAGCCAGCCAGTCACTTGGAAAACATAACCTGTGTATTTCTGTGTGTGTATCTCTATTTCATAGTGAAGCTGCAATGTGTGCATGTCCTGACTGTGTGCATGACTTGGTGTGTGTATTTGTGAGTGTCTCACTGTGGTGCATGTATGAGTGACAGAAAATTAAGAGAAGAAATGTAACTGGAAAGGCAAACTGGAGTTGTCTACGTTGTTTATGCACACAACATTTATGCTAAAATCACACCACTGCTTTCAATAGACTTGGCTTAGGGACAAATAGATCTGAGTGTGTGTATATGTGTGCAGGTATGTTTGGATCTGTTGCTGCAAATGAACACATGTTCATTGTGTTCCCTTGGGCGTGCTTGAATGAACATGTGTGTGTCTTTACGTGTGGTTGCATGCATCGTGTGCGCACATGTTCTTGTGGAGTGTGTGTGTGTGTGTGTGTGTGGACGGGCTCAGCCAGGAGGAAACAGCGGTTAAGGTGCTCAGTAATTGGGATGTCCAGGTCTGGTCTCTCGCAGAGTCTTGGAACAATCTCTGATTGCCACAAACACAAGGTTTCACACAGTATTTGTGTGTGTGTGTTTTTATGTATTTTTGACCCCGATCCTGATCCGAGTTCTTTAATACTGGGTGTCTGCCGGTAACGAGTCTGATCCAATACTTAAATATTTGTTAAATATGTATCTGACACATTGAAATAACAAGCGTAGCCTTCTAAATTTGGCCCACCTTATTTATTTACGACCTACTTGATGCAAAGACTGAAGGTCCTTTTGTATACTGCTCTTTGCTAATAAGAAAGGAAAGCTAACCGATTTGTTACCGTCTGAGTTTAACAAATCCATGGATTTTGCCAACCCAGGCGTCAATCACCGGTGCGACCAAATCAATTTTCACATTCAAGTCCTAATCCCAATGTCCCCCCTAAGGCCTTCAGCCCTGAAGCCTCAGGGACTTGATTGACGTCACCTAGTAAGTTGAGTGTGAGAGGCTGCAAGGGCTTGAAATAGTAAAAATACAAATGGGACTGCACTTTGCAGAGACATAACATGTAACCTTGAAGATTCCAATTGTGGGTTTTTATTTTAAATTTTTTTACTGCCTATTTGAACATCTTCCAGGCTCTTACCTTACGAGATGAGAGGTAACAGTCGAAAGATGAATTTACTTGTTTTTGTCAAACTTCATTAACCAAAATTAAAAGAAGTGGTTGATGAATAAACCAGCTGTGTAACATAGTCTAATACTTGCATTACTCTGATTTCACGTGTTTTTAATTTTATCTTGTTTTTGTTTTTTTACGCCTCCGGGCTTCCCCAGGTAACTGTGGTAACCCTGTATATAACGTCACAGTGCTATGAATTGTGGGTAATTCTCTCAGGCGAAGTCTGCAGAAATGCAGACTTACCAAAAGTGCTCATAAAAGGCTCAAAATATGTGCGAGAAAGCCCTCCTGCACTTGACGATTTGACAGTGGGACAGCCCTAAACCCTCACGGACTTCGGAAGAACACGCCTCAAAGTCTGTGAGTGAGGACATTGGGGTTGGGCCTAATTGTCACTCGCATATGCAGTGAAATGCAACACTATTGGCTGTCATTAAGGAGATCAGTGCTGCAACACTAGCAGCACTGACATGACAAAACACAGTAGAGTTCAGTAAATAAATGTACTGATTTTGATCTGGTTGTACGCAGTCTGTACAGCAACACACCTGCCTTGGCTTTAACACATCTTTCTGTGTGTGTGCGCGGGCGGGGGGCAACGAGTTGCTTCAGGTGAACACATACTTATAGTTGTCAATGTGTATGTATGTGTATAGCAGAGCCTAGGTGTGTATGTGTGTAAGTGTGGACACTTAAAACACCTTTGTGTGTGTATAAGATGGAGAAAAAGCGAGAGTTGAGGCGAGATGTGGATGTGGTCCATTAGCTCTGGTTCAAGGTGCTGTTACAGTGCGAGCTAAGATTAGTCAGACGGGGGTCACTGCTTCCTCTTTATACCTTTCTTTCACCTGCCTCCTCTCGGCCTTCCTCTATATTTTTCTTTCACCGTGGCTTTTTTTCACCTTCTTCTCCCTCTCTTGGTCTCCATCTGTCTTTGTCTATGTGCTCGTCTCTCCCCTTCCCTCATTTCTCTCTTTTGCACTCCAGACTGTTTCATTCACTCAGGTTGCCTCTCACTCTTATCCGCTCTTCATTCTTCTTTCTCTCTGTTTAATGCCACCTTGTCTTTGTCTCTCTTTCATGTTGCTTCATATCTTGGTCTTCTGACTTTCCTTAACCATTTTGTCTCTCCTTATCTTGCTGTCTGTACCCATCTCCTCTTTATGTACGTTTCACCTCTCACTCAAGCTGTCTAGATTATCAGGTCTAAACGACACTGACACAACATTGACTTGACAAAAGCAAGCCTTGGTTTGGTGACCATGACACCGATGCTGGGCCCACACCTCCTCTCATATCATTTTTGCACTATTAAGATGAAATAACTGCTTGAAATGCCTTTTATTGTATGTAGTGGAATATTTTCTCAAAGAAGAAGTGAAATATTTCTGCAAGAAATCAACAACAGATTTAGCACATCAGCTAACTAAATGGCACTTTATAGACAGCAGGCTACTTCAGTCATGCTACTTAGAGGAACCAGAAATATGTCTGAGATTTGTGATGTTAAAATACCTGCATTTCTCTCCTTCTGTCAATAAATGCAACTAATTAGTATAACTATTTCTTGCATTTTGGGGTCAGGCCATTCAGAAACTGAGCTTTCCTCAATTCCACTTATGCCTTTTGCTTTTTATCAATCAACTCGTTCTATTTAAAAAGAGCAGTCCCCTAAATTAGATTCTTGTACAGCTTGCATTTGATTAGTCAGTGATTTTCATTTCTGCCAACTCTACCTCTGCACTTATACTGGCTCAATGAAATGTGCGTCAGCTGCTTGGACTCTTTTAGGTTTAGGAACCGTGGCCAATGAACTATTCCATGAACCAGTTTCTGCTTGTGAAAAATGGTGAGTTCTCGAAAGGGTTTCGGTTACTGGGAAATGTGTCTGTGTTGGACTATCTTTTTCTGCCGCCACCCCTCCTCCCACACAGTGAAGTCTGTTAATATGCTCTCCAGCAATAATTCCGGTTAATCCTGACCTTTTGTGGAAATAGGTCAAATTACTAATTAATATGCTGTGTGAGTTTATTAAGAATGAGCTCAATTTAGAGCTGCTGAAAGTGTCACAAAGACAATATTGAAGACAGCAGCACAGCTGTAGATTGAGTTAGGTCAATCCTTTAGCAGCTCAGTTGATTAATTTGGAATTTCATTAATTCCCCATTAAACTGTTGGTTAATGACTGCACAGCGTTGAAAATTCACTGCGCGCTTCCAAATTGTGATTCCAAAATGTACATATTTGGGAATTAGTTTTAATATCATTACTTAATAAATGCTCATCCTGTCTGCTGGCATCTCCATCGGTTGTCTAGAGATGAAATGATGGTGGCCAACGTGGAGGGGATTACAGCATGGCTGATCACAGATCAGTTTCAGCCCTTTAATCTGTGTCTGGGACGACCAGAGATGCTGACTGAGTACATGGCAGAGCGGACAGGGCAGACAGGAAAAATCAAATCTGATTTATAGATTTATCTACTCAGTCACAACCCTACCATGCTCCTGTATTTCGATGGATACAATAGTAAGCATTCTGATTCCTGCGTGCACGTCTGAGTATGAATGGGTTAGTGACTGTGTGTACGTGCGTGTGCTTGCATGTGCACATGTCAGTTTGTCTCTACAGGTTTCTCCATGCGTTGTTTCGGAAATGGACAATCAGACGCGACATCGACTCTCGCGCACACATACACACACACACACACACACACACACACACACACACACACACACACACACACACACACACACACACACACCTTCGTAGTGCAGCAGACATCTTCTTTGCTTTTTACTAAGGAGGCAGAAAAGTGTGCTATCGATTGACTGTGAGAGCAGAGGAGAGGCGAATGCTCTTTGGCACCCTTTGAAGGACACAAAGTGCTGCCCTAAAAGCTCAGTGTGGGGTCTGGTTCTTTGGCTGGTTGTGAAGCTGGTGTAGTCCGTGCACCAGGGTGTTTAATCAAGCCTTTATAGTCCCCGGTGGTCAGTGACATAGGCAGTCAGCCTTTTGCTGGCAGATGGCTGTGGCCAGCAGAGCAACAATACATTTTGATTTGGTATTTCGATTGTTATTCAGTTATTTGTTTATTTTTAGAATAGTTCCCTCCCAGTCATGATACTCATCCCATCAGCTATTTAATTTAATGATCTCTTTATCATTGTTTTTAATATATTTACATGTACTTAGTTAGTTCATTCACCAACTCACCAAAGTTTATAACTTGTTTAATTATTCGTTGGCATTATTTTGTGACTTCCAACACAGTACTTTATAGTGAAACAAATACGATCAATGTTGTTGTTGTTGTGGGTCAGTAGCTTAATTGTTGAATACCTTTCCAATCTTGTAAACATTGTGTTGGTTTTGTGTGTGAATGGTTAATTGAGTCTGTGTTAGTCAGTTTGTATTTAGTGTTTTGCACAAACCAAATAAAGAAATAAGCTGACTGGTTTCTATAATAACTCAGTATAAATGACAGCATTGCTCATCAAATGCCAGTCTTAACAGAAAATAAACTTAAACTGCCAATTGCTAGCCATAAATTTGAACAGATGAACAACTCTTTTTTTAATGAAACAGAACTGGAAAGGCAGTTAGTTTAAAAAGCAGTCCTCCCACAAACGTTAAACTTTACCGAGAGGCTATAACAAGATTCCCCAATTTGAAAGAGAGTGACATTTTTTTGCCCTTTAAAACCTGACGGCTGCCACATTTATTGGGCTTTGGTTCAACGTAGATGATGTCAATTGGCAATTTATAACTTGAAAAAGCACACTGCATGTATTACCATGGTGCAAGATACTTTAGATAAAAGCATCCAATAAATGGCTTACGCTTACAAGAGACCACAAATGAACTACAAATGATTTTATTCAATTGGCCACAAAAGGAGTCAAAGTCTGTACTCATCCAGCAGTTTAACCAAACCAAAAGTGTTGAATGGGAAATAATGTAGTCCTCTGCCCCGCTATACTCTTCTCTTTCGATCCTCTGGATTGCTCAAACAACATCAGGCAATCATACTTAAACCTATACTCTATATATGCAGACATGCACACACAAATAAACACAGAGCCACACAAAATCAGTGCTACTTTCATCTCCCAGATAAAGGGGTTGGCATGGGAGAGAGGAACTGCAGACAAGGGCACTGGAAGTGTTGTGTTTAGTCAGCAGAGTGTGTCAGCTAGCTAATGGACAGACAGGCCACAGACTCTCCCTGAATGGGATCCAAAACCATTAGCAACTCGCACACTTCAAAGAGGTGGTAATGGGTGATCTTGTGAAGCCATCCTAATGGGGAGTGTGTGCATGTGTGTGTCTTATTTACCTCTGTGCAATATAGTATGAATAACAGACTGCGTTGCTATGGTCCCAGTTCTGATGTCGGACTCTGGCGGACCGTTTTGTGTCAAATTATTGATTTCTTAAGTAAGTAGCCGTGTAATAAGTGGGATAATGTACAGCTAGCGGGTCATTGTTGTGAAACAAACACATTTGTGCAGCATCGGGGTTTATTTCACAACAATGACCGGCTCGCTGTACATTATCCTTTACTTGTAGAAGTGGAATTAGGTGGTATATGGGAATGGTGACATGTATTGATCAACAAATTAAGTGATAACCTGTAATACCTGAGATCAATATGGCCATTGTCTTACACAGGAAGCGTTTCAGCAGTGTTTTCCACGTTTCACTCACACTCGTCAACACTACTCGTGTGGAAGCATATTTTTGTGCTTTGTCTATTTTCTTTGGTGTTGACCTATACACTCAATACATGCATTGAGTGTAGGTCATTATTGTATGCATGTACATTGCCTGAACGTATCCTGTGTAGACACAGACGGAGGACTGAAGCTGCTGCTGCTCTGCTGAAGTGCTGCTTACACTACGCCTTCTGTGCAGACGTGGTGTTAGTCTTTATAGTAAGAAAACAATGATGTTCTGATGACCTTTCACTTCAGCACTTTTGCGCTATGTGAGCATTTTATGTAAAGTGAAGAAGTACATTTTTCTAATCTCGGCCTATTGGATGTACATTATCTATATGCACTATCAGCAGGGTGCTGGCTCTTTTTCCATTCTATATTTATGCTATTCTTGGGATCCATGCAGCTGAAAAAAAGCAGTTGAATAGACTGAAACTGTTTTTAACAATACTGGTTTAGTGTTTAACTTGGTCTATGTTGGCTTGTAACATGATTTAAACTCCTTAGCGAGTATTGCACTCTGATCTGGTACCATGGAAAGCCTTTGCTGGTGCATGTGAGGTATCTGGAAAGGAGTAATTATGCTCAAATGGAATTACAAAAACAAACATATCTTCCTCTACAGTACATGTCTTTCCCTTGTCCTCTGTTTTCAATCTTCATTGCTTTACCTCCTGTTTGCTTCCCCATCTCTTTGTCCTTGTCTTTCTTTCCTTAAAGCTTTCAACTGTCCTGTTTGCTAATTTACAACCATGTGAAACAGTTGAAAACACTTAATCACACTATCTGAAATCAATTTCTCATATTGCCAGTTGTACAATGTACGACTGATAGCAGTTTATTCACAGTAACCTCTCTAAGAGCATCAAGATGCACTCTAGTTACATTCGACTCGGTCCGTCTACATACACTTGTCTGATACTCTCATCCAGAATGACTAACACATGACGTTCAACACCATAATCACAGCAAGATGAGGTGATGACATGACAAGAAAAAGGCTGCAGTGGGCATGAGAATAGTTTTGAAGTGCACTTTACTTTTCCAGCAGTAACTGCATAGTACCCTTGAGCAAGACACTTAACCTCTATGTCCTCCAGTAGATCCGTTCAGTGGCCACCAGACCGACTGTACTGAGCAGCTGTCAAATGGATGTGTGTTATACTCGGCACCCCTGCTACTGCTTCTCCAGATTCTTACTGCAGATGTATTCAGCCACCATGCATGGTTGGGACATTACAACAAAATGCAGCACATACTGTAGGATATTTCTGTTACACATCTGAGCAACCGCTTACTGCTTATTTTACACAGCGGCTGCCCCTCACTATAATACAACCATGAATTGACTTTGATATTCTTCACTGTTGAGTAAAATGCCTCTTGTCATCTCCTTCCATCATACAAAAACGGTTCTTTGTATTGTGGTTTTTAATGGGCTGTCTGGCAAGTCTGCATAGCTAAATCTACATTTTTGGGGAGTATTTTATTGATTTTTGTGACATTTCTTCTTGTAATGTAGCGTAATGTCAGTTAGAGAAGGCAAATATATGCCAGAAAGAAATGTTGATAACATGTTAACTCCAGTATACAGTATTTATGAGTCACTTTGCAGAATTTCAGATTATTGACTCTCAAATTATTGCCGTTGTCAGGTAAAAATATTGCATCTGTAAAATGTCAACTTTTCAGGAATTCTAACAACTTCTAAAAACTAAAAACATTATCTCAACAACATCATTATTGATTTGTTCTTCCATTTAGTCTGGTTCGGTTTCACGGTGCATGAATTGAGGCGGACCAAATTAGGTAAAAAATTTGCTGAGGGGCGTGAATGAAGGAGCACATTTATCTTTTTCGTCTCCAGAGCTGCCACTTCTATGCAGGGAATTGCGGACTTTGATATATTGCTTTCAAAGTTTGCTCACTTTGACTCGGCACTGATCTACTATGCGCACCAATCCCCTTTCCTCCCGTTAATCCACAATTACTTTATAAATATCACTATTTTCGTGGACTTTATTTAGCGAATTCTGTATGTTCTCTTCGGCCCAGATGTCACTCAAACATCAGACTTCTGCAGAAGACCAGGTCAGTCTTCTCTCTTGTCAATTACCTGTGTCCATCTCAACAAAGACCCACGCAGGCAGCCTGCATTTTTGTTTGCTTGGAAACAGTCCGAGACCGATTGCAAGAGGTGGTCTTGGAATGTTTCCAATTGTTGTTTTGATCCGCACCAGAGGAAGATTACTGCGTTCACAAATGCCCAGACGAACCGCACCAGGGGTTGAAGTGCACCAGAGTTTGATTTAAACAGACTAAATGTTGGGTTGTTAAAGCGCCCTTAGAATAGACATCTTTATTGTCCACTTGCGTGGAAAATTTGTCTTTGGCTTCACAGACACGCACACTTCACAGACGCTTCCTTTGCCATGGGTTAAGTTACATGAGATTAGGGGGAAAAAAATAAATAAAAAAAAAGTAATAATAATGAATACAATGATGAATACCAGTAATGGTGGGCCAAACAGTTGGGATGAGAGTGCTAAAATATTAATAGTTAATACATAATGTATCTTAAATAGACATCATAAAGAAACAGCAGCTGTCTCTAATATCTAATGAGATCATTTGTTAAGTAAAATGACAGAGGATTAAAGATGTTTCTCTTTGCTGTGGGAACCCTGTACCGTCGTCCTGAGGGGAGTTTTTCATATTCATTACACAGAGGGTGTAAAGGGTCCTGAACTATTAACAGAGAATTACATGCTACTGTAGAGGAACTGCCTGACCATTCATCACGGTGACTTACATCATACATACATATATGAGCACATTTTTCTGCTAATGCTTTTGAATGGAGGTTTATTTTTTGTTTTTCCATTTGGTATGTATATTTTTACTCAAGGAAAGGAACTGAGTACTTCCTCCACCACTGACGCCCGTACAGAACTTTCATCTGTCACTATGAGCAACTATGTCGTTCTACTGACAAGTTGTTGCTTTGTCTGGGGTCACAGTGGGAATTGCTGCACTTGATTCAGCACCAAAACACGTTTTAAACAGAAATTACGCTGCATAAAACAGATAGGAGCTACATAATGCAACACAATTGCTTGTGATTGAGGTGTACTTGACGACGATGTATTGAGAGAATACTCAAGAGGGGGATGCGTGAATGTGTAATGTACACTAGTGATAAATGCAATACAATGCATTAGCCATCCTTGTGCCAACACTACTGTATAAACAGTATATGAAGGAGGTGAAGGTGAAGGTAGTTCCTTTTTTTTCTTTCCGTCTTGTCAGCCTGCGTGCATCAAAAGCAACAAAGCAATTAATTGTATGCAGTACGTCTCCAGGGTCAGATTATTGAACCCAATTAACTCTTACTTTCAAAATCATCTATATGAGATATCAGAGAGATTTATATAGATAGTATCGTGAGGGTGGAGCTTGATGAAAGGTCATGGAATCAACAAAAAATCGTTCTTCCGATTGACACGTTAATAGGTACTTTAATCCACCTCTTACTTCTTGAGTTAATGATGTTCACAAACAAACCGGTAGACAATCACATGATCTCAATATGTGGCCGTGGTAAAATATATATACCGGTAATACAGTGGAAACCACTCAGTGATCAAGGTTACTTTGAATAACCGCTTATAACGATCAAAAAGCTCGGGACAGAATAATAAATGCTGTTAAAATAATTTGCTTATAGTAATCAAGTGGTCCGGTTACAGTGTTCTTTTTGGATCTTTTACTTTACTCCGTTGATGGAGGCTGGTGCTGCGTGGGAAAAAGATAGTAATTTTCTCTCAATAAAGAGAGTTTGCAGCAGTGAATCTGGGTGTTCCTCAGGCTAACTTACAGAAAATGCGCACTGGGAAAACACCTGTAGTTGAAGCCGCCCTCTCAAATCGATTGATAATGCCTGGTCACGTAATGCCCTCTTAAAGTGAAACTCTTAGCCGATCCTCAGCGCCACAACAGCGTGGGCAGCACATGCAGACGAACGGCACCCGCCTCCCTTCACGCCGCAAGCGCCTGGAGCTCACCCAAAAAGTGCTTTTGCCGAAGAATTTGCAGCGTGCCAGTAAATAGCAGAGCAGTACGTTTCATTACTTTATATTCATGTAATAAATATACAAATGTCAGTTAGATGGAATAAAGTGAAACATTAAAAATTCATTATAATTATCTGCTCATAGTGATCAATTTGACCCGGACAGACGGGATCACTTTAAGTTTCCACCGTTAATATAATAATGTAATAAAAGATAATTTTTTTTTGCTGATCTAACTATTAAAGATGTCCCGATCCCATCTCAAAGATCAGTATCGGGGCCAATCAAGGCATTTCTTAAGGTTATCGGCTATATTGAGCAATTGAACCACATCCGATCTGGTTTTACGTCAGCTATCACACAGGTGTTTTTACTCGCAAAGCTTTCATGCACAGCAACACATCGAGTGCAGCCCGACTCTCCGCTGTCCGTCTCTCCTCCACTCTGCTGAGCTCCATGTGTGTTTTAAGAGCAGGGGACTGAGCCCTGCCCGTGGCCAAACACCACACACCATGAATGACTGCAACACGCAGTACGAGAGTTTATTTATGTTATTTACCTCATTTATGTGCACTCGTGTTATTTCAGCTCAGAGTCTCTGAGCTGAGAGTCTCTTGCATTTCGCTGTCATCTCTGGTGCTTGGTGTTTCACCACAGACAGAACAGACAGACACAGCAGTGGATAGCTGACGACAACCACACCCACCACGCCACTGCAAGTGCAACAAAAGGCCCACTATAGCATAAAGCCAATGAGATGAATTTATTCATGTAATACGCGCAAAAGATGTAAAGACGACATAAATAAACACTCAACTGAATACAGTTCATTCACGTAACTCAGGCTGCACGGAAGCAACAAACACTGGGGGAAACTTTAAGTTATTTTATACTTTATTATTTTGTAAAATCTTGTATCATGAAATGCGGTCCTCTACTTTAATATATTTTCAATATTGTCTGTTTAGTTTCCTTCAAATTAGTGTCCTTCGAGGCCTAAATTGTTAGATGCCTTCTATTTGACACCACATGAACATTTCTAGTTTTTGTTTTGTTGTTTTTGTATAGTGGGAATCCAGCTTATTTGAAAGAACATTAGCATAAAAAAGAATCAATATGTGCTGCAGTATCCGAGGTCACTGTTGTTCTCGGGAGTATTGCTTTTTCTGCAATATAACATCAATATATTTTGTTTCTGTGTCCAATATTAACAAGGCCTGAAATGAAATGCATCTCCTTTTTTTGCATAGTGTACGTGCCTTCATCCTGTTGTCTGTGTTTTGCTGTTAAATGCACAACATACTGTATTTTTGTACAGGATGTTATGCATTTTACATTATGTAGTGAATGAAAGTCATTCAAACAACAATGTGTTGGTTATTGTTTCACAGAAACATGATAATTATTTTTACCGTGTGCGTACCGAGTGCAAACGGTGGAGTTATTTCATTCACCTTAGAATTCACCCCGAGGATGCATTTACAAAATTCACTCTGGACACAACAAAGGCATTACATTTATCTGAAAACAAGGTGTACTATTACTTTTTGGAGGTACATTTCTATTAAGCAGCAACATGAACCTCCACAGTTTTAGCAAGTGAAACAGAGAGTAAAGTTATTTATGTCAAGGCAGGTTTACACTGTGATAGCCCTTACTGTACTGTATTCCCTCCGGTGGCTCGACTGTAAGCGATGCTCTAATAATAAGTGTCTTAGCAGGCTACAATTTGACTCGCATCAGGGACTAGAGAAGAAAAAAGTATTTTTTCTACGCTTAAGCTACAATCAGTGAAGACTTGTCAAGCTCCGTCATGCATTTGTAATCTTCATCTCTGGAGAATAAGCCTGCATTGTTATTGAAAACAGCCCAAAAATATGACACCGTACTCTGCAAGACTGAGCGGATTTAGGAGCATTTGGAGATAACAGTCACTGCTAATATATTGACAAATCATATATATTGTAGGTCTCTAACTTAAAGCATTCTAACTGTGATCTATGGTTATTACTGCTATTTGGGGTTTCAAGGTAATGACTCTGGCCTTTGGTATTTAGTTTAAAGTGTGTATAAAGGTTAGAAGAAACAGGTTTTGCTATTACATGGCTCTTCTCTCCTAAGTTACCACAACAAACCCCCATTATTATGTTGTTATCGCAGAGCTGTAACGTAAAGTGCTACTAAACAACCTGCTTAGCAGCACAACAGCAGCAGGTCGCCCTCTCGACAAAAAAGAGCCCCTCTTGACAACTCTGAAAGAACAACCCACAAAATCCACTAATATTATCCAAGTAGGCTACCTCTACAGAGTCAAAAATCAAATCTTTTCACCTCATTTTTATATCAAGGTAAAAATAAAAATGTCCCAGAAGCACCCTCAGGATTCGACTCTAGTTTTCTTTAAAAGAAGCACTGGCCTTCCACACTTCTATTACTGTATTTCTTGTTGTGTCGCTGATGAGCAGAGGAGACACAGGAGAGGAGAATCAATCCTTGGCCGGGTGGGTGCATGTAGTTCCAGAGGTAGGGCTCGGAACAACTACACCGTCTAATTTATTTTTCTGCTCTTCAAAGTTATGTTTTGTCCAGAGCCCGAGTGAGCCCAGGGCCCTCCTCCCCCACCCCTGAGAGCTGCGAACAAAATTTTATATGGCTGTAAATATTGATGCTTTGAGAAAGACACAGGATAGCAAAAGCAGCTGCAACCCGCCGTACTGAAGGAGGAGGATAATGTGGAGGAATGATCAAGGATGTTTGAAGTCCTGCAGAGCTTTCTTTCACTGTGTGATGTGAGACATTTTCTTTGTTATATGCAGTGTGTGCGTAGAGTCTGTCTTTGTGGTGTATAAACTAGTAGAACGACTCCAGTCTCCCATTAATAGCAAATGGGTGGCTGCAGGTAGCACCTTTCTATTGAGGTTGTGTTTGTTAAATAATGTACCAAGTCGGCTAATTATGAATAATATATCACTCCGCCCCATTGTTCCCCTTACTTTCCTTCACCTTACAATGATTAAAATGCCCTCCGCCCATCACCTCTCCATTTTTTCCTTTTCATTTTACATCTTTCATCATCTCCCTCCCCCTCTTTTGCTCTCTGTCCTGGTTTCGCTCTCTGTAGCGCTGATTCATAACAGTTTCCAGCTAAATCATTAGCAATAGATCCATAATATCCATCTGAGATGGTGTCAAAAGGTTGAGATTTTTTGAAAGATTTTGATTGCATCGTTGTCTTTACCATTATCAATGCGAACCGTGATTGTATTACCTGGCCTTGTTACTGAGTTAAAAACCTTGATGTTCCCCAGACTCACTTTGGCTTTTTCTTCTTTAAATCCTCTCTTCCTTTGTGAAAGCAACCCACTCACTGCCACTCACTGCAGCCTCTCTCTCCTTTCTACCCTCACCACATGCAACTCTCTTCTCTTTTCTCTAATTTCTCCTTGATTCCTCTGCTCTGTTCTCCTTCTTTTAACCTCCTCTTTTTTTTTTTCACCTGCCACAGTGAGAAGAACAAAACGCATAAAAGCATCGTGATCTTTCACATTCTCATGCACACACACACACACATACCCTCCCACAGACAGACAGACACACACACACACCAAAATGTACAGACAGACCAGCTGCAGGTTCTGCTAGACTAGAGCGTGTGGTGACAAAGGACCACAGGAGATAGGCGAAAAAAAGAAAATCTTCAGCTGAAGTGGAGACAGATCTTATACCTACCGAAAAAAATCACACACATGGACATCGAATGGTCTATTTTGGCACTTCCGATCCCCCTTTTACATTATTTATTGTGCATATTTTAGTACTTCATAACAAATATGACACTATATAGATACAGAGAGATAGAAGGAGCTGATAACAATGTGTGTTAGGGTGGAAAAAGAGCGAGACAGAGGGACAGATTGAGAGCAAGAAAAAGAGAGACTGACAAACAATGAAAGGAGAAATTGTTGAAGAGAGAGGGAACAGATCCTCGCAGTAACAGCGAGGTAGAAACAAGCCTACAGAGAAAAGCTGAAACTATTTTAGTGGAGAACGTGGCTACCTGGATCCCAACAGGCGTAAAATATATTGGCTTTCTTTGCTCTGTGCTTTCCCTGTTAAGTCCCATCGCACTCCCAAACTTCACTTCAAGGACTATAAATGGTTGAAGATATAGTTCACTAGACACATAGTTCTTATTTTTTGTTTCACTGAAAAAACATTAGCATTTTTTTTAAAGGACCACATCAATTTAAACCGATTTCTAGACTGAATGAATGTCTCCATGCTCCCAAAAGTTGTGCTTCCTACTGCAAAAAAGATGCTGACCACCATAAACTATGTCCTCTTGTATTTGGCAAAATCTCCCAGTAATAGAAAGTGAAGAGAAAACACAAACGGGTTGTTTGTAATGCGTAAAAGTTCCTTTTGAAAAAGAAAGAAATGGTTTACATTTCGGCTGTCAATCGATTTGAATATTTAATCGCAATTAATTGTATGATTGTCCATATTGCAACTAATCACACAATTTTTATCTGATCAAAATGTATCTTAAAGGGAGATTTGTCAAGTATTTAATACTCTTATCAACATGGGAGAGGGCAAATATGCTGCTTTATGCAAATATATGTATATATTTATTATTGGAAATCAATTAACAACACAAAACAATGATAAATATTGTCCAGAAACCCTCACAGGTACTGCATTTAGCATAAAAAAATGTATGCTCAAATCATAACATGGCAAACTCAAGCCCAGCAGGCAACAACAGCTGTCAGTGTGTCAGTGTGCTGACTTGACTATAACTTGCCCCAAAACTGCATGTGATTATCATAAAGTGGGCATGTCTTTAAAGGGGAGACTCGTGGGTACCCATAGAACCCATTTTCATTCACATATCTTGAGGTCAGAGGTCAAGAGACCCCTTTTGAAAATGGCCATGCCAGTTTTTCCTCGCCAAAATTTAGAATGAGGTTAGAGTGTTATTTAGGCTCCTTTGCAACAAGCTAGTTTGACATGGTTGGTACCAATGGATTCCTTAGATTTTCTAAGGTATAGGTTAGGTCTTACAACCTAAAAATCGCAAGTTGCGTTAATGCTTTAACGCGTTATTGTCACGTTAACTTTTACAACCCTAGTTTACAGATATTATTTATTTTCAAATTACCTGGATTTTTGTGATACTGGTGTCTGATTTTCACTTGTTTTTTTAAGATTTGAAATAAACGCTGATATGGGTTGAGTGTGTATTCCAGTGAGGTCCAATTGTATTCCAGTAAGGACTGAAACTAGGAGGCTTGAAGGATGGGGTAGCCCACCTTCACATGATACTTGGGGCGGCTTTGGCTCAGAGGGTAGAGCAGGTTGTCCACCAATTGGAAGGTCGGTGGTTTGATCCCTGCTCCGGGTCCTTGAGCAAGACACTTAACCCCAAATTGCTCCCGAAGGCATAGCCATCGGTGTGTGAATGACTATTTAGATTAGATCCTGATGGGCAAAGTTGGCACCTTAGCAGCCTCTGCCCTCAGTGTATGAATGTGTCTGTGAATGGGTGAATGCTGACATGTAGTGTAAAGCGCTTTGAGTGGTCTGAAGACTAGAAAAGCGCTATATAACTCCTAGTCCATTTACTTTTATTCATGTTCACATACTTAAACATAACTACTAGATGGGACACACACACCCTTGTACCTATATCCTTAAAAGGATCTTACATTTAATTTAATGAAAAATATAATCCTTCATCCTTCCTCCTTGTGTTGGAAGAAGTTTCGGCACAAATGACATTATCGTCTTGTCTGGAGGATAGATGTGAAAGAAAACACACACACAGCTGTCATGAATAAAGCATCCATATTCTCAACAATGCAGCATGTGCTGTGTTTTTAGGCCCAAAGCTATTAAACATTCCCTCTCCTTCTCTCTCTGCAGGCTGTCTAATGAGCCCGTGTTTGAAGTGCTTTTCTGTGTGTATGTGTGTGTGTTATTGAGCTTTCAGGGATTTATGTGTTTATCTTCCCACATCTTTCCGCATCAGTGTATGTCTTCCTTTCTGTGTCTGCGTGTGTGTGTACGCAAGCGGTATGTGTCATGCGATTGTGCATTTATTTGCATTTAGGCACCCAGCGTTGGGGGGGTTTGGGCTTGTATTCTCATCTTATTGCTTGTTAGAACAAATTGAGGGTGTGACGCCGTCATGCGTGGACACAATTTTCAGCGGCGTAATCAAGAGTAGATCGATTTTATTCAAATAAAGCCAGGGGTTGCTGTGAGCCAAATTCACGCCTGAAGGGCTTGGAAATAATGAAGCAGAGCACACAAGCAGAGGGGGGAAGTGTTTTGGAGATTCTAGTCTGACTCTAGCTTCCTTAGGCCAAAGCATTGAGGAGACAAACTGTGTAGTGCGCCGTACGGTGGAAGCAGTTTAGTGTGTAATCCTCCACAACAAGGTGTCACTTTGTTGGATCGCATAGATTTAAAATACACTTAAGTTTATGAATTCTTTAGTTTTTTTGGAAAGTTATTTTTGCTAATAACCAATCCGTTTTCACTCCCAACTCGTCAAATACCGCCGTTTGGTCAGTGCCCCTCGGCATCGGAAACCGCTGCACGGAGGCACAACTTAGCAACATCATGTGACGTACCAGGCTTTCAACTACCTCCAATAAAAATCCACTCGCGGCGTTATTCCACAGTCGGAGCAAGTGATGTATTAATAGTAGGTCTGCACGATATGAGGAAAATCTGCGATGTGTGATATCATTCTTCAATATTGCGATGACGATATGACTTGCGATAAATAAACAAATATTGAAGTGTGCATATTAGCTATACTTACGTCTGCCTCGTTGTCTTTAAATTCAGAACTGGATTAGAATTTCATATTTTAAATAGATTAAATGTTGTTTCTAGAGCAGCAACAGTAATGTTTACAACAGCAAAGTCACCATATAAAGTCATTAATTTCTCACTGGAAACAAATCTAAAATGTTAATAAAATAAATAATATTCCTGATTGACATTTATAAAGAATGAAGAACACAGACATCAGTCAGGATCAGTGCTTCCTCTTTTCCTTCTCCCTCTGCTGATGTAAACCACTGCCTGCAGGTACCGCTGGTAGAGAGATGAGGGGCTGCCTTGTCTCAGCCAGCAGATACGTTTACAAGAATTTTAAGATACGTGGCTGCTTTTGTTTTAGCTTGTTTGTAGCTATTTGCCGCCAAAGCTCCACAGCCCTGATACAGAGCAGTCCCATGAGTCACTAGTCACGTGACTCGTTAGTCAGCGAAGTTAACGTCAACCACGACCGTTTCCCAAACCTACCTAAGTTGTTGTGTTGCCTAAACCTAACTAAAGTGTTTTTTTAAAGGCTACTATGCATGTAACAAGCATACATTGACACGCTGTCCCTGGTCCGTCCAAAAGTGACGCTAGAGGGGTAACCCGTGCGTCTGTCTCCGATGCCGAGGGGCACCGACCAAGCGGCGGTATTTGACAAGTTGGGAGTGAGTATGTGTCGCAACAACGCATCTCCAATAGTGCTGACATAATGTTTTACACAGACGTTAAGAGCAGCTCATATTGCATCTCATCTCATTGTCTAGGCCTCTACACAAGTTTACTGTATTTGGTTTGTTCTAATAAGCTTTTAGCTTGTTCCACTCCAGTTATTTCCAGTTATTGCTATAAATCATTAGGGAGCAATAGCTGTTATGAAATAATTGAAAGTTCAGAATTCCCAGAAGCAATAGTTGATGCATTTTGCTTCTTGGAACAACACGTACTATAGCATGTAAACCCCTAGAACTGACTCATTTTTTGTGTTGTTGAAAATCCCAATTATTTATTTCCCGAGGGAACTTGAATACACTCGTGTTTTGATAACAAGCTGTGTCTGCTAATTATGTTTTGTCTGATTGCTCTCTTTCTGTGCTGTATTTGGCAGCTTTGTTCGCTCGTACCTGCAGCAACACACCGTACCTCAAAACTACCGAATACTGTAGTGAGATAATCAGTTAATATACTTTATTCCACTTGGAAGACATGCTCCTGGAGTTTCGGCTTCTAAGTGCCGATGTTATGTGTTCCTGTAAGACTGAATGCAGTGTTTAATTGGATGGATGGGCAGTGGCAGGGGAAACACATGAGGCCTCCAGTTGGCTCATCAGTAGTTTGTTGAGTCCCAGAGACACTCTCAATGCTAAACAAGCTGGACCAACCTGAACCTGACTAATTCTCAACATCACCCAGTAATTTACAAACTCTCTTCTGATCTCAATGGGAGAGAACCACACTTCAAACAGCATGCCGACGTTAGCCACATGCGAAGGGAAAGAGTGTTAGATTCCAAACTCGGGATGCACCGATCCGACTTTTTCAGTCCAGATGCTGACATCTGAGCTTTGGGTATCATCCGATACTGAGTACCGATCCAATACCAGCGTTTAATTAATAAGCTGTACAGTGTATGACTCACTGTGTGGAAGTGACTGGGATCATTCTTTTATGTGTAAAGCAACATCTGGCTTGACTTGAACATTGCTTTCCTAACTTTGTAAAACAAAATGTAACAAATAAATACATAGATATAAATTTAGTGAATTGTTATTTATTATTAAAATAATAAATCGTACACCAGCAACCTGGTAAAAAATCTTCAAAATTAACAGGAATTAAAATTTCTGTATATAATATATATATAGTATATGAACATAGAATTAAATTGAATAGATGGTGTAACAAAAAATCTTACAAAGTCCATATTGCACAATTCACAAAGTTTATCATTTTCTCTGTAGAACTAGAATTTCTTGTAACAGCTAACGTGTTTGTGTTTTTTTATTTATATTCTTCACTCTTGTGGTTGTGTCCCTAGCTTCGCAGTTATGAGCTTAATTTCACGCCCAGGTCAGAACGGAAAGTAATTCACTAATTCCCACTACAAACAGATGGTGTTAATTATGTTAACGCTAAAGTCTGCGGTGTAAAGCTTCACTGATGACTTAAAAAAAACAAAAAACGGCTGCATTATTCAAAGATGGAACATGTGTGCAGCTCTTTGTAGCCCATCGCTTTTTTTTCCTTCATCTCCTTCTTTCCATAATCCATCTTTGATGTGATCTTGTTTCCTTGATTTCTGGTATCTCATCATGTCTGTGTGCATAACTTTAATCAAATTTCCGTCTTCCTCCAGTCACTGTTGTAAGCCCAAAATCTCTGCACAACTTCAAAGGGTGTCTGTGAACCCATAAAGGCCTGTCTAAACCCAGGCTTTATCACTTTCTCTTCATGTCTGCTGTCTACCCTTCTTCCCCTCTTCCTTCCTTCCTGCGTGTGCTCTCAATTTTTCTTTAAACACACCTTTCTCCCTCTGTCAGTTTGGCTTTTCAACGTGACCGCCTCACCTCTCTGTCAACCGCTTATTTGCATTGCTTTTCTGTGTCTGTGTGTGTGTGTCTCATAGTCTATATATCAATTCCTGCATGTATCCATTTCCAGAATCCTCACTTCTCACAGTTCTCTGTTTAAACCTATGTGAACCGTTGCCATGGCGCTCAGACTGTCAGGCCAAGGTTGATGGGCAGAAAGATACTTGGACATGTGTGCCTGTGTGAGTGTGTTGCCAAAATGATTGGGCGAGAGCAGAGCAGGGTGAGCTCTGATTGAAGCTCGGAATAACATTAAGGCAAACCTTTCTATTCTCTGTCTCTGTCTCCTTAACTCTCCTTTGCATTCTGTCACTCATTGGCTGCCTCATCTGTCTCATCACTTAGACCATGTCTCTGCATCTCTCTCTGTATTTGTCAGACTATCTTCTCTCGAATTGGCCTTATCTACCTTTTTGCTGTATTTTTTGCTTATACATTTCTTTTTCTCACAGACTTTTTTAAGAAATGCACGGATAAGTAAGATAGATATGCAGTTTAGAAACATGCACAGATGCATATACAGTAGATACACACATACTGTAAACCTCCATCATCAATCACTGCATTTTTTCAAAGACAAGCAGCTAAGCAAAGCGTCTGATGATATCCAGAGGTTTTGAAAAGCGTCTTTGTGTTTGTATGTCTGAGTCTGCCTGGTTAACTGTATCCATGACCACATATTTGTTTGGTTGTGTATTAAGACGCCTCTTAGTAAGAGCAATTATTTTGTTTTGCTTGTGACAAATTGAAAGCAAATGCTGTGTTATTGCCAGTCGGTGGTTTGTGCCTCCTTTGAATGCTCGCCCTGTTATTAGCCGAGCCGTCTCTTGTTAGTCACTGTATTCCTTTTGGAGGACTCTATAACCGAGGCGGATATTATTTCTATGTTCTTGTTTTTCATCATAATTATTCCTCTTTAGCTCTTTGCTGGAGATATGACTACTAACATCCGTGTATAGATGCGCACGGAGAAAAGAAAAATGCCTACAGTTCCACACTCATAATCATTGGTTATGACCCGTGTAGTCATTTTAGCCTGACGTAACCAGTAATTTAAAGGTGCTAAATTACATATCTAGAGCTACTAATGTAGCAGCAAACAACAATTAGCTATGTGAAAGATATAGAGGAGTAATGTCTACCTGAGCAGAGAATGAAGTCACTCTCCTTGTGTGTGTTGTAGCTTCTCCGTGCTTTGTTGGCACATGTGAACATGCCCTACTGGCTAGCTCACGGTAGCTAACCCGCTCTCATACGGCGGTTAGAGCCGATAGTCGCAGAAGCGTAGCGCCCACCCTCCGGTTGTTTGCACTGTTAGCGCTGTTAGCACCATTAGCTGCAAGCCGCAGGTTCGCCGTCGCCATGTTGAGAGCTGTTGAGAGGCATTATTCTCGTATTTAGCATGTTTAATTGATGCAAAGATATGATCTGAAGAATATTATCTCACTATTCATATGGTGAGCTTTCATGTAGAGGCCATATTCAGAGGTGTAACAGGAAAAACATGCATCCATGCATAATTCATAAATGACCTAATCTTTCTCCCAAAGTACCGTGAGTGTAGAGAAATCATGAGTTATCATGCGGGCACGTCCCTTTAACAGAATTAGGCCAGCAACACCTCATGAAAGGCTCAATAGTATATTCCAGCGTCCCAGAAGCATCAAGCTCAGCACCAAAGCAGTAGTTACTGAGAGATGAAAGTGTTACATCCCGGCTTTGCCCATCTGCATTTCATCAGATATTTAATATTTACAGATTTTTAATGAAAACAGCTTGTGCTGTAAATACAAATTTTGAAATCATAATGTTTACTGGTAAAGATACCGCTATATATGTTGCCTTCTACATGGAGTGATATGGAATGCCCCTATTACGATTTTTACTGCAATCCTTTTATACATAATTGCACAGTATCTACACTATCTGCACAGTACTGTTTCATATCTGAAGTTCCCTCTGATCTCTTCTATTTGTCTAACCTTTGTGCTCATCTCTCGTCTCACCTCTTATTCCCTTTCTCTGCTCCCTGGCTCCTACGTTGTTCCCCTCTCCTCACCAGTGTTGTTTCTTGGGCTTACAACTTTGCTTCACACTTACGCACTGCTGCAATTCTTTTAAAATGTTGTGTTTGTACTTGATTTTATGAATTATATGTATTCTATAAAGTGAGCTTACTCAATGTAGTTAGTCACGGATTATGTATATCTTAAGTGTTTTAAGTTAGACTAAATGTGGTCATTTGATTTGAGATAACGCGACTCTGTGGTGTGGGAAGATGTTCCGAGGTAGCTGAAAAATGCGTTTTTTGGTGTAATCAAGACTGGTGGTGAGTCTGTGTCCGTCAGGAAAAGTTGGTCCTTATGTGTTTATTAGGAACCTCAGAGACCTAGGCGCCGATCAGTAGAGAGTACACTCGAGGCAAAATACTTTCTTTTCGTCTTAAAAATTAAAATCTCCACCACCAATGTAGAAAAGAAAAGAACAGAGCGGAAGAGAATGGAAACCTTTTGATGCTGCTGCAGTGTTTATTTGTTTATATGTGCATGCTGCAAATATGGGTACTGATTTCACAGTAATATTTGTACCTTTATTTGTATTATCATTATTGAGTGCGTTATATTTTTCATCTTATGCATTCTATGTATTCTATTTCATCTTATTTTTTACTATTATTATCAAGAGTGTTTTATTTCTCCATTAGTTATGGCCTTCCATCCCTGTTTTTTCATTCTTTGTCTATTTTCCCTTACTGTAAAGCACTTTGTGCTGCATTTCTTGTATGAAAGGTCAAGCGCTATACAAATAAAATGTGTTATTATATTATTATTATTATTATTATAGGTATTTTTCTTCAAGGTATTTTTCTCCGCTCCTGCATACCTCTCCATTTTGTTACTCCCTCCTTTTAAACAACAACAAAGCATAAGACGACAAAATGGAGAGGGTGAACATTAGTGACCTTTGAGTAAAGAGTGCATATCCCTTTTTCCGTGTATGTATTTTGTGTGTATGTGTTTGTTTATTCCTCTGTGTGTGTGTGTGTGTGTGTGTGTGTTTGTGTTTGTGCTTGCGTGCTCCTCTACAGACTGTGTGAACATCCCTTTGAGACTAATGGAGAGGGTGGTACAGAGTCCAGTTCTGAACCCCGACTGTAGTCACTCCGAGCCAAATGGACTCCTGTTGTTAACAGGTTTCGAGTGTTGTTGGGAGGCTCATGTAACAGGGGTCAGACACAGAGCACACCACTTTTACTTTCTCTCCATTTCCCTCACTTTCTGCTACTCTTTCTGTTTCTGTTTTTTCCATCTTTACCTGTTCTCTATTTCTCCCTATTTCACTCTTTTTTTCCTAACTATTCATCCTACAGTATGTTTTCTCTGACAAATGTACATATTTCAAATTCAAATTCAGAATTACAGAATATATGTTTAGTTTTCTTGTGCTTGTACATCATAGATTAGCTTTTTTTTTTTAAATTGTGGCTGTATATACATGGACACATAGAATGATATGTGTGGAGTGTGGATTGTGTGCCAGTACGATGTGGTCAGCTTTAAAACGGTAGCTATCCTCAGCATGACCTACTGAACGGCCGGATTAAGCCCATCATCTGCATTCGGTTTGGATTTAAGTCCCCTTGCTCACACACACACACACACACACACACACACACACACACACACACACACACACACTCACACTTACAAACAGAGCCAGCTGTCATCCCCTCCCCCACATATCAGCCACAAAATCAAAATGGATAGACTGGGTTAAACTGTGTTAAAATCACCATTCACGAGTGGTCATTTGTAAAAAAAAAAATGTTTACCATAATGCACATGAGTCAAAAGGTTAATTGTGGCCTTAGTTATCATCTCTCACAAAATTATAGTGATACTGGTACTGCAGTCTCATTACAGTTAAATCAGGGCACGTTTAAGTATATTCAGTGCACATGAAAACATGACATGCAAATCAGTATCTTTATGTATTTATTAAAAACACATTTAGGTATCTGATAATATCTCCAATCATATTTTTTTTTTATCCTGGGAATGGAAGCAGCATATGAAACAGCACATATTTTTGCATTAATAAGAGAAAATATATAATAATGACTTTCCTACCCTGGGTAATGATAGCAAGTGTGTTTATTTCTCTTGAGGAAATTGTAGAAAATAAATCCAGAACACTCTTATTGGCATCATGATCATGGCTTGAATTTTGCCCAGAGCATAAAATCTGTGCAAGAACCTTTTTTAAATGAGGCCGACTGTCGTCATTGGGAGCAGTAATTGGGGGTACGACACATGCAAAGTGCAAGTTTGTGCGAGACATCTCAATCGTAAGAAACAGCTTCAGGGAGCTCATTCTCATTCTCATGGTGCAGCGTACATCCGCATGTATGTTGGGATATTCTGAGAGAAACCACGAAAGTATCCACTCCAACTATGTTTTCAGTTTTATTTTTTGGACACAGGGCCGATGTGTATATGCTCGTGTGTGTGTGTGTAGCTTAGCTTGTGTGTGTATATGGCCGGGATGTCTGAATGTGTAACAATCATGTAAGCAAAGCAGCAGGCATATGACAGTGGCCTTCCTTTGAATGCTGTGCCGGCCACTAGTGTGTTTGGCGTTGCGGTGAAACCGCTCCTGATGTTCCATATCAAAGGGAAGGCTGGCACACATGCTGTTTCCTGTCACAAAGTAGTGCTGGTGTGGGAGCCATGCCAACAGGAGAAAGCAGGTGGAAAAAAGTAGAAAAAGAAACTTTGAAAAACTGATTTCATGGCAGCAGACTATTCATTTAAAGGTGCTAAATTTGATATCCAGAGCATTAATATAGCAGGAAACAACTATTTGCTACGTAAAGATATAGAGGAATAATATAGAGAGAATGAAGTCACTCTCTTGCCTCTCTCCCGGATTGATTTATACGTGTAAGAAGTTACAAACAGTCCCTTTAAAGTCTGTATTTGTGTGCCTATGGAATGCCATTTCATTCAATATTAAATAAATACATAAATAAATGACTATATGCCTATGAAATAAATCCTGACATGAATAAATGAGGCAATGAATATATAAATACATGTAAATGTAAATATATAAATGAGTCAATATAGTTCAATCAATCAATAAATAGGTTTTTCGAAGTACTACTTTTATTTATTTCAGAGGACTTTTATTTCATAATGCTACATATGTTTTACAGCTCTTTTTCATTTTGTATCTGTTATATTCAAATGAATGAGGCATGTTTTCTTTTTTTTTACCTTTATTTATTCAGTAGAGATTCACTGAGAGCAATGCTCTCTTTGTCAGCAATGCTCTCTGTGTTATCTCACAGATTCAGACCAAAGCACACAGGGTAGGGTAGGGTGGAGGGACTTTTACATCCGTCTCTCCACCGGGTTACTCTACTGTGCCGTGAATCTGCTAGAGAGTGGAGAGTGGGATTAGCGTTGCATGATTGCTTTCTCTGTACACAAAACATGCTCATACACACACCTTAAGTTAGTACACTTGCTCATTTCCATCCTAATCCATATTTGAAAGTCCATTATGCACAGTCCATGTTGTGTATCTCAGAATTAGCAAGAGAGAAATGGAAGAAAGCGAAGAAAGAAACGAAGAGGGGATGAAAATTCCAGTCACCACACTTAACATTATGGTAACTGTACCTCAATAGTGTTAACTCGCAATTTGAGTAGAACATTTTGGGTGGCAATATACAGGAGGTGGGTCTACTGAATGCTTCTAACCTTTGAGATAAGATAAGATAATCCTTTATTAGTCCCACGGTGGGGAAATGTGCATGATTACAGCAGCAAAGGGGGACAGTACAAACAACAAGAGGCATCAGTAAAAAACAAAACAAGATCTAATAAATAAGTAAGTAAACAATAAAGATATAGTAAGTACCATTTGAACCCGTTCATATGAGACCGCTGCCATGTTAATCCATGCCAATTATTCTTCACCAATACTCAGTTCTGCAACTACAGCCCCATACACAATACTGCGAAACAACAGAATGACATTAAGAAAGCAAAGTAAATTGGGTTGAATCTATCTTCACAAAAGCTAAGTTGTCCGCCCATGGTTGGGAAGAAGGGTGAGAAGTCAGTTTGGATGATGTGAATTGACCCGTTGTTATCGACCGCCACCGCAGGTTTTACCCACATCGCTGAGACCACCTGAAAGGGGTATTACTCATTCTCACACCCTCTCTCTCTAGCTGTCCACCCTTCTATGCCCTCCATCTTTTGAGCCACCCACAGCCCCACTCTAATCCCCCAGCAGGCCCACTCTCCCTGGGACAGGATTAGAGACCTCTCCCCTACACTCAGCGAGGCTCGGGGCTATTTCTCTGCGTGTGTGCGTGCCTGTGTTCTTGCGTCAGTGTGTTTGCAGGAGTATGTGTGTAGAGGCGCACAAGAAAGAAATGGACAATGAGCAAGAGCTACAAGGAGGTAGAAGTGAATTGGACAGAAAGACACAGAGGGGGAGAGAGAAAGAGAGAGGTAGAGGTGCAGAGGTATAAATCACTAGAGCACAATGTGTCAGACGAAGGACAAAAACGTCTCCTGCAGCCCTCTGGGGTACAGACTGAAGGAGCCCGATGAGAGCAATGCAAGGTTGGAGATACCATGACACAGAGGAGCAGAGAAAGTATAGTGTAGTGTGACGTAAAATCACAGTCAGAAGTTTAAAATGAAGATGTGAAAGTGAAAAACCGAGAGCTGAAGGGTTACAACTATGATTTGAAAGTCTAATTTTGCCTACACCCTGAAGTGTGAAAAAAGGCAAGGCCTTAGGTAGGCCAAAGTTGATTTCCTTTTTAGTTTTTAATTTAATAAAAAGTTGTATCTCTGCCCATTTAAGCAATCAGAACGTGTGAAACAACAAGTCAAAGTTGATTTATTTGGCACGTAACTTCCGTACTTAAGTTACGGCACTTCCAGAGTTATTTTAACCCAAACCACGATGTTTTCCTAAACCTAACTAAGTAGTTTTGATGCCTAAACCTAACCGAGTTGACCTTTACCTAAGCCTAACTAAGTAGTTTGTTGCCTAAGACTAACCAAGTCTATCTATTCCTAAACCTAACTAAGTAGTTTTGATGCCTAAACCTAACCGAGTTGACCTTTAACTAAACCTAACTAAGTAGTTTTATTTTGGAAAGACTGGAGTAGAAATTGACCAGTGTTGTTGAAAGTCGTGCTGAGCGTCACAAAACAAAATTGTGGGAAATTCGTGTCCATGTACACGAATGAAATAGATTCAATTTCGTGACTATTTCACGAACTGCCGTGAGACTGTGTTGGAATGACATCAAACCTCCTGCAGAGCACACAGTTGAGCCTAAGTGGTACCAAGTCTGATATGCAGAGTGACAAGAGTCAAGTTTTTTTCTTTTGTAAAATCATATATATTAATGGCTGTCTGGGACTAGTGTTGTAGACAAGACAGGAGATGAGAGAGAGGGTGATGGAAGAGATAGTGGATATGTGAGACGGTTCATTAGAATAGATTGACAGTGAAACTACTGGCTGTAATCCTGAGTCGCTAAGCAAACGGTGAAAGAACATTGTCATTTTCTAAGCAATGGCTTATCACTTCCCAGGCTGTCTGCTCTGAGGTTCAAGGAGTCGTTTGTTCTTGCACTGTTGAGGCTGTGAGACGTTTATTTGTTGTTTATCCAGTCTCAGTAAAGAACCACTTGTATTTATCCAAAATCATCCACCATCCTTTGATCTTTGGAGACGTGTACTTTTGCACTTCTGACGTAATATTTTCCCATATTCCACACAACTGTTTCTGAACAAATATTGGGCGAACAGTGATGTTGAGTGATCCGATTCTGATAACTGAATTTGGATATCTGCCGATACCGATATAATTCTGATATCAGAGCTCTTTTTGCATAAACATTGCATTTCACTGCAATGTTGCATTACATTTAAATGTAATCCGAAGCAAATTTAATGTATTCTGAAGCAATTTATTTGAAGTGTAGGTGAAGCAGGCTTCACATACAAGCAGGTGTAAGAGTGCAATTGCTATGGCAACTCCTTTTAATATTTAAAAAAAAACTTGAACAAATCAAGTGCACAGCAATTATCAACTACTTGTAGATTTCTATACATGAATTCCAAAGTAATAAGAAAATGTCAAAGAGGAGTGCAACGGCAGATTGACAACTCCTTCAAAGTGAATATTTGAAATAAAAGTGCAAGAACTGTCACTGACTGTGACAAAACAAATGGCAGGCCGTGTCAGTTTATACACACTAGTTGAGCGTTTCAATGAACCTTTATTGAGACCACCGCAGGTGGCTCTCCCCACCTGTTTAACAAGCCAAAAGTCTGCCACCGAACAAACGTGTTTGCCCTGTAAAAAGCCGGAGGGCAGTTACTGTGAAAATATAAATGATAGTAATGTGTTGCTTTTCATGTTCATCTTCTCTTCTGGGCTTGGAGCAACCATTCGACCTCCGTGCTAAAGAAGCCAGCATAGCTAACTAGCTTCTTTGCAGATACGGGTACTTCTCTGTGCCAAGAGACCCTCGTTAACAGCCAGCTGGAGCGTGTGAGCGACACATGGCAGGCTGGGGAGTCCCACATGCGAGGCGGTGCACCGCGACTGGCTCTAGGTCGACTTGGAAAGGCTTGTGGCGAAGGTGCTTCCCGGGGCCGTGACCAAAGTGTCACCGGGGCGGACTGTCCTTAGTGCGTCTGGGAGGTGGAGCGTGAGCGCGTGCGATAGGACCTGAATGATGGTGAGGAGAGGTTAACGTCACGTTGCCGTAAAGTGGTATCGGAGCTGTTTTGCGAGTACGCGTATGAGTACATGAGCACAGTATCGGACCCGATAAGGACTCCTTAAAGGGAGTTTTGTCAAGTATTTAATACTCTTATCAACATGGGAGTTGGCAAATATGCTGCTTTATGCACATTTATTTATATATATCTATTATTGGAAATCAATTAAGTCTGTAAAACAATTATAAATATTGTCCAGAAACCCTCACAGGTACTTCATTTAACATAAGAAAATATGCGTAAATCATAACATGGCAAACTGCAGCCCAACAGGAAACAACAGCTGTCAGTGTGTCAGTGTGCTGACTTGACTATGACTTGCCCCAAACTGCATGTGATTATCATAAAGTGGGCATGTATGTAAAGAGGAGACTCGTGGGTACCCATAGAACCCATTTTCATGCACATATCTTGAGGTCAGAGGTCAGGGGACCCCTTTGAAAATGGCCATGCCAGTTTTTCCTCTCCAAAATGTAGTGTAAGTTTGGCACGTGTTTTAACCTCCTTCCCAACAAGCTAGTATAACATGGATTCATTCGGTTTTCTAGTTTCATATGATAGAGTATCTTCACTCTTGCTCTAAAACTGAGCCCGTTGCAACCTCCAAAAGATCGATTGAGTTAACCCGTTATTATCACATTAACTTTGACAGCCCTAAGACTTCAGTGATCACTCAGCTTTTCATCTATATCCTGATGATTTCTCTCATCATACATCATGGCTTCATTTATGTAGCCAGCCAATGATTTATAGAGCATGAAAATGCTAGCTCTGAGCAATCATGTTCCCTCTTTTCCACAGTGCGTTCCCTCCTTAATACATCAGACAATACTTGACTGGCTCCTATGGCTAAACAAGCTGCTAAACATCCATATGGGGAAAATATGGTGTTGCTTTTGTTCCATAGTTCCCCTGTTTACGTTCTACCAACTGTCCCAAGATGGCATTTTCCTCTGATGTCATGATGATGGAAGGCCCAGTCCTTCATTATGCCAGTAATGATAAGCATTGATCTTTACCATTAGCAAATGAAGGGATGCCAGGAAATATACAGAGATGTCCTCACACAGGGACGTTAAAACTAATGTCTCTCTTGGATTCTTATTAACCATTCTCTGTTGTTTTAAAGCACTCCCTTTGGTAACTTGAACACCTAACAAACAGATTCACACTGTGATGTACAGCGCAGTTGTTCCCTGTAGATCAAACAGTCAGTTGCGTTTTAAATACACAGTACCATGGCACAAAAACATCACTTGAAATGCCGCGGCTTTTTTTGTGAGCTACAGTTTGTATTTCATCTTGAGCGAGCAAAGATTTATCAAAAGATAAATTATTACCATAAATTGCAACAGTTCAAGTAGTCGAGCACAAACAAGTAGTCACAGAGAGGAGTCCGCCTTTTTATATGTGTTTATATGCAGTTTACATCTGACTATATTTACCTGTTAGTCAGTGTTAATGTGTGCTTGTCAACTGTTAATGAGGAGAACATGACAGCCTGTGAAGTGAAGATTATATACTTCTGCTCTTGGCATCAGATTACCACATGCATAACACTATTTATACCTGTGTAAGTATGTGCTGCATGTGTTTACTCTCTTTCTTTTTCCCTCCCTCTGTCTCCATTATGTCGATCTCCTTCCTTTTAACATTACTTATTACTGCACTACTTTCTTCCCTTCTCCTCCTCCCCCCGCTCTGTCTCTCCATCCCTCTCTTACTGTACATGAAGCCACATGACCTGAGTCAGCACTTTTTGCTCCCTCTGAGTGGAACTCGCTTGCTCTCACGCCAATGTGTCTCATGCTGTTGGATCTGTTACAGGAAGTGAATCACACTGGTCAATAAGCAAGGCTTGAGTTATCCTGTTTCACATCGTGTTGTACAGACTCACCCTGAGTCTATCTTGTTTTATTTATCATTACAGTGTTTGCACTGACCTGCTGGTAGTCACAAAACAAACACTTTTGTATTAACATGCACACACACACACACACACACACACACACACACACACACACACACACACACACACACACACACTCCTACGCACCCATATTCCCACATTTCTGCATGCCCCATTGAGAACACAGGTGCCACTGTTGCTGTCCAACTGTGTGTTGTAATTGGTAGCCTCCTGTTCCACCTCACTAGCCAGAATCCTGATCAAGTCATTTGAGACAGTGACACACATAATGTTAACGGATGCGATCTGCAGCAGGTTCATTATAATGTATTACTTTTAGTGCCCTGAACATGATTTCACCCAAAAAAATGTGCAGATACAGTTGCTGCTCAGCCTTCCTGGGTACTTTTAGTTTATGTTTTTATTTGCACACATACAAAACCAGATAATAGAAATAAAACCGATGTGACGAGAGGTCAAGAAGCTACTGGCTTATACGATGGGCCTCCCCTCAACTCAATTTAACAAAAGAAAACAGAAATTAGAACAAAGAAAAAAAATACGAGACCAATGAATGCAACGTGATTTACAAAATCCAAAGAAAATAAATGACAATATGAAACACACAAAATGAGCATAAGAGTTCACTAAATCAGCAGATATATATATAAAAAGTAAAGAAAAAAAAAGAATTAGACATAATCAAGAACTAATTAGACATCAGTTTGTATCAGCTTAAACAATTTTACCATAAATTCAACTTTAAAATACTAAACTTCATGCTTTATTGACAATAGTAATATCTACACATAGTTTCATGTTTTACATGCTTGCCTTGCTGCTTTCTATGCTGCCATATCATCCCCAAGAGGGTGTATTTTGAATTATAGATGGTATATTTTGTATTATTCGACATAGTGTAACTGTACTGCAGTGGAAAAGAGAAATTCCACTGTCCATAGGGGTGGAAATAATAATCTATATGGAAGCTTATAGATAGCATTTGAGTTATTTTTCCCTTGAAGATTTCTACGTATATTATATTTAGTGCAGAGCCCTGCGTTTGTTTGTTCAGTTGCATCAAAGGAAGCTCAAGGCCATCCAATCCATTTTCTCTCTCTCTCTCTTGGTTGCCTATTATAACTTTGAGCCAGTCTCTTCAACAATTGGTACTGGTTATTTTTATCTTGCATGGGGAGATGAAAACAGAACAACCAAAACATAGACAAGAAGAGCTGTACTTCTAATGAAAGAAGCACTGACTGAAAGTACTGTTACACAAAATTGAGTGTGGTACTGTACTTTCTGTCTCTAATATTATCATCATTATCATATAATGTCCTCGCTACGTACTTTCATCTTTCTTGTTTGCCTTTCGTCTCTCTTTGTGTGGGCCATCCTGTACAGGTGAACCAGACAGTCAGAAGGTTGCGAAGGGGAATCAATAGGTGAACAGTCTATACTGTACCTCTAGGGCCTGACTGCATGCTTTAACAACCAGGATAATGTATGATCTCCCCTTCACACCTACGCACACACACACACACACACACACAATGCACATGCACGTATATGCACATCAGTGTCCACATGTGTGCAAAACCTACGTTAAAAAAAAAGCTTAAGAATTAATCACCATTATAATGAGAACTGGAGCAGACTATCTAATATACACTGCACAGAAAAGAGTGCATGCACATATCCCCATTTGTGCATGGCCATTAGTGTGCACTTTTGTGTGTGTGTGTGTGTGTGTGTGCGCACAAAGCCCTATTATCTCCCCACCAACAGAATGTTTAATTGGTCAAGGCCGGTGTCGAAATGACCCTGTTTGACCCGCCATAGTTCACATTTCAATTGTCTGGACGAGCAGCTTTGAACCTCAGAGGCTAGTGTGCAAAAGGCCAAAAGGTTTTCACCTCAGAAAGGAAATGGGCTGAATGTAAAAGAGGAGTCAAATTGGAAAAGGAAAATTAGACAGCGAGGCAGAGAGGTAGCAGATGGAGAAAAGATTAAAGTTAAACTTGATAGAGGGTGAATGGACATAAGAGTGAGAGGAGAGAAACTTTCAGACACACAAAGAAAAAATGGGAAAATGATTCATCCTCAATACTGTATGTTTTGGTGGATTTGGCAGACTTAGTGATGACTGGCGGTCACAGCATTTTATTGATGGGTAAAGTTCAGTTTGAAATGAGATGTGAAGTATATGTAGTGGGCGGCAGAAAAAACACTTTCTGGCATTAACAATCATCACTGAAAATTCATTAGTAACTCATCCATACTTCTACACCCACAAACAAACCAGCAAGGTTAAACCGGGAGCACGAGTCCACCGTATCTGTTTATATTTTTTTCGACAGACTTTTCAAAAATAGCCCTGTCAGCTCATTAGCTAGCTGTCTAATTCCTAAGAGCTTGCGGTGCAGTACGCATCGCCTCTTCTAATTCACATTTGACTTCTATAATTCTCTGCGTGTGCATTAAATTGACACGTTGCAGTTTAACGGATGAGCACCAATTGAAACTATAGCATAGAGTAGTGCTCACATAACGCATTGAATCATCTGTCCGTCTCTTACATTTGAATGCATAGACTTGTCATTTTTCTTTCGCAGCACATTGATTCACATTAGCACAATCATTGCCTCTAACACACTTAAGTGAACCAACGTCATGGATATAGAATGAATGGATAATACAGCTCAAATGATGATGAGCAGGCCATTAAAAGCAACAAAAGGAATAGATTTGTTCGTGCTATCAGCAGGTTATATCCTATAGCAGGTACAGCAGGTCAAACCCACGCACGTCGATATTTTTAGCCCCACCTTTTTTAGTCTGTCAGTCGTCGCTGAAGCGATTCTGCTGCTGCGAGTCAAGCTTGCGAGCCCCTTTTGATGTGGTATGTATGGAGAATTTGGAAAGAGACAGGGAGTGGCAGAGGATGGAGCACATGGAAAACACCGTGAGAGGATCGAGGGGGGGGGGGATGTTCGTGGCATCATGTCAATATGTAAAATATTAGCGGTTATGCCTTGAAGCCAAATTAGACATTAACTCTGATCTTCATCTGTAAACACGTCAGCGCTGAGATTTGCCTTGAACTGGGACGGTCTCACTGCGCAGGAGGTACTTTGTTGCTGTCACTGAACATCTTGTGGGCATGTTTGTATTTGTGTGTACGTGTGTGTGTGTGCAGGACACACAGGGTAAGACGTGTTTATGCGAACACAGTTTAATTGTTGAATTGATTGCATTTCATATTGTATAATTCAATTCTATTGTGGATGATAACACACACATGCACACACACACGCAGAATTACAATGTTGCAGTCATTATAAAAGGTTGCGCGGTGCACCACTGTTGCTTTTTTCTCCAAAACAAATGTTTTGTAAGTTTAAAATGTCAGTAGTTCCACATTTGTTTCTTCCTTTATTAAAGCACTCACTTAATTGGCTCGCTGTCCTGACCTCTGTTCTCTCTGGAGCTGAAGTGGGAAGAGTTAGTGGGCTTATCATTAGTGTGATGGCACAAGGCAAGAATACACAAAGAAAAGGTGGAAAGAAGCAAAGGATGAGGAGAAATGTGTAAAGAGGAAAAGCCTGAAGGCCATCTAAAGGCATGAAACATTTTACAGGGCATTTACTTGAGCAATAATGACTTCAGCACAAATCCGGATTTGCAGCATATGGCAAAATCAATGTGGGTAGCAGAATGTCTGTGAGAAGACAAGAGTATGGTGGAAAAATATACTGCAGGTGATAATTGTGGGAAATAAAACTGCCCACAGATGAAAAGTTGGCTGTATCTAATGTCTTCATAACTAAAAAACAGAAAGTGCGAAAGGATCTGCAGAGGAAATAGGTGAGAAAGTTGTAACCAGTGAGAAAGACAGAAGGGAGATATGTGGAATCAACCAGTGGATAATAAGGCTTAGAAAATTAACTATGAATTCCCTTTGACCTAAAGGTGCAGACGTGAACCACAGACATGGTTTTTTGCAGGAGGTCTGTTTGCACGTAGCTTAAATCTGAAGCCGTCGACTCTCTTCCTCTGCTCCGTTTGGAACCGGGCTTATTGAGTTAAGCTGTGTCGACGCCAAGCGGATCATCTCATTTGATTGCACTCTGCAATGACACTGACACAGAAAGAACGACAGGGGTGCATAGAAATAGAGGAAAGTAGACAGACGACGTGTGGGTGTCGAGAGAGAGACAACAGACAGACAGAAAGTGAGAGGAAAACACAGCAGCAGAAAGATAACAAAGCAAATGATTGAGGAGGGAAAATATATATGAAAGAAATACATCTTGAATAAATCCCCCTAACCTGGAGGTGTTTATGTGGGGATGATTTAGATCTTCTTGGCTTAGGAGAATGGGGCTTTTTCAACAAGAACTACTACTGTCACCTCATATCTCCTCTTGCTCTCCGTTCTGTATTCTCTCTCTTTGCTGTGCTTGTACCTGAATGGCAGTGTTTGTGTTGAGACTAAAGATGTTCCTCCATGTGCTATGTTTGCATTTAACTTTGTTTATATGTTGGTCTGTGGACAGATTTTGTCACCGCGGTACCATCACAACAGTGCAAGATGCAGTCACGAAACATTACAGATGTGTAGATGAGATCAAAGTGAAGGTAGATTTTGAAAATGGGTGTGGTCCGAGCAAGAGCACCGGAAGTAAGGGGGTAGGAAGTGGGGACTTTACGGCACAATTTGCCGCCGCGGCTGATGTGATCCCATCGCAAGATAGTTTTCAAATGTGTATGTTCTTTCTTCAGAGAAGAATTTACACAATGAACTGCATTATTTAGTTTTGTTTGATGTGTTTAAGTGTTAATGTGGATATACATATCATCCCTCTTTATGCAGCCATACTCTTAAATGAAGGAACAGTGTGTAGGATTTGGCGGTATCTAGTGGTGAGGTTTAGGAGATTGCAACCAACTGAAGCCTCTCCCGGGTGCCGAGCGTTTTGGAGAGCTACGGTGGCCGACAGGAAAACACGAATGGCCCTCTCTAGAGCCAGTTGTTGTCACAGTTGCGTAGGTCATTTGGTGTGCAGAGCCAGTGCGAGTGTGTGTGTGTGTACGCTGGAAGTGAGTGGTGAAGCGAGAGAGAGAGCGGCAGCGACGGGAGCGAAAGCAAGAAATGTTAACTGAGTTTGGTTTGTAACATGGCGGACTCCGTGGAGAGGACCAGCTCCCTATGAAGATATAAACATCTCATTCTAAGCATTTCTGCCAATAGATCCTTCTAAATGTTACACACTGGTCCTTTAAATGATTCAATGATAGGCTTGTTTAAGATATGCGTGCATGGACGTGCATGTTGTGTGTGTGTGCGTGTGCGTGTGCGTGTGTATGCGTGTGTGTGTGTGTGTGTGTATGCGTGCATTACACAAGGCACCAGGTAAGTGCACCAGTTCTCTTATTGTAATACCTCCATGGCATAACAGCCATGTCAGCCAACTAAATGTTTTCTTACCCTTTGCAAGAAAAACTGGTGTTTTCCTTTTTTTTCCACTCTATGTCACTGTTCCTACATTCAGCCTCCCTATAGCAGCCATTTTTCATCCATGCCATCAGCCATGTTTTCCCCCACAACTACACAAAGTGGTTTAATTCAAGATGTGACACATGTTGCGAGTGAACACTACCCGTATTCCCAGAGATTTATTGTATCCGCGGCCAAGATGAAACCTGTTGAAATTGCCAAAAAGCTGTCACACATTTTTTCACAGTGACACTACTTGCTTCACTCTATTTTTACTTTAAGTATGGGGCTGAAAGTTTCCTTCCTCACAACCTCGTGCATGGGGCCCACAGCTGTGTGGTTTCAAATGGTCCCCCTATTCAAGGAATATTGAAAAAAAAAAATCTTCTTTCTCTTCCCATCTGGGTTGCTTCTTTGCAGGGTTCTTTTGTGCATCCAAACTGCAACAAGGAGAAGAAGGGACAGTGATTTTTGAGGATCTTATTTAGTATGACTCATAGATTTATCTCCAACCACTTACAGTACACACACACACACACACACACACACACACACACACACACACACACACACATTCACACTGGATTCTCCTGGGGTTATTGTCACTGAAGCAGAAATCAGAAAGCCATTCAAATGGAAGGCCCTGCTGACTCAGCTAATACGTGGCGCACCGTGTATTGGGAAATTGCAGATAATGCATTCAGTGTGTGTGTGCGTGTGTGTGTGTGTGTGTGTGGGATGGAGACAAGAGGAAGTGAAGAGAAACAAGAGAAAGACGCACAAGGAGAGAGGGAGAAAGTTAGAAAAGATGGAAAGACGTAAATCTGGACGAAGATGGAGAAAAGATTTCTTTCCTTTTTTTCCTAGATTGAAGCACAATGCGATTGTCACTTCAAGAGTCTTGTGTTGTCAGTCAGAGCGAGAAATATATTCCTGTTGCACCCGACTGCTCGGTATGGCAACAAAAACACTGATGCATCGACGCGTCCAAAAATAATCAGCTTTTTTCCGACACAAGTAGCTCGCTGAAAAATTGGTGGGTTGCTGCATCTTTGTTGTACCGTCCTTCTCTAACCTCTACAAGTCTTTCTGTTGTGATATTTCAACATGTTTGTCTTTGTTTGGCTACAGTTTTAGTCTCATATTCCCCAGTGTCTACCCATTTCATCACCTCCCCCCTCCCAACCCTCTCCCCTCAAGTTCTTCTTTCGAGTTTTCTTTTGTTTTTAGTGCTTATTTGCTCCAGCAGCACTGTGCTATATACTTCCATACTTTGTGTGTGTGTGTGTGCGCGCTTGTGTGAGTGCGAGTGAGCAGGTGTGACTATGTGAGTGTTCACTGTATACCTCTCTTTGTGTGTGGTTGTGTGTGTTCCATCAGTCTGTGTTGAAGGAGCAGATGCTGAGTTAAATGCTATATTGAGCAAATGTTTGATATTGGCTTGAGGACAGCACTTAAATATGTATAGCTGTGTACTGTACTTCCACACATACAGTATAATCTAGTGTGTATTTAGTAGGGGTGGGGAAAAAATTTATTCACCTATGTATTGCAATTTTTGTTTTTTACAATTTTGAAATAGATTTCTTTTACAGAATTGATATATGCTTCATTTGAGTCTATACAGAGGTAGAAGGAAGTTACCGCTTTTATTGTTGTAGTCTGAGTAACGGGACGTCATATCCGTTCCATATCAATCACCAAAACAAAGGACAGGAAAGGAAACGTTATCATATTGCGGTAACGTGCTGTCGAGCCAGCCGTCACTCACAGCTCCGTGGTCAAATCAGCCGATGCTACGACTGTAGAGCACCCATATACTGACATTCATGTTAAATGCATTCAAACAGCCGTGATGGAGCTCACCATGGATGTATGAAGAGAGCGGATCTGACGGTAAGAGACAGCGACAGACTTGGCGAAGTTAGCTGAAGTATACAGGTGTGACTACGTCAGTTTTCAAAATAAGGTGTTAACAAAGGGAACTGTATATACAAAATACATATATGGAAATAAGATGGATGGATTATATCCACCAGTAGTTTAAAACATTACATGTCCCTTATGAATTAAAATAAAATACCACTAATTTGTGAGGGAAATGTATTAATAAAAAATGCCTGATATTGACTGATATATTTGACTTCAGGACGTCTCTGACTAAATACGTGCTAAGTAAAAGTCCCTAGAAGTGTATGATTCAACTTTTTCCCATGTTCAAGTGTTAAAACAAAAATCGCAATAAATCGTAATATCGAATCGCAATACTTATCGAATCGGCACCCAAGTATCGTGATAGTATCGAATCGGGAGATCGGTGTATCGTCCCAGCCCTAGCATTTACATAGATAGGTAGAACTGTCCGTTGCCTGAATCGCAGCAGCCAGAAGATTGAATCTTATTAGCTCTGTTTGTTTTATCTCGTTTTTCCTTGTGACTGAATCAGTTTTGCCGGCTTTGCTAAGCCCCGAGGCCTGAGGGGTTGGAGATGAGAAAGCAGACGAGAGAGTAGAAGAAACGGGAGAGCAAAGGAGAAAGAGATGAATGAACACACTTGGGCCTTAAATATGACAGAACCACCAGCTGTTCAGGAGCATCACAAGTTTCTCTTTTTTTTACCACTCCGTGTTTCTCACTGTAAAGGTTGGATCATCTTGTCGCATCGCTTTCATTGGATAATCATGATTTTTTGCCTCTAGTAGCTCCAAACGCTGCGCTGCTTAGGACTCCGACGCTGATCTTGTGTCTGTGTGCTTTAACGCCTCGGGTTTCTTTTGCAGTGCAATGAAGAATGATGAGAATCCTTTGGGAGGTAACACTCCACTCAAATTACAGAGAATGCTCTGCTGTTGGCAGGCAGCTGTCAGCCCGCTGCTGCTAGATACAGTCAGAGCAGTGAAATACACAACCTAAAGCATCCCAGGCTACTGTTATATTAACGTAATAGTACAGAACGGTTTGATGTGGCGGCAGTAGCAGCAGCAGCAGCAGCAGCAGCAGCAGCAGCGGTGGTGGTTACAGTAATACTAGTAGTTTTAGCATCAACCTTTACATTGACAGAAAAACTGTCTATCTTGACAGGACTGTATATATTCTGTTGGGCTGGAGGTGACAGAAACTAATGATGTCACATTTATACAATAGAAATACTAAGCATTAAAGAGACTGAACATCTAGCAAAAACAACATCTAACTGACAATGCAATTTTCATAACACAACCTCATTTGCTTTATTGAATTGACAGCAAGATGTGTTGCGGAGTCAGCTGCTTACCTGTATATCGCCGTCCTACTTTGTTGAGCAGGTGAAATGTTCTTACTGTAGATGTGTGTGTTGTGTGAGAGAGAGGATGTGGAGGGTGGTGTTTGGATTGTATTTTTGTTTACATAACCTTTATAAACTAGAAATCCCAGCACATCTGCTCATCCACGATCTTTTCCTAACCCTAACTAAGTGGTTTGTTGCCTAAACCTCCTGTGAAGACGGAAGTTTATTTTGAAAAGCCACTATGCACTTAACAAGCGTATATTGACACGCCATCTCTGACAAAACCAAAACTGACACCAGAGGTGTACCTAGAGTGTCATAGCTTGAAGCGTAGGGCCACTGACTACGCCTCGGTATTTGACGAGTTGGGAGTGAGAATGGGTTGATATGATGACATATTTGTGATGAGAGCAGCAGAAGAGTCCTTAATAACTTAAAAGGAGCGAAATCTGTAAAAAGGTATGCCCCAGCGTGAACACTCAGAGGTGCAGCGAAATTTAGTGAATAGCTATCATCAGCAGTCCAATTTAAGCTCTGACGGTGCAGTCAGCGGGGAAGGATCACCACAGTGTGAGCCTTGTGGGAGAGAGAGGGTGAGGAATAGACCAGAGAGGGGCGACGCTTTGTTTAGAGGGCACAATGGAAGGTCAGCTTAAAGTGAGGGACTGAGAGAGGCGAGGAGAAACAGAGAAGGAAAGAGACAGATTTGGAAGACGGAGAGGGGGTGTGGAGGGCTGTGATGAAAGGCCACGCCGAAGTGGAGTAGGTGCTGGATGGTCGACGGAGTGAAAAACAGGTGAGACCTGTACTTACGAGAGGACAATGGAGAGCTACTTTAAAGAGAGAGAGAGAGAGAGGTAATGATGCCCAGTGCAGAGGGGCCATTGAAGTCTGCTCTTTGAATCCAGAGAGCGCTTTTGCCTTTGGTCCTTGGCGATTCTCTTCTGTGTGTGTATTTGGTTGTGGTGGGGGGGTTACTTTCAGAGCGAGTCTTTTCATCGCTGCCAGATATACTCTTTCTTTGTCTCCTGATGCTTTGCCGAAAGCCAAAGCGATATAAACAACGTTTGCTAGAAGTCAAAATGTATTTATTTACTTCTGTTTTACACCCAGACGGGCTTTCACTTGTCTATATTTGTGACTGTTTTAATTAGAAATGCCACGGCTGGCAAGTTTTTTTTCTTTTCAATTTATTTTTGTATGTTAAAAATACACAGGAAAGGCTGTTAATCTGTTAATTTATCCGAATGCATTTGCAATGCAATGCATGATTACTGCCACAAAATGTTACACAGGGAAGAATCAGTGGAGAATTAATTGGGTAGTAAACAAGGTAAAAGAGACGCAAGTAATGCAATGGGAAAAAATATAAATAAATATATTGGCCCAAAACACAGTAAGAAAATAAAAATAAAAATAAAGTTATTATTCAAGTTTGCAGATTACTAGTTTGTACAAGTTAAACATTGCAGGAATGATCACAAATAATTATTCTAAAGCCGGCTTGGGTCCATAAAAAAGAACCCCCATCAGGGAGACTAATGTTGTTTTGGCTTTGATTTGGCTGATAGGGGGGCTGACACACACTGTTACACTTCTCCTTCACCCTACTCCCAAATGTTCATTAATTCCAGACTTAATTGAATTTTTGGCAAAACACTGACTTTGGCAAAAGCAGGAATGCACAAACAGACACACTGAACAACACAGTGTGTCTGGCTTTCGCCGAGTGATATCCAGCCTGTCCTTAGGAACAATATTTACACCATGGTGCTGATTAATGTAGCTGTGTGTGTGTGTGTGTGGTCTGTGAGGGCTGATCTATGTGACAGTGTAGATATACATACGCAGGAAGTGTGTTTCTGCTCTGCAGTGCTGGAATTCAACAAGCTGTAATATAAAACAGAGGCCTTTCCATTACAAGCATTTTTTTTTTTTTACCCCTTTTAAAAATGTTAAATATGAATTGGAGCTGCATCTAACAACTATTTTAATTGTCAATTAATCTGTTTATTATTTCCTCAATTAATCAATTAGTCGTTTGGTGTATGAAATGTCAGAAAATGGTGATGATCAGTGTGTTTCCCAAAGTCCAAGATGATGCCCTCAAATATCTTGTTTTGTCCAGATACTCAGTTTGCTATCATGGGGGGGGGGTAAAGAAACCAGAACATATTCACATTTAAGAAGCTGGAATCAGAGACGTTTTACTTTTTTTTTCTCTAAAAAATTACTCAAAACAATTAATTGATTATCAAAATAGTTGCCGATTAATTTAATAGTTGACAACTAATCGATTCATTTGTGCAGCTCTAATATGAATTCAAACAAAGCTTAATGTAATACAGTGGAAATACATCAATTCACTGTGTCATTCTGTTAGAATAGGATTATGAAACCTGTTGGCCTGAAACAGGTCATCCCAGGTTTAAAATAAAATGAAAACAGCGGTGTTAGTTGCAGGTTATATCATCAGTCCAGCAATAATTAGAGCGGTAGTGCTGGAGATCCACAAGCAGTAATTAAACATATTCCACTGAGGCAATTACTGAAGCAACAGTATCCCTCAATTAAGACAAGTATTGCATCAGTAGCTTTTCTCATAAAACGGCCTCACTGCCTTATGATTTCTTTATTTTTCCCCCTCTCCTATATACTCTATATTTTTGCTTCCCTTCTGCCTCTTTCCTTTTCCCATCCGTTAACTTCACTCACACCAGGGACCTCATGGGATTGGCAGCTTTTATCAGGCAGGCCAAAAGGTGATTGGCAGCTTTTATCACTAGACCAAAGGCTATTAGCTGTTTGTGCTTTTGCTAATGTGGCTGTGCTACTGTATTTAGAGAAATAAACTCTTTGAACTTTAACACTTTGCTCGTCTTATCCAAGTCGGAATACATTAATGTTACGAATTGAAAATTTCCTCATTATAACCAGAGTTCCCTATAGTGCTGGGGTTCTTAACCTGGGGGTCAGGACCCCCAATGGGGTCACGAGATAATTTACGGACGTCGCCAGATGGTTGTGGAGAAAGGAAAAAAAAAAAAACATATTAAAAATAAAATAACAATTCAGATTGGGGAATGACTTTTACATTACATCACCTGTTCCAGTGATATAATTTGCCTTAGAATAGATTTTATTGGACAATGCCTAGGTGCAAGCTGTTAAAACTAAACAAAATTATCATCAAAAAAACCAAAACATATATATATTTATATAATTTTAGCCTACATTTATGAATCAGAACAGTCACAATAATTACTCAAAATCAGTAGGGGGAGGCGCGCAGAAACCAGGCAGAAACATGACGCTCACGCGGAAATGCCAAAAACTGCAGGTCTTCAAATTGCCACTTGTGGCTGGCTCCAAAAGCGAGTCAATCCCCACAGACCCCCCATGTTAAAATGACCAACTTTACAGCAAACATGTTTACAGCCTTGTACAAAATAGGTTTTAACCTCTATAACTAATATCCCTGTTCATGGCAACTGTACGTGGGGAGAATTTTTATATAACTCACCCATTTAAATCATATTAAGGCTTAAAGTTATAGGCATAATTGAGGGTGTGGCCGCTTTGAGTGACAGATGGATGCCGTACCAGGTCGCTAGCTGCTAGCTGTCTGCTCTTCTGCGTCCGACGATCCACCTCTTTGCCCATTTTTGGATTAGCCGTGACTTAGGCTGTGTCATCACTGCCGAGATGGCGACGGACAGAGCCACTCACTTTGAGCTTCACAACGGCTCTTCAGAAACCTATGGGTGACGTCACAGAGACTAAATCCAGATTTTTTTTACAGTCTATGGTAGAAACGGATGTTTATGCTGGGAACACCAGCCTGATTATCCTGGTGGTTGCGACTCGACGAACCACTGCCCTTATGAATCACCAATAGTCCCAAAAATGCAAAAGAAATGCAATACTTTGCATCCTCTGCTTTTATTATTAAGTGTAATACAGTATCTAATATTTGTGTATCTTTACTTTCCAAGAGGGCATGATTGTGACCTCTTATTTAATTAGATTTGTGCTACTGTGTCTCCATATGAAGAGCAACATCTGGAAAACATTTTTTATTACTCTGGATATTAAATTGTTCTTATTATTTGTGAATGATTGACACTGAAGAAAATGTATAATTCTAAAGAAAAGCTAGAGTTGCAGCTCTGAGTCAGCCAGCAAAGAAATAATTACGTGTGATGTTTTTTGTTAGATTGAGCTCTTAGATTGGCAGTTAATTGCACAGCATTTGTTGTTCGGTTGAATGGATTAGTCCCACCACTTGGTCAATAGCCTGGCTGGATGTTGACGGTCAGGAGCGTAGTGAGAATGTGTGGGGACATTCATTCTTTGTGTTTGTCGTTTACAGGAACAAGATCTCAAGACATTTTTTTTTTTTTAAATGAGCAGGCATATTATAGTATTTTTTTAAAGCTAAAAGCAGTACGTTTGGCCACAATATCCGAGTGAAGTGAAGTCACTGAATGTCTGCAGTACTGTATGTCTAAAATGCACAGCTGCCATTCTGTAGCATGCCCTCTTTTTTACCAAGTACAAGGAATCCTGATTGAGTTTGGGGCACTGGGAGCTCAGCAGTGCTCAGGAACAATACCACAGTGAATTAGAAGCCGATCTCTTTTCAAGGCAATTCAATTTGAATGTCTTGAAATTTCAACAAATTGAAGAACACTACACTTGGATAGACTCTTTAAAAAAAAAACTTGCATCGTAAAAACAAAGCATCCTTTGCCAATTTGGCTCAGTGCAGCACCTTTCATTTGTGCCACTGGCACGGTTATCAAAACGGCATCCCAAGTAGAGCTGTTGAGGAACGATAGAAAAAACAACTCCCTCGATTACAACATCTCTGGGATTGTGATTTGTTTGTGTGTGTTGTAGCTTAGGTACAGTAGATGTATGTGTGAAACCTGTTGCTTTTTTTTCTGATTCATCTTACTTCCTTTAGCTTTCCTCTTTCTGTTTAACCTATTCACATCCACTCTCTTTCCATTCACATGTATATGCACAGTAAAAGACAACTTTAATCCCTGCTTTGCTTTTTTTTTTCCTTTAAAATGTTGAAGCTCAAGGATGAGACTGAGCCAGCTGTTCACCCTTATCCAGCCTCTCCTCTCGCCTCCTACCTCCCACTATATCTCATCCATCCAATCACTCCCTGGGTTTCACCGTCCTGCCTCTTTCCATTCATACATTTGTTTTTCTCCTCATTTCCTGAGTTGCTCGTCTCACGTCTCACATCACACCTCCGGGAGCTACACCTGCCCTAGCGAGGAGTCTTGATAACTCTCGGCTCCCCCGCTGGCTGCACACTCAGACGCCCTCCTACGGAGCTCTATGCTCCAACCTTGTGCGCCAAAACTTCACTGAATGATAATTTTTTTTTCATCTTATTAATTTAATTGGCAGCAAAGTCTCTTGATACCGAAACCCTTCCTCTTCTACTTCCTCTTTCACATTTGGCATGGACTCCCTAACATGGCCCTTATCTTGAACCATCTGACAGGCAGGCAGCACCAATCAATACAGTTCCCATCTTGCCTAGATTGATTCATAGTTATGGGACTTTTACATGGTGGACCTTATCTTGTGATCTGTGAAAGGTAATGATGTCTAACAATGTGTTGCTACAGGCATGGCAAGCTCTCTAACATTCCGTTATTTTCAAGGTGAAGGAGCGCGAGTGCACTGTGCTTGTTTGTCTGTATATACCTTGGTACTGCACGATTGCATTGTTAACCTGAATTTAAGTGGTTTTATGTGTGGACATCAAAGAGATACTGTAGTCGCTCTGTAAACCAGCCAATCAAATCACAACAGCACTCTGTTTGTTTGATCATATTAGTATTTCACTCCGTGTTCTTTTCCTCTAACACTCTCACCTTCCAGGATCTAGATGTTTTTGAAGTGTTAGCCTTTTGAAAAAAAAAAAGGTTTCAGATTTCAAGTGAATTCACATTTACAATTATGGCCTCATTTGATGCTGCTGCTGTGATTACAGGCTTGAATCCATCTGGGGCAACATACAAAAAAAAGATGCCTTCAGGGGCCACAGAAATCTAGAGCAAGATAAGCAGGTATGACAAATAGGCAGAGGGATGGATGGATAGATGGCTTTCTGATAATATCTCGTGAACATTAGCATGCACATGCACCCTTGCTTTCATTCATTCGCTCTCTCACAGCATATAGTATACACACAAACAGGCTTCGGCATACAAAATATGATTGTGATCAATGGGTAATAATGAAAGACCTTTCCTTAAATGTCACAAATTAGATTCGGTTTCGACATACGATGGGACAATGATGACGTTCAAAATTTCAGTAAACACTTTAAATGGATTTGAAATGGCCTTTAAGCACCGAAGCTATTACCACTATTGACATCTAAATTGTGAAGCGACAAAGAGGTGAATGCATTCAGATTCAGAAACAGGTTTGATAACACGAAAGGTGGAGCTATCCTTCACTTTATCACTAACGTACTGTAAACTGTGTCAATTGAGAAATACCTTAATTTGCTCCGTAGGCTACAGCCAAGTTACTATTTCAAATAGTTTAGAATAGGGCTGTGTATTGGTAAGAATCTGGTGATACGATACACATGATACAGGGTTTACGATTTAATATATAGCGATATACTGTAAGCAAGCCGATATATTGTGATTTTTGTCAAATCTAGTTTTACGAAAACTGTTTTAGTATAAAGAACAAAATCAGATTAAAACAAGACTTGGTCCAAACCGAGTATATGGCTGAACCGTGTATGGTTTCTCTGTGAATTTGTGGCTAAATTGTTATACAAATACTTAGTGGTCATGTCTATAATGTTAAATCCAGCGGTACATGTCCACCAAGTCTGGCGAGGACATTGCTCAACTCTCCACTCAACTGGCCGTTCAAGCGGTGACGTATCCTATCGAGGAATGCACATAATTTGTCCCTAGTTTTCGTCTTGCTATTTAAAACAAGAAACAACATGAGCTGCCTGCTCGTAAACTTTCTGTTATTCCGTCTAAACAATCCACCGAAATCTACTTATGAAAACATTTTAAGCAAGAAATAGGCTACGCCACTGCTGAATCTCATTTCATTTTAGAACCAGATCGCCTAGTTTGACAGCTTGATCCAAGTTTTGTGAGCCGGACGGGCTCATTTGCATAAAGGACTGTTCCCAGCCTTTTCATTTTGAAAGAGCAACGGCCAATGAGGAAACACCAACACTCGGCCGATCAATCGTGCAGGTTCATCACTCAGTCACTCACTCAGAGAGAGAGTTTTGCGTTTGTAGGGCTGGCCGTCTCAGTCCAGCCAAAAATTTTACTTTTTTTTTAGGCACTGAGAGGGCGCAAATAAAGTAAGTTAAATAAAGTTGAATGAGTTAATCTTTGCATGTAAACTGTTAATTAAAAATCAATACAGTTTGTGTTTTTGAGAAATCACAAAACATTATATCGCAAGACTCTAAATGTTTGATATTGTCTTACACCCGTAGTTTAGAAGCAGTATTAAAAACTAAAATGAACAATACAGACCTACATTTAGTGCTAACTACTCCAAGGATTGTAGGTGAACCTATTGGGTATTTTTTTAGGACTCTGCCATCAATATTTTTTCTGATATTGTGTGTTTGTATTGCGGCTATGGTCCTGTAGATCTGATTCTAGACCCATGATAATGATCACCCATGATGATGTTATATAGAGAGACTGCTGACAGTTGGTAGCATCTCCCTAGTGCTGAAATGGCCTGTATCCACTACAACCTCCTCACTAGCTCATGCCAGCTGAAGACCAGAAACATTACAGTATTCATGAGCTTGTTTGCTGTACGCCTCTTTGGATATTGTGTCTGTGTGCACTGTGCACCAACTTGACTGACAGGCCGTATAACCTTGTAGTATGAGTGTCAAAGTGAAGCTACCTCTGCCATGTACATGTGTCCGGGAGAAGGAGAGTAGGAGGCCCCACAGGACCCAACCAGTTCTATCTTTGCCTACCGCCTTAGGCAAAGCACACTGCAACATACAGACTGTAGAAAAAAAACACACAAACAAACATATATAATGACAAAAATACACTCAAAGAACATATCCACTTCTGCTTAAACCTTCTCAAAGATACATGTGGGCAAACACTCCCTTTATACACTTGATCTGTGAACTCCATAGACTTAGAAAAGTTATTCTTTCCACAAATCTAAATGTGTAAACTTAAGTGGTTAAATGGAAAATGGAGCCAAGAGAATATTTCCGAGATCTTTAACTCATCAAGATGATGTATGATCTGTGCGATTTTGGTTGGCGTGTGTCTATTTCTGTGCGCATCTGTCTGCGTCAGTGCATATAAGCAGCTGTGCAGTCCGTGCCATGTATAGGTATCTTCGCCAAGTTTGTGTGTATTCCTCCCATCTGCCTCACGGAAGATTTATGTGTGCATAGTGTTAGGTGTCAAACTCCAACCTGTGTCTGGAATTTCAATAGTATTCAACATGGCACTCATGGTTTGAATTTCCTCACACGGGCACACTGGAAGTAGCCTCCTGAACACAACAATCAGAGCTCATGCATGTGTCCATGTATGCTCACGCGTGCATGTGTGTTTTTAATATGTATTTGTTCATTGTTTTGCGCGAGGCATCTTTTAAGCAGGCTGCTCCTCTAGGCCAGACTGTAAGTGTGTAAGTAACAGATGGTCTGTGAATGATGTCCATTTATTGCCATTGATCAAGTAGAGTATGTGCACCAAGTTATAGTTTGTTGATTACCGGAAGAGAGTGAAACACACCAGGGTTGGCCATCTGAAGTGTTAATGAGGAAAATGCATTATCTGGCTCTGTGTGATTGTGTGTGTGTGTGTGTGTGTGTGTGTGTGTGTATTCCTCTCTGTGTCTCCTGCCTGTGATCCGAGGCTGTCAGACCACAGTGGCATATGACAGTTTTACCCTGAGGGTTTGTCCTTCCTATTCCATTAGTTTGCTCAGCATCACACTGGCATCATGTCATGCCAAGAACGCTTCTCCACCTCGGCAGGACAGAGCTCATGATTAATGGCTCTCGACATGTTTAATTTTGTGTTTTTTTGCTTTGTCGTGTAGGGTACAGTAGAGAGCTTTAAAAAAACAGGCGAGAGAAAGGATACGACATGTTACAAAGGTCAAGTTTTAGCTTTGAACTACTAGAGACTGGGCCTCTGAAGGTCATGTTTCAGAATGCCTGAGGCTCCCTTGCAATACATTTAATATAACATTAACTGTACAGTAAAACCTTTGGCCATGATCAGATATAACATTGTTTCTACTGAGCATTGCTAGTAATGAAATGTGAAAAGGGAGTTTAAAGGGTGCAATGTGAGTTGCAAAATAGTGTTTGCTAGCACAAAGTGGGAAATAAATATACAAATAAACACAAGCAATTTAGCAAGTAGCTCAGTTTGCAGGTGAAGTAGCGAATGGTCTGCGTACTGCACTCCCAACACTGCTAATGTGTCTGATGGTGAGATAAGACATGGATCAAGTTAAACTGAGACAGAGCACCACTACATGGAGGAGAATGTGCATCTGACATTATCAAATTGAACAAAATAACTTGTGGCATGTTGAAAAACAATGTCCTGTGGTCATGGCCACATTTATTTCTATATATCTACAGACCATTTATGCTTTTTTTTTTGGATGAAAACATAACGTAATCCAAGTTTTCTAACTGGGTGATGCAATTTACGAGCAATAAACAATTTAAGTAAACTGAACCATGAGGAAATTTACAGCAACCTCGCTTAGCCTCGTAGTGCAGACTGTGTTCAGTCTCATGAGACTCAACTAACTCCATGTTAACTTTGTCTCACATAGCTGGGCAGCTCTCCACACTTGGTTTCCTCTAATTTGAGTGCTGTGCCAGCACAGGATAAAAGCTCGGCCCATGCTGTTCTCACGGAGGGACAGCAGAGTGGACTTAATGGTGGAGTTGGTGGGTTTGAAAGCAGGTCTGTAGCAGGTTAGAATCTGCACAATCCGGCACAATCATGTGGGAGAAAGTAGCAGAGAAACAATTTCCACTGCAGTATCTAATGTCAGTATACCTTTCATCGAGAGCTAAGCTTCAGTTACCAACATTTAGATTACAGTTTACATGAATGAAGATAAAGAAAAAACAAAAACAATGACAGGAAAAATGAACTTTCATGATCACAATTATATGCCTAAACTCAGTGCTATCTAATTTAATTATCATCTTAATCTTAAAATCCAAGTTGCAACACATTCTAACTTCCATCTCATCGAATACCGACGCTTGGTCAGTGGCTCTACGCATCAAATTATGTTGCTCTAGGTCTTTACATGCACTGTGGCTTTGCAAAATAAACTGTGCTTGTTTGACCCATCAGTCCTCCCCAGTATTCAACGTATTATAATACAACGGTTTGTATGATATCTTATGAAAAAGTTACTCCTCCTTTTCGTTTGTTATCCCACAGATATCCAGCAACATGTGACACATATGTCAATTTCCACTTGTTACATGTGTACAGTCTTTTCAAAATAAACTTCCGTCTTCACAGGCAACAACTTCCTTTAGGTTTAAGCAACAAAACTACTTAGTTAGGTTTAGGAAAAAGGTTGACTTGGTTCGGATTAGGCAAAAAAAAAAGTACTTAGTTAGGTGACGTGACAAATAAATCAACATTTACTTCTGGTTTCACACGAACGCCGATCTCCTGGGCGAAAGTCCGGTGTTTTTTGTATCCACCAATCCACCCCGACCTCCTCCCTACTCGGCGTTCGCTGCTCTTTATGTTTCCTGGTTCACTATTACATGAATTACACACAAATTAAAATGCATTACTTTTCGTAGGTATAGCTATGAACAGTGTTTGAGACAAGCTGAGAGTGAGAATGGGTTGTAAAACCAACTCTTAACCCTCAAACAACCTTTTGAAGAAATGAGGACTGGCCAAAAATGTCCCCACACCTAAAACTTAAATTGGCCCTGACAAAGATAGAAGTACAAGAGCACACACAAACACACAAATAAACAGAGAGCGGAACGCCCACAACCAATACCATAATACACAAATAGAATGGATTCATATAGTGAATTATTATACCCTTGTGTTTCATCCCAGCTATGGCAATTTCAGACCTCATTCCCACCACAATTGAACAGGCAAAAATTCAGATTTATTATTTCTCCTGATCGTATCATTATAAATCCCACTTTTACAGCATTTCATTCAAATTTTATGGGCTGCCGTGACTGTGACTCACTCGGCCATAAATTCAGCCCTCAAATTCTTTTATTTTCTCTACAGACTTTTTTTGTTTTGTTTATACCTTCCTTCCTTCACTCTTCTCTTCGTGTCACTCACTCTCTCTCTTTCTGTCTCCTCGTCAGCAGCGCAAGAGTGTAGTTTGTTTCAGTCTTTGTGTGTGAGTGTTAATGGAAATTGAGTTGTGTGTCTCCGCTATGCATATTTGTGAAGAACAAAAATGGCCAAAAGTGCCAATGAGCTCTTAACACTTGCACAGATGCACTGTTTCTCTGCAACTATGTCTGAAAAGTGATTCATGTAATTAGCTGTCTTCGGCTGAGAGAGAGATAGAGAGACAGAAAATAAGAGAGAATGGTTATGAGCACTCTCTTTACTGTATCTCTCTTAGCTCTTTACCTCCCTCCTGTCACTCACACACTTCAGCGCCCTCTCATTTTCTTTCTAGCGCTCATTCTTTACAACATACTTCTATTTCCCATCCTACATTTTTCAGCACACACCTCTTGTTAGTCTATTTCTCTTTATATTTCTGTCCTCCCTTCCCACTCTTTCTCCCTCTTTTTTCCTTTCAAGGCCATTCTCATGATGTCTGTTAAGCGCTGTTTACCAGGCTTAGTGACCTATATCCCTACTATCCTAATGCCCTGCCCATTTATCTAGGATACTAGGATCTGGGCTAACACAGACATGTGCACACATAAATAAAAAATACATGGTGTGAGTAGAGCTGGAAAGGGTTTAAGGAGAGAGTATATAACATGACGGGTCATATTATTTGCTGGGGTTTCATGTGAACATGGTAGTCTCTGGTCATTCCACTTCAAAAGTGACATAACAAAAGCTGCGCCAAGAAAAACAGTGACTAAATAAATAAATCAAAAAATAATAATAATAAACAACATTGGAGGATTTTAGTCTGAAATTTATGCAAAGCACTCTTTTCTCCTGACAAATCAGAGTAGTAAATCCCTCCTCCTCCCAAAAACGAACAAATATTCATTAAAAAAAAACTGCTTTCCATTCATATCTAACAAGAGCATCAACACATTTTAACTGTTGTCACATTTGTTTTAAAAATCTCAAAAGAAGAGAATGCTTTTATGCTTGTTTTTAGCCCTCTGTGTCCTCTCTAATGAGTACTTTCACTTTACCCCCCACAGAGTAGTACTTATATGTTGCCTGGATGCTGAGTAAATATGACTTTTCTTTCACAGCGGTAGCCAGTATAGCAAAGTACAACTCTCTCCCCGAGGTTCAGGGCAAACATATCTGGCTCAGAGAAATATTTTCTTTTCCGAGAAAGGCAAACATTTCATCTCCCATATTGGAGAGCAGCCTTCAAGCGAAAGCCTCTTTCAGAGATGGTACCTCCATCTCCTCTTTTATTCCCATTGACTTTGCCTTTTTCTATTCACACTAATACCTCTCTTCTATTTACTCCATTCTCAAACAAATTACCCCTGAAGTCAAATCTAATGATGGGGATCCAAAGTACAAATTATATCTATCATAATTTGTGGCTTGGATCCTGTTTTTCTTATGGTCAGGACACTGTCTAAAACCTGTGGAGCTATTATTGATGCAAATTAGATGATAGCATTATGCTAATAAAGCCGCCTACTAGGGCTGCACAATTATGGCCGAAATGATAATCACGATTATTTTCATCAATATTGAGATCATGATTATCTATCACGATTATTCATAGCTTTTAGCGACACAATATTTCTACTGCACTTTCACATTTAAATAAACAGAGCACTGCTTTCACTTCCATGTGGTGCTACATTCCTGCTTATGTGCAAATGATGGCTGTTTTTTGGAGGGGGATATATATATTGCAATATGAAAAAAATACAGGAATATTCACCCTACATTTTGTAGGCTACATTTCAAAATTAAATGCATCAATCTGGTGCACCTTGAGCGCAAAATTAAAGGTGAATGAGACGGGCTACGGGTTTCAAGTCAGTTCGGGTGTGTTGCCCACAGCACCACAGACCCCTGACGCACTGAGGACAGTCCGCCCGGTTGACTGTCACACTGGGAGCCCCGTCCATCTCTGCAGGGAGAGAGGGCACAGCAAACATTAAGTCCATGGTCTCAGGAAGCAATGAAGTCCGGGGCGAGGGGTGCTGTGAAGCTCACAAAAAATGCGCCTGACGAAGGCCAGCCTGCACCGGGCAGCTGTCTCAGGCCCGTTGAGTTGAATCCCCCGGGCAAAATGAGTAACATACAGTATATTACTCCTCTACTTTAGTGTGCAGCTGCAACATTCAAGAACGTTTCTCACAGGCTGCAGCTGTAGGGTGCGTGTGCAGCGGCTTAGAGTGAAGCCAAACATCTAGATTGCCCCCTTGGTAGCTGGCTGTCAGTTTAGGAAGCGCTTGATTTGATATGCAGCAGAGTTTCCTATGAGCAGAGCATGTATTTTAAACATCAATATCGCAGTCGATCATATTCATTCAATTGTGGGAAGTCAAAATCGGGATCGCGTTTCGCTACCCTTAGCGCGGCCTACCACTCGGAACAGCTGTATGTGACATAGGCACTTTTTGACGTATACCTGCGTTGTGCTTTGCCTCTGCAGGTGTCTGCACTATGCCCTACCGCGTGGTGAATGAAGAGCAAGTTTCTTATGATCTGAAGAGCAGCTTAACTGTTCACTAGATCACCTTGTTGTATTAATTTAATTAGCTCTCAGATAAACCCTTCCTATTTGAAATCAGAGTCAGGTTAATTCAATCTTTAGAGTGGGGGGGCCACTGTGTGAAGTTCACTTGGAGGTCATGAAGTACACACACCTTTCTATTCATGTTAAAACACATTAAAGTCATGCAACATGCATATATAGCCTTGAGGAAAGTTCAATTCAAGTTCATTTGCCTCACATTATACATGTAACCAAGATAACTGCGATCACCTGTGTGTAAGTTTGTACATACTGTATATAAATGTGTATAGATTAGTGTGTGTATGCTGGGGGCTTCAGCTAGTTTGTGTGTGTGTGCATGAGTCTGTATCACTGTGTGTGTGTGTGTGTGTGTGTCAATTGCCACCTCTCCTCATTAAAGGTGAACTGAGGCGAGGCCTGGCCGTTTGTTGGGCTGGTAATTGATGTGCGCAGCTCAGTGGGATACAAGGTTTAATTCCTCAGCGTTAACGAACGATAAATCACACACACACACACGCTCACACAAACACACTGCGAAGGAGGCATAAATCAAAGACTAAGGGCCTGCCACTGCCTGCCTTACTGCAATGACAATATCACACCACCTCTCCCTCTTTCTGTTTTTCTTTCTCAATCTTTCCTTCAATCCCTGTTAATCCCTCTCTACCTACGACTGTAGTGACACAATCAGCGTCCGTATCTCCTCTCTCTTCCACCTCGGTTCAATTCTACTTTGACTGCAATTACAATATCACAGCACTACTCGCTCCCCCCCCTCCCCCCACCCCCCACTCTGTTTGACTCTCTCTCTCCCCCTCAATCCCTTTCAAGCTCTCTCTGAACAACAGATGGTCACCTCATCCCTCCCACAGATAGAGGGATAGAGAGTTAGAGAGGAGGCTGATGGGGGAGGAAGGATAGAAAGTGGAGCAACCGACTAAGAGAGAGAAAAAGAGAGAGAGGGAGAGAGAGCAGCGCTGGTGTCTTGAGAGGCCTTATACATAAACACAGGAAACACACAACACAAACCACAGCCTTGCTGGGAATTTAGATTAGATCGCACAAACAGACACACCGGGGCACGCTAAGAGGCGTTTCAGAATCTGCCTGCACAGATTGCATCCTCATCCCACCTGATGGCACCAGGTCAGATAATTATTTAAAGCATGATTTACATATGAATCACTAATAAGAGATTTGGGCTGGGCAAGGAGGGCCGAGGGGGAGGTAGAGACGTAGAGAGAAAGCAAAAGGGTGGAAGATGAGGGAGAGGCGTAGTGGCAGATTGAAGTGCAGCGTAGTGTAGGATGAGATGGAGGTGACGCAAGGTGAATTACAGCGGCACCGGAGAGGGGAAACCGGGCCAAGCTTCTGTCGCTCTCGATTTTGCTGGCTAGCAGGAATTCTGACCCCCCCGCACTCCCTCCCTCCATCCCCTATCACCCCCTCAAATTGGTATTCATGGTCTATTGTGGTCACTACATAATTGAGCCGCTACCGGTGATACAGAATGATGAGAGAGGAGGAAAGAGGGGGGGGGAGCGCGAGAGGGGGGAAGAGCGGTAGCCTATCATTGCACTAAAGCATACTATAGGATGGGGTGCTATTTAATAGCGTATTGCTGCTGAAAGTGCAGGTTTGATCTCAGAGACAAAATTAAGTGCAATCAAAATATTGTTATGGTGGTTCCTAGCAGAGCAGTGACCGGTAATAAGATGATCATTCATTCTGAAAGGTTTGGAGATGTGCAAAGAGGAAAATAGCAGTGGGTTTTGTCAAGGCTGCCTCGTTTTCAGAGCGCCAGTAAAGTTAGGAGTGAAGCATAACGCTCATGGGAGAGAGTGTTTGCCCCCCTCTGTCAAGCTATCTCTTCCAACCGTGGGCCTCATTATAAAAGTGGTAATACACCAGACAAAGAAGCCAGCGCACATCGACTGGAAACTTCTGCCTTCGCAGCAACTCTTTAACACCGGATAAGTGGTGGGAACCAAGAAAAAGATGCAGCAGAGCAAAAGTTTAAAGTTAGTTTTATAGTTTAGTGGCATTTTATATTTGTATTTACATTTACTTTACTATAGCTGTGAAAAATCAAATGGCATTTATTATTATTAAAACATACAAGGGTGCATGATTTAACATTGTCCTTTTAACAGTAATTGAGATTGTACTAATAGTCATCGATAACAAAATGGACCAGTTGTACCACACAATATTGTTGCAAAACAGTGAGACCTTTCTCATGTTTAGGTCATCACACTTTCTTAGACGGAGGCAAAAATCTGCAGGGGAAAATCCATGTGTATCTCTGGTAGCAGGGCAATTTATTTTCACCATTATTATGATGAACACGGCCAGATTAATTTGCGCTGCCTGAAGCTAAGGCATGGGGATTGATAGAGAGGACTCAGTATTCACAGGAGTGCTGTCAGCTCCTCATATATATACAGCAAGCTTTATTGACACAGAATGATGATACAAGATCCTGCAAAGTGTAAAGAAGAAAATACCTAATATGTTGTCTGGTACTGAAATACAGCTGCTGAATACAGATTGGGATAACGATATAGAACAAGGGACACTGTGATAAATGGCGAAAAAACAAAACTGCAGGTCCACTCTTAAAGGGACAGTCCACTTTAATACAGCATGAAGTACATTTTGATCGTGTGTGGCTTAATCTGTTTTCATGGAAGGATATTTATTTGGCTTTAATGGATTGATATATTGATTTAATAATCAACGATCCAATATATCGATGCAAAGAAAGTGAACTGAGTTGTGGACAAAACAAGATATTTGATGACGTCATCTTGGGCTTTGAGAAACACTGCTCAACATTTTTCACCATTTTCTTTCATTTTACAGACCAAACAACTGATTGATTAATCAAAAAACATAATCAACAGAATAATCCACAATGAAAATAATCATTAGTTGCAGCCTTAGTGATATGTTGATCCTGTGATTCTCGCGTGATCTCGTGAGAATCCAGCTGCCGAGCAAGGTAAAAAGTCTAAAAAACAACATACAGTGCCGGGTTGTTTCTTTAAGATGTATCTGCAATGAACTCATCCAGCATGAATCTCGTGGAACAATAATAACTTTCCAAGTCTATTGTTTTGCCGAGACACTTCCTGGCAGCCATCCAGCGCAGAGGCATAAACAGTCTCTAAAGAAAGCAGCAGAAGTACTTCTAGAAACTTACCCTTGCAGATTTTCTCCCTTACGAATGCAACATTACATCGAATTAGTTTAGGAGATCTGCCAGAAACTGTATAGTGCTTACCCATCTTTAGAGAGCCGCCACTGTCTACAGTGGTTCACATCAGCAGACGTTTGATCAGCAGAAATGACTTTATTGCTGATGTCAGTTTTTGAGTTATTGCCGCCTGATTGTGTTCAATAAAGAATCTATAGGGACTAATTACATGGGGCTGAGATTGGGTATTGATAATTCTCTACGTCTAATGATGTGTGAGAAATTGTGATTGTGTGTGTTTGAGAGGCCGGGGTAGCGGGTTGTCTAGTTCCTAAAGTGTGTGACATCATGCATGTGGGTGTGTCCTGTTTCGCTTCTGTTCTTTAAATAGTTGAGGTTTTTCTAAATCCATCCTTCATGATGGACAGTTGGAAGTGAAATAGGCCAGTTTTAATTTGCTGCATGGATACCCTCCTCGGCTCTCCGAGGGACTCTCTGCTTACCACCTCTCCTGTTAAACCAACACACTCTCAGCAGCACACACACACACACACACACACGTGCACACACTTACAGTATAGCCACACTAGAAACCTCTGCAAATACGCTGTATGCACGTCAAGCTTCACACTGATATACTGTACAGATGCACGAACACTTTTATGCAGATAAAAACACACCGGCATGCAGATGTGTGTTTGTACACACACGGAGGCGGAGAGGGATCTCAGGAGGTGCCCTATTTAGATGAAATGAGTCACAGAGATCTCATTACTACTGTCTAGACTATTTATCACTTTTTAGTGGATATGCTCTGAGCAAGGGCAAACAGAAGAAATGAGCAAGAAACACGCAGTGAGACAAAAAACAGGGTGGAAAGTAAGAGGAGATGAGGAAGGGAGAGAAAAGACAGAGGTCAGAAAAGAAGACTGAGAGTGGATGAAACATAATGAAAAACCAAAGAAACAGTAGACAGTCCTGTGTCAACATATCCACTTTGAACAGCCCGTCTGCTTTTGTTCTCTGTAGATCTATCTCTCTCTGATAATCACCGAGCAATATCATCACCATGACAGCCATGCTTTGACTTCTGATCTGAAGACATTATAGAATATACATCTTGTATAATACCACATGAAATACGCCCAGTAACAAATCAATCAGCTCTTAGATTAAACAACTTCTGCAAGGTTTTGTAAAGCAGTGTTGCTCATTCTTCAACAGCACCGTGGTAGATGCAAACACAGTAAAAGTCTGTTTTTAGTATCCATGTTGAACTGTTTTGTCTTAAGATAAATCCTGTAATACTTTTGTCATGAAACTCAAATGACTCATCTAAAGCAGCCAACGTATCAATGCAGATTTTTAAAAAAATGACATTATAATGACTCGCAGAAAGCACTTTACTTTCTGTGTGTTGCGTAACGTTTGCTGGGGATGCAACAGATGTGCCAGCAATGTTTGTGATTAGAGTCTTATCATCCAACTGGGCATAGTGCATAGCATTTTGCAGTGGATGTTTTATGGTTGCTCCTGCTGTTGAGCTGAAATCTAAAACCATCACTCACTCTGTCTATATAGCTTTAGGGCTGCAACTAACGGTAATTTTCATTATTGGTTAATTTACTGATTATTTTCTCAATTAATCAAACATCTTGTCCATAAATTGTCAGGAAAATAGTGAAAAATGCATATATTTTTCCTGTCCACGACAGGTTGACATCTTGAATTTCTAAATTTTTTTCTAACCATCTGTCAGAAAACGTGAAAATATTCACTGTATTATTGGATATGACAAAACAAACTCACATTTGAAAGGCTGAAATTTTAGATTTTTTGGCATTTTTGCTTCAAAAATTATTAAAACCATGAATAGATGAAAATCATTGCCAATTAATCTTTTGTCAATGGACTTATCATTCCAGGGATACAAAGCGTATTGGTGTCATTACCACAAAAACTACTACTGCTACTGCCTCTGTAGCCAGCAATGCTGTCCATACTCCTGCTACTACAGTACTACAGCAGAGACTACTTTTACATCTACCACTGCTACTGACTATAACAGGGGTCCAACCTTTTCACCTCTGAAAGCTGATTTGACAAAATAAAAGTGGCCAAGAGCTACTCATAGCACCAAGTTGTACATTGCAGATATTAGACATAATTTCTGTCTTACTTTTATGGTCCTTTAATAACGTTTAAGCCACCACAGTCATTGCCTCTCTTTCAATCCCGCCATAGGCGAAGGGCTTTTTGTGTTTTCTTAGAATGTGCGCCGCTAAATGACGCCTCTGTTGTTGCGTTGGCCTTCTTCGTAAGTTTGATAAACTGAGACTGTTGTCTTTAAAGCGTTGTTTTCAGCTCCTTTACCTTCTCTGTTCGTAGACTGCTACCAAGAAGAAAGTCCCGTGAACAGTTGCTGACGCTCGACGTTACACACATTTGTCATTCACATTAGTGAAAAAAACATCACTCATTCCTCATGAAAAAAGTATATTTTTTTGCCTTTTATTGGCCTGGCTGTTTGTCAAATCTGGTGTGCACTTGCTAGTCTGCGAACATCGCCTAATGTTATGGCATCACGGATGTAACCAAACTTGAAGGCAGTGTAACTTGTTGAATTGACAGCTGATCATTTTGTGTCAGAAGGGGGCGGGACCTGTATCTGTCTGTATCTGAATTTGATTGGATAGAAATTCTAACAGGTTTACAAAGTTTCTTTGTGTTATCAAATGTACGTATTCTTTGACCCTTTAGCGAGAAACAGGTAGCCAACTACTTGTTGGAGACCCCTGGACTATAATAATAAAGATGCAAGACTGTTAGTAGCAGCTTTAATAGACCTAGAAATAGTTGCAGCAGCAGCATACTAATCTGTACTGCTGCAACTGTTTCTGAGAACATACAGGACCATGAACAGTTCCGTCCCTGCCGCATGAGTCAGCTGTGGGTTCAGCACCGCGGAGAGCTCCTGAGTTGTTCACTAAAGGCTCGTTCAGCCTCTCTCTTATCCCGCCTCTGTCACACTTTTCTCTCATAATTGCATTCCCACACTCTCCTCTCCATCTTCATTCATTTTCCCCCCCCCCCTCTCTCCTCCATTTTCCGCATTTCCCCATTCTTCCCAAAGGGCCTCGGAGCGGTGGTGCGGCATCGCAAAGCAGCAGCGCAACGTCGACACAGAAGTAGTTACAGTGGTGCCCAATTAAAATGCACAGCGCAGCAGCTGGGGATATGTGGCAACGATCAACATCACAGAACAAATTTTTGGTATGCTGGTTTTGTGCTGTGAAGTTTCTTGAGACAGGCTGAGGTGTGTGTGATGCAGCAGAATGCCAAAATAGCTGGAGTGATTTAAATGATTTAAACACCCGCAACACACACACACACACAGAGGGTTAATATACCCTATCCGCACCTCTCTATAGGACCGCTGAGGAAGAAGGTATTTGGAGCGTTGTTACAGCAGGAGCCGTGTTCATTATTTATATCCACAGTGAAGGCTGCTGCTTTCACTTCTGCATTCAAAGACAATAAAATGTTCTTGGGAGGAAAACAGCGCTGGAAATTGATAGAGGTGTTTCTCTGACCGCTTCACAAGCCGGCCCTTTCAGTGAAAATGCATATAGGCTTGTAACATATGTGCTCGTACCTCTGCATGCGTGCATGTGTGTACCGTTGTGCACAGGGTAATAATTGTGAGAGTTTTTGGAGTGCAAAAGAAAACATGTAAAGAGGAAAGTAAAAAAAAAGCTTTTACCCAAAGTGGAACACACACACACACACACACACACACACACACACACACACACACACACACACACACATAAAGCTCTTTGAGACCAGGAGGTGCTAAGTGAAAGGTAATTGCTGACAGCATTTAATTGGTTTAGGGAAGAGAACAGATGTGAGGATTGACACACGGAGATGGAGAAAGACACACCAAAAGATGAAAGGGGGGAGATTTAGACGTAGCGAGAGATAAAGAGATAGAGGTGGACAGATGGAGAGATTGAATATGAGACTGAGAGAAAGGCCTAGAGATTGAGAGATGATGAAGAGAAAGGTGGATGGAGGGTTATGAGTTTAGAGGAAAGTCCTTTGAGGGTAAACCCAGACAGGCTGTTTAAGGGCGTCACGTTGAAAGCAGGGCTGTCTACCTGTTTTAACCCCCCTGTTTCCTTGCTTACTACATCATGCACTTCTCTTGTTTGTTTCTCTTTCTTTGTCTTGCTTTTGTGATTGTCTTTCACACGCTTTTCGCCAAATCTCGCATCCCCTTTCCCCACTGATCCCCTCTGCAACCCTACAACCCCCCCTGCCCACACACACTTACATGTACAGCAGCATTCTTCAGCAGAAGCCTCTCAGGGTTCTTAGTATCCATTTGCAGGGGTCTTGCATCATGCCCCGCTTCCTGTAACCCAAGGTCTTTGCAGCTCCACACTCACAGCAGGGGGAAGCCTTGATGAGCACCCGCTGGCCTTAAAGGTGCTTCCGCATGGGAAGGAAGACCATGTCTAATTGGCACAGTTAAGACTCTGAATCCATGTTGGTAGATTAATCTGAAAATAGCATTTGGTTAGTTATTCAGTCTCAGTCGGACGGCTTTGGGTGGTTGTAATTTTGCAAGGTTATATATCCTGAAGGGGAGTTGAGTCCAAAACAAGAGGTCAGAGGTTAGGGTTCTTACACTTACACTGTTTCCTTTTCCCTCAAAAACAGTAGCTGTCTTAGTCAGGAGTGGGGGAAAAAGACTCAATACAGCATAGTATCACAATATTGTCTCGATACATGGACTTCAAGTATTGATCTTTTATTTTTTTAGAAACTATTGATATTGCAAATACAATGTAGACTCTCATACAAACAGGTTTTTCAGGTGCATGATGCAACATTTATGTTTTTATGACAGTGTTGGTCAGTCCGTCTGCTTGACTGACAATCCCATTTTGCTGCAATATAAATGATTGAAGTGAGATGAACAGACTGAAAACGGTATCATATTAGATAAAGCAGATGTTGACAAACTGCATTTTTAATCTGCAAAATAAATCACAATATCGCAATACCCCATATCGCAAAATATTTAAATCGCAGTAAGATCGTATCGTGACATAAGCATCGTGATGATATCGTGTCATGGGGCCTCTGGTGATTCCCACTCCTAATCTTAGTGCTAATTGCTCTTCACTGTGTGTAGTTACATAAACGTCAGTGCTTCTGACAACTCTTACCTGTATAAAAAAAAATACTGCAGAAGGAAAACTTTGCAGGGTTTCTGCACTAATGCCACACTGTTGCTCCATTTCGTGAAACTTTCTTGGTTTTGTTCAAACGTATCTTTTCTTTGTCCTCCTCTATAAGGGCGACAGAGCACATGGTCAGCCGTACAATACATCCCCCTCAATGTCTGGCCCAAGGACACCTCAGTAAGATGTTTTCTGTTGCCCTCCACTTGAAAATCTCCCCTATTAATGCGTCACCTTGCTGCCAAAACTCGCTGCACTTGCACATTTTGACTCTCCCTTCCAAATAAGGTTCAAGGCTTGTCACTGGGGCAGTGCACGATAAGGCTGCATATACCGCAGGTAAAGAAAATATGGCATTAATACATTTATAAAACCCCTACAAACCTTCGGTGCCCTTTACAGGATGTTCAGGTAACTTCCACACCCAACGTGTCAAACAAATTCTGTCCGTGTGTGTTTAGATTCTCCCAAGAGCACCGAGGTCGAGATGAGAGAGGGATCTGAGGTGGGGCTGAAATTTGTGTTGGAAAGTGTATCTGGGATGTACAGCCTCGATCTAAAGAGAGTTCAACACATCTGAGCAGAAAAGCCAGAGGAAAATCACAGTCTTTTGAAGTGTGAATCGCAGCAGTAATTTTCAGGCAATCTGAACCATTAGACCCTTTCCCTCTCATATAGGACTCAATAAAGAACTCAGCCCCATCTGAATTACAGCGTAATACTTTCATCCAAACTATCCCTGCTTTAACGTTGTTCTCCTGCTAATGAAGGGTAACTTCAATCGAGACCTGAGCCATTACTCTGCCAAAGTGGGATTGACTGTAAGCCTGCGGTTGGAGGGCGGTACAAAGACACGAACTCGCGCCCACACTTTTTGTGTGTTCGCGCACGCGTTCACGCGTCACAACTCATCAGAGGAAGCTCTCGTACAAATCTCGGCTCACACATCCCGCATCACCTATGCACAGTAGGGGGATTTGTTAATTTTTAACACGGGGGACAGACGCGGTTCGTTTTGCTCACCCGCGAGTATAGCGAACCGACAGAAGGGCAGGAATCAGAGAGTCGCAATTACAAATTTGTCTGTTACTTCAGCACCACGGACAGCATATTATCAAAACACAGCACAGTTAGGCTACTGATATTTCAGAGCTTTAGATTCTAACTTGCACAAACCTCAGTCAGATAACGGATCAATGAGTCAAGCAGACTAGACTAACATATTCAACCCCTCTGCCCCTGCACTCTCTCGCTGCTACTAGGGCAGTGCTTCTTAAACTTTTTTCTTTCAGTCCCCCCTTTGGAGGAAGAACATTTTTCACGCCCTCCCCTAACAGAATGATGATGAAATGTCCCCAAGTTGAACTTGTGTATTGAAATAATAACAACAAGATCATGAGCATTCCTTTCCCCTTTCTTACATCAGTAAGAAATGCAAACAAAAAAAGGAATTTCCACTTTATCAAACCACTTTTTGTGACATCTGTCACCAGATTGCTCCCTTCAGTCTGTGTGCTTTTTCAAAAATAGAAAACAAAACTAAATAATATTTGCAATCACTTTGCTACAAAGACAACATGTATGATGCCATTTGTGCTTTGTTGTTCACTGATGCAGCTTTTACAAAGCTTTGTTCCCACTGATGGTATTCAAAGAGTTTTCTTTGAAAGAACTCGAGTGGCTTTATTGACGTGACTGGGATGTAATGTTTCTTCTTAATTTGTTGGGTCTCATACTGTCAGCTGCCAGAGTTTTCAGACAGAAAAATACACACTGGTCTCTCCTCATCTCCCACTGCATTCACTGTGACAGCAAGATAGGCTTCGTCATATTTTCCTCTTGACTTGTTTTTTGGTTGATTACTGTCAGCTGAGCACGTTGTCTTGTTCATCTCGGAGGCATCGCCTGTTTTTCTTCTCGTCCCTGTCAAATATGTGTCCGTTTTCTGTCTGAATGAAGCACGCTGGAGGACGGCTTGTTTACTGTGAAAAAGATGACGAAGTCAAAACATTAGTTCCGTCAAAACTAATGTATATTTCCCCTGGTCACTCGCGCGCCACATGTCATGCCTCTGCGCCCAACAAGGGCGGCGCGCCACACACTTTGGAGAAGGGATATGGCAGGTTAACAAGGGGCATGTATTTTGTTCATTTTACTAACAAGGGGGATGGTATCCCCCCTTAAATTTCCTACTACCTATACACACACGCATGCTTAAAATGTGATACACAGTCACTCATATGAGGGCACACACATACAGACTACTGGGAAGCCTGTAGTGTAAGCACGGCTGATATTTGTATTGAATGATTGTGGGGAAACAAGGACACATTTAAACTCATATATACTCGTAGTCTGAAGTTGGCTGCAGCTGTCAAACTTTGAAGAATAGTCTTCATAAAGTAGGTGTGCCCTCTTCGCCCTGAGTCTGTCTGAGTTTTCCTCGCGACCCAAATACTATCGTGTTATTATCATTTCCACCAGACAGTTGGCTAGAGGTCTCTCAACCTGGCTTTCCATTCTGATTATGTGAACACTGTTTCACTGCCAGTCTGTTCCTCTGAAGATTCAAAGATTGTGTGTGTGTCTGTGTCTGTCTCTTTGTTTGTTTGTGTTTTATGTACCATATGTGTTGTATCTCTCTAGGACAATGTAGAAATAGAAACAGAATGCCATATATAGTTGTAACCCTGTCTGTATTGGTTTTTTTTTATGGCTGCACAGGCTAGGTAAAGCACTTACATAAACATTCTTACAATGATATGAGAGTCTGCTCCACATATAGAATGCATTTCTGAAAAATATAACTAAAATATCATGTGTTTTCACGCCACAAGTCATTCCACTTATTCTGATGAATATTCTTTCAATGTTTGTTCACATAACTTCAAATTAAATTTTACATATTAATAGCGATCCAAAGCTTTCTAGATAAGAATCTGAATCACTGGGAATATACGGTTGCAAATATTCATCCATCCATCCATCCATCTGCAACCGCTTATCCCGTTAGGGGTCGCGGGGGGGCTGGAGCCGATCCCAGCCGACATTGGGCGAAGGCAGGGTACACCCTGGACAGGTCGCCAGTCCATCGCAGGGCTGACACATAGAGACAGACAACCATTCACGCTCACACTCACACCTACGGGCAATTTAGAGTCCACAATTAACCTAACCTGCATGTCTTTGGACTGTGGGAGGAAACCGGAGTACCCGGAGAAAACCCACGCTAACACGGGGAGAACATGCAAACTCCACACAGAAGGGTCCCAAGCCGGATTCGAACCTGCAACCCTCTAGCTGTGAGGCGCCAGTGCTAACCACTGCACCACCGTGCAGCCCGGTTGCAAATATTGCACAAGATATTTATATTTTCCATGGTGCGGCCATGAAAAATATTGGATTTAAACATCATTCACTGAGTGCATGGAGCATGATGATTGCCATTTAGGGCAATATCGAGTTTGAATATCAGGGTTTGTAAAATGTCACCGACATTATGACAGCTTCGAAGTTACTTCAGCAACAACCCAAGTCTAAAAACACTATGGAGTATTTATATTTACAGTCTGTAATGTCTGCACATGTGTTCAATCTATGATCTCTTTTACACCTGGCATTAAAATGCGTCTCCTATCCAGATTGTATCTACACACGATTTAACCTGATTCCATTTACACCTGGTATTATGTGTCTCCAGTGTCCACATTGAGATCCAATCTCTCTGTCTGAAAGGGCTGAGAGGAAGCCTCCGGAGGCTATGCACTATGCATGGGCTTGCAGCTGGACACAACCTCAAAACACCACCATTAAACATGACTTTGAGGTAACGTTAGGGATGAAGAGAGGAGACGCTGAGCACAGACAGAGCGGTGGCGGTGATATCTCTGGTCACGGCGGTCCAGTGACCGGAGGAGCAGTGACAGCGCGCTGCAGGTTGACGCCCACTGTGTTGTATGTGGATTGAAAATGCAATTGCATTTATATTTGTGTTCAATATGGTCACAATGCGTCCCTGACCACCTCCGGAGGTGGTTAAACCGATTGGACCACAATGCGTTTTGGGTGCATTTACACCTTTACTTTCATGTGGCCAAGCTCTGTCCGATTGTAATCCGATCACCCAAAGCAGATGTAAAGGGGGTCTTCGATTCTCATCTCATAGAAGTATTCCACTTTCATGATGTGTTGCGGGTCAACGTTTGAGTGGCAGCCTATACTCTAGGGGTACTAAGTCAACAATGTTGAGCCTGGAAAAAAGAATGCTGCTTGGTCAGAAACTTTTTTTTATTGAATTCAACCTGAATAGTCCACTCAAATGTTTTTTCTAAACATGTAAAATGAGAAATAGGTTGTGCAGTTTTCTAAATCCTGATTCATTTTTTAACTACGATAACTAGGTTAAAAGTTTGCATATGAGATTTATCAGTCTGTCCAGCTGTTATCTGACAGCAGCTGCTGTCTGCTGCTGCACTTTCAAGTCTTCTTGTCTCATTTGAACACAACAGGATCTTGTGAACAATCATTAAATCTAGCAATTGCAGTGTTAAGTCATTTGTTGTTACGTGTCTGGTTGAGGTGAAATAAGATAAAAAGCGATATCTCTTTGCCATGTGTCTCCAGCTGAAAAACCAGAGACAGTTTCTGTTCACTGATTGGCTGCTGTTTTTTGGGAACCGTTTGATGCAAGCGAGTGAGGGAGGGGAGGTTTCTGAGATTGATCAGTGCTGTCAGCCAATTATGGTTTCAGTCATTAACACTCATATCAATATTAACAGGTAATTAAACTAACACAACCACAGCAACAGACTGAACATGCCACTGAGGCTACTTGGAAAATATGATTGCATTATTTCCCCCAAGGGACCACAATCCCCTGGAGAATATTTGATGCATTATCTGAAAGAAACTCCAATATATTAATGTACTTATGAAACATCAAAGATGTATTCAAAATTAAACCAATATGACAGATGTTGGACTACAAAAAGCTGTATGTTTAGCTCACTTTTGTGGCATTTCTTTACAGAGAACAACACTGTGAGACAGACAGGATGGGAGAGAAATCCATGTGACACGGGTCAAAATTCTGACTCAAACTCAAATAGTCTCTGTCCGTCCCATAGATTGCTCCTGAAAGAAACACAATTAAGATCTTTGATCACCTCGCTGTTGTGGAAAAAAAGAAGATTGATAGCGCTTTCAGCTCCGGGGAGACTATCGCGGATCTGTTTTTTTCCTTTTTGTTTGAAGCAGATCAAAGAGCATATTCGTCAGCCAGACAGTGTATTAATATAACTGTCTGATCCACTAAGATATGTCATAGGAAGTCTTCAATCAGTATGCAGTTGGATTTTCTTCTGGGAGGGGAGGAAAAATGACATCGCAGCAGAGTGGTGGTCCCTTGCGGCTTTACTAGTGCGTTATCTCAGTCAAACTGGTTTTTGGGTCCGGATCTCATTCTCCTCGTTGTGCATGGCAGGCCAATCTAGGGATACTCCTATAAAAGGGCAAGTGAAATCCCACTGGTGCATTCCCACGGCAATTGTTATTGTACTTTAATGTTGATAAGAGTAGTTTGTGTCTATGTGTGAATGGAGCAGAGGGAATACAAAGTAACGCAGCAGAAGAAAAGAGAATTGTCCTCTCACGCTAACTAACTTCGGAGGAACTCTATGAGTGAACTGAACCCTGTCTCTTCTTATCTGACTTTTTCTCTCTCACCCTCTCTGTATCTCTCTATCCATCTGTCTCTTTCTCTGTCTATCTCTGGCCTTTTGTCTCAGAGCAACGCTGTGGGCGTGCATACATTATGTGTAATCCTGCTGGGCAATGACAGTGATACAAGGAGAGAGAGAGAGAGATGGAAAGAAGCCATTTCTTCCTCCGCCGATAAATTACTATTTATTGTGTCCCTTACTTTTTTTTTTTTACTTTCTCCTGTGCTGTTTTGCTGCTGCACCCACAGCGACCTGTATACAGAAACGAGAGGAGGAGAGAGACAGAAAGACAGATGAGTAGGAACAAGGATGTGAACAACCGAGGCTGAGAGAATCAGGTAGCAGAGGCAAACAAGAATATGAGGTAGAAGAATGTTAAGAAGGATAATAGAGTTATAAGAATAGATGAGAGCAGAGAGAGAGAAAGAGAGGGGGAGTGGATGATAGCAGCACACTAAGCTTGTCAAATCTGCTTTGGCCAGAGAGAATACATAACCTCATGATGGACAGGTGTTGGCCGACGAGTGTTGAATCCGCCGAATGTTGAACAGGTGCCCGTTGTTTTGTGTTTATCATTTGCTTATGTTTGTTTTCCCGCTCCGAAGTTCCACTCGATTAGCACTCAATTATCTACTTGGATTGCAGAGGGAGCGGAGAGTCTTACAGCAGGACAGTGGACCCATTCATCCACGTTATGTGGGCAGGAAGCCATGCAAATACTCAGTGGTTCACTCAACCACTGAGCACCACAGACGCGCAGTGTTTATAGTGGTGCAGTGTTTAAATCTTTTGGGATGTAACAGATTTAGTGTTTAAGCCAAGGTATATTCGCACTCTCCAACACTTTACAGCCTGCCAGGTAGAAAGATTAAAGGAAGAGTTCGAAATTTTTTTGGAAATGTGCTTATTCGCTTTCTTGTTGAGAGTTATATGAGAACATTGATGCTACTCTTTAAGCTACTGCAAGCAGCCGGTCAGCGTAGTTTAGCACAAAGACTGGAAACATGGAGGAAACAGCTGTCTAAAGGCAACAAATTCTGCCGACCAGCACAATTAAAGCTTACAAATTAATATGTTATATCTTCAGTAACTGATTTATCGTGACCATGACCTCCAGACAATGTGTGGAAGTTACTGCTCCAGGCCAAGAAATAGTCCGGCACATAACCCCCGTAAAACCACGACGAGATTTAGATGTGCTGTAAGGCAGATTTTGTGACCTTTGGACAGAGCCAGGCTAGATGTTTCCACATGTCTTTATGCTAAGCTAAGACAGCTGGTGCTGGCTTTAGCTGCATGTGTACCGCACAGAGAGAGAGTTATTTATCTTCTAATCCAACTGTCAGCAGTAAAGCGAATAAGCGTATTTCCTAAAATGTCAACCTGTTGCTTTTATAACTCACAGTAACATTCGGATCTTATTAACAGTGTGAGATTATTATGAGAAGTTTAACGTTTTAAATACAGACTGATACCGGGCAGGAATTCTTTCTGGAACTCTTTTATGCCTCCGTCTAAGCGACAGCTGGAGCAGGAGGCATTATGTTTTCGGATTGTCTGTACATCCGTTTAGGTCCGTCCGGTCCATTCTTGTGAACGTGATATATCAGGAACGCCTTCGGGGAATTTTTTCAAATTTGGCGCAAACATCCTCTTGGACTCGAGGATGAACTGATTAGAATTCGATGGTCAAAGGTCACTCTGACCTCACGTCCTTTCCATTCTTGTGGTATTTCACGAACGCCTTGAGGGAATTTTTTCAAATTTGGCGCAAACATCCTCTTGGACTCAAGAATGAACTGATTAGAATTTGGTGGTCAAAGGTCACTGTGACCTCAAAAAACATGTTTTTGGCCATAACTTAAGAATTCATATGCTAATTATAGAAATGTCAACACATGAAACACATTTTGGACAGACATGGATGTAAACTGCAACTTGACTGGTTGATGGAGGCGTACAACTGCAAGGCGGTAATTCTAGCTTCAACCGGCCTAGGAAATGTGTTTTTGTTGCTAGAAGGGATCATCACATCTACTTCCCTCATTGCAGTGAGATACACAGTCCTGCTGCGTGTATAACATCTTCAGACAAAGGAGGGGAGTAAATGAAAGGAAGTGGCCCTTGTCCCATTGACTGAAACATAATATGAATGATAGAGCGGCCTCTTGACCTGTATTGATAAGAGTTAGATATGCACAGCTCGGGCAGAACAAGTCTCAATTTGTAATCAATACCTCTGTTAAGATCGCAACGGAGGATCAATGAGAGAGGAAATAAGCCACATACTCTGATGCGCGTAATCTGCCCTCGGTGCTCCACGCTGTTTTATTGTGCCGTATCTTTCTTCTATAGCGTGCGCGCTGACACTTTCCATTAGTTTTTACACAAAGTCTTTGTTAACGCCTCACTTCGGAAACAAATGAATGACCTCTGTCTCTCTTTGCTACACTCTCTCAGCCTTTTGTCTTACGTTCTCTTCCTTTCTCAGTGCACACATCATACTTGAAAATCTTTTTAGCTCTTCCTTTTCTCTCATTCTCTGTGACACTCACACACTTATGCGAGCTGTTTGTACTACGGTTGGGGGTGGGGGAGAAGCAGCAGATGGGGGCGGGTTATGTAGCTACCTTGATTAGCAACCCTTTCAGAATGCATTTTGCCACTTCTAAATGCATGAATATGAAGAGCGTGCAAAGTAAAAAGCTTTTTGAGTGTGCGTGCAGTCTTGTGCGAGTTGAGAGGTGTTTTGTGAGTAACAACAGGCAGATTAAATTTGTTGGGAGAGGGTGTTTGTGAAGTGTGTGGGAGACAGAGAGTAAAGCCAAAAGAAATCAACTGTGGCATCTTCTCTGGCTGCTGTTGAATAGAGCGCTGCGGACAAACTCCAGTGTGCTCACTGCAGCTTCAAATCTGTTGCTTGATGAATGAGGAGTCGAGGTGGCAGCAGAGAGAACTTACAAATTCCACAAAACAAGAAGTAAACTGTTAGAATACATGCCGTGCATCCTTTCATGTGGCGTTTTTGACCAGTTGCAATAAACGCACCCTGTGGGGGGAGTAAATGAGGCAAAGCGAACATTCAGCTGATTAGACTGTTATCAGGCTATTAGGCGTTATCGGTCGCTATAAGCCCAATAGATGTGAGTCAATAGGGGCTTTCTACACACAATATTAGGTTTTATCATCTATTCACATGGTAGATCTCCGAAAGAAGGTATAAAAGAACACGACAGCGACCTCTAGCGACCCAGATGGGGTGGGAAATAGAACAGGACTTTAACCCAGGAGACCGGAGTTCTCATCCCGTGTCAAACCAATGTGTAGTTGTTTTTGTGTTCACAAACGTTAAGTTTCACTTTCATTTTTGAAACGTAGTTTTGAGCCAAAACACAATGTTATTCCCTGAACTAAGTGGTTTTGTTGCCTAAACCAAAAGACGCCTTTTTGTTTGTGTTTAAAATGAAATGGTTCATTCAGTTTTGCATGTTACAACGTTTTGCTTTTAAGTTTCACTTTCAGTTTTACAACATATCGGACCCTAATGACCCACATCTATGGTGCTTATAGCGACTGATAACGCCTTTTTAATGGCCTCATAACAGTCGAATCGGGGGGAACATTGGAGAAGTTTGTCTATAGGTGATAATAGCCAAATGTGGCTATTATTTTTGTTGCATACCTACCGTGTTGTTTGTGTTCACAGGCCAAATGTCTTTTTTTCCCCAAGGTCAGGTTAAATCTGGGAAGTTAGTGAAGAAGTTAGAGGGAAGTAGAGGAAAAAAGTTACAGTGTAGCACTTGTATCAATTAAGATGTTTGGTATTTTAGGCCATATTTACTTTTATACATTGTGGGCATGTAAATGATTTGTCTTTGTTTTCCCTCAAGCTCAATTTTAAAAGTTTAAAGGTCTCTCTCTCTCACACACACACAGAAACACACTCATACGCACACACAGCATCTGTGTGGTTTGAGTATACAGCCTTGAAGATGTATATTTTCTTCAAATTAATTTTAAGAAATAAATATGTATTGGCATATACCAGGGATCAGCAACCTTCACTATCAAAAGAGTAATTTTTGTCCAAAAGAGAAAAACAAATCTGCCTGGAGCCACAAAACATATTTGAGAATTACAATGAAGGAAATACAGCCTCTTTAGTCTAATGCAGCGCGGAACGCAAGTGCAAATGAGAGGCAGGACATTGAGGAAACGTCTGAGGAGATTTGGCTGGAAGCTCCTGCTGGCTTTTCAGCAAAAGCAGTGTGCTTGTTCTAGAAATGTCTTTAAATGACTTTTCTTTGTTGTTGAATCTGTCCACGCACAATTAAATTCTCTATTTTCTTCTGAGACTTTTTGTTTTTTGGGATTTGGAATCCATAGCTAACCTATTCAGCTATTGAGGTTTGGCAAAATTAGAGGATAAGGTGCCAGGCCATAGAAGTACATAGGCTATGACGCACATCTTAGTTGACTGAAATGATAAAAAAATCACAATAGTTAATGAAAATTATAATGTTAAAAAATAACCATTGTTCATTTCCACGTCATTTTTTTGTCAAAGCCACAGGGAGCCACTGGAGAGGGGCTAAAGAGCCGCATGCGGCAGCTCCATCTCCACAGGTTGCTGACCCCTAGCATATTCATACACACATGCAGACTGTAGTGTGCACACACATACAAGCATACGCAATATTTGTACTGTAACAACAAAGGACAGTGTTATAGGATTATATATGAAAGGAAGGATCAAGTTGCTTTGAAGCATGGTGCAAAAAATCTCGATGCTAGTCTTATGCGTGAATCACCAAGCCTCAACAAATCCTCAAATGGCCTGTCAGCCTTGTACCACATTTCTTTAGACAAACCATTTACAGACGTAGGCAAAGTTGTTGGTAACGTTCCGTTAAAGAGAGAAAAACCCACAATGGTCACTGAAATAACTTGAAACTGACAAAAGTAATAATAAATAAAAATTCACTGAAAATTAACTAATGAAAATCAGATATTGTTTTTGAATTATGGTTCAGCAGAATCATTTAAAAAAACAAACTAATGAAACTGGCCTAGACAAAAATGATGGTAACATTAACTTAATATTTTGTTGCACAACCTTTTGAGGCAATCACTGCAATCAAGTGATTTCTGTAACTCTCAATGAGACTTCTGCACCTGTTGACAGGTATGTTGGCCCACTCCTCGTGAGCAAACTGCTCCAGCTGTCTCAGGTTTGAAGGGTGCCTTCTCCAGACTGCATGTTTCAGCTCCTTCCACAGATGTTCAATAGGATTTAGATCAGGGCTCATAGAAGGCCACTTCAGAATAGTCCAGTGTTTTGTTCTTAGCCATTCTTGGGTGTTTTTAGATGTGTTTTGGGTCATTATCCTGTTTGAGGACCCATGACCTGCAACTGAGACCAAGCTTTCTGACACTGGGCAGCACATTTCGCTCCAGAATGCCTTGATAGTCTTGAGATTTCATTGCACCCTGCACAGATTCAAGACACCCTGTGCCAGATGCAACAAAGCAGCCCCATAACATAACCGAGCCTCCTCCATGTTTCACATTAGGTACAGTGTTCTTTTCTTTGGATGCTTCATCTCTTCGTCTGTGAACATAGAGCTGATGTGACTTGCCAAAAAGCTCCAGTTTTGTCTCATCTGTCCAAAGGACATTCTCCCAGAAGCTTTGTGGCTTGTCAATATGCATTTTGGAAAATTCCAGTCTCGCTTTTTTATGATTTGGTGTCCTCCTGGGTCGTCTTCCATTAAGTCCACTTTGGCTCAAACAGTGACGGATGGTGCGATCTGACACTGATGTACCTTGACCTTGGAGTTCACCTCTAATCTCTTTGGAAGTTGTTCTGGGCTCTTTGGTTACCATTCGTATTATCCGTCTCTTCAATATGTCATCAATTTTCCCCTTGCGGCCACGTCCAGGGAGGTAGGCTACAGTCCCATGGACCTTAAACTTCTGAATAATATGTGCAGCTGTAGTCACAGGAACATCAGGCTGCTTGGAGATGGTCTTATAGCCTTTACCTTTAACATGAAGGTCTATAATGTTCTTTCATATCTCCTGAGACAACTCTCTCCTTAGCTTTCTGTGGTCCATGTTCAGTGTGGTACACACCATGATGCCAAACAGCACAGTGACTACTTTTCACCCTTTAAGTAGGCAGACTAACTGATTACAAGTTTGAAGATACCTGTGATGCTAATTACAGGACACACCTTAGTTTAACATGTCCCTATGGTCACATTATTTTACATCTTTTCTAGGGGTACCATCATTTTTGTCCTGGCCAGTTTCATTAGTTTGTTTTTTAAAATGATTCTGTTGAACCACAATTCAAAAACAATATCTGATTTTCATTAGTTAATTTTCAGTAAATTGTTATTTATTATTACTTTTGTCAGTTTCAAGTTATTTCAGTGACCATTGTGGGTTTTTCTCTCTTTAACGGAACGTTACCAACAACTTTGCCTACGTCTGTAAATTGCTTTGAGTGCCTTTTTCCAAAGCACACTCAGAGAATACGTTGATTTTGCAGATAGAGGCAAATATACAGCAGAAAATGAAAATGCCCTTGTTTTGGCACTCCAGGATGCACTTAATCTGAAGGCTTAACAGGCAGATGTGAGTCAAAGTGCGGAGGTAGCCAAGTACATTCACAGATCCTGTACGTACAGGTGTGTTGGTAGTGCTTGTGTCAGCACGTGGTGTTTATTGGGCCAGTGTGGTGTCGGCGAATTACATCATCGAGGTGGCATAGCAGGGCAGACCCCCTTTTATCCCCTCATAGAATATTCATCATGGCTGAATGAATGAGGAATGCATTGGGTTTGCGCATAATATATCACTTTAGAAGTGAATATGTGTGCATTTATTGTGTGTGCTTGTGCATACAACGTGGAGAAACGTGTGTGCACAAGTGTGTGTTTCTGCACGGATCCCTGGCCCGCCGTGCTCGCGCTGCTTGCACTCACTTTTCCAGATGAAAGCCGCTGCGCTTGTCCTCTGGTGCCGACTCTTTCACACAACATAAAAGCATGTTGAACCGCCGGCGCCACACATTCACACTCGCCTCTCTGGCTCACTTTGCTTCTACCGCTGTCAGCTGAATCTGTAAGGCAACAGGAGGTCTAAGGCACCAGTGGCGATGCTGCACACCGACTATACAGACATCAGTGTTTGAGAAAAAGTAGAAAGAGGAGGATGGGGACATGTTGTTAAAAACTAAATACACTTCTAAATTATTTTTTTTTGGCAGAATTTTTAATTACTTTCTCCTCAATCATAGATATATAACCATTTTCAAAATATTCTCCCACTGTAAAAGCATATCAACAGGTATTCAGAAGGAGCCTTTGCAAGTCCTTTCCAAATAATTGAATACAAAATTAAATTAAAAATAATTTTATAATGTTTTCCCACAGAAAAGCAATTTCATTGTAATTTCAGATTGGCTAAAACAGCATCCACAATAATGATTTTAGCCACAGAGGAGCTTAGCAAATATTTTACTACCCACCTCCCTCTGGAATATTAATCCTGTCTGAATGGGGCTTTAGTAATACAACATGCCAGCGCTGTGTTTTGAAGTGTCTGATTATTCAGATTTTCTCCAGCAACTGACGGATCACAGCTCCTTTTTTCTTCGTAATCAAAGCACTACTGTAATCCACTGTAGGCCACTGTAACAAGTCATCAACCTTCAGAGGTAAAAGACGATTACAGAAATTGGCGATGGAGTTGACACAAACAGAGAACAGAGAGAGCAAAAAAAGGCACTCTCAAATAAAGAAATGCAGCAAATATATTTGTGTAAAATTGACGCTGTGAGAGCCTGGAAATGATCGAGGAGATATTTCACTTTGTGTTTCTACAGGACAGGAAGAAAAAAGAGGGGCAGAGGGAGAGAGATAAAGCCCGGGATGTGTGTGGCGGCAATACAAATGCGGCGGAAGACAAACAGGAATAAAGATGTTGAGGAAAGAGATGTCAAGGTGAACATCTCACCTTTGTGGATACTGCATGTAGACTGAGGATAAACACTAACCCTGCAAGGGAAAAGACAAACGCGACATAGTGAAATAAATATCTGAAGAAAAAAAAAACTTGTCAGCTTGTAAAAATGATCCAAACTCAGAGTGGAGTACTCGAGAAGTCAATGTCACCGCTTGTCAGACTTAATATTTCATGGTAAATATGATTTGACTCAAAATGGGAGCAATATTTTGAAATTGAATACATGACACGTTACCTATACTGGACAAAAAGACAGAATGAGACAGGAAGAAAGAGACAGCGGCCTTGCGCGGAGTGCCACATCACTCCGCCAGTCATTTAACATTTGACTGTGGCAATTTGAGCCTCCATTTGCATCGATTGATTTTCTCCACTCAAGTTGGGAGCTGTCATGGGATTAAATTTAGTCGCATCACTGGCCCCACAGTGTTATTGCTCTCCCATTATCCCAATGCTTTAGTGCGCGTGCACACATGTGTGTGAGCATGTGAGCGTGTGGTCATGAAGAAAAAAACTCATATACAGTATTTGGTACTGGACCAAGCTTCCACACGATCAAAGTGCCTTTGATCAAATCATGCCCTCAGATCACCCACTTACGCTCTCAAGTGTGCGCTGTAGGCCCCAAATCACGCTCAAACACACACACATAGCTCCGCATGCGATGTTGGGATTCTCTCTATTTAACTATCTCTCTATCAGACGTGCACACACGCACACTCATTTGTGTTCATAGCTATGCATACGTCCCCGGCTTCAAACACCACTGATTTGACATTTCCTTCAGAGCTTCACTGTTCGTGACGCCGTCTCTTTCCCCATGTGGGCTTTACCGAGCCTCAGAAGTGAGAACCAACTTTGCTCGCTTCACACACACTCCAAACTTCTGTCCCCCTGCTCCTTCTCTCATTACCGGCTCCCCCTCTGGTGTGCCTGAGGTCTTTTCCTACTCTATAGTCGTTGTGTATGCATGTGCAAAATTGTGTGTGTGTATCTGTGCATATATGCAAAAGCTAGCCACAATGCCTGCGTGCGACTGTGCGCAAATCATTCTCTCATGCTGTCAGAAGCGACTCTTCTGCCGCGTCGCTTCACGAGGGCAAACGAAGCTTTGCGAAGTTATGCTGTTGATAATGAAGTCCTTTTACTGTAGGAATATCACTCCCTGATCTGTGTGCCCAAGTGATTTTTTTGTGGATCATTCATATGGTAATGCCGGTACGTGTATAGACGCGTCCTCTTGGATTTTGGTTTTGTGTTTAATCTCATGGATTGTCGCTTTAAAGATGGAGACAGGAGACTCAAACTGACACTTTGATTCACAGAACAGTGAGAGTTTTTGAAACCGATACGACCAAAGTTTCAGAGCAAAACTGATCAAAGTCTCTGAATCCTTTTTTTTGTCACACCAGAACTCATGTAAAAGTTTGATGTATCAAAGCTTTATCATCTACAGAAACACTCTGGTCAGTGCTTGATTCAAATGTCAATCCTCTCAAAAGAACAGAATGACAGCTGACCTGCCAGAGCGCAGAGACACGAGCGCGACGAAAATCACACTTTAATGCTGATGCCGAAGACAGAAAGAACGGCTTAGCATGTCTCGCCCCTGATGTGTTAATTGTCCTCTTGAACATTTTATTAAAATGTCAACTTGCCTGTGGGGAGTGACAGAGTGACAAAACAGACGCTGACAGAGGAACAAACCCTCCCGCGACCTTTATAATTCCCATTCTTCCTCTCAAAACCTCCCTCCACCTGCGTCTAATGAGCTGGCCGAGAGAGGACGCGCCCTTGAAGACGGGACGCCACGCCGTCTCGACCTTTAAACGGCGAGCACCGTAGTCGATATAAACTGTAAAGCTAGTACACATTCTCTACTTCAGTGCCATTTTTTGTGATTCCTTTTTGATCTCCAGATATCAAAATCTATTTTTTTTTTTTTTTCTACGTGTCGCACCTCCACAGGGAATCCAGGATCAGCTACAGAACAGAGATTTGATCTGCGTCAAAGCAACGGTGACCCCATGGTCTTTCAGGCATGTGAGGGAAAAGAAAAGAGTGAAAATGTCTTTTATGTCAGTGAGTGCTGCTGGCGCTAGCGTGTCTTATTAATACAGGAGAGGGTTGCCTTTTAATACCAAGACTCTATTGATCCTACTAGACCTTCTGGCTGCAGATGAATGGGGCTTACATATTATCACAGGTCTGAAATGGGCCCTCACATATCTGTGACATTTCCACCACAGACGGCTGTAATTTGCAGAGCGACACACCCCAGCCCTCGCTCTTTTTATTTTCACCCACTTACGCTATTTTTCTCCGCTTCTCTCTCCTCCCACCCTTGCCCTTTTCGGAGTTTCCGCTCCGGGCTACTTCGTGTTATCAGCCCCTCCCGCCTCTTTTCCGTCTGTCTTTCCATCACTTCCCCACCTTTTGCCATTTTGCTCTTTTCTCGCGATTCATCCCTTTTTGTTCAGCCCGTCTTTTCTTACATGTACGTCTCACTTAAGAGTTGTTTTTTCGTGGTCTCTCTCCTCCTAAACTGTTTCACCACCTGAGTCTCACTCTTTCTCACCCGCTAAACCTCTCCACCTGTCTTTATCTGTGCTTGCTCTCAGCCGTAACCCCTGCCTCTCATTTGGTTCTATTTATTTATCTCTTTCGGTTTCTCCATCCCTCTGTCTTCTCACAATCCCGCTCTTTGTATTTTACTCAGCAGCTCTGCTTTGTTTGGCACCCAGCAGACAAGGCTGCTGACAAAGGTGGGCGAGAGCATATTTAAAATGTCACTGGCAAAGTGACAAAAGGTCATATGGAAAGTAAGAGACTCCCAGCACAGTTTGGACTGACTGCTAAACAGGCATTCTTGCCCCGTTTTGTGTGTGTGCGTGTGTGTGTGTGTGTGTTGAGGGTTTAAAGACACGCATGCATATGCATGTACATGTCTGCATCTGCCCAGGGGTGTGTGTGTCTTTTTGTGTCTTCTCTATGAGAGAGAAAATACAATGAAAGGTATTTAAGGATCTGTGTACATATGTGGATTACTCTGTGCATTTGAGTCCACATGTGTGTATGTGGTTACATGCGAGGCATATAGTATGTGTTGCCATGTTTATGCTGCTGGCGTCCTTATACCTTGAATGCTAGTCCCTGCCTGAGGTGAGGCCTTGAGCAGCCTGCAGTCTGATGAGTCGGCTTTTAAAAAAAGTTGCCCGCCAGACACACTGCTGCGCTGAGAATGTAAGACTGTGCATTGACCTAAAGGATGCTGGTTTAAATCCAGAAGGGAGTTGTTCTAAATCTGTAAATGAGCCTGCCAGCAAGATGTCAGTCATGTCTTTGCCAGGGATCATGCAGGATCCCTGGCAAACTTTGCATACACATCAGGATACAGGTGGAGCAAGTTTAGCGTGAAACCACAAAGCCTCTAAATATGGATAATATCTAAATATTACACTGGATAATCCAGTGTCATTGAAACTTCTTTCTGAGGAAGACTCAGTCCCTATATGAAACCCGTTGACAGCATGTTTTGTGGATTATCATCGTGGTGTCCATAGTATACTTTATGGGCTCATTTTTGTGTTACCTATTTGATTAAATGGTGTGAGTTTTGTGCTATTCTCTTTCTAACACCCGGGGCACACAAGACGTATGAGCAGCACATGTGCATCACGAAACCTCTTGCTTTTTATTTCGGCGCCCATGTGAACAGGTTAAAGCAGCCACACAGCCTGCATGAGCAGCGCAGCTCAGGCGTGGTTCGGCCACGTGTCACTAGAGATCTCTCTATCTCTAGAGATTTGAGGTCTCGCCGATTTTTTCTGCGTGCCTCATGCCGCGTTCCACGCATGGTTCACAGCGAAGATAGACATCGTACCAGCAACATTACTACAGTTTCAATGTCCATATCTGTAGAATATTTCACAGACACAGACAAAGAAAATAAATATTTATTTTGAACTCAACACTTTTCCGTTTCTAAATAAAAGCCCTCCAGCGTTTTTTTTCTTTCTGTGGACAGAATTCCTTCATCTGTTAACACAAGGCTTTTATTCTAAAATGAATATAAAATTACATGAATAATGTACTGAAATGGTCATTATGAAGGGCAGACTCTATGTAGAAAGAAAGGGCTGGCAGAGACGCAGAAGTTCAGCGAGGTAGTCGTCATGCAGTCGTTATGCATCCACTGTGGGCCGGGGCTAATTGTGTAATGCGACTGAGGAAGACTGTTGTTGTATTCATAGAGTCTGATTCATACATAGGCTGCCAACAAACGCCTGTATGTAGAAACAGGGCCGGAAGCGAACCCGCGACATTGCGGTTACATGGCGCGCTGTAACTAGTCAGCTACCAAGGCGCTCCAGAAAAACTGAGTGTTTAGCTGCAACAAATGTATCTTCACTGTGTGTAATTTAAGTGTTTGAGCAGAAACCTTCACCTTTGCACACCTGTAAGCAATTCCCCACCTCACATTTGTCGGTCAACGTTGTTATTTTCTAATGGACAGCATCATTTTTGAGCTCATAGAGCCGTCTTGTTGCATCCGTGAGCTAATTAAAAGCAACACATAGATGTAAATGATATTGCGAACTGCTGAGTGTTGGTGACGGGTAACTAAACTTGAAAATCTGTTTGGGGAGGGTGCTTTGAGACGGGATGAAAAATATGGTCATGTCTACAATGGAGTAGAAGCGCTGCTGGGTCCCTGTGGTAACCACATACAGTAGCTCTTTGGATCCTTCAGGTGTATTGGGCTCGTACAGTCTTGTGAAGGGCTCTTTGCATGGGTGGAATATGGTCTCAAAAAAGTACAAAATGCAAATGTCCCTCAAAAATAATCCAAGGTACACTGTAGTGTTTGAACAAAATTAAAATGCTTTTTTTTTACATGGCAATAGTTGTTTAAAATGACCATCAGGGTTACAGTGACCCAGTGGTCCTTCACAAAACTGTACGAGGTCATGTCTGTTCTTTTTTATTATGTTTGTGTTTGGGCAACTTCTACGGCTGTGTTGAATTTTAAGTCAGCACTTTGGTTTTTGGAGGCTGTGTACGACAGAGAGGAGTGTTGACAGATACAGATGACTTGTCTCAAGCACAGGCAGTTATGCAGAAAGGGGGAAAAAAAAAAGTGTGCTAAATGAGGAAAGGGCAGGTGGTGGGAAACCAACTAGCACAAAGATGCACAGAAAAGCCGGGAGGCAGGTGTGAAGTTCAGCAGGCAGACAGACAGATGTTATGGATGACAGAGAAAAGTAAGATTTTTACCAAGTCAGGTCATATAGTTTTCGCTTAAAGCAGAGTGCAGTTTTTCTCTCTTTCTCTCGAGCACAGAGCTACTGTCTGGAGTGACTCATTTCACAATGCTCTTGTTTTTCTGAAGCACTTTATATAGCACTTAAAGTTGTCATTTGGAGTGTGTTTTTCCCCACTTGCACTTAATGTTCTGTATGGGTCTCATTTGCAGTTTGAGGCTCATTCTCCTGGTGCATGCTTACAGCCATCTGTCTTCCTGCTACTCTTTTTTTGCCCTCCTGCCTGCCTGTCTGTCTGTACCTGCAGGCCCAACCCTCTCTCTCTCTCTCTTTCTCACAATGAAGTGGTACAATAATCCATCTCTGGGGGAGAGGAACAGATCCATAATGTATGTGTGCATGTGTGGGGGGGCATGTGTTAGGTGTGTGTGTGATGCTGAGTGCTTTCCATTGAATCTCCCAGCTATGCACTAAATGTCACTGCCAGCTTGTGAAGATTCACTCCCCCCTTCCTCACCCTCCACTCTGATCTTATCAGCCCTCATCCATGTTCTCTAACCTGAATCTGTCTTCTATCTCATACCTGTTTGCTTTCATAACATGCAATTTTTCATTTCAATTTTTTTTCTGTTACACTATTTGAATAGATGGATTGGATAGATTTTTTTGCTGACAGATATATGCAGCTATAGGATGACTCAGATGGATGCACATAGGAGATGTATGTGAGATATATGTACGGACAGATAGAAAAGAGAGGGATGTCAGCAGTGTGTCAGCGGTTTTGATGCGTTGATGGCAGAGCTGACACAGCATTGGGAATAAGAGGCCAGCCCTCTGCTTATCCTTCTATCCCTCTCTCGTTCCCTCTTTCCATCCATCTATCTAGCCTATACTATCCATCCATCCCCTGTCAAACTGAGTTTCTCTTGCCAAGGGCAGAGAGGCATGCGAAGAAGGAGAAATTGGACATTACTGGGCGGTCATTTGTTGAACACAGCCTCCACCACAACCCCGTGACTCTTGCGTGTTTTCCCTCTCTCTCTGTCTCTTTACATACATACTCACACAGACACACACAGTGCACTCCAAAGTGTCAAGGCTACAGATTTTTCTCTCTCAGCGTGACACAGATTGAGTCAATGCGGAGGCAGGATAGCCTTCCTTAATTGGGTAACTTCAAAACTACTTCTCTGGTGGTGTTTTGAATGTAAAATGTAACCTATAACTTATACTCATATCATTTAAAGGGTGTCTACTCACCAAAACTCCAGAGCTTCTTTATATGCAATAAATTTGATAGTGTGCAGCAGTGACTGACAAGATGACAGGCTATTAGGCAAATATTTGTTTCGTGTGATAAGATCATATTAGATGTATTTCACCAAAGACAGATACTGTTAACGGATCACTGCTCGCTGAAGGGATGCGGTTCATGTATGACTTCTGAATACACTTCTGGGGGATTTTTTTTATACATTTTGCTCTTCATTAAAGACTGAAATGAACAACATGTCTTGTAATCATATTAGGGTATATACAAACACAGGAGCTGGATTACAGTTTCGACAGTGATGGTTAGCTAACGTTAAAAGTCAATCATATTTATTGCCTGAGCTCTTAACCCTGGATAGAAAGGAAGAAATATGATAATTACAGTACGTAACCGGGGGGTAATATTCCGAGAAAAATACTCAGATTTTGCGAGAGATTAAAGTCATAAATTTAAGAGAAAAAAACTCGAAGGTCCTGAAAGCTACATGTTTTGTTTCATGTTCATGTTTCATGTGTTCTTTTATGAACATAATTACTAAAATTATAGAAGTTACAGGACAGTAGAGACAAACAACTTTTATCTTTGAATACACAAAGGCATGTGTCTTTATTTCAGCACAGCTAACTCTACAAACAAACCGTTGAGAAGACGTTACTCTGAGAACGGATGAATGGAGAATCTGCTACAATATTTAATATATAATAATAATATTAATAATACATTTTGTACTCTACGGCTCACGTTACCACAGTGTTTAACGGTGGCATAAGTGTAATGAGGTTGATCCAACCTTGCAAAGTGAAGCGATGTGATTCGTAAACAAAAATACCCCACTATTTTTCATTATTTCATTACCACAGTTCTGTACGCCAGGATTTTACTCGTAAATTTCAGACTTTATAATCTTGCAAATTTGTGAATTTTTTTTCTCGTAAATGTATTACTTTAATTTTGCCCCAATATGCCGTTGTAGATGAGAGTGAGGGAAAAAATAGTGCAGAGGAAGTAAAGGAGATAGTTTGCCATGGAAGTCCTTTTTTTGTAATCGATGGTGTTGTTATCTCAGACTGATGATGTCCTTCTATTTTGGTTCATAATTCAGCCCTGCATTAAAATCATTTGCCACAGTATGGCTATATTGTACCTTATTTCTCTTAACTATCTAAACTGTTACAAATGTTACCTGTCCCAGTATGATAAGGAGTAATTATATTCTAATCCTGAGCATTTTGCGTTTTTCTGGAATTGGCCTGAAAGGAAGAATGTATTAGCAAGACCATGTTTCCTCCTTAATTGGTCTCTTAGAAAGGCGAGGAAGTGTGTCCTCCAGTTTGATTGGTTGACCCGCTGCTTGTGAGTCTCAGTCTGGCAGGTCAGCGGCTGTGACAGGGTGCATGCTTTTTCTCTTTGATGCTCATGGTGCAGAATAGTGTTGCTGTTGCATATGGAGATGCTGCAGACTGGCAGACCAGGTCAGGGAGAAGCTGACTTTGCTGCCCCTTCTTACTCCCGGACAATTTGTTTTTTCCAACATGACACAATCTTTGTTAGACTCCACAGAGCCTGCGGACACATCATCAGCACAAATAATAGAGGACACATCCTGAGAGAAATCACCATCCTCAGCCACAGTGGACGAGCCCTGATTCTCCTTTTTGTGTTGATGCAGCAAAGTCATATTTTGTGTAAATATAATTAGTCTTCAGACTCATTGCAAGTTGTAGATGGCTGCTTATTTATTGTCTTTTTTAATTTTTCCTATGAGAGGCAGTGATCAGCATAGGATGGGAGCTGAATGTGCCCATGATCCAACACCGTCAGTATGTTGCTATAAAGATAAGCAAAGAAGTTAAAGCAGTCAGTTTAATTAGAGTGGTCCGTTTAGGTCTCCGGTGCTTCACAGGTGTGCCTCGCAATGATTCGCTTTTTGACTTCTGCCCAGCTGTCTTTACTGAGAGCAGGGCATTAAGGATAAATGTGTGAGAGAAAAAGTCAAAAGCATTTCTTGATCAGGTTGAAAACGGATGGATTGTGTGTGCATGTGTGAAGTGTGTCTAAAAGTGTGCAGGTATTTGTGTGATTGTACTGGGTGTATGTGTGTCATCATATCTATCCCTATTCTGGGGTTAGTCATCAACATTTGAGAGGCCTAGCAGATGGCTTAGAGAGCTGTGAGAGGAGAGTGATCCAAATCTGGGACCGTGTGATGCTTACTCACTGTGTTTACATGCTTCGAGGTAACCTGGACATTGTCAGCCCTAATCTACGGTAACCTGACTAGACATCATGTAAATGAGAAAGCTGGCTTTCTTAATTGGGGTAGTGAATTAAAGGTACAGTGTGTAACATTTTGTGGGATCTGGGCGGAAATGGAATATAGTATTCATAACCATGTTTTCATTAGTGTATAATCACCTGAAACTAAGGATCGTATTTTGTTCGCTTAGAATGAGGCTTGGTTCTCTTCATGGAGTCTGCCATGTTGCCCCGCCATGTTTCTACAGTAGCCCAGAATGGACAAACCAAACACTGCATTTTTTTATGTTACCTGAAGGCCACCGTAGTTTTCCGACACGCTTGTGGCATTACCACAGTTTTGCCCTCAACAGCTCACGTTACCGCGGTCTTGGAAAGGGAGGAGTGAACGGAGGGGTATTCAGTTGGTTGCAATCTGCAACCAAACCACTAGATGCCTCCAAATCCTACATATTGTACCTTTAAGAGAAACCTGGTTGACAGTAGATTTATGCTGAATACATCTGATGTCTTGGCCATCTATAGATGCACCAGGTTTATAACTTGTTTTTTACAAAAAGCACTTTGTGCATGACAAAGACCTCCAACATTAAACGGATCGTGGTGGCAGCAGTTGCAATGATAAAAATGTCTCATTAATTATCACCAAAATAATTAAAAATCTGACTGAAATGAAACAAAATGCATCCAAAAACAAATTGTTAATATACAGTAGAGTAAATGCCAGGCTTGGATCAATAAATATGAAAGTCACTAGAGGAGAAATGTGATTATTGATGAGCAGCATGTGATCACACGGTTTAGGTTAACCAGGTTACAGCACTGCGATGCCTTCTTTGATTTCGTGCCTTAACCTGATTTCTCCCAGCAGCCTCTTGACTCTCTTGAGTGTGTTTTGTCTGTGAGCGAGGGAGAAGGGGGTGTATCTCATTAATGGATGGAGGAGCTAGATAGTGCTTCCTTTGTGTTTGACTAATCATATACTCCACCTTAGGAGAGCTGCTAATGAGCCCATACTGCCCCGCATGCCGTACACACACTCTCTGACAACGTGAGATGCGAGCTGAAGAAGACCAGTTGCCATGTGTCTGTTTTCATTCGAGTGTGTGTGAGAGAGAGTGTGTGTGTTGCTGCATACTGTACTTCTGGCCCTGTGTGGGATCAGTGTCGCCGGCTGATGACCAGGGAGTAATGAAGCTTAGCAGCTGTTAATGAGCACATCGCCATGGCAACACACTACCTACAGTACATGGCCGTTGTGCAGAATGAGTCTTGACAAAATCACAGCAATCAGGAGAAACCGCATCATAATTTAGCCCTTACTATTGAAAACTTAGTTTGTGCTAGTATTGTGTTATTGTTAGGGCTGCCTCCTCTTAGTCGATTAGTCGACTAATCGGTCGTTTTGGACTTAATCATCTAAGATTTCTTTAGTCGATTAGTCCTTTTTTTAAGATTTTTCATGGTGAATGACTTATTTCTAAGAAACTTATGACATCTCTGGTAAACACAAGATTGAAAGTGGTGCTTTTGTGTTATTCTTTGTGGAGAAACTCAGCTTTAGAGATCTGTTGTTGAGTTGTATGAGTGTTAGTCGACTAAGAATTTCTCTGGTCAAGGACAGCCCTAATAATTGTGATGAGTTTGTAGGTTAATTGCATGTGTTATTATTTAGAAAAATGTGCTGTCAAGTTAAGTGAGAAAAGTCCTCCTAAAGGAGAGATTAAAATTGTCCATTTGCACGTGTAAAATAAGCCTCCATGGGGGGGGGCTTTTAAAATGCCTGAAGTTAAAAACAAAGAAAAAAAAAAACTTGAGAAAGTGAAGACGCGATGCAAAAAGGATCGGGTGTCAGAGACAGCATTGTGTGAAATGTTTGAACAAGTCAGCACATTGAGATCTTTTTACGCTGCATATCTGGCTTTGGCAGCGACATAAAAACTCCCTCATTTAAAGTTGGCATTAAATACATTCTCTATGAATGTATTATATTTGTATAGAGAAAAATAACACCTGTGAATGCATACAGCACACACTGCCATTACCATGTGATTTACTCCAGTTTGCATTATTATATATTTAGGTGTAATTACAGCCTGTACAGTTTGTTTACATTAGTGAGAACGTATCTGCTCAGAGGTAGCTATCATTACCACATCTGCATTCTATGCTACAGTATGATAACATACATATACGGTGTATATATATATATATAATATAAAATTGACTGTGAGAAAGTTGATGTTCAAAAGCAGTGGACACCAATTTAGACCATTTTCCACCTCCCCAGCGACTCACCTGCTTTGAAGAGGACAAACCAAGACTTTGATTTGACACAGATAGTCAGGAGAGGAAGGAAATACAAGTGTTTGGAGTGATCATAACTCTGAAAGCATATAGAGCCGAAGATTGGCAGGTTTCAGTGGGTGCTTGGTGTCTGAGGCAAGTGTGGTTTGACATGTCTCTGTGGTAACCAACAGCTATTAGTGAGCATTTAATAGATCCTTGCAGGGTTAAATAGGGTCAGTATAGGGTCAGAGTTTGAACCGGAACCAGAGAATATAAAAGACACTCGGAAATTGTTCCTAACCCTTCAGCCGCATTTAATAGAATACCTTGACATTGAAAATGAAATTGGTTGTTTTTCTCGAGCAAACACCTGTCAGACTGAAAGTGGAGGTTAAGATTCAACATTTTCAAATTGTTCTAGTATACGATAAATCAAGTCGGGTACAAACTCGAGGACGTTGGGGAGAAACTGATGCGATGATGAACTGCATTCCTGCAATTTACGTCAAAGCTAAAGATAAATGTGGACGTGAATACTCAAGACATATGGAATTAGAGTAATTAAGAGCCAGGGAAAATGAATTATGGTTGAAGATCTTGATGTGTAATGTGTTCAAATTAATGTCATAGTTGTGTGTTTGTATCATTTTGTGCTAAACAAAATCTCTCTTTTTTCTTCTGCATGCTCCCTGTCGGCAAACCCTCCACTGACATCTATAGGTAAGTCTCTTGTTGATTGTTTGTGTGTGTGTGTGTGTGTGTGTGTGTGTGCCCAGCTGTCTGGTCTGTTGATAAAAAAACATTTGATATCATTAAGAAATGCATACGAAGAAATAGGAAGAAACAAAACTGTAAACTGCTTTTGACTTTTGACACTGACTAACATTATGTTTTTGCAATAATGGCTAGATTACCCTCGTAAGAAAATTACAGTCATATTATTTTGTCTCTATGGGCTAAATAAACAGATTACATCAGTACGAGTGCTTCTGACAAGCTGGAGGTAAATCCACATTGAATAGGGTTTTGATGGCTTTAACTTGATTATCTTTTGATTTCGCCTTAAGCTTCCGTTTTTGTATCTGCTTAGTGGCACCCCGCCAATAATATCAAGTCTCCACGCACATTCATTCTGCTGCCTACGTTGAAATGGCTTCAGAAAAAGAGAGATGGAATAATTTATTACTCTTGGAAGGCTAGGTGGCAGCTGATTTTTTTTTTTATTCCGCGTTGTGTAGTATAGTCTTTTCTTTTCTGTGTGGCGATGTAGGAGTGTGTGGCAGCTGGTTAATTTTGAACGGGCTCTTTCTCTCTCTTCTCTCACTCTCTTTTCCTTTCAAGTATTTTTCTCTCTTTGTCCATTCATCATTCATTCCGGGTTTATTTGTCACACTGTTGCGGAGGTTGTATGGGTGAAACTTTGCTTGAGCCTGTGTTTGATGTGGATATTGGACAGCACGCATTTTATAGTCTTCTTTAGTAATTACAAATTGGTGTTAAATTGCTATTTCAGAATCTGACTGATATGGCCTTTGTGTGTCTGCATATTCCTACTGCCTGGGCTCTATTGTCTCTCTCAGGTGTTTCAAAGTGAATTGAAGATTCTTTGAAATTTAGCAGAAGGGAGAGTAAAGCAGATGGCCTCACATTGATTTTTTTTTTTGTAATAGCAGATGCGTGTGATGGCGTTCATGCTTTTGTATGTGCTCACATCTGTCCATGTGGAGATTGCATCGTTTTGCACGCATTTTTTTGCACCTGTAAATGGGATTGTGCCAGCGTCGTCTGGCTGCACAGTTTGTCAGTTTTATTTGTGCCCACATGAAACCCGTGGCTTTGACTTCCTAAAACTATTAATCGTAAGTAGGGATGTTAATAATTAACCGTTAACTGACATTACGAATTTTAACTGATTAACGCTATCGGTTAAACGGTTAAAAGAAATATTAAAAATAGCTAAAAATGCTGAGCAAAACTCCGAGGAGCGGCTTGTCACTTAAAGGATGATAGCTGGTCCACCTTAATAGCCCACCTTAAGTGAGTCCGAGCCGTTGTTGCGGGACACGGAAGCTTGGCTTGGAGGAGCTGTAGCATTTATTCACCGACAAATAAACTGTACTCACACTGCACTGCTACGTTCACAGCTATAACGCCACAGACAACCCCACACTCACTGCCGCCAAACACACACGGTTCCGCCGGACGCCACACTGACAGGCCGTATGTGTGTGACAACGGCGAGCGCGAAGCCACCAGCAACGCTACAGCTGTGAACTTAGCACAAACACACAGTTTGTCGGACACTCGCTAACGTTATGCCGGGCAGACACACTGCTGACAACCTTGCAGCTAAACTAAATAAAGCGGTGGAGACTTACTGGGACAATACACGCAGCGTCATGGCTGCTAACTCTCCCGGACGCGTGAACTCAGTTGCCTGATTTGTGCATACACTGCAACCTGCGATAAATGATGGATTTAACATGTTGTGCATCAGCTTTTCGTTGCAGCTCGGTGGCTTGTTAGGCACTAAAAATAGCACTGCTGCATGTGACGCACTAATCTTGTCGGTTAACGGTTAACAACTGGTAAACGAGGGCCGGTTATTGGTGAGAAAAAAAAATAACAATTGGCATCCCTAATCGTAACCCCTTTGGCTTTGACTCAACTTCCTCAAGTTATTAATCATATGCATCGCCTTGTCTCAACTTATGTCCACCATGTACCGTGAAACACCTTGAGCTTGTCGCGATCAAGCCCTTCTTAATGCCATTATACATTTATGACCACCTTGTAGGGACGTTCCGGGCATCGGCTTGTCAGCAACTCATTAGTGAAAATCGCAGGCAAAACGGAGCAGCTTGATGCAGGATCCTGTCACCCCTCCCCAACCCCTATCCCACCCTTCACTTTAATGAGCCACATTTGCAAGGTGCGAGACGAAAAGGTTCCCAGTCCGTCCACATCAACATGACAGCTATTAGGAGACACCAACAGCTGGTGGAAGGTGGAATTAGGGATGAGGAGGTGAGAGAGGGAATGACCGACTGAAAGAATGAAGGAGGGGAGGGGTGGAGAGAATAGTACAGTAGGTGCAAGACAGCCAAAATAACAGACAGTGAGAGAGATGAGGAGTACAGCTGGTGATGGTCATCGTGTTCCTTGGGCCACGCTCGTCCTTCATTAGATTCATCACCTTGCTGGAGTACGAAGGACAGAAGAAGGGAGGAAAGAAAAGTACGAGACAGTGAGTGGGGAAAAGTGGGTAAGAGGCTAAACTTGCTCCAAAAAGAGAACACACACACACACACAAGTGATGCAAAAGACCGCTGGAGCACAAACATGAATACATAATGCATAATGCAAATACAAACTGCACCAACACACTGACACATGCTATCGTTGCAGCGGTCCTCTCATTAGTTCTGTCATTGGGAAGTGTGCTCAAGGCTGTTGCTATCATTAGCAATTTACAGAGAGTTTAAAGAGTACGAGAGACCAGAAACGGGACAGAGGGAGAGAGAGTTAGGGGGGGAAGTAAAATCAGAGTAGGAGAGAAAGCCAGTGTTGGTAAGGAGAGAGGAATGGATAATGACAGGGTGTTTTCATGCATGGTCTGTTTTTGTACCTTCCACTCCTTGAGAGCGTCGGCACCCTGAGCATGGGAATTGTAATCATATAGTTCTATCATAATTTTCTAAGCACTTGTACACTTTCAACATTTATTTTAATTAATTAATTAATTTGTTAATTATTAATTATATTTCTTATTAATTACTAGAACAATTTGACACACAGGGCTGAGCTGCATCTCAAATTAATTTCCATGTTTCCACTTCTATATGACATATACTGCTGACCTGCTATCTCCCCCTAAAGACCCCCTGTACCACCTAAAAAATACAAAAATGTGTGTGGAAAAGGTTAATTAAATAACATGAGAACAGGGAGAGACAGAGGGCAAATAACTGAAAAGGTTAGACCAAAAGATACAATTAAGCTTCATGCCCTGAGGTGTAATATTAATTTATCAAGAACAGTTGATACTGACTTCATGTATTAGCAGGATACACCGTAATGTAATATATGTACATTTCCAATACGACTCATTAATTTGATTAATCTTGAATCTCACACAAGTTGTCACACCTCCAAAGTGTGCTTTAACTCTATAACACATGGACATGTGACTAAATGCAGGAAAGTCAATGATACAAGAATGATCTTTTGAAATGAATGTGCTCATACATTGCTTAATGCTACTGACACTGTTCGTGTTATAATTTAGAGCTAAAATTAATGCAATGTTGGCAGTGCTGTGAAAATATTCAGTAATTTTCAATTAATCTAATTTTAGTACATCACCAACAAAGTTTTTTTTTTTCTCCCTTTTCAGTGAAACTATATCATAGAGAGTCAAGCTAATGTGTCTCTGTGGTGATTTTTCAACTTTGCTGTGTGAGAGGCTATTCAGCAGTCAGATTTGCACTGTGGTACAAACACCTCTGATTTGTAAACTTCTTCCTGCAGTAAATAAGAACACACAATGCCTGCGGTGTTGCATTCCCAAATAAGTCTTTACTTGTTGAAAAATCCAAATGTCACTTTTGATCATATGTTACTTAGGACTGCTTCAACAACAAGAGCAGCTGATTACACCCGAATATATTGTCACTATAGCTTAAATAATGTGCTGCTGTGTAAAATATAACAGCCTAAATCACATCCGTCCTTTTGGGAAGGACAAAACATATTCTCCAGTCACATAACACGTAAAGAGATTTTTTGACTATGCACTTCATTTGTTTATGTCCCACTACCCTTTTTTACTGAGTGCATTTAAATCTTAAATGGCCCGTTTACGTGTTTTTTTTTTGCCTACAAAGCCGTAAAAAAGGAGAACAAGCGCTGGGACAAAATGCTGCTCAAGATCGAGAGTGAAACTGACCTTTGTTACAATGTGCTGTAAAAAGTTAATGTAGAGTAAAAGCAGGACATTTTTGAGTGATAGCCACAGGGAGTAGCTCAGCGTCCTTTGGTTCAGATTTTACTGATATTAGACATGTTTTTTTTTAACAATAAGAACTGATCCGTCAACTATAAGCCACTCCACCATAATTACATGTCACCATTACGGAGGAAATGATCAAAGTGCCTTTATAATACCCCTGTACACACAGGATGATAATGTAAGTTTGAGATGTGAAGTGTATGGTTAAGAAATAGAATAAGAATTAATCAGAAATAGTAAGGAGATTTATATAGTGCAGTCAGACTGAATGATTGGAAGGAATATGATTAAACGGGGAGAGGCTGCTGTAAGGTTATTCTTGAAAAAGATGAATTTCAAGCCTCTGTGGCAAAGTAGGGAGTGACTCTGCATTTATGAATGGAGTGGGAAGGTCACTTTTTTCTTTGGGGAGCCAAGACAAGACCAGAGCGATGACCTGTCGGTGCATTGAACACCCAAAACATTTGTCAGCATCCCTATTCTGATGTGCTATCCATTCATATCATCGTAAGTTACGATGCAGAATTTTTCTTGACATCGAGTAGTTTTATTATGCATCATTATATACTAACTTTTTTTGTTGTGTGGTAATTAGATCAGCCGGCTAGTGTGTAAATGAACATTTTTCTGGACAATCTATTGCCACGTCTCTACTCCCCAGGCTTTACACGGGGACTAATGGAGGTGGATCAGTGAGGGCAGGCCCATAAAGCTTCCAGCTAACTATAACTTTATATCCAGCAAATTAGGCTCTCAGGTCCAGAAGGCTCATTACAACTCAAACTTTTTGTTCATTATTGAATGTAGCTGTAAATAATGTATTCCACATCTTCAGTCTGTGGTTGGGAATGAACGTGCCACATAAATATTTAAATAGTACACTGTTATATTTAGTTTCCCCACAAAACATTTAACTGGATACATTAGTATTTATATATGTGTGTGTGTGTGTTTATGTGTATGTACGCTTTCATCCGTATTAAATTAATCACCGTGTATACAGCTAAAGCACCATGTCTTAACGCAGCAGTAAGCGAGAAATAGGCATTACAGTAACAAAATATTGATTCATATTTGATCAGCGCTGCCTAGTTTGACCGTTTGATCGGAGTTTGCGAGTGATTGACAGCTGCCTCCGTTGAATGAACAGCCAATAGGAACGCACTCTTTCTGAAATGACCTGCGATTGGCCAAAGTCTCCTGTCATGGGCTAGATTTTTTAAAGCCAGAAAACAGAGCCATGAGGAGGTGCAGAAGTCTCTCTCAGAAAACTTGAATTACAATATGCTTAAAGGTTATTATGGAATTTATGCCAAATGATGCCAGAAATATACTGCCTACTGCCACTTTAATTGATCAAGACAGGTCATATGTGTGCTGTTAGATCGCCTCAAAGGGTTTTATGTTGACATGTTATAGTGTCTTTTTACATCCTCATACATCGTATCTTGTGTTAGACTTGACTGTGTACTTAGAAGCTGAACAGTAAAAGTGAAGGTGTTATGTTTTTAAGATAAGTGCCTTCCGCTTGTGAGCAGGGGTGCACAGAATGCAAACATTTTGAATTTGAAGTTTGCAGAACACACAGTTGTCTCCTTGAAACCCACGAAGATGTCTTCTTTACCCTTTTATCAGTTAGATACTGTGTATTGAAAATGTCCAGCCCAGTGCAACATTGTACTTATTGCCATTGTAGAGTTGGCAGACGAGTGTTCTTAACAGTTTTACGACATGAATTCAATGAGGCCAAGGAAATAGATATTTTTCCCGGCAGGTATTTTGACTTGTCACAGCAGGGAAAGCACAGGTGTAACTAATAACATTAAAGCTGGCTCAATTTTCATTTCACAACGGCTGCATGCACAATAGCAGCGCCCTGACATTACAACGCCTGAATGCAATGCCTCCATCATTTATCATCTTAATTACGCCTCTGCTCTTCCTTTGTTGACCTTTTCTGTAATAAAAGGTTCATACAAAACTCAGACAGCTTCTAAGATGTTCAATCTTGAGCAGAATTTTTAAAGGCATGGAGTTTATTGAGCATTAAAAGCAGCAAGTAGCCCAATATTTCATTACAATAATGTTTCGCATCGCAAAGATACTTGAAGTTCAACCTTCAGGTTGACCTCAGAACTCTCTTTGTCATGTAGATTGCCATGTAGCTCTAAATCAAGCACGGTTTTGCTTCTGCGAGGAAAGGTTTGCAGGCTTGTGTTTCTTGGCCCCATCAACTATGTCGTGCCCATTAAAGTGCTCATCTCCACAGTCTACAGTGGGGAGTACAATGTTATGCAAAGAACAAGACCTGAACATGAACGTATTGTATGTGGATAGTTTAAATGATATGTTTAAAGCGTATTTCAAAGGAAAACATGAAGACAAAAGCATGCTGTTTTCACCTTCACCGTCAACCAGTAACAATCCACATGTAACTGATGGAGTTCTCCCGCTCCAGAGTTTACTTTAATTGGTCGGACACCTGAGCCTCAAAAAAAGTATTTTGAAAGCGAATAACACAGCAATGGCACAATCAGTGCTGCAGCCATTCCGAGCGTTAAGTCCTTACTTTGGCATCCCACCCTCTGTGAAGAAATGTCTGCCTGAGACTGAATCTAGGAAAAAGGAATCAAACACAACATCCCCTGGCTAGAAACAAATGATAAGCACACCGGGATGTGATGTAAATTGTGCCATACACATCACAGTCTAGTTGGAAATGCAACATTATGACAATTACATGAACAATTTCAGTCATAGTTTTTAAAAACGCAATGGGACATTGTAGTTCAGGATATTGAAAACAAAAATATGACTCACCTCCTAGACAGATGAGAGCACACGTTACGAATGAACCTCAAACACTTAAACAGCAATATTGTCTGCTGTTAGAGAGAGTGCAATTACCTCTAAAGTAATTTTGAATTAGTATTTTTTTGATTAACACATAATAAAAGTGTGAACCCTTCATTCACGTCTATTTAAGTATGATTCTTTTGTTGATCTCTGCAGTAGAGGGTACGTTAAAATTGTGTTTATGGACGGGTGGAAAGCGGGGGATAAGAACTAAACGAGTGATATCACCAAATGAGCGGCTCAACATGTGATAAAGACTTGAGCCGTGGGAGCCAGGGTGATGACAGGCAACGGAGGAGGTTGCGGGGATGTGAGAGGAAGAAGCGGTTAAAAAAAGAGAAAATAAGTAACACCGAGAGAAGGGCAAAAAATAAAACAAGAGAGTATGGAGACAGGTGATATACACAGAGAGAAAAGGTGGGAAATGGGAGATGGAGCATGTGAGATGATATGAAGGGAGCTCAGAAAAGATGGGGGGGAAGATAAAAAATGAAACAAGGGTGAGCAAGTGTGGTGTGAGAGTGGTTCTGTCTGTTGGTTATCTAAGCCTGTGTGAAGAAGAAATCAGGGACATTATGGATAAAAGTTTTCTTTGTCAGAGAGATGCTGTTAGATGGACAGAAATGCATGTGTTGCTTTAATGGAGTGCCTTTACTTTGGCTACCTGTGTGCCTCGAGGTAAAATAAAAAGACATCCCCAGCTTTTTGCATAGATACTTTCATACCAACCGAGTGAGATTGACTTGATCTCTCAGTTCTGTTCATTTTGAAAGCAGAGGTCATGCGAAGGGAACACAATGCATTCGTCTCTGATGAAAAAACATCATTAGTTTGGAACAAGAGGAGCTGTCACTGCTGTCATTGTCTCGCAGCAGTATTGTTTTGTGCTGCAGGTGTTGTGTTTGATGCACAACATTTATGCTTCTTACACAATAGAGGTGCTCTATACAGTATCCAGAACATTAATATAGCAGCAAACGACTATTTGCCACGTAAAGATATAGATGAGTAATGTCTACCTGAGCAGAGAATGAAGTCACCTCTGTGTGTGTTGTAATCTGAGCTTCTCTGTGCCTTAGTGACATAGCCGGGGAAGCCGTGCATGCTTTTAGTGCATGTTAGTGCATGTTAGTGCATGTTAGTGTGCGCTTGTGGCGGAAAACAAGTGAAAACTGACGTTAGCACATATGAGCTGTCTTAGCTTAAATGATCTGACAACCACTTGTTGCGACGTGAATGCAATGAAACGGGGGAGGGAGAGTGCGACATCTAGGACCCGAATGTTATCAATAGCACTGTTAAAGTCCAAAAACTGACTTGAATGAACTTAAGAAACCAGGCAGGGCTAAAGCAGTTCCATAAGGTCAATTCAAGTTCATGCACACTATTTCAAGTCAGGTTTAATTAGTTAAGATTCTTGAGTGTGCATGCTATTCTTAAGCAGCCCAAGAGCAGCAGTCCACTTTAGATGATGTGTAACACTGTGATTGGCTTATAGAAATCCAATTTCTGCATTTGGGGGGAGTCAGATGTCAGTAATCATAGATCTAGACATCCTAGAAAGGTTATGTCCATTGGAACAGTACATTCAAACAGTTAGTAACAACAGAAAACCTTTAGGTTATTAAACATATATACATATATATTGGACGTTTGTCCCTTGCTCTGTTGTTGCATTTATTCTTTTTCTGTATATGGATCAAAAGTTTTGATAAATACTGTAATCTTTTGCCAGCAAAGAGATTGCGGTTGGCGTTTTGTTGCAGCAAAAAGGATGGCATTGTATTTACACATAGCTGATTCTGGCTGACATACAAATGCATTGTGAGGTAGACCTCTGCAAATGGCCTCGCAGAACTGATCACAATGTTTGCCGTCTGTGATATTGCAGTAATTTATTTTTCTTTGGCTACATGAGATACCCAGATACATATTCCTGAATGGTGATAACAAACTCTCAGTCGGACTATAGAGAGCAGCAGCTGAAGTCATGACATCACGTCCGGGTTAGTCTCTGTTCCACTATCCTCCGCCTGTAACTCAATGCAATCTCTCATTCAGCATTTCTTTTACTCTAGTTGTAAACTCCGCTGTCTAAAAAACGGTTCTGTCCTCTCAGTCCTGCTGTTACTACAGACATGTCTGACTCACCTCTTCTGAGCTGTCACTTTTAGCCTGTGTTTCTTGGAACAGTGTATATTCATTAAGTGACCCTCACATTCAAATTCAAATTTCTACCTTGTTGAGAAAGTTACCGATAATTTATCATTACATTGTCAAACCCAAGAGACTCAGACTTTCTAAAAAGCATTTATCCGACAGTGTATGTAAGCATAATGACTGTGTTTTTATCCTCTTGAGGAGAAGGAGAGGAAGAGGAAGTCCGTCCCCCTTGTTTGATTCAGCTCATAGTTTTCTAGCGTTATCAACACTGTCATCTCTGCTGGCCCATGCTGTTGCAGCTCCTGTTCTGGCAGTGCCAAGCATTCGCTGTGATAGATCACTGTTATTACCACATGTGCTCCATTACTGGAGAACAGCGGGAGGCCAGGAACACACACACAATGAGCACACCACCAAGAAAAAAGCAATTCAAGATAGTAAACAAGCACACACACACACACACACACACATGGAAGTATACATATGTTGTGTATATTACACACTTTCCATCTGTTGGTACATGTGTATGCATAGTGTTTCCCCTAGGTGGACTGCTTTTGGGGGGGGTGGATGGGCCGCGGGAGGTTGGGCTTGTCCCCACTATTACCTGAAGCCTATTATGCCATATGGCATTTTACACTGCATAAATTAGCCTAGCGGCTAGAGGACTTTTCCTTACTCATAGCTCTTCTACTCTTACTTGGTTTGAGTCACTGCATCAGAACACCACGGTTGAATTTCAGCCTGCATGCACGTTTTTTTCAGCCTAAACTTTGTTGAAACAGAGCGGCTAATACTGCTAACGAGAGAAACAAGTAAATGGACTGTCGTCGAGTCCATCTCTGTGCTCCACTGTCCCTATACACACACCACACGGTGCAAATCCCACCTTCGTTAAAAGACAGAGATGAGAAAGAGGATAGAGGAGAGAAACTCGCATGGCAGTAAATCACAGCAAAATGCAGTAAAACCACTCTCACAGTGCACATAAATTAGGTAAATAAAATATTTAGTTTCTTTCATTCTGGGGGGGCGGGGGGGCTCACACTGTGCATATGTATGTGTATATATATAGACCCACTATACAGATACAGTTACTATTATTTTATTACACAGATTTGTTGAATGCTGGATACTGATTGGTCAATCACTGCGTTCTACGGTCTGTTATTTCTTTATAGCCGACCGTTGCTATGTATAACAGACCGTTGCTATGGGCGCAATTCTGATTTCGGACTATGGCGGATCACTTTTACGTCAAATTATTGATTTCTTAGGTAATTAGCGATGTTATAAGCGTAATAATGCACAGCTAGCGAATCATTGTTGTGAAATAAACCCCTTCATGGTAATGCAAGACCCCTCTGTACGCTTTGGGGTGACGCATCTCTGTCTGCCGGGGTTTATTTCACAACAATGACCCACTCTCTGTACATTATCTATAACATATCACGCATTAGTGACAAGACACACTGGTGCATTGCTAGGGGTAGGCTATAGCACAAATGAAAACACACACTGACAGGATACAGACACACTCTCATGCTGTACATGTCCACTGTAAAGTATATGCTCACAGGAGGTATACGCAAAGTGTTACACATGCAGTACGTATCAGCCACAGTGTAACTTAAGAAACCTCCAGAGGTCGAGGAGTCTTGTGTTAGAGCCAGCTGCAGTTGTTATTGGAGTGGGATGGCTGAGTCGACCACAGGCTGTAAGAGTAGGTTTCATGGAGACAGAATGAACGAGAGGGAGAGGCAACCGCAAAAAAATGAGAGCACTGGCGAGAGAAACAGAAGCCTGTGGTCAATACCGTACTCTAGGAAATTTAGTTTCGACTTTAGACTCTGTCTCGATTGATGTTTCATAATGACAAAGTATATTACAAGCTGTCCAGACAGAACATGTTAGCCTCCTGATCCATAGTGTTTATTGTACAGCCATATTGTCTTGTTCTTGTGTTTATGTGTGTGTGTGTGTGCATGCATGGGCAGAATGTGATAGACAATGTTTTGTAGATAAACTGTTCTGGCCTCAGTGTTTCCTTCCATTTAATTCTCCATAATTCACTTAATAAACATAAAAACTGACAAAAGGAATTTAGCCTTTGCTCTCCGTGCACGAGTCGAATTAAAAGCATATTTTGCTCAGGGCAATGCTGCTGACTTAATGCACAGCTTTGGCCAAAAGAAGGTGGGGGGAAAAATGCTACGACGATACATTATCCAACGCAAGAGGTGCATATTTTTGGGGAGACGTATGCCTGCTGAGGAAAAAATCTACTTAAATTTGCATAAGCACATTTTAGCTTGTGCTCTATTGTGATCACAGCTTAATTTTTCAGAGTAAAAGTGTACATCTATGACTATGTCTGAGTGCATTCGGGAGTGTGTGCAGGAGGAAGGAAATGAAACCTCTGACTTCCTTCCTGTTCCTCTTTTATCCTCCGTAACAGTCGCAGTCATGCATGTCACCGTATGAATTGGCGTCAAACATTCTCATGATAACATAATAATGTGAGAAAGTTGACACTGCATACTGAACAGATTATACAGGATAAATTTAGTTTTGTGATGAGAGAAACAACAGGGGGGGAGAGTGGGGGAACAAAGCTATCAAAAGTTAAAGACTCCGGTGGAGAGAAGAGAAGATGTACATTTTCACCCTCTAAGAATAAAAGGCAGGCAGAAAACGGAGCATTTTCAGATATAAAAGAAAACAGGCAGACGGAGTACTAGACGGAGAATTTAGGCTCAGCATGAAAAAAGGCAAAAAGAAGAAAAGCTAAGTGTGTCTCTTTTCAAAGTTGGTCCAGAACATGCCCCAGGGTTTGGCTTTAGTGAAGCGGATTGTGCTAAACCAGTTATGGTGCCGGGGGAGAGCGGCAGACATTGTCACAAAATAAACACAACTGAATATACTGTCTACAACCCACACTGCGTTTACACAATAGCTGTCCTCCAACATCTTATATTAACAATCAAAAACATCAATATCCGAATTACAACATGAGTCACCTGTTCTGCTAGTGAGGAGAGATAAAAACACAATAGAGATGAGGAGAGCGTTTTAGCTGTCAATAAAGAGCAGCAGATGGAAAGGGAGGCAGAGGATGTGGAGTCAGCATGTAATATAAATAAAATAAAAGAGGTGTGGGAAGTGTGTGTTTGCGTGTGTTCCTGCTGCTGCGGACCATCGCCCGAGGGTTAGCTTTTCACTGAGCAGATACATATGCGTGTTAATTGTTCAGCCAAAGGATATAGAGAGGCAGTCATGAGGAGAATCAAGCAAGTTTTAATCAAGCAACATGATTGGTTGAGGGCACATTTGAAGGAAGCTGATGATTTCCATTATGCCTTGTTTTATAGGAGTGATTTAGAAGAAAGAACAAGTGATTTAAGAAAGTTTTCAAAAAGGGACATCTGAGCCAAGACAATCTCAGTGATTTGTTACAATTGCAATCCATTATTACCATCTAAGTTTTGAGGCAGTGGTTGACCCCATTGTGTAGGTATGACGTCGTTTGCTACTTCAGCTTTGGTAGCTGTGGGGCGCAACGTTGCTCAAAAATCTCCTTGTTCTCTTTGCTTGTGCAACAACCTCCGGTTCTGAAAAGTGAAGCCATTCAAGGAGGATTAAAAGAGGAGATATCACTGCTCATGCGTCATATCATTGGATACAACACATGCGCGGTAAAATCTGGTCTGCACTTGCCAAAAGGCTCACTAGCTATAGCGCACGGTCACAGAACATGGGGGTGATTGATTCGTACCACTGAGGCGCCCGCAGGACGCATAGTAGCTTACTTTATGGGTGTGAAATACAACTGTGCAATTATTGAAAATATCTTTAATAAAAGACCATAAACAAATGCTTTCTATTTCAAAACGTTCTATTGAATATCAGCCGCCAACCACTCAAGCGTACTGTCAGGCGTAGGGCACCCAAAGAGCACCTGAGCGGACACCATCCCTTTATTTCTAGTGCTATCTGCTGTAATCATGAGCATTTCCCAGCCTCCATTCAATAGCCAACAGTGAAAATGGCATCCCATAATATGAGTGCAGAGGATGTTATGGACGAGGATTTTTAACTGTGTAACCGTTTTACAGCGTTTTGGCTGACTGGGATATTCAGCCGTATTTAGCCGGAGAGAGGCCGCTACTGCGGGGAGGATATGCTTCAGAACCTGAGCTGCCGAGAGCAAACACCGACTGCTGGAGCCTTTAATCAAATTGCCCTCCGACGCCAACAGAAACTGAATAATTTTGCTGTAATGAATGTCAGCGTGGGCAGTTTCTGTTGGATGCCGTTGCCTACAACAACCCAGAGAGCGAGCCGTGTGCACTATGCATGAAAGTTTTCCTCCTCACTGGGATAGAGGTGTGCTGGAGACCCTTTTCAGGATCCCGAAGATAAACTGGAAAAGAACACCAATCAGGGCGATTTTGGGGCAATTTTCGTCATTGTATTTTGCTACTTTAATGGTCTGCCTCTGAAGAAAGAGTGAGAGGGTGTAAAATACGGGCGGGATTTGAGGTGGGTGCGCCAAACAAACACAAGGTTTCCATCCAGCTGTTCATGACCCGTGCGTTGCATTTCACTTTCTCTTTGGAATCAGCTGATTGTTCGTGTCCCATGTTCACAACATCAGGTCACATTTTCACCGTAAAAATGTAGTAATTTTAACCCCAACTATGTTGTTTTTTCCTAAACCTAACTAAGTGGTTTTGCTGCCTAATCCTTAGCAAGTATTTTTGTTTAATTCACAACATTAAGCATGTGTTTACTGCGAGTGAAAAGTGACGCCGAGGGGTCTAACAAAGTGTCTAGTAGTCTATGAGAACATGTTGGATTGTTGGAACAGTGTAAAGACTAACGGACTAATTTTTTTGGTGAGTTTATTTTGCTTCTGTTCAGTTTGAATGACGTGTGTTTTACAATGAGTTAACAAGGCATTTAAGCCTGTCTTAGTTCAATGTAGGAGAGAAACATTCAGAAGGTGTATTTTTCTGTTCAAGTTTTTCTGAATATTTCCTTCTTTCACATTTTGTGAGTTTATTTGTTTATCAGACGTCGCAAACTCACCGCCCGCGCGCAATGCATCCTGGTACATAGGCACAGCCGGCACGGCCCCGCAGCAGGAGAAGATCAGCTTTCTCGGTCAATATAGCACGCACTGGGGAATTTAATTCTTCAGTGGACTACATTTACCATCACTAACCACTAATTCACTGAGTCAGAGATGTAAACACTGCTGTCAGCAGGAGCAACCACAAACATCTTCCCCTGTAAAATCTGCAGCACTTTGTTAACCACTGTTGCAGTATAAATTTGAGTTCTACCTCAAACCCAAGAAATGCATTTACATATTTGCAAATAATTGGCGGTACGTGAACTGAGCTACAATGAGCTGAAATATTACAGTATTCAAAAACAGCCGGGAAAACAAATCTGTTTTTCATGTTTGAAGCTCTGATTTTGATGCTGAATACAACTATCATGGTTACTTAAAGAATTTCAGCTGCCCTTTTGAAGATCATTTTCACGCATACTTTTGGATATTACCATATGTTAGTGCAAAATAAATAACACAAGAAAGATTTCAAATTGCATCACAACTTTTCGGAAAACCTCATCAAGGTTTTTGTGGGACTGAATAAACATCATGGTGTCATGCTCCGTAACGATGACCAATGACTATGTGTATACTGCATATTTGCATATTCTACAAAGCAGCCAGAGGCTATTGGGATTAAAAACCTCAAAAGAGAAAAATTGTACTTTACTAAACAAATTACAATTTGATATTCCACAAACTGAGACCTGTGAAAGTGGTGCAACTGTGCAGTACTTAGCAAGAGACTTTTATCACGGCAGGCCAATTTGACTAGTTAAAAACTGGAGTGACTAATAAAAACTCACTGATGATAATAGTGGTTTTCCATTTAGCTATGTCAGTGTCAGTGCCTTGGTATTGTACGTGCTGGCTCACTGGGACACTAAAATTGAACAGAGCCATGATTCATATTTTTAGTTAGACCCGTGCATTTCAAATGAAATGTTTATTTGATTCCACATTTGACTAGACTGGTTTTTACAGTGCACTATACTGTGGTAGTCAGTCAGCTCTCCTCCAACGTTTTGTTAGTCTCTAGATTTGGATATTCATGTTGTTGTCATATCTGTTATACCTCTCCTTTCACACATTTCATCATGTGTTCCTTTGGATCATTTAGAGCATGTGGTTGGCAGTGATACCATGCAGTGGTTTGCCAGTGATTTCCCTTCCTAAAAAAGTGATCTGAAGAAATGGCAACTTTTGTTCTTCCCCTTTGCCCTTCTTTTAGAGAGCATCACAAGGTTCCATTTTACTCTGCTGCTCCTATTCCACCTCCAAACGCCTTTGATCTCACGTCCAATTAATTTTGTCCTTTCTACAGTCCCAGATAAAATCCAAGCTTCTTTTCCGTTGTTGCTGGCTGTCGAAGAGTTTACTCATCTCTATTACATCTTCCACTCCCATTTTTTAAATTCCTTTGCTCTTTTTACTTTAGTTTTTCAATCTGCTTAAAGGTTATTGAGACTTTACGAGAGTTCTTATTCTGTCTTCTCTTCTCTCTTTGTCTTTCTATCTCTTTCCATTGTATTCTATACATTCATATATGTATTTACTCTAATATTACTTATGTAAATATATATGAATTATCCATATCTCACATTAATTATTATTATATACTAGGGCTGTCAAATGTCATATTTTTTTAAGTATTTAATACTCTTATCAACATTGGAGTGGGCAATTATGCTTGCTTTATGCAAATGTATGTACATATTTATGGAAATCAATTAACAACACACAACAATGACAAATATTGTCCAGAAACCCCCTCAGCATAAAAAAATATGGTTTACTCATAACATGGCAAACTGCAGCCCAAACAGGCAACAACAGCTGTCAGTGTGTCAGTGTGTTGACTTGACTATGACTTGTCCCAAAACTGCATGTGATTATCATAAAGTGGGCATGTCTGTAAAGGGGAGAAGCGTGGGTACCCATAGAATCCATTTTCATTCACATACTGTATCTTGAGGTCAGAGGTCAAGGGACCCCTTTTGAAGATTGCCGTGCCAGTTTTTAGGTTTTCTAGTTTCATATGATAGCTTTAAAACTGAGCCCGCTACAGCCTCCGAAATATCGATTGCGTTTATGTTTTAAAGAAATTAGGGGCGTTAAAACGAGTTTGCATTAACGCGTTATTATTGCGTTAACTTTGACAGCCGTATTGTATACCTAAATTGACCACAACTCTGCATTTGGTCTATTAATCTGTGACGTTGCTGTGTGCAAATTTACATTGTTATACAGGAAAATAAACTAGTACCAGTCTGATATTAATTATCAAATGTGTTACTCACAATATGAGCCATAAGCCTGACAATTGTACCACTGTTAACTTACTATTTCACTAACCACTGTGCTGCAACCATAGTCTTACACCTCTCAAATGCTCAATATAGAGCTCTGTCAGTCATATGACAAACAACAGAGGGTTTCTGTTTGCATTGTCACAATACAAATCATTCCAATGTAAAACTACCGGCTGTAAACTTTTATCTGCATCACGTTAATCCCAAAACAGATTTTCTATATTTACACTGTACAGAAGTATAATTAAAGCATTTCTAAAATCAGAAGACAAGGCTTTGAAGATTGATTATGATGCATATACACAGTTACAATAACACCCACTGTTTACTAAAAGGAGCACAAACCTTTATGTTGTCGTTGCATTTTCAGAAAGGGAATATTTTGTCAGGTGATATTCACTTTATAAACTCAGAAAGAATGTAGGGCAAAAGCAAAAAAAAATCCAGCTATAGATTAAAGGCATTTTCTCTTTGTTCTTACAAACTGAAGTAATCGCCTAAACTAAAGTAAATTTCTCGTGTTTTGTCGCTACATATTTCATGCAAAAACAGTAGAAATAAATGAATTAATTAATAAATGTTCCTGACTAGTAGCCAATCAACATCGCCACACTGTTATGTTGCCCAGATGGACTAAGCTTTGTGCCAATATTAGCCTCTGAAATAGATACGAGAGAGAGAATGGATTCTGCCTGTAAAATATTCATTCATCACTTTAGGATTGATTCATGTCTAGGTTTAATGCAAGTACAGCATCTTCAAGTCAGACTGAGGATGGGTATTTGTGGCCATCTATCACAAAGCCATTTAACTCAGTGTCTCTTGCAGTATGAAAACAGCAGAGAAAACCCTCGAAGCAAGGTCAAAACCTAGATCTGTTTTATTCAAGCAGTGAAGCTGAACAACAAAACAAAGCATTTCTCATAATAACTTAACATCCACACATGGGATTTTTCAGCTTATCATCATTTCTAGGGATGCACCAATCCAACTTTTTCAGTCCCGATAACGATACCGATACCGATACCGATACCGATACCGATACCTGGGCTTTTGATTCAGTATTGGCCCGATATCCGATCTGGTATCGGTATCATTGCATCCCTAATTGGTTCAATGAAAGCGTTGCAACAGTAGTTTGAAAAATATGAACTTATTTAAAACAAAAATCTTATCACAGATATAAAGGTCATAGCTGACTTGCGGAATGGTAAGACACCACTCAGTGCCTGAATTGGACCTAAAAAGGTGCCAGTACCCTAATTCAGCAGTTGCATGATACGAACATCACATGCGTCTTGGATATATTTATATTCATACGTATATCTTGGTAATATATCCCACTTTGAATGTATTTTTGTATGCATTTCATTACATACATTAGGCCTACATATGACATACATTTCCACAGTTTGTACATGCATTTGGTTAATAAAAAATATGTAGCTATTGTTTCAAATCAAATTGTACACCAATATAATATTGTATATATGCTACAATAATACCACTGGAAATATGACATCTGTTGGCCTACAGATTAAATTGGATATTGAGAAGGAATACCAAAGGCATGTTCAGTGCTGTTTTCTCAGCATTAAACTAACTATGTGTTTAGAATAAGAAGTAAGGATACTCTTGGACAAAAATCAGAAGTAGTGGCACTCAGTACTGGTGAGTATCGGCCAATTTCAGGCACTGACACCACTGCATATGTTAAAATAAGGCAGAAAAAAATCAATCCAAAGTTTATTTCTAGTATTTTATAACGGACAAAACAATTTCCTTATATAGCAATGACTTTTATCAGTTCACATTTCAGTGTAGCATCTTACATACTTGCACAAAAAAAATCGTCCTCAATCAATTTTTGCATTAGTCAGGCATTTCTCATATCAGCCAATGTGGCCAACCATATTTGTATGTTAATATATTTGCATGCAAGTTTGTGTGCATGTCTGTAGAACACTGATATGTTGGAGACAGGTTGTAAACATCTTGAAGGCATTTCCTAAATAATGCCCATTTCCTAATGTTCCACTGAAGAATCGGCCTTGATTAATAAAATTTATATATATAAATATACTAAATGTACTGTATAAAATTTGGCAAAATACTTTGAGGTAGCACTACTACTGGTTAAAGAAACACTCAAATGATTACAGATGAAAACATAATAACCAGAGCAGTTAAAAAAGACAAAGAAACAATAAAATAACAAATAAAATGTAACTGCATCATTAAATTACACGTTAGATTTACTTTTATAGGCCATTAATCACTGTTATAGTCACCACAAGGGCTTCACAACACCCACGGTATGAACATTAGCCCTGACCTTAGAGTCTCACAGGGAGGAAGGAAAAGCTCCCACACAAACCTCATTAAGACCGCACAGCATATTAAGCATAAAATATATATATTATAAATAAAATCTTGAGTGCTTAGCTGGATTTAGCAGGACCTTGTGTGTTAATCTACTTGATTCCTTACCTGAAGAGCCAATCCTCTCAGCTATGCCAAAGCCGTTTTGCTAAACAATCTTTACAATGCCAAGACTGCGGTGGTTTTGTTAAGGTCTGGGCATTTTTTTCTACCTCAATAATGAAATTCTCCACCTCCATTGTGACATACTAGACCACAGAAAAAGATGTGCTTTTACCTCAGAAGAGAATAACTCAAGGGACTGTAGCCAATGTGTGCCAAGTGTGGAGCAAGACTGAACAAAATGTAACTTTTCCGGTGAATCAACTCTGGAAAATAGGACAGTGTCATGAGCAGTCACAAGGCAACGTGTCCACCTTTGGTAAAGTGTGCACCGGGACAATTTATAGCTTTATACAGAAAGACAAGGGCCATTGTCTCGACATGTCAAATGTTGCATCAATGTTTTTTGGGACTGCTACACACAATATGCACAGAAAGACCTGTTAGGTAATACAGCTGGTGTATGGCATCACTGGCAGCTCAGTCAGCATTGTTTTATAGCTCTGTGGCTATACTGAAAGTGAGCCAAAACTACCCGGCTACCGCCTGGAACAGATTGGAGACTTCCCTTTACACATGGCAGAGCGACTCATTTGCTCAACTCACACTTTTGATAACACAGTCATCCCAACATAAATGCCCACAGGCCTGAGAAAAAAAAAAAAAGAAGCACACAGAATACCTCCAATCAGTGTCTTAGCCGACTATGGGCGCATACTCTGACACTATACCAGCGCTTCGGGATGTCACTGGGAAATGCTGTACGGGGAGGTCTTTCCTCTAGCTTTTCCACTGTGCACAAGCACTCACACACACACACACACACACACACACACAGAAATGCACGCCTTACACTATAGCACACACACTCGCACAAAAGGAAAGGGTCTTGCTTTCAGCCGGCACTCTCACTGTGCCCGCGAGCGCAGAGTCAACTGTTTTATCCACACTGCCGACGGGAAACAGCCTTGCATCTTCTTCTGTCACACTGACACAACAAGAGGAATGCAGCGAGAAATACAAAGCCAGAGAGAATCGAGGGAAAAAAGGGGAGAGGTACAGAAACAGAGAGGGGGAAATAAAACAGAAGCAAAAAAGAGACAGAGAAGGGACACAGAGAAGCAAAGAGAGCTGTATCGCTGAAGCTATCAATTGCAGGGGTGTTTACACCTGACTTCCTTCACTTTCTACTATCTGTTTCCACTCTTTTCCTCCTCCTTTCACCTGCCTGAAAGGGAAATTCTCTCAACCTGAGACCTGTCATATTTCAGCTCCCCTGATGTGCAGTACAGACAGATAAGGAGGCAAGGAATGATGGTGGCCTCAAGTAGTGTGTCGAAGGGGAAGAGAAGGGAGGAGGCACCGCAAGATTAGAGGTATACAAAAAAAGTGATTTATGTTCCCAGTTGGATTTGTTGATGTAAGTACAGTACATACCTAAGAAACAGATGAATCATTTTATTATTATCATATTAATCAATAGTAAGTATATCAGCCTTCAAATTTCCTGTGACCCTGTCTACATAATAGACATCCTCATGTTGGGTCCTGACCCCTAAAGGGCCAGACACACCAAACCAACATCAAAGAAATAACGTCAAAGGTCAACTGCGTCGCCTCACGTTGCCCGTGTCTTGGCCTAAAAGTTGCACTTTACAGCCAACGCCCAACTACCATGTAAGACACTGCATGAAAGGAAATAACTCTCCATACCAGCAGGCAGCGGTAGTCTATATTAGTCATTCAAAAAGGGAAATCGGAAGATCGAGGACAGCGGATACACAAGTCGTTGTTATGGTATGTACATGAAACAAAGCGACCATTTTCACACCACTCTCACTCACCACTTAGCTTCATTCCAGATGCCCATGTCGTCGTGAAAATATCCGTGTATTCGAATGATCAGATGAGATGAAAATGTAAAGAGCCTTCTGTGATTGCCCTCTTGACTTGCTTTCCTCACTTCCGTTTCTGTTCTTGTGCACTGATTCGGTTAAGCTGAACAGCCAATCAGAGTGATTTCTCTCAACATGCTGAATCGGCCAAAATACCTCCGACACAGGCAGACTAGAGCCGCAAAAACTTGTCCGTCAGACGCTCACCGACAGCCCCAAGCTGGCTGATGGGCTGCCGTCGGCTTGGTGTGTCGGGGCCTTAAGGTAGAGACTTGATGATGGAATATATTAGTAATACCTGCTAAGTGAGAGTTCCTGTGCCTTTCTACAGTAAGAATTGGAGTGATCATAGATACAAAAAAACTATGAAACAGTTATTATAACTGACGTCTCGTTCTCCTGATTAGCATTTTCTTTGATTTCAAAAGACAGTGAAAAGAAAGAATTTGGAGAAAAGTAAGAGGAAAAAAATATGTGTGTGGTTAACACATTTTTTGTTAAAAGCTTTTCCCTCATTTTGTATTTCAGCATTAAACAGCGATAGATTTTTTAAAACTAAACTTATGAGCCATATGTACTAATGGTTTATAACACAGAGTATTATTTGTTGGAATGTGACAAATTCTTGCCGTCATTTTGTGGGACATCTACATTCGGTGCATTTCAGCATTTCTGACTTACCAAAACCATTAATCATGTACTGTAACACTTCTTTTTCGAAGTCCCTCTAAATATGCAACTCTCCCCTTTACAAACTTTCTACAAGGTCGGTGCTTTTTTATCACTGGAAGTTACAGCGGAAGAGACAAACTGTTGCAAATTTAAAATCCTTGCTACAAAACCCTGTTTCTGACAGTATAGTGAAAAGAGCAGAATTTTAAAATCTGTGGGGCAGAAGAGCCAGCGATGCTCGGTGTAAAAAGACAGATGTCTCTGCTATACGTCAGTAAGAATGTGTGCAAGTGATAAGGTATTTGCATTCTATACTACAATGTATGTACATGTGAACTCGTGTGGGTGAAAATGTGTATGAACATTCGCTTTGATCTCGTCATTTTCTGTTATTATTTTTTATTCGTGAGCCTGTGTTGCCTTGTGTGTGTGCGTTTGTGTGTGTGTGTGCGCGCCCTCATGCTGATGTGTGCTGCCGTAATGGAAGCTGTCCTGCAGCACACAGTCTGGTGTTTGCAGCCGGAAAGCTGTCATAAACAATCTGCTCCAGCGTCAGTTAAACAGCAAGCGTGGGAGAATCGGGTGCTCTATAGGCTACAAACAGCCCCACGCTCTCTAAATAGACCGACCCATCTGCCTAATGCACTGAAATCAAAATGAGCAATGGATATCCCGTATGACATTGCGATAGCCGTGCGACAACAGGTCGGCCGGGAGTGACAGTGGCCGGTGACTCCGGGAGGTGTTGAGCTTTGACACTGAGTGAAGCTGAAGTCAATCTTATGCTACACTGTGGGAACTGGCAGACTGTGGATATGCTCCTGCAGGAAATGTGGCTTTTTCAGGTTCAAATGATTTCACACATGAATGTGATGAGGTTGCTGTAATGTGTGGTAGAAATAGACTCCAGCCCATAAGCCAAAAATACCCTTATACTATTTGAACAGGACACATGCAGTATAGCCCCATAAATACATTTAATCATTGTGGTAAACCGGAACAAATAGTTTCTACCGTTGAACTGTGCAGGCTGAAGGCTTTTTTGAGTGGCCAAATAGACAGGTCTGTCCGTCTGTCCGACACATCGGGACAAAAGTCGACTGCTGGCCAAGTTCTCATGACATTTTATATGACAATTCACGTTTTCCAGAGGACAATTCCAAAATATTTTGGTGGCCTCTTGACTCTTGGCCTTTGCCAAGCACTACCGTCAAGGCAAAATGTTCCTTGATCAACCCTTAACCCTCTGAGACTCACAATAGACCTGTTTTTTGATCCACAAGAGTCTCAGCTTTACAGTCATACACAAATGTATGTAATTGTAAGACTGTTTAGGGACCCCAGTATGCAGAAATATTCAAAGACATCATTTTTACATTAGGCGGAAATAACACAATTATTCTACCACCTGCCTCTTTAAACTGGAGCTGACCGGCTTGAGATGAAAAATGTATTCTTGGTTTCACACTCGTTTTCTTTTTTGTGTCGGTACATGTATAAACATTTTTCTCCCCCCCAGCTCAAAATGAGCTATAATAATGATAATAAGCTATAATATATCTGCAGGGGTTTGATAGGTTTGTTGATCAATACCAGTGACTCAGCAATTGTTTCACTCCCCACAGAGATTTCTGGCTTTGAAAACTCTGTTTCCAGCTTTTATTGCATCGTGAATCAGTCGCCCTCCGCTCGCAGTTCAAGCTTTTCAATGATAGATCACGCTGCTACATGGCAAGCAACACATTTTATGTTACCTCATGAACTGTTTCTCTTATCACTTTACAGTTTGACTCAGGCCAATGTCAATTATTAGCTGTGCCAGAGTCAATGTTGCATGTACCACTATGGTTTCAGGCATAATTGTAGATATTATTATAAGAATGTGAAGCCATGTATTATGGTATCATGCTGCTCATGAAATAATAATGCTAATTTAGTAGTGGTAGTTTTGAAACTCAAGCTTGCTCTTTGCTTCCATAAACACATTTTTGCATAAAAAATAGCCTAATTGATCAGATGGCATCAAACATTTATCAACTACATTCAGGAAAAGATGACAGACTTTCTATCCTTCGAATGTGGCCGCTATATATTCTTTAATCAGAACTGAGGGAGGACCATCTGCTTTCCTCTTGACCTTTTTAGGGTTCCAACTAAATATTGATGGAAAGTACTAAATCTTTAGCTTACCAACATATTTGCCGAGTATTTGTATACAGACAGGCTTCGAAGTTACGGTAAACTTTAGACATGCAAATACGTGTTTGTACATATGCCAACATGCTTATTACTGACACAACAGGCACCTGTGTACAGAAACATAAACCATCCCAAAGAATATACAAGTTCATTAGGAAGGTGTGATATATGGTTTTGGTTCGGTTTGGTTTTGAGCCAAAGCACTTAAAGGTGCTCTATATATGATATCCAGAGCATTAATATAGCAGCAAACAACTATTTGCTGTGTAAAGATATAGTGCCTTTTAGTGCATGTATGGCATGTGAGCGTTCTGCACTGCTCTCATACGGCATTTACAGCTGATAACGCCGTCCCGACCAACGGCGGCGTTGCGGAAGTGTAGCAACCACCCTCCAGTTCTCCCCCAGGTTAACACTGTTACCTCTGTCAGCACTGTTGCCATTGTTTTCACTGTTTGCGCTTTTAGCACCGATAGCTGCTAGACTTCTGGCTCAGCCGTCGCCATGTTGAGAGCTGTGCGGAGCCAACAGAAATGCTCCCAATCTCGCATTTTGCACCTTTAATTACTGTGAGAACAGAAAAACAAAGACATCAAACATCCCAGCTTGTTGTTTTTGTTTTCTTCATTTTTCATACTCTCTGTATTCAACATATGACTCTTGTCTGTGATGGCGAATATAATTTGAGGGATCTGTGTAGAGGCATTCGTTCTATCAGAGGAGTTGTTTTCCAACTGTATAGAGACTTTGTCAAAGCCGCAGCTGTTGTCTCCTTTCTAACATCTCCCTGTTTCTGCATCTCAAAGGCAATGAATTCCAGAGCAATCAAATGCACGTCGCTTTAATACTGTGCCATCTGTCAAGTTGTAAAATTCCTCCCAGTTTCGAAATAATGGCAAGTAAAAAAAAAAGATTCTAGGGCAGTTCAAGGTTTTCTACTTATCCAGCGACACTGTGCACTAACTATTTAACCAGTTATAGCAACTACTTATGCTGTTTAAACTGTTTGAGGGAGCTCTCGATTAAACCGAGCAGCGATGGAGGATTATACATGAACATAAACCTTAGTTAAATCAAAGATATCAAATGCCACATAAGGTGGAGGTTGTTGGGGTGGTGGAGGGAGCTGTGTCAGCAAACAGTGTTGACATGAGCATAATCAGCAGTGTCACATTCATAAGTGGCAGGTTACAATGTCTGCACTGTACTGTACACCTGCATGATTGAATGTTATAGCCACACGTCTGAGAATGAGCCAGTGATTTTGAATCATATTGCGAACAGCTCATGCCAATCAGCCAATACAAGCATGAATTCAGTGCTCTGCCTGAATTTCTGTAAAACTACTCAAATGGTACGTGTCCACAGGATCCGTCCTTTCCACACTTCCCATTCATTGTCTATATAAAAAGCCGCGCAATGCATTCTGGTAGCGTGGTGGCGCAATTGAAGAGACGGGGCATCACGTTGGCCGCTCCTCATTTGCATAACATTGAGGTTTAGGCTACTTTTATGCAGCCCCTGGAAACTACCGAGAAACTTTTAAAGTGCCCCTTGTCGATTTAAAATAAAGACAGATTCAGCAACAGCCTGACTTATTTCTAAACTAAATTTTCAAACAAGCTTTCATGTTGGTTCCGGTTTGAAAGCTGGGAGCAGCAGCCCACTATAGGGAGAGCGTTCCTCCAATCAGGTGCCTAGTGTCTAGTGTCATAGTGGCAGTCCATTAAGCGTTCATTGCTGGGAAGCGAGGCAATTCTTCGCATCCCAAAATGCCCCCTTGGACACATAACATGAGCTTCAAATTTGGCGATCCTCTGACTTTGAAGAGCCACGGTCGTTTCAAAATTAAAATTTCCACCAGCCATAGCTGTGCTTTGTGTCTAGTGCTAAACCAATGGGGGAGAACAATTGTAAACGGTATATCTGCTAAACATCAGCATGTTAGCATTGATGCTGTTTGCATGTGTTAGCATTTATCTTAATATATAAGTATAGTATAGCCTCACACAGCCACTATCAAAGCTGATGACTCTTAAAGTAAACATAATCATTCACAACAATATCATTCAACTCATGCTGAAAACTAGGGCTGGGCACTATGACAATATATATCATCAAAACAATATAAAATATCTATCATATATATGTCCTATATCATTTATATTGCAATATATAGGATAGGCCTACATGTATTTATTTTTTCTCTTATTATTTCACTTCAAACTGTTCTGTTAATTTTTAATTAAATTCATAAAATGAGAAAATACTCCGTACTTTTTATTTGTCAAGTATTTAATTCACACAGGAGAGTGCAGAAATAGGCTTTACCTTGTGGTTATTATAGACTATTTATTTATTGAATTACCAGAAAACTATATTTTGAGATATGAAATGACCTATATCGTGATAGAAGATTCTGGTCATATTGCCCAGCCATATAGTTAAAACTGCATTAAGTAAGTTTTGACCTTTATTCAACTCTTCTCGTTAAATTGTTACAAAGCGATTAAATATTTAAACTTCCCATTAAAGCTGTCTTTCCTAACACCGGTTCAAAGTTCAATGTTCAGTCACCTTTCATCCCTGATTTGGTCCGACATCTCCTGAGGAAAAATATATCTGGGTCTCTTTTGCTCGATCTTTAACTTCATTTACTTTAGCTCTCCAATCCACAAAGGACTGGTAGAATACAACTTGTGTCTTGGGGGGCGGTGGCTGGGGGCGGAGATAGTGTTGTCCCACAATCTATATGCTTGTACTTATCTTTCTACATGTCCTCCCATGTTGAGATTAAATACAACTTTTTTTTCTGCTTACAAAATAATCTCTTTTTAGGCTTTAACTCACCATTGGATAATTATTTTCGGTTATCTCTCCCTTAGACATATCAGTGCCTCTCTGTCTCCGCTAATTAGGTCTCCTATTAAACTAACTCCCTGAGCAGGAAAACTATTCAGCCAACACTGACTGGATCCGTGTTATCATGTTTAGTTGATTAGAAGTGAAAGGAGGTCACCTCTTAGATTGTCATTGATCGCTTTTTCTCTTTATCAAACAACAAGAGAACAAAATGCTGTTTCTACTTCACTCAGTGGACTCTTTAGTTTCATTGCACACCTGCTCTTCACAGCTGGGTGTCGGATAAATTGATTCAGATTCTGCGCTCCCTTTTGTTATATCACGAGGCCTTGTACGTTGGAATATCTTGGGTTACTTGAATATGAGCAGCTGGGGTTAATCAGTAAGTTATGCTTTTTTTTAAAAACCCGTAATAGCTCTTGCCAGTGAAATATTCCCCAGAGCTGCTTCTGAATTTAACATTTCTGACAGATATCTTGTAGCCATATACTGTACACCACATGCATGCTGTTCAGATTTCTAACTTATCCCAATGTGAAACCAGTGCACGTTCACAACGTCCTCTATTTCCCTCTCCGGAGAATGCCGGTCCTAAAACTTTCACCACCGGCTATATTCCCATGACGGATGTTTATGACAAGGATGTGATCCACATATTTCTACACACACGTGCACACGCACTACATACACTCAAACGGTAACAAATATGTACAGACGGACAAAGTGAACTACATTCCAAAGGAGATAATTCATTGTTACGGTTTTCCAAACCAGCTGACATGCCCATTTCCAGCATGCGAGCCTGTCGGTATTTATAATAGGATGCTTATCATTACGCAGCAATGCCAGGGAAGATAAGCAGATTTGGGAAATTTAATTTACACGAAAAGGACAGCGAAAATCATCCGGCTGTCAAGTAAGCGTATTCTGGTTTAGATTTATGTGGACGTAGGGTGCATTTATTTCCCATTTTAACATCAGTTGTTGACACATTCTGAAGTTTCCTGTTACTGAAATGTTCACGCCCTGCCTGCTCAGTACCCGGTGTCCACTTTGATTAAACGAGGGAAGAAGGGGAGGAAAAAGTTTGACACTATTTCAGGACTGAAAAAGAAAAGTTGATGTTAAATCTTTACCCCAGATCTCTTTCAGGGATTTAGAGTTTGTACATTGTATCTTAAGAACTGCGAGTTCCCAAAGGTTCCCTGGAGTCTACATACTTGTACTGTACCTTTGTTGCTCCCCTCTTTCATTGCTAAAACATGCTCTCCTTCCTCTTCCTCTGTAACCGCCACATCTGGTTGTGAATAGTACATTTGTAGTGGAGAGCATGTGGACTCTGGATGGGATAGGGTGAGGGACAAGAATGTCAAAAAGAGGATATCTGAAATAAACTCATATCTAAATACTTTGCCAGACTTTAACTGCCTTAACTTGGGTTAGTACAAGCCCCTGTGGAGATGTGAACTGAAGTGGATTCTAGGGCTGGGACGATACGCCCATCTCCCAATTTGATACTATCACGATGCCGATTCGATATGTATTGCAATTTTTAAATATTGCAATTCAATATTACAATTTGTTTCAATTTTTGTTCACTTTTTTAACGCTAGATCAGGGGATAAAGCTGAATCATTGACTTCTACAGACTCTTACTTTGGAAAATCTCTAAATTGATACTGTTAAAATGTTTGATTTTCAGCATTCATGTAGTCAGAGATGTCCTGAAGTCAAATATATTGGTTCTTGTCAGGAATTATGGAGCAATGTGTTTTATTAGAACTGCAAGCATTCAAAAATGTAGCTATTTCAAGGTACAAATATGGGACTTTTATTGGGAATTTATCTAAATTAATATGGTAAAAATGCTTGATTTTGAATCTCTATGTAGTAACAGATGTCCTGAATTAAAATATGTCAGTCATTCTCATGAATATATATATATATATATTTTTCCAGCAACCCTAAAACCAAAGACTAACGATATTTCTCTCACAAATTAGTGGTATTCTTTTTATAACTTATAAGGGACATGTAACATGTACATGCAATTGTGTAATTGCAAGATCATATACTGTATATCAGCTGAATAAGCTATTTCCTCAGGAATGTTGAGATTTGAACATCAGGGTTTCTGCCAATGTATTGCAAGTTGACTCGCCACCGGGCCAAAGCATTGTGGAATTTTTTTTCAAAACGTATTTTTGAAGGGGGTTGGTGCCGAAGTTCAGCTATTGTTTAGTTGTAGCAACTAGCATTCAGCCAATGCAAACCCCTGCGCCGGGAGTCACAGCGGGCTGGTGGCCAAGTGGCAGCTCTGGGTCTAACATATAACCTGTGAATTTAGATTGTATGGACCCAGTAGTAGAGGTGAAATGCTGCCCCTATTTCTTTGGAGCATGTGGCCATATCGTACACATTGCACCTTTAAATCTCCTTGTGGCTTGATTTGTGACGGGTGAAATGAATCGCTTTCTGAGATTAAAAAAGGAGCTTTGGAAGTCTGAAGGGATTTAAAGGGAGCAAATAGATCACAGGAGTGTGGTGTGTATCATTATTTCCTTTACAGATTATGCAGGTCAAAATCACACACAAATTCATTTCCTGTGAAGCTGAGCTAACATTGCTGTTCTGGCTATGTGCCTTATTTGATGCATCACCAAATTAGCTGTGTACTTCTACTTTTTTATGAGCTACAACAGATGTGTTCAGGGACCTATTCATCTCGTTTTTTAAGAGTTTTAATGTACAGGTGGCCTGTTGTCCTTCGCTAACCTTCTCCTCTCCTCTCTCTCTCTCTCACTCCTCTCCAGTCCTCTGTACTTCCCTGTGGTACCCTCTGTCTCCTTCCCTCAATGCCCACCGCTCAGCATTTACTGTTACTGTGATCTGACCCAGCCTCTCTCTCTCTCTTTCTCTCTGTCTCTCTCTGCAGTACCACTGCAGCTCCATCAATCACGCACATGCACGCGCACACACACACTGAGCAATTCAGAGCTTATCGAGTGGAGACAAAGATGGCTCTGTGATAGACACACAAAGAAGAAGTGTGTGTCAGTTGCACACACATGCATGCATGCACGCACACCACACGCTACTCTGTCAATTCATAAAGCTGAGAAAGACTCACTGGGGATTTAATTATTTTCAAATGTGTTCACATTATTTAAATCAAGAGTTATCGCTATAGATCTCTGAGCCTGCATGGAATATTCCAATTAAGAGAGGACTGGTGGGTGCACATATTTGTATGCATGTATCTATGCATCCATCCTCACGTACACCCTGTGTGTCTCACAATTTCTTGTGTACTGTAGATCGTGTGCATGTGTGTGTTTACATTTATTTGGGGTAACAGAGGGACTTGGGAAGAGGCCTCCTCAGACTCCTGAGAAACAAACACACTAAAGGCTGGCCCACACTAAAACATGTTATGTTAAATTGAACAGTTTTGTTCCTATAGTGTGTGGAGAGCAACAATTTGGCCAATGACAACAAAAGTCCTGGCTCTCAAAGTTGAAAATCTCGCAAAATATCTCGCGATCAAACGTGACTTTAGTGTAAACAAACATGGAGGACAATGGGCAGGAAGAATTAGAGGTTAGTTTTTGCATTACTTTGTACTGAAAATTTACAAATAAAAAATAAAAAAATATGGATGAAGTCATGGAGACACGTTAACTAAACAGTTGGTGTTGTTTCCACAAACAACAAATTGGTCTTCCATTCCTGAGATTCATTTTACTACTACTATATGGTTCGCATTTTGCATTAGCTGCGAGCGCCATGGCGGCAGAGGTTGTCCTTCCTTCTTCAGTCAGCTTGGTTTCCAATTGGCTATCGTTCTTTCCAACATGACTGTGTCATCGGCTGTCCTCGGGGTTCCCCACACAACAGGATATCCGATCGTAAATATTGATCATGTTTAATATTTCCGATTTGATATCGGTGCAGCCAGGGTGGAATTCCGAGCTGATCAAGGGACGTAAAACCTCACTCAACATACCTCACCCCACAGGAATATCTGGCAAAAATAATCTTTAAAACCATAAAAAAAAATCTAGGCTGTGCTGACTATTGTCGGGAATGGGGACCAAAATCAGGTTGATTCTAAATAATAAACAAACACATACACAACATCAATCAACACTCAATTGCATTGAAAGTTGTACATTTCAAATTGGTGAGACTTCAGAGCAATTGGTATGTTTTCTTTTTGTCTTTGACAAAGTACTATTCTCCAGTCCACTTGAGCAATGACATTTTATTACAGAAAATCAAATAGTAAATGGCAATTCATATGCTTAAAAAAAGCAAATTGAAATATTCTTGCGATTCCATACAGTGGGTATTCATACACTGAAAAGGCATTAAGTAAATCCACAAAGAGACATTTATTACATTTGTGCATCCACAATGAAAATTGGTTCAGAGCACGGTTCGGTTAAAATAAACGACTTTCAGTTAGTGGATGTTGAGACCATTAACTCCAGACCCCTAATAGCATCACAGAGGCTTTCATTTCATGCCTTTTCCATGTGGAGAATGTCAAGGGGAAATTGCTGTTTCTTGCATAGTGGGACTAATTTCACATGAAAGGCAAAATATCTCAGGACAATATTGCCAGCTAATGATATGCCATGCTGTTAATTAAAAAATGTCATCATGTCTCGGCTGGAGAGTGACGGAACCGCAACACAGCGGCAATTACACTAAACCATCAAACTACTTTTTATTTCTTTACATAAGAAAGGAAAATATAATATTGATCAGATATTACTGCCTTTAATAATAATTAAAAAAAACTTGCGGGACTAACTGTAATTTGTTTCTTTTTAATAATTTAGTGCCACTTTTCAATGCCTCAAACTCAAGCTCCTTGTTCCATTTTATGTTGTGTGTTTTGCAAATTGCACGGTTGCACTGCTAATGAGCAGGGAGACAAACTACTCTTCATATCGGTTCCGCCTCAGAGTGGCATTTCAGAATGAATCATCTTTAATTACCAAAAAGTTGGAACATAACAAAGTAATATTTCTGTAAAAAATTATGTCTTTGCACAAGTTTTTAAAGATGAAAGGCTGACATTTGTGCATTGTCAATATTAGGCTATAGCTTTGTTTTGGCTTTTCTTTCCTCGTCTTTGATGGTTTTTCTTTGCACCTTTTAAGTCTTAATTTGTTTTCTCTACAGTGCTCTGTAAGATACTAAAGTCACAGTCATTCTTTGACGTCTAGGTGTTTTTTTCCGACTATGCACATAACCCCCCACTGAGTTCTACATGTTGCCACCTCACCATATGTCCTTTCCCTTAGGGCTGGCACACACTGTAGTGACACCATGGCGTGCCTTGATGTGGTCGTGCATGCATGCATTCACACTGCAACCTCACAGTAGGGGATAACTGCACTGACCCTCAATAGTACAGTCCTGCCAGGGAACAGGGCCAATCTGTGGCCCTCTCCATGTTCAACCAAGCTGTGTGGTCACTGTAAACCGATTGGCTCAACAAGTGTGGTCAAAAAGGCCAGATTGAGCTTTAAGTAATTTTTGTAGCTCTTGTGTAACATGCAGTGGGCAACCTACGGTTCTGAAAAGTGAAGCCAGCGTGGAAGTGCCTTAAACTTGCATTCTTTCTAACAGCCAGCAGGGGGCGACTCCTCTGGTCGCAAAAAGAAGTCAGATTGTATAGAAGTCTATGAGAAAATGAGCCTACTTCTCACTTGATTTATTACCTCAGTAGACATTGTGAACAAGAGTTTATGGTCTCAATCGCTAGTTTCAAATCTTCTTCAATACAACATGATGTTCATTTAGTAAATTATGGTCCCATTTAGAGTCAAATAGACCATAAAGCAGGGGATGCTTTAGGGCGTGGCTACCTTGTCATTGACAGGTCCCTACCACGACGTTGTCCAGTCTGGAAGTTGTCTGTATTTTCGTCTTACAACTTTAACACTTTCACATTGTGTTTTCAGTTCATGAAACTTATTGTAACATTTTGGTTGCCTAAAAATGTCTTATTACAGTTTTACATAGCTCCACCCTTTCGTGCCAGTCTCTCGTGTAACTTCTGGTTGCAAAAAAACAAGATAGCGACGGCCAAAATGCCGAACTTGAGGCTTCAAAACGGCAGTCCACAAACCAATGGGTGACGTCACGGTGACTACGTCCACTTGTTATATACAGTCTATAGGACTCAGCGTGGGTTGGAATTTTACCTTCATCAAACAAATACCCAGCAAGCTTTCAGTTTTCTAATCCACTTCTTTGTTGCACTATTGGAATCATTATGACGTCTACTGATGTTGAGCTACTGTTAAAGGCAAAAGCCTTCCACCTACAAACCACTGGAAGGCTTTTATTGTAAAGAAGCTACAGGAAATGTTGAGTTAGTTACCGAGATTAGTAACCAACTGTTAAGTACTTTTGATATTTCTGTTGGTAATTTTTACCTTGTCAGATCAGTTTTTAATATTTTAAGAAAGGAACTGCAAAAGAATAAGCAGCCACGGTGAGGTGTTTGCTGAGGAGGTGCAGGTGACAGGTGCTCACTGCCGTTGGGGCGAATCTTCGCACTTGTCACCAAGGTAAACAACACCCTCTGCTGTGTCCTCCTGTCATGTGGGAAATGACTCACGCCGTGTCTGCATCATGGGATGTAATCACAACTCATATGATGATAAAAATGGACCTATAGGCAAGTAGCTGGAGATTTTTCTTGTCTTCATTTGAGTGCCTCAGTTATTCATTGTTAATTAATTGTTTCTTTAATCAACGTTGTAATAAGGACATCTTCATTTTATTCACTTTTCTTCTTCCTTTTTTATTCTTCTCACTCCCTGATTTCTTGTTACACTCTTCCTCTCCTTCAGAACCAATCCATTCCCACCATATCCTGCTTTTGAAAAAAAAAAATTACCGTAAGATTGAAGACAGAGCGAGACAGAGATAGAGAGCAGAGAAGATGACCATTGATGGCAGGCAGGATGACAGTGTAGGTGAAAGAGTGTGACACAAAATCAGAGAGCAACAGGGCGGAGGAAAGAGAGAAACGCCGAGATGGAGAATGATAAGAGCGTAGAATACATGAGAACGGGAGAGGAGAAAAGTTCAGGAGAGAAAAGGCAGAGAGGAGCGTGAGTGTGAAAACCTGCAGAGCCTTCCCGTATCGCCTCGACGGCGCAGAAACAAATTTAGCCAATTTCTAATCCTCTCCATTAGCAGCAAAGGTAATAATCTCATTTGAGAGCAGCGGATATTGTTAACATCCCTTGCTCCAGAAACATCAGTTAATACATGATAAGCAAACATAGTTAGCGCTTTATTGCCACAGCACAAACACAGCTAACCGCCATAAGCCTCGTTTTGTATTGCATGGCCATGAGAAATGCTAATTCCTGTTATGGCTGCCAGGTATTACTGACACAGAGAACAATGCTAAATCCCCGTTAGCGAACCCCAGCCACTGCAGGGGCTTAGCGCAGCTTGGGTTTCCATTAGCCTGGCAGTATAGATGTACACACACACATCAGCGAATGCATTGTCTCTCACACGCACACACACACACACACACACTCGTCCCCCTGATTCCCATTAACCTGTGGGAGCCCCTGCGTGGCTCGGAGAGAGAACCCTAATTTGTCAGCCTGCCGTGGGTCTCGGAGCTGAAGGTCGTTAGCAAATAGAGTTCACCTCTAATTACTGCTGGACTTCCCTTAGCATGAGTGCGCATATGTGTGCGTGCATGCATATTCTATATGTAAGTGCATTAGTGTAAATGTACATCAAGCACTTAAATATACCATGTGTGTGCTTGCATGTGTGGCTGTGTACTGTCTATGCTGTGTATCAGCAGCAGAGGCTTGTTTATTGGACTCCATACATTTTAATTTGTCCAAAAATGGAAGGCTTCATGTTCCATACTTTCAAATTGCACATATATTAATGTCTTATCCTCATCTTTGCCTTTCTGTTTCTCTGTCTGGCTGTCTCTCCTCTACTGTGGTGTATTTCTCTCTTTAACTATCTCTGCTTGCCTCCACCCTGTCATTCCTCCCTCTCCTTTTTTCTCTCTCTGGTTGGAGTGCAGATCATCTGGTGAAAAAAGGACTTATTGATTTTAGGATTATATAAGCTATCAAACTCGTACAGTCCTCCATATACCCTCCTTGTTCTTTCTCCCGCTATAGCCCTGAGTCCAAGACTTGTGGGTTCCAGTTAAATCACTAACACGGATTCTTAACACCTGTCAGCAATCCATAGTTATTTATTCTTAGAGGTTTAGTGCGATGATGTATGAGACAGGCAGCCATGAGTCAACGGTCAGGGTCGGCTATTGGTGCGGCGCCCCCGGAGCCCTTGTGGGGATTCAATATTCCGCTCAAGGACACTTCAGCGGGGCAGACGCTTGATGACAGAGAGACTTCAATTTGGATCCTCTGTTTGAAGGCCAGTGTCTTTATCAGTGGGCCATCATGCTGTCAACTTTAAAAATTGATCTAATGTCTGAAAGGGAATATAGCGGATGGGAATCCACAAGTGGGGATACGTTGTGTACCAGGATTGGGTTCCGATAGCTGATACCGTTTTGTTTTTGTTGGTTTGTTTTTTAACAAAACTCTTTCCTCACTCTTTTTTTTTCTATGAAAGAGAAATATACGAAGGATTGTCATTTTCAACAGGCACATTTGCTGGTTAAAATGACAACTAGTGCCAGCGGCAGATTATATCAGCTGTAGCTAATTAACAACAATTCCATAAGTAACTCGCCCAAAGGCCAAAACAAATGTGCTCTTTTTAAGCTGGTGTTTACTGGGCCAAAGATTGTTTGTTAGAGAGAGAAACACCAAATTTCTAACATCACTCCATTACGTGGATGGACCGTGTGGTCTCTGAGCTCAACCAGACCAACAGAGTTCTGTGTGAAATGTTATTGGTGATTGCGTCACATCAGCTTCTTTACTTCGAAATCCTCTCAGTTAAACTTTCATGAGTATCACATCAATAATTTACGCCGATAGTCAGGACTTCCAGTATTTGGAGCAAGTAACTTGTGAAAAATGGGGTATGCCAAGTAGACTTACTATGTTTCAGTGTGTCAGATACTTAACCATCATTTTATGTCTGTCATCTCATTTTCCGGTTGTAGGCATTTATTAAACCACCACTCAAAACTCTAGTTTTTCTGCCTTCTTGAAGTCATAGTCCAGTCAGCACACTGACACATTGACAGCTGTTGTTGCTTGTTGGGCTTGACTTTCCCATGTTATGATTTGAGCATATTTTTTATGCTAAATAATTGCAGTACTTGTGAGGGTTTTATCATTGTTTTTTTGTTGTTAATTAATTTCCAGTAATACATATATACATACATTTGCATAGAGCAAGCATATTTATCCATTCCCATGGTGATTAGAGAAACACTTGACAAATCTCCCTTTAAGGTACATTTTGAACAGATAAAAAAAATGTGCGTTTAAATGTGATTAACTATGGACAATTATGCTATTCATCACAATTATATATTTGAATCGACTTACTGACCTCGATAAAGCCTACATCTTTATAGATTTGATATAGCAATATGAAGGCTTCAAATGTAATAAACAGATCTGATATTGGATTTAAATCTTTTAAAATGTTTTCAAGCCCCAACTCTATCACACTTTTATGTGTCTCTACCAGCCTGTCTATATTTTTCTCGTCTTTGCCCCCCGCTGTCCTCTTCTCAGCACCCTCTTTCTGTAAGGCAAACCAGCCATATTGGACATCAGCATGGGACTATTTTGAAGGGAAGTTAATTGGGTATGTGTACCTCCGTGGAAGCAAGTGTATGCATGTGGGATTTTAACACATATGCCACACAAGTTTTTCCGTGTCTCGCTACTTTATTTCGACCTTTCTCTCTCATCCCCTCTCCCTGTATTCGTCTTTTACTGCCAGTCAGAACATATTGTTTCTCAGCATGGCAGAGTTTAGGGCTGACAAAGGGGTGGAGAGTAGTGGAGGGTGTGATATTATGAGCTTCAGTTGCCAGCTTGGCAGCAAATCTTCTTTATGAGCACACAGGAGAGCAGAGAGAGGCTCACGATTTCTCCCTGACTTCTAGAGGAAATGACTGAGGCCCATCCAGACCGCACCAACAGCCAGTGATTCACTGATTGCTCTGATATTGATCCACTGTGCAGGTATTCTCAGAGGAGGAAAGGGAAACAAGCTATGTGCATCTTTTAATATTTAGTATTTCAGTGTATTTTTTTCTGTTTATCTGCTTCGTTCGTCTGTTTCTGTTAAAAGTTGCACACAGTTAAATATGGTTGTACACTGGGAAATGATGACACACACACTCTCACACACACATACTGTGTACACACACAGGCAAATGCAAACATATTTGTGTTGTGTTGAATTTAATCGGTGTAGTTATTCCCTATTTATGATGTACCAGAGACAATTTCACACATGGGATCTCATGCTACAATTTCTCATTGTGCTGATATGGGGGGAAAAGAGTGTGTGTTTGTGTGTGCCTGCCGGTTAGCACCTCCACATGGCGTGTGTGCATGTGTGTGAAACTTGATATCGGAGAAGGCGGCAACCTCCGGGGTCTGAAAAGTGAAGCAAAAGCTGAAATGCTTAAAACTTGCATTCTTTCTAATAGCCAGCAGGGGGCGACTCCTCTGGTTGCAAAAAGAAGATTGTATAGAAGTCTATGAGAAAATGAGCCTACTTCTCACTTGATGTATTACCTCAGTAAACATTGTAAACAAGAATTTATGGTCTCAATCGCTAGTTTCAAGTCTTCTTCAATACAGCATGATGTTCATTTAGTAAATTATGGTCCCATTTACAGTCAAATAGACCATAAAGAAGGGGATGCTTTGGGGCCTGCCTACCTTGTGGTTGACAGGTCGCTTCCACGGCGCTGTACGGTCTGGGAGTTGCATAACATCTTAGAACTTTAACCCTTTCACAGTGTTGTTTCTGTTCATGAAAGTTAATTGTAACATTTTGTGTGTCACTTCTGGTTGTAAAAAAACAAGATGGTGACAGCCAAAATGCCAAACTCGAGGCTTCAAAACCATAGTCCATACACCAATGGGTGACGTCACGGTGACTACGTTCACTTCTTATATACAGTCTGTGTATCGGAGACTGGAAAAAGTTCAATTTATGGATGGAGAAACAGGAAATACTCCACTAAAAATTCCAACTAATTAATTCTAAGTGTCCTCTGAGAGTCGACACGGATATAAATGAATAGCGAAGTGATATTTTTCAATCACATCTATATCAAGATACATTCACATTGATTATAAAGTTATTATTCAAACCCTTTATATCATATACTGTGCCACTGTGTATCAAACTACACATTTAGTAATCATGTAGCTTCTGTAGCCTAAATGAATTGTCCTGCTCAAGACCAGTTGTTAATTGGAATCCAGTAGTGTAATTGAGGGTATATGCAGGTATAGATTATCTATCCATTTCACTTTCTGGTCATGATGGAGGATGCTTATCAAGCTAATTAGAACTGGCACGGAGTGGCAGCCAAAGAATTCCTCAACCCTGCAGCTTTCCTGGATGAATAGCCACTGCAGCCTGTTCATTTTCCAAATACTGTAAAATGCATCATTGGCATTACTGTAACACTTGCTCTCACAGTTAGCTATCTGAATACTAGACTGTTTATTTCTTTTTCTGTAACAGCCAGACACAGTATAAATCTACTTTTTGAGGCAGAGCAAGGTGCAGGTTTCCTAAATATGTGTATGCTTTTGGCTGTCAGAGTATATTGATATACTATATTGGACTAAATATAGTGCAGTACCTAGTTCACACCTGCTTCGTTTGACCAAACTAACTCTGTGTTACTCACCTTTCTTTTAGTGTTCTTGAAACAGACCATCCTTACATTTGTGTTTCTGTTTGAGCTCCTTTGATACCAATATCCCCACTAACCAATAAGCCAAATCCCCAAATCTCACTATGGTCTGCGCGTGATGGTATTTTAATGGCTTCTGAAATGAAAGGCATTCCCACCTGAGGAACCATGGGAAAATAATGAATAATCCTCAGTAGTTATGAGCTTTGTACAAAGACCCTACTTCACTGGAAGAAAATACAATTGGCCACCATAGTCTTCTTTCAGTTCTTCGATATTACCATGAAAAAGCAATAATTACTTACCAAGATCTCTCAGGACAAGATTTGCTAAGCTGTTTATACCTTCTTTGTAGACATATTGTGCACTTAAAGTTGTGCATGCGATGTGTGAAACAGGTGCAACAGCCTGGAAGCACAGTTTGACCATTATCTGACAAATACTACGCATCATCAGGAAGCACTGCACCAATAAGAGGAGGAGGACAATGTGGCTGAGTGCATTCTGTCGGATTATTAACGTATACGTGGGCCAGTTTGCGTCATAATTTCTTCATCTGTGGAAAAAAAAGTGTAAATAATAGTAATAATTCAAAATATAGTAAATGGTACAAAGCACAAACACATGTTGTAGTTCTCGCACACTAAAATGAGCTGCTAATGTACTTTGGCAATTGCACTCCTCTTTTATAAGACATTTATAGTGTGCATTACAGCGCAGTTACCTTGGGCTTCCGGTGAATTATTGGCCATATATACACCATCTACATTCTCCACCTGTTCCTGTGTGCTTCTGCTGGATCCATTGTTCGACTGGGTCAGCTGTCTCTACTGCATTGCTCCACAACTGGATGGCTCTGGCTTGTATTTATTTTTTAAAAGATAGTGTTATATAACTCATTCTTTCCATTTTTTTTTATTTTTTAATTGACTCCTACTGCCTTCATTTAGAAAGTAAATATTTTAGAATATTTTTTTTCACTCCCAAGTATTTCTGTTTAATAATCACTACACTTAGATTTCTTTTCTGAACACGCTGATCTTTTAAACTCTCCTTCACTCAAAGAATGCGACTGGAAGGCGGTCTCAGGCGTTGATTGCATAATGAGCTGCTCACTTAGTAAATCCGGTGCTAATTGCATACAGATTGTGAGTGCAAATTGAATAAAAGACGTGGCGCAAATTTGCCCTGCACTTTCATGTATGGATTTAGCCCTCACCCCACCCACCCCATTTATCATGGGAGCCACTTAAGCTTGCCACATTGTAGCTATTGGCTATGCTTCGCTATGCTTGCAAGATGAACATAACAACACACACACACACATGCATAAACAATTTCTCTCATTTACTCCCTTGTTATCATGTTTTTTTGTATTTCCCTTCTGCTACCCCTTGTGCCATACTCACATATAAATGTGTCTAAACGCTCTCGTTCTCTCTCTGCCAAGCTCCCCGGAATATGAACCTGCCATTCTTTTGTGCTTACTCTCAAACACATACACCTGTGCACACATTCACACACACTCGTCTGAAGGTAGAGTGTATCAGTGAGAGACAGAGGGTTCTGCTTCATGCACTGAATCAGGCAGGTATAACTGATCTGACCTGGCACCAAGCGGGCACGTCAAACAGCCAATCATATTGCCACAGGGTGACAGAGAGAGAGACAAAAATGCAGAGTGATGACATGTTGAATGAATTTTTGATACGGAGTGTAAGAGAAGAGCATTTAAAAATATTACATAGTGCATGTGAATGATCACTGTGTGTCATTGAATGGTGAGAGTCTGCAAGCTTTTATTTGAACTAAAAACTACATCAGGAACGTATCCTCATACAGCGTTTCGTATGATATCATACGCAAAGTTATTCATCATTTTTTGTGCGATGTCCTACGAATGTCCAGCAACATGTGGCACGTGTCAATTTCCGATCGTTACATGCATACAGTCATTTCAAAATAAACTTCTGTCTTCACAGGAAGTTTAGGCAACAAAATTACTTAGTTAGGTTTAGGAAAAGATTGACTTGGTTAGGTTTAGGTAACAAAACTACTTTGGTCTAGGAAAATATTGACTTGGTTAGGTTTAGGTAACAGAACTACTGAGTTAGGTCTAGGAAAACATTGACTTATTTTGGTTTAGAAAACAAAACTACTGAGTTAGGTTTAGGAAAATATCGAATTGGTTAGGATTAGGCAACAAAACTAATTAGAAAGGTTTAGTAAGAGATTGATTGGGTTAGGTTTAGGCAATAAAACGGATTAGTAAAGTTTAGGAAAAGATTGACTTGGTTAGGCTTAGGCAACAAAACTACAAAGTTAGGTTTAGGAAAATATTGATTTGGTTAGGTTTAGGCAACATAATTACTTATTTAGGTTTAGGAATAGATTGTGGTTTGGGTTAAGGGTTAGGGTTAGGGGTTAACTCCTGAAGTGGCATAACTTAAGTACGGAAGTTGCGTGACAAATATCTCCTCCCTACGCACAGTTTGTCACTCTTTATACTTCCTTGTTCACAATTACGTGGATTTCATACAAATTGATTTTGTGAGATATATATACGTATCCCAGTGCGTTACTTTTCATAGGTATAGCTATAATGCGAACAGCCTGCAGGATTACACAGATTAGCTTGCAAAGCCAGAGATATGGGACTGGTCAGTGACATCATCTGCTGTAGTCTTTGAGGATACTCTTGGCTCTCCATGTCACATTGTGCTTATCTCTGAGTCTCTCCTCCTGTCTCTCTGGGTTCTATTGATGGTGCTAGACTAGTGCAAGAAAGCAGTGTTTTGTTTATCATTGTGTCCTACCCTTGGACAACTATATTATTTGCAGAACCTGGTTGGTGCTCTCATCTTAATTTGGATCCATATTTTTCAAGCACCATTATGATTTGCTCTGCTGTTTAAAAGTTGTGAGGAAAGTAATGTGGCTGGCTGATAATAAGCCTTTTTGCATACAGTGCGCTTCGATACTCTCTCATTGTCCATGCGCTTGACCTATCCCTTTGTATTGGTCAAGGTTGTAATTAGTAAGATCCAATCTGTCTCCCACTTTTCTTTCCGACCCTTTCCTCTAACATCCCTCCTACCTATTATCTGTTTCTCTTCTCCTTCCTCATTTAAAATTACATGTATTCATCCCTTTCCAAAACTGCATCAAAAATCGCCAGAGGTGTCCAACCAGGGGGCCCATTCTGTCACCGCAGACCTCCCATAAACCTGCCCGAGGCTCCATGGATTACCAATGACACAGAGAATCAGTCATCCTGAGTAGCCCTTTAATTACTGGGATAAATAATAGATGAACTTATACAGCAGACCCAGGAGGGTTTATTGAGCTGGCCGGGCTAACTGAATGTTAGACTGAGGAGGGTCCATGGTTACATTATTGGACAAACTGAAAAAGCGTTGGCCAATCTTACGTACAACAAACCGACTGCAAGGATTTGATTAGGAGAGTGAGAACTGCAGCCAGATGATTTTTTTAGGATTTGTTGATGGGACATAGAGACTGAGAGCTTTCTTTCCACTCAAGTCTTTTATGTAAATTATAATCTTTCAAATTGTCAGTTGCCACACTGGTGAAAAGTGGCTTTTGACATTCTGAAATGTTTGTTGAGACCAAATGGTTGGAAAAAATCCTTCCAACACAACATCTCTTAAAACACCCACTGATGGTTGTAATTGGTGCATTTTAGTGCCAAATGCATTTCTTAGTTTTTGTCCTCAGACAGCGGGAAATATGGCCAACATTAGCTACACTATCAGCATATCCAGCATTGATCATTGTTTCCATTCTTCTGGTTTTGTTGTGTGTTCTGATGAAGCTAAAAATCTACATTTTGTAACTCTAACCGTTGGGAGACATTTGGGTTTTTGCAGCATTTCAAAAGTTTGTTGGAATTTCATTTGACAGATGTAAATGTAGGGGGAAGCAGGAAAGGAAAAGGTATGTGCGTGTGTGCGAGTGCGCGTGTTGTTGGATGTCTGTCTTTATATGTGGTTTCTTCATCCAAAACATCTCATTATGCGCTTGGTCTGTGCACACATTGGCACAGGGCACCAGATCTGTTGACAAAAATTGTTTGGTGAGGGTTCCAAGACATGAAAAATGAATCCGGACCAAAAAATTTAGATTAACGGCTCAAGCAAAGAGCTGGCAAGCCTGGGGGTGGTGGTGGGTAGTTGGAGGGTGGTCTGGAAAGGCAGGGGATAGGAGGGGTGAAAGAGAGAAAAAAGCAGAGTGAAAGTGTAAAGAATTAATGAGCAGCATGAGAAGAGATTTCATTTTTTATTTAATGAAACATCTTCCAAGAAGGAGAGAGGAAAAAAATAACTAATTACAATTTAACATTCTCCCACTCACATATAAACTCACAGAACAGACATGGAAACAGGAAAAACAATATATACAGAACGGTGTAAACAGTGTGAGGGAGATGAATAGATCGAGAATATAATAAAAAGAAAATGCTGGACGCTATGGCCAAAAATCTCTTCTTTTTTTAAATTGATAATTATCACATTATACAGTACATTCACTAATAATAATAATAATAATAATAATAATGCTCAATTTACAGTTTTACAAGTATTTTCATAGGACAGATTCCTAAAGAAACCAGAAGGTTAATAATTATGGTTTATAATATTCAATTATGTATTATCAGAACGGGTCAGGTCTCTAAAGGTTGATTACATATGTACAGTATATACGGTACTTGTTGGCTGTCTAGCTACTACTATACTATACTTTTGAGCATGTGCACCAGAGACTTCCGCCGGCTGAGTCGGCTAACTTCCGGTTTAGCCCAGTGCTAAAAAAATGTTTATTCAAAATTAGGGCTGTCAAAGTTATCCCGATAAAAACGCATTAACGCAAATTCATTTTAACGCCACTAATTTCTTTTAACGCATTAACGCAATTGATCTTTCAGAGGTTGTAGCGGGCTCAGTTTTAAAGGTAGAATATCCTGGTAACATATGAAGATACATAAAGAATCCAGTGGTACCAACCATACTAGTCATACTTGTCGGGAAGAAGGTTAAACTTGCGACAATTTTGGCGAGGAAAAACTTGTTCTATGGGTACACACGAGTCTCCCCTTTACAGACATGCCACTTTATGATAATCACATGCAGTTTAGGGCAAATCAGTCAAGTCAGCACACTGACACACTGACAGCTGTTGTTGCCTGTTGGGCTTGAATTTGCCATGTTATGATTTGAGCGTATTGTTTATGCGAAATGCAGTTCCTGTGGGGGTTTCTGGACAATATTTGTCATTGTTAATTGATTTGCAATAATAAATATATACATACATTTGCATAAAGCAAGCATATTTGCCCACTCCCATGTTGATAAGAGTATTAAATACTTGACAAATCTCCCTTTAAGGTACATTTTGAACGGATAAATATGTGCGATCAATTTGGTATTAATCACGATTTAATATTTTAATGGACTGACAGCCCTATTGAAAATAAATCTCATAAATTTCTCATCGTTACCGTGGAAGATTTTATCGTTTTATCGTCCTGCCCTAATAAATAATAAGATACCCCCTAATAATAAAGTACTCACCCCAGGCAAAGTGAGTCAGATTCCATGTATATATCATATGTTCTAAACAGAGAGAGTTGAGGAAAGCAACTCACCTTGCTTCAAGAGCTCAGTTTAAAAACAACCGATTTTTGAGAACAGAGTTGAGATCCGAGATTTCAGCTGAAAACGGCCATGAAAAGACCTCCGTGAAAACCTTCATTACCATCTTATTTAGAATAAACATATTTAAGCAATGGAAAAACACCGACTGTTTGTTATATCTGTTCCTGATGGGATGCCATTTCTTCAGAAATATGATAACCCCTCTTTACCTCTCTCCTTTTTTCTCATAACAAATTTCACATTTACCACTTTGTCATATTGTTAAATGGTCATTTTAATTCCCACTGGGGTATTGTGTGAGTTGAAATTGAATGGGCACTCACCCTGGGGTCTAGCTGATTGTTATTCACTCCAGTGCCATCCGCTATTTCATGCCGCAAGGCTGTGGGAGCCCTCTGCAGAAAGGTACATAATTTAACTTGGTTTTGAAATTACAGTGTGTAACTAGATACACGCTGGATGGATTCACAAAACTTTGATATGTGTGATCTGGTTATCGTGAACGAAAACGTTGGACCGTGTCAGGAAAATTGTTTGTTATTCATATTTAAGAGCAGCAGGAGATCTGAGTCAAGTAGTCAGAAAATTAGTTTTTCCAATACAAATTTATGTTGGGTTATTTTACCAGATATGGATGCTCTATCCATAGTCAGAAAAAACAAATTGCAGTTTCCACTAATATAGATTGAACTTCCCTTTCTGTCTATTTGGCTGGTTGGTGATTTCACTTATTTTAGTGTTGCTAAGCACTTTACTGAATAGTGAAGTTCCACTCTGTCACTGTTGCATCTTTTATAAAGTGCGTTTGTCATGTCCTTTATTCTTTCTTTGATTTGAAAAGTGAGCTTCAGGCTGCTTCGCGAATGTGTATCTGACACAGTTGGACTGTGATGTGTTCATAGGCTGTGGGAGCTTCCAAGACTTGAAGGTCACCTGCTCAACAGAGCCTTTTCGAATACAAGATGTGACCAAAATCACTTCATTAAAGCAATGCTGTTTGGCAGCTGACATTCAAGCTAAAGGTGCCCTGTGGAGTTTTCTTGTAAACAAACAAAAGTTAGAATTACATTCAGAGTTACTCTCCAAAGGGCATTATGTGTATCCTTGAGGTCTAACAAAAGTACATTTTCTTCCTCATAAAACATTTGCAAAGCCAATTTTAAATCCAGTATTGTTTACATTCATGTTTACTAGCTTATAGTCTTCTTTTCCCTGCCCTTGTTGTAGGACTGGGACGATACACCTATCTCCCGATTCGATACTATCACGATACTTAGGAGCCAATTCGATATTGTGATTATAAAAGTATTGCGATTCGATATTACAATTTATTGTGATTTTTGTTAACTTGTTTAATACTAGACCATAGGCAAAAGTTGAATCATACACTTCTCGGGACTTTTACTTTGGAAAATATCTAAATTAAATCAGTAAAATGTTTTGATTTTGCATGTATGTAGTCAAAGATATCAGTTGAATAAAAGAATAAAGACATTTACCTCATAAATTAGTGGTATTTTATTTTTAATTTATAAGGGACATGTAATGTTTTATACTTCTGGTGAATAGAATCCAAGTCGGTCGCTAGCTTTCCCCATTAGCTCCGTTCTCTTTATACATCCATGGTCAATTCCGTTTCACTGTATTTACCATAAATGTCAGTATATGGGTGCTCTACAGTTGTAGCATCGGCCGATTTGACCGCAGAGATGCGAGTGACGGCCGGCTTGACCAAACGTTACCGCAATACGATAACGTTTCCTGTACATGACAGAGTTAACATGCAGCTTTAGCCATGATGTCTAGCTGTGCTTTTCCTGTCAATGTGTGAAACACAATGTGTTTTCATACTTTACCATATGTGTAGTGTTTACCACTTTGGATTTAAAATGTGAGGGTGCACGTCGTATTCACGCCGACCCTCTGCTGTTGTCTGCTCTGTTGCATCTGCCGGTTCCTTCTCACTACGGCTGGTCGGCTACTGTTTGTTTTGAGTGACGGATACGGAACGGATATGACGTCACGCTACTCAGACTACAACAATAAAAGCGGTAACTTTCTTTCACCTCTGCATGGACTCAAATGAAGCAAATATATTGATTCTGGCATAAAAAATCAATTTCAAAATCGTAAAAAAATAAGCAAATCGATTTTTTTTTTTCACCCCTGCTTTGTTGGTGCATTGCAGCATATCTTGGCGTCTTACTGGCACCTCCAGATTAGGGGAATGGTGTGAAGCTATTTACAGGACTGTGTACCGTGTCACCCACGCATTTTTTACTACATCCACCCTGCTGAGGTGTCCGTACTTGTGTTTACTTCACATTTTTTTTTGTTTTGAAGTGAGGACACTGGCAAATGGTAGGAACAACCATCTGTAATGCCAATTACTGAGGCCTTTTCTATGCTGCGGAACATCTGTTAACTTGTGTACTATACCTCTTTGTGAAGCCCACTGGGGAGCTGCTGTCGCGCAATTCCAGGTGTACATGCCGACACGCATATGTAACCGCTTGCTAATTAGCGAATGGCCATTTGACCGCTTTTGAAACTCTTTTTCTGTGACCCCCACGGAAAAGAAGACTAACTTCATTCAGTTTTTGAAAGCAGATTGGGAATCAGAGTCGCTTTAATTGCCAGACTTTGACAACTCTGCATATAATTTGACCTGGTTGAATTATACTTATAGTTGAATCATTTAGTTCAGGCAGTTCATACGTTTCATGTGTGATAGTCAGAGGGTATCAGTTTTCTGATGCTTTTGTTTACACTGATAACACCAGCAGAAAGCAAATCTGTGCGGGTGGTTTGTTGAGAATATTTTTCTTGAAGGCTGACAAGTAAAACAGTCTTTGGACTATTTTGAGTTTATAAATATTACAGAATAAATGAGGTCACTGCAGAAGGCTTCTACGACAGCAAACACATCTGCTGCAGATGGACTTTGTCAAACTGAAGCATAAATGTGGGCAAAAATGGAAAACAGAAAGAGGCGACCCGCGCTGCTCCCAGCCACACCAGAGACCAAAGGCATGTGCAGACGGAGACTCTCACACTCACTGGTAGTTTGGAGAGTCAGACTGCATCTCCATACAGCTGTTGGCACTTTTGACAGCTTATACTGTGTTCATGACTTGAGTCCAGAAAAAGCCCCCAAGTCCCAAAACTTCAGCAGTCAGTGTTGTTGAGAGGACAGACTTGACAGTCCCATACCAATACTGCACACACAACAGTGAAATTACTAGCGTCTTCGGAGTGTTGGCGGTAACTGAAGCGTATTTATAAGGGGTGTCACGCCAACATTGAATGATTTATTTTGTCCTCCGCTTCAAATCATCTTCTTTTACAGTCTGAAGGTGTGCGTTTGAAAACACCAACAGCACTGACAGACTGGGATATTAAATCCCAAATACTGTTTCTCTCTGCCACGTTTAAATTTCTTGCCTGAAGTTTTGAGGAAAGCCTCTGCACCTTGTCGGTCAGGACCTGTAGCTTGTGGTCTGAAAATTAAATGTTTCTTTTTCTCCCTGCCATTGTTCTGCCTACTGTGTTCTTGGCGTAAATGAAAAAGGGCAGAAGGGGAAAGGGTGGTTTGGTTTTATTTCAAGCGTTCTTTTGATCGGGTGGAGAGCGAAGCTGAGGCAACCAATGAGCCGGACTGGATAGGGTGTGCGTATAGGAATAATGTATTACAAAAACTAAAGCCCAGGTAATGTTGCCATAAACCAACAACAAATAAAAGGTATATTTAGAATGAAACAAGATTAAAAGTCTTAGTTTTTAATAAGAAATAAATTAAAATGTCCTTAATTCCCCTCTTCGATGGCGCTGTCCTCATGTGCCGGGCCTCACCGGCTGGCTCGTACTCCGGCCACCGTGGCAGCTGCTCACTCATCAGTGTCTTTCCATTTTATGGCTGGCTGGCATGTGGGGGGGGACGATGTTGACACCGGAGCCTGGGGAACGCCGCCCAGTCAGTGATTTCCTTTTGCCATGGTGCGGTGGCACTGCTGGATCCTTCCTCTACCTCTTCCTTCCTTCCTTCACAGTGTGCCCATAGGTACGCTGAGGCAGATACGTACGTCATCGATGACCACATGCACATCTGGTCCTCATCTTCATCCGCAGACAGGCGCAGCAATTGTCCCCCTCCTCGGTCACACGCTGCCGCTGCCCTCTTCCCTCTTTTCTCTTTGTGCTATGCTGCTTGTGAGCTCCTTGCTTCTGTCTTTATTTCCATGTTTGGCACACAGTTGTTTCCAGTGGCTACATCCTTGTTTCTGAGCAATGTCTGTCCATTTAAAAACCCAGTATATACACCACAAACAAAAAATCTAAATATACGTAAAACAATACCATTACTTCTGTTGTGTGACACAAAGGTAAAATGTATACTTTGCCACCTGGATAATTGCAATCAGCTGCAAAACTGTATGAGAGCAATATCTTTTGTGAATCGGACCTTGAGGCTGGGCAGATAGCGGTTGCAAGTGTTCATATTATATTAGTATTCATAGTGCTATCAGCAGCCGCAATACATTCTTTGTGAATTCACCCGTCAATGTTCTTCACCTTTGTTAAAACATGCATGCAAAAGATGAGATTTTAGCAGACTTGTCCATTCAAATTCATTATTTTAGAGCTGTCAATCGATTAATATAGTTAATTGTGAATAATCGCATGAATGTCCGTTATTCATCGTGATTAATCGCAAATGAATCTAACATTTTGTATCTGCTCAAAATGTACCTTAAAGAGAGATTTGCCAAGTATTTAATACTCTTATAAGCATGGGAGTGGGTAAATATTCTTCCTTTATACACATATGTGTAAATATTTATTATTGGAAATCAATTAACAAAATAAAACAATGACAAATATTGTCTAGAAACCCTCACAGGTACTGCATTTAGCATAACAAAATATGCTCAAATCATAACATGGCAAACTGCAGCCCAACAGGCAACAACAGCTGTCAGTGTGTCAGTGTGCTGACTTGACTATGACTTGCCCCAAACAGCATGTGATTATCATAAAGTGGGCATGTCTGTAAAGGGGAGACTCGTGGGTACCCATAGAACCCATTTTCATTCACATATCTTGAGGTCAGAGGTCAAGGGACCCCTTCGAAAATGGCCATGCCAGTTTTTCCTCGCCGAAATTTAGCGTTAGTTCGGAGCGTTATTTAGCCTCCAAAGTGATTTTCAAAACATGCATCGAGTTCGGCCTTTGTGCTAAGTACTTGTAAACTTTCTGTCAGGGCTGCTTCCCTGCATGGCCAATGTGGCAGGTACAGCAATTCATTAAAGGAGTTTTTTGCCCACCAGTTTTCCGTGTTATTATGCCACATTCTGGATGCCAAAAATGTAGCTTTGTGGCTTCAATCAGTGATTTTATGCCAACTGATCTTTAGGATGTCATGGACTTCACCCTGGATGTATTATGCTCTATTTGTATCCAACTCCCTTTAGCTCCAGAGATGTGGCAGCGATGTAAAGCCCTTTGAACAAGCTGGCCAAACCCTGTCTATCCATGGCTCTGGTCCCAGATGATGGCAGCCGGCTGACACATCTCCTGGTTGCTATTTTTCCACATCCTAGTCATTTACCTAGCTGGAAATGTCACTAAGAAGGTTTTGGTTGGCAGCCATTTCCCTTTGCTCTCACCTCCTGTCTTCTTTTTTCCCCCCTCATCTTATCTGTCTCTCTCTCCCTCACTGCACCTACCTGTTTCTCCTCTCTTATCATACCATCATGCGTATAACTATCTGTCTTTTGCCCTCCGGGGAATAGGCTGACATTTGCACTTGGATATTGTAGTCATTTGCTTGCCCTAAAGTACATGAACACACAGAACCCTACTTTGCACTTCAGACACGAGCAAATATCAGCCACGATCTCAAACTTGAGTCCTGAGCATATTACCTGCATTCATGAATGTGTTATACCGCATTGTAACAAGCCAGTTGCTGGTCACAGGTGACACTGTGCACTATTTTAAGTGTTTTGTGTAGGGTGGGTCTTTCATTTCATTACTTAATTGATCTACTTTCATGATCTATTGTCCTTTATATTACACGACTAAAGTACAGTATGTGTGCTGCAGCAGGTGGCATTGTGATACATCAGTGAATTATTGATGGTTATGATCCCAGCTCTCCGTGTTGCTATTTAATCACCCTAAGGCAATAAATCACTTAGGTGTATTACTATTGCTGGTAAAGGTGCATTCCTTTAAGATGCTTAAAAATGGGAAAACAGACAGTGACAGATTTACTGCCAGTAATTTCAAGGTCGTAGCCTTACCCGAATTCCCTACTCAGCTCTAAAAAGTCCAGACATTTTGTAAGGTACCAAGGTGTCCTGGTACAGATTGTCATTTTATTCAGACACTGGCCTCATATTGATGAAATAGAGCCTATATAGTAGAGTACCAAAGCCACCAAAAAGACTGCATTGTTCTTCCCGGACACACTATGTCGGCTTCACTACAACAGCAACTTTCCTTTTCACTGCTCTGTCCTTGATTATATGTTGTCCTCTCATCATCTTAACCAGACCAACCAACATTCCTATTAGTAAAGATTGAAAATGGAAAGTGTTCAGAAAATGGTGTGTTAAAATTCATTAGATATCGTGTGTAACTTGTAGTACTTCACACAACAATAGAAACATATTCATTATCTTATAATGTAATCTTTGGGCGCTTTCACAAGCAAACATTTAGTCTGTTTTAATCAACCTCTGGTCGTTTGGGAAGTTGTGAACGCAGTAATCGTACTCTGGTGCGGACCAAAACAACTGGTGCGAGATCGCTTGTGAGAGAGGTGATGTCGGACCGTTTCAAAGCAAAGCGAAACGCAGGCAGCCTGTGTGGGCATTTGTTGAGATGGACACAGGTAAACGACAGGTTAACATGAGTGGGAGAGGACTGACCTGGACTTCTGCAGAAGTTAGATTTTTGCTTGACATCTGGGCCGAAGTGAACACACAGAATATGCTAAGTAAAGTCGACAAAAAATAGTGACATTTATAAACTCATTCGAGATAAACTGGAGAAGGGATTAGTCTGCACAATAGATCAGTGCCGAGTCAAAGTGAAAACACTTCGACAGCGATATATCAAAGTGAGAAGGGGCAGTTCTCAAGACAGTTCTCCTTCGTACACGCTAATCACAAATAATTTTTTTTGTTTGGTCCGCTTTAATTTGTGCACTGTAAAACCGAACCAAACTAAATAGAAAAATTAACCAAAAGTATCCATTTCACTCTGATTCGAACTAGCCAAACAGACTATGGCTTGTGAAAGCGCCCTTTGCTGACAACTATACACATAAAGGAAGTAAATAAATCCCATGATAACTTCACAGAGAATTCTGCTAATCCCATTCATAACAGAATAACATGACTACAGTCATGTTTGCTTGTGTATGTGTGTGTGCGTGTGTGTGTGTGTGTGTGTGTGTATCACTGTAGCACACACTGTACAGAAGACTGTACACTGCAGAAAGTCTACTGTTGTCATTCATCATTGAAGTGCTTTAGGTTTGACAAAGAAACTTGAGCACTGCAACTACAGTGTATTATATACTTAATCTACACTCTAAGCTTAGACCTAAAATACTGGTGACACTGCTGGTTTAGTTTGTAAGAAGAAGTGTCTTGATGAAGTGTATTAATGAGATTTCAACAGCCTTCTTCCTTTTGGTTGTGAAGTTATCGCCACTTTTGCTTGCTAGATCCATCTTTTTAAAGACTCAAGGCTTCCAAACAAAGTGAAATAACCAGGTTCAATTGACTCTGTATGCACTTCTCTATCTGTACATTGTTGCATTGTCACTACAGCTCAGCACTTAAGCTGTAAATTGCTGAGGTTTTGATGCAAATCACTTTCATTGTGGGAACAAAATTGCTGAGATCTTGACCTTGTCTTTGAGTAAGTGAAATGTTGAATTATAATGGGCTATTGTACACCAAAGACCAAAGCTACATTCCAGCTTTTGTATAACTGTCTATATTCTAACTACATACTTAGCTCTGAAGGTTTCGATATGATAATGAACATTTTTATGAACATTGCAGTTAAATGTAGCCAAAACCATGAATCCAAGCGGCATGCTAAATATTGAACCGGGAGCCGAATTGATTGCCTTTGGGGTATAATGTGCAGAACAGAAGCAGACATATCATTGAAGTATTGAATATATATTATACAATGCACAAGGCAAGGGATGCCATCATGTGTGTGATTATTAACAAATTAGAACAGGAGGAGAATCAGTACAACCAGTAACAACAGCATGTAGCTGCACAGACAGGTGCAAGAAGGATGAGGTGTTGGCAGCTAAACTGACCCCCTCATTAAACTGTTAAACATGTCTGCGGATTTTTTTTTAGATCAGCTGAACAAAGACTACTTAATGCACATGTACTATGGTGGTAAAAATGAATGCGAGCTGCATGCGGGCGAAATATATTTAAATCTAATCAGTCACTCTGTAAACAAAGCCTTTAATATGTTAACGCTGCCTCAGGAGGGGTCGCCATTATCACATTTAAGAGTTTTACAATTTACAGTTTTATATTTAGATTTCTGATTTCACAGGCTAAACACATTTTCACTCAAGCATGTTGGGTGAAAATTATACCTAATCAACCACAGGCTGGATTCACACATGATCCAGCCAGTGATGTGCTATATATATATATTTTTTTCCAATATCATTTGTGTCTTGTACGCCAGCATTAGCCGGTTGATTAGGTATCATTTTTTATCATCCACTCACTAAAATCCTAGTGATTCTCCCCCACCGGAGAGTTAAGAGGGCTCCGAGGAAATAACTCGAGGCACTGAATGATGTACTATATTTTTTCTCCACACTTCCACACCTCCTTTCCTTTAAAATCCACTTGCTCTCCATTAACTCTGCTCTCCAATTCCATTCATTCCTTCCCTCCGAGCAGTTATTCTATGCAATTATACAGTATGTATTCACGCGCGTGCGTGCGTGTGTGTGTGTGTGTGATCCACAAAGCATGTTCATGCGCAGCTGGAAGAAGTCATTGCTGAGAAACCTATAGAGATACTCTATAGAGACCCAAGCTGCAGGAAAGTAATTGTGTGGGCACATGCGTTTGAATGAATAAGAGGCAGCATGTATATGCGTGTGTGTCTGTGTGGATTAGTGCAGGAGGAGGGTTAATGTATGTAAGCACATGTGTGTGAAATTATGCGGTTTTGTTTTCATAAACGAAGGTGTACGAGATCAATTTCTGAGACACTTGAGCGTGACCTAAAGGTTTCTTCCGACCAGATGCTGCTGCGTGAGAGGTGCACCCATGGCACAGTTTCAATAGGAGATAAGCAGGAACACATCACTAGGTTTGCTGGCATGAGTCAAAACCAATGACATCAGCTCAGCTAAGATCCCCTTTTAATTTAAAAGCACTGCACTCCCTTGCATGGGATACAAACAGTTGTATAATAGAGAACAGAGCTCCCATAAGAAGCAGATGTCCCTCCTTGCAAGGAGACCTTGAAAAGGTGTTACACCTCGTTTCCACGGGGTTTTGTTTTGTGTCTGTAAATCTGTATAGTACAAGGATTGCGCCCCTATAGTGTTCAATGCGAAGAAATACATCTATTTACGTATGGATAGAAACACCACCGCAGACATGGGAGAGAAGTTACACATGCATATAAAACAGTAGTTTTATATCTATGAGTTACTGTCTGGTTTTGGCCGTCACATTTATAATGTATAAGTGAAGAAAGTGCATAGGATATGTCCATAGTCTGCCACAAAATTAAAAAAAAATGTCAACGTACTCGAGGCATTATGGACCAAAAGAAAATGGAAAGGGGAGTTTCGCAAACACATCGGATATCACGGAGGTTCCCATAGGAATGAAAGAACTTCCGGTTGACTTGCATTCGTACACAGAGCTATGTGTAAACGAGGTGTTAATAAAAACCCTCATATGCCAAGATATGCACACATGATCTATGACGCAGTCCAAACGGATGCAACTATTTATTTATTTTTTTATAAATTACATTGCCCAATCCCATTTCTGTTGACAATCCCCTAGTGCACAGCACTGCGCATTTCTGTGTTGGCGAGCCAATCACCCTTTGCTTGCTAGTGGATGTTACTACTTTGCCAGTGCAAGGTCAATGTGCCAGAGAGCTCATTACTTATTGTGTGTGTTTATAAAGGAGAACCTGAGTGTCAAGAGTGTGTACGCGCTGTCAAAACAGGCAAGGATGTAAAATATGGACCTGGCTTACGCGCCAGGAGGGAGGCTGCAGACCATTTCCCCTTCCGCACAGAAACACACACACACTCTCATACATTATCAGGCTCTGATGATGTTATTTTTTTTCTCTGTGAGCCCACCTGTGACACAAAGTAATAGCTCTAACAAGCCCAAGAAGGTGACATGGCTTTGACTTTCACCCACAATGTACTGTACACACACAGATGCAGTGTGTTGTACATGCACAGAAGCACAAACGAGTCTTTTTCTTCTAGATCTGACTCCACACACACACACACACACACACACACACACATACTTACACTGTGGGGCATGACAGAGAGCTATTGACTGCCTACCTGGCTTGACAGACCATTCACAATTTCTCTCTGTGTGAAACCTCATGTACTGGAAGAGGTGAGTGTGTTTGTGCGTGAGTGAGTGAAAGGGCCAAATTGAGAGGGGGGGTGAAGGAAAATGACTTCATGACTCTGTGTGTATGTCAGGAATATATATTTAAGTATTTGTTCCAATATGATTTTTGCTGCCTTTTGTGTGTGTCTCATGCATACACCGCTGTAGTCGCTTTCTCTCGGGTTTTCTTGTGAGTGCGTCAGGAGTTGCGAGTTGACATTGAGGTCGGCTTGGACTGAGCAGCACTACAGCGCTGGCCTTTCTGACTATTTTCCTCATGGCTGCCGCTGCTCCAGGTCATTTGATCCACAGTTCATTCTGCTAGTCAGGTGGAAATGTGTATCTGGACTCAACGTCTACATGATTACATTATATTCAACGTAATGTGCTGCAGGCTATATCGTAAAGCTGCTGTATTTACTTTTTTTGCTCACTATGTCATTGAAGTAATGAATGATTTGCACAAATGAGCATCTTAAACCTACGTTATGCAACCAATATCTAACGTTCTACAAGAAGAAAACAGGACAGTACAGTCAGTCTTACACAGAAAGAATCAGTGCTATGCTGTGCAATACAACTATCCTCCCCTTGACGACAAAACCATGTATCACAGTTGTGCTCGTATCACATATAGCCACAATAAATTGTATATGCCCCAAACTATCCCAGAAATCAAAGACAATTTAGGGCTTTAGTGTACCTGCTGCTATTATACTATACTACAATACTACATCTTTTATACAATCTGTCTGCTCAAAAGCCTTTCTTAAATTCTTCATATTAATTCCTGAGATAGATCCATGTTTCAAATGGAAGTTCCCTTGTGCAGGAATTGAGTTCAAGCAATGAAACTATGTGAATATGTGGCAGCAAGGCAATCCAAAGTGCTTTACATAATACATAAAGGCATTAAAGTGTAACTTTGGTATGTTTGAACTTGTTTTTGTGTCTAACTTACTAATGGGGACGACATTTTTAAAAACTGGTCCAGTATTGAGTAAGAATGATGTAGGCGGCAGCCGCTAAACAAGCTGCAATGTAATCGCTCCGGGCAATACTGCACCGTCAATAATGCACCGCCAGTAAAAGTCCTTGTTTTTGCCCCTGACAGGCTCAGATTGTTATTTTAAGTGCATGACAGCATTATGGAAAGGACCCTACAGAGGAATGAAACAGTTTTCTTTACCTTTCACTTTTCATTTGTCATTCTGCCATGTGACTTGTCGCCGGAAGAAAACGGTGGAAACGTGAGTGAAAGTCGGAGAGCGGAGTGCCGGTGTTGTCAGAGTTTGTTGTGTTGGAGTACAGAAAGTGTAGCTTAGTGTCATTTAAAATAATTTTAATGTCATGGCTGAATATTTAGCTGATTTCGACACTGTGGATGTGACAAGATTTCATAATGAGACTTCTCCGAGCGAGACGTGGTCAGATACAAACAGACCGGATCAAGCAAGAGGTTAAAAAAAACAACTTTTCATTTCTCTGTAGGGTTCTTTCCATAATGTTGTCCCTGTCAGTGGCAAAAACAAGCACTTTTAATTGATTGACATTGACATTGCGGAATTGCCCCAAGCGACTACATTGCATCGGCTGCTTTCTGCACTTTCTCGCTCAATATTGGACCACTTTAAAAAAATTGTTGTCTGCATTAGACACAAAAAACATGGGAAAATAGACCACACATAATAGAAACACAAGGCAATGTAAAAAGACACACATAAATATAATTTCAAATTAAAAACAGAATAAAACAAAGTCAGTTTGAATATTTAAAATAAAATAATATAAGACAAAATAATAGAATAAAAATTAAAAAGCTGCAGTGCAAGATAAAATATGAATCAATAGTCTCAAATTTCACTAAATAAAATATAGTGGCAAACAGAAAAATTTTAAGCCCTGAGAGTTGGAGCAGACTGAACGCTGCTTCTCTATGGTTAGTTTTGACTCTGGGGGCAGTCAGTCAGCTGACCTGTCCCAGACTCATAACGGAGAAGCAGATCAGAATTGCATTTTGGCCCTAAACCATTCAGTGCTTTATAAACCAACAGTTGAATTTTAAAGTCAATTCTTAGGACACACAGGAGGCCAGTAAATATCTGCGAACTAGAGTGATGGGATCCACTCTCCTAGTCTTAGTGAGGACTCTAGGACTTTTAGAGAAACCAGAGAAAAGTCCTTTAATTCAACTAAGAATATATCTAGAATTAATATCCTTTTAATTCTAGATATATTCTTACTGTATGCTGATAGTAGGATGATTTTGTAATTGTCTTAATTTGGATGTTAAAATTGTTGATTGATGTTAAACCAAGATTTCTGGCTTTGTTCGTGGTATAAGCGACTAAATGCTGAGCACTGACTTTTAATAGTTTTTCTTTGTGTCCAAATACAATGATTTCAGTTTTTATCTTTGTTGCACTGAAGAAAATGTTGCCACATCCAATCATTGATTCGTTTGATGCATTTACTCCTTGCTTATACGGGACCACAGTCACCTGATGAAATCGTTGTATAGATCTGCGACGTCTGCAAAATGATGGCAGCATAATTACAGCATAATAAGACAGATCAGAGCCGTGATTGTAAAATCTGATTGTGCAGAGCCTGATGCACTGAGACTGGAGCAATCCAGAATTTAACTTATTTAACATATCAGTTTCTTCTTTTTTTTCCCCTCTTTTCTGAATCAATTATGCATCCTTATCTGGCTACAAGGCCGGATTGCTTGTTATAGTGGATATTTCGCAGTGCACTCTTGAGATTGCCAGCGAAGTCAACAATGTTTGGAACGGCCCTGCGGTTCAGGTCAGACTGACATGACTTTCCAGCTTCCCTCAACCTCCAGCTATGCCCCGTGTTTCTGCCCTTTTGAGCAAGTCTGTTTTTGACAGTGCACTGAGTGAAACCATGCGGAAAATACAAGACTTCAGAGTTTTCAGCTGAGAGTACTCGAATCGGGGAGCTCTTATCGGAGAAATCATTTATTTAACATTTAATTACCAATGTCGTGAGTTAGAACTACTTCAACCACTCCACGGACTTGCATTGCATTGATGTATATTCTCTAATTGATGTCACATTTCCTAATGTTCACCGTTTTCTCTTTTTCTTATTCTTTCTCTCTCCACAGAGAAGTGTGATGAGGCTCTAGCCTCTCCTCTGCCTCACACAGCCTTCACCAGCTCGTCTGTCTTCTCTAACGGATATGCACCCGGATACGCCAAGCTCAACAGGAGAGGAGGTAGACACATGCACTACACACACACAGAAGAAGCTGCCGACGTGCATGCACCCACACACTCATGACTGATGCTGTAGACAGAGGAAAGAGTACATCTCTAATTCAGGTACATGTACGTACATCCTTATGAATGATTTTACAGATGACACACTGAGAAGGTAAATGTCCAAGCCCTCATAGAGTGACACGCTTCATAGTGCTGCACAGCTGCTCTCCTCCTCCTCCTCCTCCTCCTCCTCTCTTTCTTCACGCTCTCTATTTCCTTTTACTTCTCCTCCCTTCCCTCTCTCAGCTCCAGTCATTATCTCAGAGACTCAGACCGGAGCTCATTTCCACATCAGTCCACAGCAGCAGACAGAGATAGGAGCCGACAATTACACCCCTCTATGTTTATACAATTAATAATTCATACTTTTCCATCTAATATAGTCACACCACAGCTGAGGCGACAGAGCTCAGAGCCGGCAAATAAACACAAGGTAATCTGGTGTGTTTAATCATACCAATGGAATTATTGCTGAGAGCTTCTCCTTTAACAATGACACCCACCAACAAGAGGGAAATAAGAAAGAGAAGAGGGAGAGAAATAAAGACCAACATGTCAATGACAGCAAATAACAGATGAGTGTAAAGCTTGTGCTTTCTCTCCACGCATGCTTTCACTTATTCAATCTCCTCGAGGATGGAGGTCCCTTGGGGAACATGTAATGGATAAAGCATGGAAATCCAGTTCCTTAGGGAGTGTTGTTGTAGATACAGTGTTAAATGCACTTACACAAGGTCTTAATAGCTCTCTTACTCTAGAGTAGCATCTTATTTTCATTAGAGCTGCAACGCTTAATCAATTAGTTGAACTATTAAATTAATTGCCAACCATTTTGATAATCGATTCATCGCTTTGAGTCATTTTTTAAGTTTTCTTTCCTTCTCTATGAAAGTAAACTGAATATCTTTGAGTTGAGGACAAAACAAGACATTTGAGGACGTCCATTTGGGCTTTGGGGAACAGTGATCGACATATTTTCACCATTTTCTGACATTTTATATTCACCAACTAATTGATTAATCCTGAAATAATCAACAGATTAATCAGCAATGAAAATAAGCTTTAGTTGCAGCCCTAATTTTCCTGAAAAGAATAAAGCTGTCACTAAAGTTACTTATTCCTAAAATAGCTTCATCTGTTTCATCTGGGAAGTCTCGTACACGATATGCTAAAGGTTAACACGTCACAACTCGTGAACTCAGAGCTTTCAGAAACTTTCGATTTACCAGGTTGTGAATACCAGAAGACGGGGGCGTTCATATGGACTCTTCTTATTCAAGAAAATGTTTTAGATGAGATGAAGTGAAATTTTCTGACCCCAAGGCAAATTTGCTCGCTTCACAGAACGAATTACATGATTCATTACCCAGGCTTAATGACTTGTTTAGTTGTACAAGGGTTTAGGGATGCAACTAACGATTATTTTCATTAACAAATTAATCTGCTGAATATTTTCTAGATTAATCGATTAATCATTTGGCATATAAAATGTCAGAAAATAGTGAAAAATGTCCATTTGTCAAAGTCCAACGTGATGTCTTTAAAGTCTTGTTTTGTCCGTCCAAAACCCAAAGATATTCAGTTTAATACTATATAAAATCTCCATATTTGAGTGGCTGAAAACACAATTTTTTTTTACATTTTTGCATGAAAAATTACTTTTCTTTTATCGAAATAGTTGGCAATTATTTTTCTGTCGATCAACTTATCAATTAGTAGACTAATCGTTGCAGCTCTACAATGGTTATATCCACAGACTTTGTACTGCTTCTGTGCTGTTAAGCAGTGAATAATCTTACTGCCAAAAAAAGAAGCGTGCAGCTCTCTCCCTCCTCCACTACCTGTCAATTTTGTCTTGTAATTAGCAGCCCAATGTGTTCTAGCGAGACTTTGTTCTAACACATCTCCAAATTTCAGCGATCCAAAGGAGATTAGATGACCACCATTGTGAAAAACTCCGTCAGATGTCGACACGAGTGCCACGAGATGCACGCTGTACTGAGACAAAGTGTCAAAGTAGCAGGGGGAATGAGGGAAAAGTGTAAAGTTTCATCTCATCCTCTATGTCTCGGTGTCCTCTAGAGAATGACACTGTGTTTTTATGATGAGGTCATCACCTCGTTAGCATACAGCATGTGACAGGGGGGGAATATAAAATTAGAGAAGTTGTGCAGGAAGGGACGACGAGGTTACGTCCTGCGGAAAAAGTTCTCCGCGAGGATTAGAAATGTGTCATAAAATCAATTTATCTTTTCTTAAAAACCAAATCTAATTTTTGTATGCTGTGAATGAAGAGGCTGCTCAAAAGTTGAAATCAGCATTGTTATTTCTTGTCAGTTTCTAACACAGAATACAAAACACATCAATAGAAAACAGATGCACAGACATCTCAATCAAACAAACATATCAGTGAAACATTTGCAGACACACACTGAATGTAAGAATAAGCTATAGCAGATGACATGTGTACACACTTAACAGAAACATGAGAAAGTCCACACATAAAGCGCCCATACTTTCACAGGAACACAAGCATCTCAAGACACTTGCAGCACACACATATACATTCACAAATACACAGGATCATAAACACATGCCCACACAATCATACTAAAAGGATCGATCCCGCCGAGAAGCTACATTTGGCATCCAAATGTGCCATCAGTGGCGTGAGTGTGTGCTGATAAGCCAATCTACTCCGGTCTCCCAGTGCTATGAAAACTGAATTAATTACATTATGGGTGCAATGGATAGTGCTAGTCCCAGATGGGGCTAATGAATGAATGACATTAGCAAGAAGCTATCATTGGGCTGCCTAGATCACAACAACTGTCTAATCTTTCCTACATCCTTTGTTTTGCAAATATCCCAGAATCCAAGCTGTTCTGTAATTACCTGCCACGATCGATCTTTAAATTCAGCTTTTCCGTATTCTTTTATTTTCTTCGTATTGTGCTTTATCCTGGGAGATGAAGTGGCTGTTTATCATGCCATTTAGGATGATGACATTTGCACGGACTGTGGCTCTGAGTGGTCAAACAACCCTCTTTTGCATTTTGAAAATCAAACTTGTTCCAAAAAACTTAACAACGGACGAAAGTTTCGGAGTTGGCGTGTCAACGTGATTGACACAACGTGATGTTGTATTTACGTTTTTAAATGTCACAATTTCGGACGAAAAATACGGACTTGGTGTGCAAAGGCCTTAAAGCTGCAGTGGAATGAAATTGGAGCAAATCTGATTAAAAAAAAGTTATTTTTATAAAACGGTCACTATATCCTGACAGTATTAGACAGGTAATCTGAAAACAATCATGTGCCTCTGTGTCCTCCGGTGCTCCTAATGGCATCTGCAAGATTTCCCAGACCGGAGGAAAACAACCAATCAGAGCCATCTATGAGCAGCTGTCAATCACTCGTGAACTCTGATCAAACGGTCAAACTAGGCAGCGCTGATCAAATATGAATCAATATTCTGTTACTGTAATGCCTATTTCTCTCCTCAAATGTTTTCAGAAACATCTTGTAGGCTACTGTTTAGCTGTAAAGTGAGAAAGTTTGTGACCCGGCTGCCATGTTGAGATCAGTTGAGGAAATACCAAGCACCGCCCACCAGCTGGACCAAACTTTCTCATTTTACAGCTAAACAGTACACTACAAGATGTTTATGAAAATATTTTATGTGAGAAATAGGCATTACAGTAACAGAATATTGACTCCTATTTGATCAGTGCTGCCTAGTTTGACCGTTTGATCGGAGTTTACAAGTGATTGACAGCTGCCTACGTTGAATGACCAGCCAATCGGAACGCTCCCTCTCTGAAATGACCTGTGATTGGCCAAAGTAAATTTTTTAAAGCCTGAAAACAAAGCCATGAGGAGATGCAGAAGTCTAGTTATCTCTCAGAGCACTTGAATTACAAAATGCTGAAAGATTATTATGGAATTTTTGCCCAATGATGCCAAAAACATTCTGCCTACTGCCGGTTTAAATCCACACGAAACGCCCATACTTTCACAGGAACACAAGCGTCTCAAGACACTTTGACAAAAACAGGATTGTATACCCCGCACTTGCACATGTATTAATGAAAACAAAAACAACTACTGCAGCATGGAAACTGCTCACGCTCAACACACCCACATATACATTCACATATATACACAGGATCACATATGCATGCCCACATAGTCCTACTATAAGGATTTGTCCCCCCAAGCAGCTACATTTGGCAGCCAAATGTGCCATCAGTGGCGTGAGCATGTGCTGATAAGCCAATCTACTCCAATCTCCCAATGCTATGGAACAGGGGAGGCACAAAATCAATGGGACACACCACCAATATTAAGCTTGTGTTGTGAATGCTGACAGCTATTAGAGTTTTAGGCTATAAGCGCGTGTGTGTCCGGGTGTGTGCATCTGTAATGTATGTTCATTCTGTCTATGTGTGAGTGCGTGAAAGAAAAAGAAAAAGAGGTAAAATGACGCCATAACGATTTTCCGGCAGTTAGCTGTCTGGTGTGTGCCAGCCAGTCACTATACTCTACTTGTTCATGAGACTGCTGTCACATGCTCTCCATCCATGTGCAAATGTGTGTGTGATATGAGAAACTGTATGTTTTTTAAGAGAGTATATGTGTGTGCATGTGTGTATGAATACTTAAACAGGAATAAGCGTGTGCACAATGCTTTATTCATGGGTTTATTTGGAGGAGAGAGCTCGCTAAATGCTCCGTGTCTGGCTCCTGAAACACATTCTTTACTAACAGACTCATCATCATGGTGCTAAATGCCTTTTGTCTTTGTTTGGAAAACACAATCACTCACAAGCTGTTACTCGATGTTGTTTGTAAGCTTACATCTTGGCATCTTATTTAAGACCAGATCAGTTTGATTGTCCATTATTACATTAGCTATATTGTTATTATTGTAGTAGAATAAATCAAACTGGGACAGTTTCTGCCTCTGGGTTTTGAAGACAGAATAGATTGATAAAGACCGACACTTTATTTGTCTCTGTGCTCCTTTCCACTCATTCATTTTATCCTCCCTCTCTCCATCTGTTAAGATCTGATTCTCGCCATCCTTCTCGGTTTCCCCTTTTTCCCTCCATTTCATCTTTTTTCCACATCGCCTCCCTCCATCCACCTTTCTTCTTCTCTCCACTTCCTTTCAATCAATCCTCTCTGCAACCATGACCCCTGCTAATCCCTTTCTCTCTCTCACGGTGGTGACTCTTCCCTGTCTATCACCCTTCTTCCTCTGCTCTTCCTCAAATGTAGATTGTCCCACCCCCTCACTGTCTCCCCTTAGTGCTGGTTCATGTATGAGACCTTTCACATCTCGAGGGTGTCAGACAGAGGGAAAGGTGGGCGCACTCCCTCGCAGCCAAATCCCTTTGGTGTATTTGCACAGAGATAGAGGGAGGAAGAGTGAGAGACAGAGACACAACGAGGGAGACAGAGAGAAATGAGATGGCACCAAGCCCACAGGAAGAGCGCTTGGCTTTGACGCAAATTTTCGTTGTCTCTCACGTGATGCCATTGGGCCCAAAAATACTTTTTTCCCATAGACTTAAATTGGGAAAGAGACGTCTTTAACTCAGAGGATCTTTTTTTTTTTTTTTTTAGATACATCAACTTCCCAGTACGAACACTTGTTTACCTCTTATTTAAATCATTAGGTCCTAAATGTTGTAAAATGCTCTAACAGCCGAATCCAGAGTTATTTCCCTTCCGTTCATGTGAATGATACCCAGAACGAGGGCAGGGAAGCGGGGTTAAAGGAAACGCTACTGCGCCTGCTCCATGGGCCCAATGAATGCTGAAGATCGTGGAAGATCTGGGTACTTTATCATTCGGCAGTCAAGCTTCATGTGCTACTGAGCAACTCTTATAGGAATGAACGGGAGCCTGCCTCCAACGCTGCAGCCAGTTCTCTTTATACATCCGTGGATTGCATCTAATGAAATGTAGAGATGGATCTTTTCCTCATATCTCTTCAACGTTTCTCACCAACATAGAATCACTAGGTTTGAAAATGGGTCACAGAACATGTTTAACATTGATATTAGCATTTTTTTGATATGTTAAACAATTTTTAAATATCATTTGTATATATTGTGATTAATTCTGAGCTCAGTAATGTTCTAAAAGGGTACTCTGGCAATTTAGTACAGACCTGAATGAAGCTGAGGGATTTAAGAAAACAGCTTAACACAAGAGTGGCCAAAATGTGTGCTACAGAGGCCAGGCTATCTTACTTCAACGTATCCTCGTACAACAGTTTGCATGATATCTTACAAAAAGTTATTCCACATTTTTCGTGCGTTTTCCCAAATGTCCAGCAACATGTAACGCACGTGTCAATTTCCGCTCTCGTAAAAATTGTCTTTAGGCAACAAAACGACTTAGTTTTAGAAAAGATTGTGGTTTGGGTTAAAGTAACCCCGGAAGAAGTGTAACTTAAGTACAGAAGTTATGTGACAAAACTACTTAGTTAGGTTTAGGAAAAGATCATGGTTTGGGTTAAAATAACCCAGAAGAAGCGTAACTTAAGTACGGAAGTTACATTATAAATAAATCGTTGACTTCTGGTTTCACACGGGGTACGAACACCGGACTCCTGGGTGAAAGTCTGATGTTTTTTGACCCACCCATCCACCTAGACCTTCTCCCTATGTGGCGTTTGCCACTCTTTAAATTATATATCTGCTTCATAATTACGTGGATTACATTGAATTGATGTAATGGGATGTATACGAATTACAGTGCATTACTTTTCGTAGGTATAGCTACAAACGGTGTATGAGAACAGCCTGCTACTTTTAAAACCTAATCTGCATCAAACTCCAAAAAACCCTGGATCCTACACTTCCCATGATGCAACCCAATAGCATCTTTTAAATTTTTGTTTTACCTAAAAACAGAGTCATGTGCCAGAAAAGCTTTGAGAAACTCTGCTTTAACTTTTTAACATGAGCTCCTTATAGCTTTTCAATAGTGACATAGCAACCGCATGAGCTGTGATCCGCACCCCACTCAAGGCTGCAGTCAGCCCTGCCAGCTGAAGACTGCTGCCCTGTGGATGCAGGTGAAAATAGATGAGGCATGGAGAGGGCGAAGGCAAAAAGAGAGAGGAGGGGATGTGAAGATGTGGAGAGAGGAGGCGAGGGAGGAAGGGACGACACAGAGTGGGTTAAAGAAGGGTTCTCGGAAACAGACTGAAATGGACAAAAGGAACAATGGTTCACAATTTGAGCCAGAATCGTGTAAATACTGAAATTCGGCTTCAAATTTGACAGAGCGAACTCCAATTTGAAGTCTCGTCTAATCACAAAAAAGTATAAATCAAATTTTCATGTGGGTGCATTTTATTATCTGCCACCATGGAAACCGCACCTGATAATGGGTTATTTTGACATAGCCTTCATTCATAGAAAACTTGTCATAAATTGATTTGGGCTTTGGAGCCAAGCACATAGCAAAACTAATGAATACCTTTTGTGTGTGAAGAAAGTCAGAGAGAAATGGGTGGACGGAGTATGTGTGTGTGTGTGTGAATATCCCTGCTGACGTGCATGCATGTGAGCATGCATACAGTATGCCATGCATGCACACGTCGCTGCACAGTGCAGACATGGCCAAGCATGAGATTGGGTGGCTAATCACAAACACGTGGCCACTGATCTTTAAATTCCATTTTCTTTTCTCCTCCTCTTCTTCTGTGTTTCTCTCTCCTCCGCTCTGCCCTCCATCACATCCTTGTCTCCCCTTTTCTTCCTCTCCCATCTCATTTTCCCTCTTCATACTTTCTATTTTCTACAGTAACATTCTCAATCCCACACTCCATTTTCTCATCTTGTCCCCCTCTTTCATCGCAGATCTCATTATCTATTTTTTTTTTCTTCATTCACATCTCCACCCCGATTTACACTTTTCAAACTTTTTCAAAAGTTTAAAAAAGTTGCACTCCTTATTCAAACAAAGAATGTCACAATACTGCAGTATACGACTGCGCTGCACAATTAACCACATTTCCCCCTCCCCTTTCATGCATTGCTTTTCACTCTCCGTCGCCTGGCAAAGTTGTTTGATGTCTCTAGTCATTGCAGTCATCCATCGATAATGGCGGTCCGCTCCTAATTAAATTACTCTGTCTTCATCCGCTCCCTTTGCTCCATGACAGAAAGATGAAGTACTAGCAGAGGGCTAACCAGCTGTTTTCTCTCTGCTCCTTTCTTCCGGCGGCCTTGCATCTTAATTAATTAAGATGTTATACTTTCTGTTAATGCGGCTGTGGTTGTTATGAAAAGCGGCAACTTTGATAAAGATACTCTCACATGTTCTCTCGGGGGCTGGAACACACAAGACATAAAGGCGACGCACCACGAGCCGTGAAAGTGTTTAAACCCGCATGCGCAGGAGCGAATTCTGTCATGTGTACGCGCCCACCCACGCACGCTCCCACACTGACAGTAAGACAAAGGAGAGATGTTCTCTTGTTTGATGCTCTGCTTTGCCGCTGTCACTTTTGTCTGTGTGTCATGCCTGTCAGCGGCTGCTCGTCACTCGTCCCAAAAAATCACACTGTGTCTCCATTACTCACTCTCAGAACTCAGGTCTTTTCCTTCTGTGTTTTAAAAAATCTCCCCTTTTTTTGTACTCTCTCACACATTTTCACTTCCTCTGTTGTTCCTTTTGTTGCTCTTTCTGCTTCTCTTCACTTTTTTCCTCCCGTCTGACTCATTTTCTACCATCGGTACTGTAAAAGCCATTTACTGTACCCAGTCAGGCAGTTGAATTAAACCTCCTACTTTCCATTTCCCTGCTGCACTGTACAAGTTGAAGTCATCTTTGTCATCATTGCACACAAAGATGTTCACACTCCACTCTATGTTCACATTGTAACTACATACTATGCTGTATGTATGTTTTCACAGCCAATTAGACTATTGTCAGGCTATTAAATAAGCTTTATCTGTGTCTATAAGCCCTATAGATGTGGGTCAATAGGGGCCTACTACACCCACTAAGTTTTATCATCTATTCAACGAAAGACGGTATAAATGAACACGACAGCGACCTCTAGTGTCCGTAGTCTAGCGCTGTAGTATAGACAGTGTGAAACTCAATATGGTACGGAGGTCGGGGAAGATGGATGGGACATAAAACACAGGATTTTCACCCAGAAGATCGGAGTTTGCATCGCGTGTGAAACCAACAATGTGTAGTTTTCTTTGTGTTCGTAGCTATTTTAACCCAAAACACAATGTTTTTCCCTAAACTTAACAGTTTATTGCCTAAATGTAAAGAAGTTGTAGTTTTTTTGCCTAAACATAAAAAAGTTGTAGATGTGTTGCCTAAACCTAAAGAAGTTGTAGTTTTGATACCTAAACCTAAATAAGTTGTAGTTTTTTTGCCTAAACCTAAAGAAGTTGTAGTTTTGTTGCATAAACCTAAAGAAGTTGCAGGGTTTTTTTTGCCTAAACCTAAAGAGGTTGCAGTTTTTTGCGAAAACTTAAAGAAGTTGTAGTTTTATTGCCTAAACCTAAAGAAGCCTTTTTGTTTGTGTTCAAAATGTAACATTTCATTCAGTTTTACATGTTAAAACGTGTTGCTTTTAAGTTTCACTTTCACTTTACAACCTAGTAGGAGCAGTATGCCCCTGATGACCCAAATCTATGGTGTTTATAGCAACTGATAATGCCCATTTAATGGCCTGATAACAGTCAAATCGGGGTGGTTTTCACATTCACTCGGGGGCGATGCACAACCCTGTGACTTGTCCAGTTAGGCGAGCTCTGATCATCTATATCTAAAAAAAACAACAACAGCATGGGGGAGTCGACTTGACAGCCTAACAAGAGACGAACAGAGGAGAGAAAAGACGGCTGAGACAGTGCAGCAACACTGTTTGATTTAAACTCAATGCAACCAAAGGGAGCTTCCATACCTTTGGTCGTGGTCTGGTCTAATGACTCATAGCCCAGGGTTTCTTGAACAGTGTGAACTTAGATGTATGAGATGCGACACAAGAAAAATATCCACCCGTTAGCTGACAGTTTCCCAGAGGGCACTTCCTGGTTTGATTTTCTATCCACTACGTTCCCCTGCTTTTGCTCAGTCAGCACATCTCTGTTAGTACATCGATTCATTGGCAGTCTTATGAGAATATTTGTGGTAATAATCAGTACTGATGTCCGTAGGATTCCACTGTAACACACGCTCCGACTGTGCCACCACTGCAGGGTTATCTGTGTCATCGCAGATAGCTTAAACCTTGTTTTGCAAGCTTGGAGAACCTCCAGCCACGTGTTTCGGTCCCGGTCGGCTCCTTTTATCTCAGAAGGAGCCTCTCTGTGTGAATTGCCTTCCAAGGGCACAGCACAGGGACATTTTCACCAGGGGTAGCTTTCAGGTAGCAGATTAATCTGATTTCTAACATCCTGTTTGCTTAAAATGCCGGCGTCAGTGTTAGAATTAGTCCCAATTCAAATGCATTATATATTATAGAGTAGCCATGTGGTTCCGTACAGACAGCTTTTAAGCCATTGCAGAAAGGACTGATAAATTGCTAAGGTATATCATCAATACCAGGGAATTTCCCTAGTGTGAAAAAATCTGATTGGATTTCTACTTTTCTATGTTCATTAAAGGATGTTCGATCAGTCCGACAGGGGCCATTATTAATTAATGTTATTTTGTATTCATCCATTAATTGTTTAGTTTATAAAGCATCAAACTAATTGCGAAAAAAAATGCCCACGACAGTTCAAAACTTTAAGTTTTCAATTTACAATTATATAGAATAGGAGACAGCACCAAGTTCTCACATTCAGGAAGCTAAACCAGTGAATATTTGGTATTTTTGGTTGATTACAGATTGAAAAAAAATATAAATTATCAAAAATGTTGCAGACTAATCAATAAACCAGCACCATATGATTTGGACAAAATAAATGACATCTATATATTTTTTTTCCCATTTTTTTTCTCATCATTTCATCCCTTCACTGAATACCTCGATGTAGACTTCACATCTTATAAAGCAAGGAATCTCTGTCTGTCTGACTGGACTGAGTAGAGCTTGACGTCCGCAGTGGTCCTTTAAAGGCCGCGGCTCATTGATCGCAGTTCACTTTTGCTGCTGAATGTATGTAACCTAACGTCACAATAATTCCATTTTTCTGAGGCTGGGAGGCGTGTTCGCGTGTTCATGTGTTCCAGGCGGGGAAAAAAATTGTGTAACATAGGTCAACATGTCACAGGAGTTACAGGATTCTCCGGCCGCAATTCGCTGCCAAAAGTTAAACCTTCCCCAACTTTTAGTTTGGCCGCACTTCGCCGCGGAATAAAACGGCCGCAGTTCGCTGAGTTCGGACCGTCCACCGCAGCTTTCCATAGACATTCCATGGCAGTTCACTGCAGGCTGCACTTCACTGCTGCTTGGTGTGTTTCCGGCGTTACAACTGAACTCGTCTTCACTTACCTGGAGTCAACATGCCATGAGCTGTTCTCAACAGTTGGTGCTAGAATAGATGGTCCGGATGGTTATGCGCATGCGCTACCTGTCCCCTGACCAATAGGCAATCTTAACTCTTAACCATTTGTCCTACCGGATCATCCGTTCTAGCATTATCCGTTCTCGACAACGCTGCAAGTAGTACCTTCATGAGCCGAGCAATGGGCCCATTCTGAACGGGCATGTGCTCCAAACAGCACTGCGCTAGTGTTTAAAATAAACACATACATTGATGCTTTGAGTGTCTATTATTCACAAAGCAACCAGGTATCAGCAGCACTTTCAAGACTTTTCTCAGCTTCAATGGAGAAAAATCTGGGTGGCAGTGCTCCTCTACTTTGAGCCTTCTTTACTTTCAGTGCTTTATTCTCTCCATCTTCCTCTCGGATTGTACTTATTCTCCATCCTTTGTCCTGAGCTCTATCTCCTGATCTTGCCTTTCTCCTTTTCTTCGTCTCTTCCTCAAAGGTGGTTTCTTTGACCTTCTCCGCTCCCCCTGTTCTCTCCCCTATCCTCCTCCTGCTCCTCCTCTCCTCCCCGAACATCTGTGTGTGTGACAGGTGAGAGAACGGCGACAGTCCCCCGACGCTCCTCCCCTCCCCTTTCTCCACCCCTTTCTTTCCTCGTCGATGCTCCTGTTCGCTCACACTCACTCTCTCTCACCTTCCAATCCCCCCGTCGCCAGCCTCCTCCATCTCCACTTTATTCTGTCAACCTCTTCTCGCTTCTCCCCTTTCTCCCTCAGGCTTTCACCTTTCACTGCACCTCTGTTCTTTTTTTATATATATATCACTCTTCACCCCACTCCTAACCTCTGTCAAGCCGCCCCTCCTCCTCTCACCTGTTCTTTTTGCAGCCCTTCTTCCTTGCCCTCCAATCAATGACAGCATTTGCTCACTTCTCTGGTGCCTTCTTTTTTTTTTTGCTCCCCACATCCTTTATCCATGTCCCTTGTTCCTCCTCTGACCCCAAACATTGAGCTCTTTAGCCCACAGCTCTCTTTTCTCATTGCTTTTTTTAGTCCGTCTTTCCCAGATGCCTGCCATCACTTTCACGATCTTTTGAACCTTTACGTCTCTGGACTTTTCAATCTATCTGTCCCTCTCTCATTTCCATCTGTTACTTCTAATAACCCTGTAACCCTAACATGCCTTCTGCTCCATCCGTCCACTTCAACCCCTTTTTCCCTAACCATTACCCTGTCCTTTCATTCACCCCTTTAAGTCATGATCAGACTGACAGAAGCACTTCTTCTAAAACGCAGTCGCCTCATTTATTTCGGTGAGATTGCGAGGTTTAGCTCCGTCAAAGAAAGGCAGAGTTATCTGTCAAAAAAGTCGAACCTGGCTCAACTTTTGATACAAAACACAATGCAGCATCCTCAAGCATTGCACCGAGCTGACCAATGAAGTAGTGTGTATTTTTTGTACATTATATTGTAACGTGAATGCCATAATTCTAATGTTTAGTTTGGGATTGTTCTAGGCACATGATCAAATGATTGTTGCCATGATACCTTTCCAGTAAAATCATCTCTCGTAGTATTATGAACTGTTCTGAAAGTCTTCAAACTCATGGGTGTATGGATGTTCTCAAAATGGACTCAACTGGACTTGATCATATGTCATTTTCTCATCATTTGGAAGAAGACCCAGATGCAGACTCACAGTCAGAACAGGAACTATACTAGAAATAATCTATGGTGAACAGGAACGGGTCAGGAACAAGATGCAGGCTGAAAAGTAAAAGTAAAAGTTGGCATTGCCAGATAAAATCATCAGGCCATCCGCCACTCGGTTCCCAGTGGAACCGATTCTCAATTCCCCTCCCAAGCATTCCCATCCTAGTTTTCCAATTCCTTGGCATGTCATGTCTCTATTGATTCTTCTTCCATGCTTTCTGACAGTTACGCATGACAATGACGCATACACAAGCTGTATCATGTTTCAGTTTGGTTACTGGAGTCACGGCGGAGAGAAAAAGAGTGCTCAATAGCATGGTGCTACTTCTACTAAACCTGAAGAGACACACCCTATTTTTTCCCTGATAATGCTACAACACTATGTTGACATCAGCAGGAGGAGAATTAGTAATGTCACCTGTTAGCTGCTGGTGGGCAGCATAGTCCTGCTTGGCTAAATAACGGAGCTATTAAAATTAACGGAGGTGCCATTGCATTATGAGGTGTTCAAGCTTTGCTCAGTAAAAATTACTTTTGGGTGAAGGTAAATTACAACGTTATCATGATGTGTGCAAATGTAATCTCGTAAAATGTATTTTTTGGAGAGAACTTGAAAGAAATCCAATTGTTGGAAGGAGATGTTTTTACAGTAATATAAAATGTATATTAGAGAGAATTATGAGCTGTTTAACTTCTTAACACTGGCTCTAAGCAGCTTATAATACATCATTAAAACTACCAATGCCAAGATTTTTTAAAATCAAAACAAATATTAAAATAATCATAATCATTTGAGTAGTGTGTTTTTTATGCAAATAATCACCATAGATGACAATAACAAAGTACTATACAGTACCGTGTACAGTACCCTTCCACCCACAAAAAATAGGGCTCCCCCTGAAGTTATGGTGTAATTCAAACACTGGAATTCACCACGCATATGATTTTTATATAAAATATATCGAACATTGAACGACATCAGATCTAAATTGTTATTCCTTGATTAAGTGTATAGATTTCAAAAGTGGCAGATACAATTTCTGAGTCAAAAAGCTACTTGCCTGCCACAGTGGCAGGCAGTGAAAAAAGTGAATTTCAGACTCTGGTTAGAGGGCACTAATATGTGCAGATTGAGGCTGATCAGGAATGAGAGACAGGTGTCAGCAGGTGTCTGCAGGTGTCTGCAGGTGACGGGGACTGGCGGGACAATCCTGAGGGCATCTGGTAGACGGATGGAGAATAGAAGATTTGGAAAGTTCTCAAGCGTTGCAGGGGCCCCGGAGGGGAAGTGTGAAGTGGCTGAGGTGTAGAACAGGCACACATGATGTCTGGTCATGATGACACATACCAATGCAGCTCAGTGCAAATTCCAGTGCTGTGAGAGTGGTCACTGTGGCTGTAGCACTGCAGGGTAGAGAATATACCGACCGGTAACGACGATTTAAGTGGCCTTGAACAATGTGCAAAAACTGCTTGCTTTGTTTCTCAGTGACTAGTCTGACTCGCAGGATGCAGACTGTGCATATAAGCTGTCTATTTCAGACAGATTATGATTGGTTTTAAAGAAACACACACTACCCAGAGTGTTGTTTTTTTTTCCCTTAGTGTGAAATTATAACGGGTTCAGCCAGACCTCACTCCAGCGCTGTCACAGCGCTAAAACGAAGTGTGGAGATAAATCTGGCAATGCAAAAACTACTCAGTGACAACAGTAAAGAATTGTATTTGCACTTTAGCAGTGTGAATGTGTGTGATTATGAAGCAGGGCGGGGGGGGGGGGGTGTATGAAGAACAGCATGCCAGGTCAGCCTGCCCTGGATGGATCCATTTTTGAAGAAATACAATTTCATATCTGGTATTTGGCATCAAAACGGGTATGTCAGTAGAGTGTTTGAGGATATACTGTATACAGAAATGGAGCCACACATCTTGGCTTCACTTTCAGATGAACTGACACTGAAATCTTTTAGCAGCATACCTGCCTCACTGTTATTGAGGAATGTGCAGTAGAAGGCCAAATACATTGCACATGTGTTCTAACCGTTTCTCTCTCACTTTCTTCTATTTGTCCTATAACTTTTCTAATCTTTGCTTTCTGTTCCACGTCATTTGAGCCCACCTGCAGTCTAACTCTCCGTTGATGTTGTCCCCTTTTCCAATGTGTTGAATGGGTTCAGTTTATCTCTTTCTCATCCTTTTTCCCTCCGCTCTGCTCGTCCTCCCCTCTTCACTTTTGGCCTCATCCATCACCTTCTTTACCATAACCACATTGCTCCTTTTTGTTCTTTTTTTTTTTTTCCATCCCATCCGAATGCTATCTACCAAAGCCATAAAACCCTCTCTCATCACTCCCTCTTCTCCTCACCTCATCCATCTCTCTTACTCGCCCTCGTTTCCATTTTTCTGCCTCCTCCCGTCGCCTGTCACCCCCCTCAACACACTCCTTCTTGTCATCCTTTTGACACCGCGTCCTCGATCTTGTTCACGGCGTCACACCGCCTTGGTCATTGTCCACTCAGCTTGCTTTCTTAATCTTTATTTTCTGTTTACTGTCTGTTTACTATCACTATCACCCCGCCCCTCACAAACCCAATGCCTCCCCTTCCATTCCCTCCGCCCTCTTCCCCCTTTTGATAGTGTTTTATCCCCCCAAGGGAATGGCTTTGCTGCAACGTGTTTTTTGAGGTATTGACGTTTCCACTGATACGGGCCTGGTTATCTGTCAAGGCCGGGGCTGGAGTGTAATGGCTCTGTAATTGGATAAGATATAGGATTTTTGCCAGGGGGGGGGGATACATCGCAAACTGCCTCACCCTTTATTTTATCATATGACTATCATCTCTCATGACTCCTCCATTACGCTTGGTGCTCCTCCCCCACTCTCTCGTACTTTCTTGGTCTCGTTATCTCTCTCACTTTGTCCCCATGGTTCTGTTCTCTCTCTGTCATTTTTAAATCAGTCATTCTCCTTCACTTGTGCTTTCAGCCCGTCACTTTTTTATCTGTATTTGTGTCCTTTTGGAAGAAAAAAAAATCCATCACAGAGAATCAAAGAAGACGGCCGTGACATGGCCAGTTCGCAGTCCATCCACCACCCACTCTTCCCGATAATCATTTCACAGTCGCATTCTGTCACAGGCTCGGCTGTTTGTTGCACTGATACATTTCCGGTGCTTGGTGTGTGTGTGTGTAAGTGTGTGCGCACTAGTCCCTACATCTGTTTTATGCACTCTAGTGCGCTCTCTGCATGCATTCTCTTCTTATTCTTCGTTTTTGACTGCTCCCACAGTAGCCCGCTTACAATGTTGGCATCGCACGTTTGTTTTTTTTCTCTTAATTTCTAATGGCAGATGGAATCAGGTCAGTGGGATCCCGTCCAGCATTCTTATTTCTCTTCTGTCAAGCCGTCGCCTCGCTCTTTTGTTTCTGCAACATTTAACCGACGGCTCATTTAACCCCCGAGGTCCAGGGGAGTTTTGCCCCCCGTCTCAGGTAGACACCTGGAGGTGTGAAAGGGGGGCAACTTTTGGAGGACACATTTGTCTGGCAATGAAGGCAGAGCCATGAGGTTTGAGGCTAGGACAAGGACGCAGACTGCCACTGAGAGGATTACGATACAAACGCAGCCATCTATTCCCACAGTCGACACTGTAGCCATGGGAAAATAACATTGAAACGCTCCCCTTTGATGCTTTCAGAGATAGTCATTTTCTTCAAAGCAATATTTCACCTTGGTAGAAATGTTTTCCAACTTTAGTGCACCTCCCCTGTATAGGAGATCATAAACCTTCAACTTCAAGGAGCTGTGTCTTTGTACATATTTGACAATCTGCTAAACTATGTGCATAAGGTAAATAGGAGGTCACCTAATTTCACTCCCAAGATTTAAAGTAATTCCCTGTTTTTATAAAAAAAAAAAGAAACTATGCATGTTCCACCGGAGTGAAATATCACTTTAATCTACACTCAAGGATGCGCATTTTGAACCAGTGCTTAGCTGGAAATAAGCGCAGATAACCATATGTAACTGTCAGCATGAAGTGGGTTCTGTTTGTGCTTGACAGTGTTTGCCTTTTGACTTATATACATTCAGTCTCATTCCTGTTTTACTCTGTAAGTACTTTGTGATGATCATCAGTAACAGATCATGCAACATAGTCTCACGGCAGCTCGTGAAGCAGTCATGAAATGTAATCTATTTGATTCGTGTACATAGACACACGAATTTCCCTTTTTTTTCGTGACGCTAAGCACAACTTTCAACAACGTATTTTTTATGCTTTTTCCTATAAATGTCCAGCAACACATTACGCACGAGTCAATTTCCGCTCAGGTCTTTTCAAAATAAAACTACTTAGTTAGGTTTAGGAATAGTTTGACTTGGTTAGGCTTAGGCAACAAACTACTTAGTTAGGTTTAGGAAAATCCAGGTCTCCTGGATGAAAGTCCTGTGTTTTTCGACCCAAACCAATCCACCCAGACCTCCTCCCTACGTGGCGTTTGCTGCTCTTTATACTTCCTGGTTCACTTATACGTAAATTACATACGAAATTGATTTGGTGCTGACCATCACAAACAAATTTGAAATTTGTGTCTATGTACACAAATCAATACATTAAATTTCGTGACTATTTCACAAACAGTTGCTGTGCAACTAGGCTGGATCATATCATACATAATCATTAGTAATGTTCTGCTCATGTTCTAACTGTGGGTTTCATTCTTGGCCACTTTGTGCTTCTGAGCTGCAACTGAACATATCTGTAGTTCTGTGGACTCCACAGCATTTCTTAAATGTCATATTGTGTCTTGCATATCAATATTAAAAAAAGGAGTCCACCCTGGAATGTCATACATACTAATGCCGTTCCTCTAGAAGTTGAGGTGCCCTGCTGTGCTGGACGGTGAATAATTATATGATACTGAGGAAGAGTGTATACGCTATTCCAGTGCCAGTCTTGGAGCAAATGGGCTCCTCTCTGCTGGACACTGACCATTAATAATAGGAGGGACTATAACCGTGTAACTCCACATTCTCTTTGTAAAATGTCATTATGGCAGGACCATGCTGCTTCTCTGCCGGTCTTGGTGCTCAGCCTGCATGTGCAACAGGCAGTCTTTGCTAATAAGATATACTGGTATTTCCTACTCTTTGCTACTATTCACTGTATTTAATTATACCAGGGCCTAGCCATTTTACTTCACACACATACTGTTAAACGGATATAAGATAGACGAACTTTGACATCTCACTCATTATAAAATGTCCCTGTCTCTGCAGGTGCTGGCGGATGGTCACCTCTGGACAGTGACCATTACCAGTGGCTACAGGTGGACCTGGGCTCCAGAAAGCAGGTGAGCGCCATAGCAACGCAGGGCCGCTACAGCAGCTCCGATTGGACAACGCGTTACCGTCTCCTCTACAGCGACACAGGAAGGAACTGGAAACCATATCACCAAGACGGAAACATTTGGGTGAGTGAACAAGAAATATGTGTGCAGGTGTATATAGTATGTGTGTGCATATAAGCCATGGACACAGGCTATTAGATGGGGAACTAAAACAATAAGACCATCAAAGACAAAGCTACAGTTTTATATAATAATCATATTGTTTTGTATTATAATGTTTTTCAGTGTAACAATGAAGGTATCAGTCAAGATGTATGTGGTTAAAGGACTGATCAGAAGGGGAATATTTTATTATGATAGAAAAGGAAATGAAATGCTTATCCACATGCCTATCCACATTATCATTAAAATGTGAAGGCTTTCTTTCCACGTTCACATAACCCAGAGCAGAAAACCTTGTGTGGGAGTGCCACAGTGTGGTGCGCATAAATATTCATCAACTAATTAGCTCCGATTTTACCAAGTGTTATATCGCAACCACGGACCTCATTCAAGCACTGTTGGGTTCTAGATGGAAAATACAGTCTAAGGACAACATGTGGAAATGAGCCATTAGCGCTTTATTCCTTGACATTGATGTGATCTTTCTGTGGCGATATTGCCTACTGTGCCTCGCTTATTTCAAACCAACAGACCTCCGTCACCGCACTTAGCAAGCACTTGAGTGGGGCAACTGACAATCCGTGATCATTAGCTTATGGGTTAAAGGCCCACACTGTTCGCTGTTGCTGCATGGTGAAGGGCTACAGGTGATAACAGATGGGCTTTCAGCAAGAGGAGAGGAGAGGAGAGAAGAATAGCCCTGTCATGAATAACGTTGATACACCAAGCTAGTCAGCATAAATTTAAAACCTGGGAGTAAAAGGGGGGAGGCTGTTTGCTTGTTTATCTCCACCGGTGGAGACAGAATATATTTTATCCCCCCAGTCCCTCCACTTTACTTTATTGGTCAGATACAACACACAATAAAGGAACAGTGCGTAGCGTTTAGGGGGATCTATTGGCAGAAATGGAATATAATATTAATAAGTATGTTTTCTTCAGTGTGCAATAATCTGAAAAGAAGTGTTTTCGTTACCTTAGAATGAGCCGTGAATATCTACATACGGAGCAGGTTCTCTTCACGGAGCCATCCGCCATGTTTCTACAGTAGCCCGGAACGGACAAACCAAACACTGGTTCTAGATAGGGCCATTCACGTTTTTGCGTCGGCCACTGTAGTTCTCCTACACGCTTAGCACCCAGGAGAAGTTTCAGTTGGTTGTCATCTGCAACCTCACTGCTCAATACCGTCAGATCCTGCGCACTGTAAATGTATCAGATTAAGCAAAAAGGCTAACAAACGAGATATACAAAAGCAGAAAAACAACATGAAGGACATACTGTATAGGAGCACACAGCATACATTAAAAGGAAAGCTAGTAAAAAAAAAAAAACATTAAAAACAGACCATACATACATGTAAGCATCTGCATTGAGATGTAAAAGCTTTAAAAACAGATGGAATAAACAGAAGCTGACCCTGTTGACTCCTGTTTCTGAAAATACACCACATATCAGAATGTTACTAAGTGTGATAAATCTGATAAGGGCAAATTTATTTTCCAAAATGCTGAAATAAATAAAATAAAAAATAACCAAGCAGAAGTACTCGATTTGACTGTTATCAGGTCATTAAATAGATGTTATCAGTCACTCTAAGCACCATAGATGTGGGTCATTAGGGGCCTACTATGCCTACTATGTTGTAAAAGTGAAAGTGAAACTTAAAAGCAACACGTTCTAACATGTTGTAATACCGAATGAAACATCACGTATTGAACAGAAACAAAAAGGTTTTTTTTAGGTTTAGGCAACAAAGCTACAACTTATTTAGGTTTAGGCAAAAAAACTAGTTAAGTTTAGGGAAAAACATTGAACATTGAACATAACGACAAATACACATTGTTGGTTTCACAACAATGCCCAGTCTCCTGGGCGAGAACCCTGTGTTTTGTGGCTGTCGTGTTCTTTTTTACCTTCTTCTGGTGATTCTAGATGATAAAACCTACTTGTGGGTGTAGTAGGCCCCTATTGGTCCACATCTATGGGGCTTGTAAAGACTGATAACGCCTATCTAATAGCCTGACAACAGTCTAATCGACTGGGAGAAGATGCATTTTTACTAATCTAGGGTTAGCGTTCACTGACAAGTAAATTGTTAAATAGAAGTGGAGCCCAATGCTTGCCCTCTCAGCAGCCACTGACACAACATATGTTCTAATCATGACATGAACATCCTATAGCCGAATATATTAACATAAGCTTTTCACTAATGCAGCTTCTTGAATGTTTCCTGACAGGCGTAATTCCGGGCAGAGTATGTTTGAACGGACTCTGTATCTTAAATTTTACTCCTGAAACGCTGCTGTGCAATTCAAGCTTTTCTACCTCTGCTGACAGGGCAAGAAAAGTAATGTGTTGGCAGTGGGCATGTCCTCTACTTAAAACATACAAAGACCTCAATAAAGATTCATGTGCACCATCACACTTTCTGTACGAGAAGATCCGACGTGAAGAATCTTGTTTACCTGCCACAGAATTAAAAGCTCTAGTTAGCGGGTGTTTTCAAACGCAAATGTGCCAAGTGTTTGTTTTTCTGCATGTGTGCATTTTTGTCCGTGGGTATTAAGCTGCATTCAGCCCCAAATGGCTTCATCATTATTCTCTCTTTTAGTACTGTTAGGACGGGATGCAATGACAAATATGGATCGTTTACAGTTGAAAGTAAATGAAGCTGTTGTTTGTGTGTGCTGCATCATAATTGTTTGCCGATTATTATTTATTCAGAAGTGTTTTCCTTCTGCCATTAACCCTGATTCATTGCCTTTAATATTTCTGCAAATACTCCAAAACACATTCATCTCGGGTGTATTTGTAACTATAGCCGACTTTTTTTCTTCTGTTTTGCCTCGATGTATGACACATATATTGCTTTTTAATTTATCGCCAGTGCAATTCAAAATATTGCTTATGTAAACAAATACAGAGCCAATGATTTTAAACTGGGCATACACCATCAATAACCCCCCAGTGCAGTAACAAGCAAAAACCCAGAGCCATTTGTTTCTCTCTGTCTCTTGCCTGATTTAGAAGAGGCTTTGGGATTGCAGCAATCTACATGCATGCACACACACTTCTACTCCTACTAAAGCTAAAGATTAGACCTTTTTTGTGAATGTAAGTGGTGATAATATTGGAGCTATCAGTGCTATTGATCAAAGGGACGAGTTGGGACGGTAGGGTGCTTAAGCCATCTTAATGTTTCACACACACACACACACACACGCTGCTGCCATCAGGCCCTGTTTCAGCCCATTCAATCACATTCGGCTCAATCCCATTCACCACTGGATGAGGTTCACACAGCGATCCCCAGAGAGAAAACCACCTGTCCTGCAGTCTTATGCATGAAGGTTCTATTCAGGAACATTTTGCCACCAATCACCGCCAGCCGTTACTCCACATTGATGGCTTAACTCTTTCACTGCCAGACTTATAGGGCGACTTTCAGTCACAGCAATAGCGTCGATGCTAAGCTGAACCGTTGTGACTGTGTCACTGGGGAGGATAGTTGGTAATGGCCTGGCAGCCGCAGTATTGGTTTTGTGAAAAAAATAATGTTTTAATTCCTCACTAATGTACTACTGAGGAGTCGCAAAGACACTGATGAATTACTGTGATAATTAAAACTGGTCGAATAGAGGACAATGCCTAAGAGACTGCCAATACTTGCAAACTTGAATTAATCAGTTACACAATAATCATACTTATAAGGGGACTCATTGGCTGTAATGGAAGATGCAATGGATTTGTGAATAGATAATATCTGACTGAGTTCTCATCTAATTATTACAGTAAATGGAGAGTCAAGTTTTTAACCATTAGTTTGCGATAGACCAATGTGTTGAGTAGCAAGTCGATATTGTTTGTATCTTGTGTTTTACCAGGAGGCACATTTTTTTGGCAATTAATCTAGCGATTATTTTTTTTTCAATTAGTCAATTATGACATGTTTACAACTAATATAAACAACTAATCTATTGATTATTCTAAAGATACTTTTTTTTAAATTCCAGATTAATATAACAATTAATTTACCCCAAATTAATATCACAAAATTGTCAGATTAATATTTCAATATTTTATTAAATCCTTTTGTCTTAAAAACAAACAAATGTAACAAGATAATAGACCTAAAAAGATAATAGACTTTGTTAGATGCATGATCAGAAAAATATTGGACCTCAAAATCAGAAAGGATTGCTGTGACACACAGATTAATTTAATCACTATATGTCACAGCAACCCTGAACTGAATCAGTATTTTTACTTAAGTACTCAACTTAAAACTTAAACTGGTTATGACATGGATGGATTTCATCAGTGGAGTAATATGCAGATAAGATAATCACTGGCAAATGTATTTTTGCATCAGTGTGGGACAAGGGAAATAATTGAAACGATTCACAGACAGAAACAACAGTCGGTAACGTTATTTAAAGCCATTTTCTCAGTCAAACAGGGTCGTTTAAGTAAACAGAAAATATCAAACAGCAGAATCCCAACGTTAGATGATACGTGTGTGTAACGTTATGTTAGCAGCGGCGGTTACTGCAGAAGTTACTTTTAACATGGGGGTGATGAAGAATCATTTAGAAAATCAATTTTAAGTGACTACTAACAGAAACACAGAAACAAATTCCACGTGTTGATAATCCTAATATATCATGCTCTGGTGGGGACAAAAAGTAAACAGGACGATGCTGTCTTGCTGCGATTGCCGTCTTGACAAACGCAGAGTTTTTGCAGAGTTTACAGAGCTAGGTTTCTGGGGGAATGCATGGTTTGACCGGGCACAGCCATTCTTGTGACACGCGTTATGCAAATCGACGTATTTTTGTTATCAATGACGTCGATTAGGTCAATGAATCATCCCAGCCTATAGTGACTTGATACACAGTTGTGCCTGCTACAGAAGTTGGTAATAGTAGCTGGCAGTAATGCACTTAAAATGCAGCAATGTGACAAAAGAGAAGAAGAAGACAACAAGCAAATGCAAAGAATTAGGGTTTAAATCTCTCAAAAAATGTTTTAGGAGGTACAAAATACATTTAATATGTTTGTTAGACCTTAATGACTATGATTTGGTGAGTAGCATTGAAGACAAAAACGTGTTTGTCCACATGGTACTTTAACAATATGTATTTTTTTGTTTGCCAAATTGCACTTTGGCAATGATTTCAATAAATAAAATGAAAGAAAAAATCATTGATTTACTTTCTTACGCATCCTCTGAAAACCTTCACTCATAAAATAGTGGCAGCTGCAAAGATTATAGAACATGCGTTTTAGAAACTTGGAGTACTCAATGACAGATAACAATTTGTCATCGAGGTGAATGTCTTGGAAACCTGTCAAGTGATCATCTTTTTGTCAGTTTTAGTGTCAGACTTTGATTCCACAGTTACAGCATCATGATCTATTGTGTGTCTCAGGGGGGACATTAAAGGCTAAATGTGGTGTCCAGTGAATTCTGTGACTGTCTGCACATTAAAACTCAATTACCTTAAACATTTTAAGTCACATTTTCCTTCCACACACTTGTTTACCATAACTCTTCTTCAGATAATGCCAGCAGGCCCTGTCAGATTGTTTATTAATGTGGATGAGAAGCTTGCAGCTGCATGTAGACCAGCCAGGTCAGTTGACAGTAATGTATGTATCCAATAATCTAGCACAGACAGTGCTGCACATCTTAAACCGACACAGGATCAAACGGGGGCATGTTAATAATGGTTTCTCACTGGACCAATGAAAAATGTGATTTCTGTTCTTTGGACTATACTTAAATATATAATAAGTTCCTGCCACCCAAAACTCCCTTCATGCGACTGTTTTTTTTTTTTCCATAATTTGTTATATTATTATTACATCTCTTTGTCATTTTCCTTTTACGTGTGTCTCTATGAACTTTGTGTAGGCAGCACAGGGTTAGAGATTGCATTCATATTCTACATGTGTGTGTCTTGGTTGGTGTCAGGGGTTAGATACTTACTTACCTTAATTATACACATAGGAGAAATAGTGCATGACTATGCTGTAAACAAGGAGGCTACACCTGTAAATACCGTATATGATGCATGTTGCTAATATTCACCAAGATATACTGGCACTTAACAGCAATTACCTCAGAGCAAAACAATGCAGTGGGGGGAAAAACACAAGACATAAAATAAATATTTTACTGTAAATCAGCATCATAGAGAAACTGGGATCTTTGTGATTAACAGTGGCATAGGGCACCAATAATTCTTCAAGCCTCTGTGCTTGGAAACACATTACTGACCTTGTTATCTTGTCAGCTGGCCTGTGAGCCACTTTGGTCCATGCTTGAAAAAAGCAGGGCATAATGCAAGTGAATTATAGTCACCCAAAACTCTGACAGGTCTATTAATCTAACCAATATCATACAGTCGTATCACTGTTTGGAATCTTCACATGTTGTGAGATTAACACTTCTATTTCCCGGTGTCTTACAAAGAAGAATTTCACTGCTGGATTTCACCGGGCCATTTCTTAAAACTAGGTCACATAGTAGACGTGCAATTATTTAAAAAATTGGTGACTTATGGCCAGATAAAACTGAGAAAAAGGCTGTAGATTTCCCTATATCTCTAAATATCCTACATCAACCAGAAAGCATTGTGCAGAGTGCCTTCCAGACCGCTCCAAGGCCACTCTTTTTATGGGTACTTTCCACAAGGACTGCCGCCGGTGGTGGCATGTTTATGGAATTTATTTTCAGCAGAGATGAGTTGGTATTGACCAGTATTATATCGCACTGGAGTGAGTTATTATGTAGATCATTTCGAACTTCCAGAGAGCTGTACACAAGCCAGAATCAGTGGGCAACTCCGGGGTCTGAAAAGTGAAGCCTATGAGACAATGACCCTACTTCTCACTTGATTTATGACCTCAGTAAACATTGTAAACATTAGTTTATGGTCTCAGTCGCTAGTTTCAAGTCTTCTTTAATACAGCATGATGTTCATTTAGTGAATTATGGTCCCATTTAGAGTCAAATAGACGATATAGGGTATGCTTTAGGGTATGGCTACCTTGTGATTGACAGAGCGCTACCAATCTGGGAGTTGTCTATGTTACGTCTTACAACCTTAACCCTTTCACAGTGTGTTTTCAGTTCATGAAAGTTAATTATAACCTTTTTAGTTGCTTACAAATGTCTTTTTCAACGTTCGGTTGTACCTAGATCCACCCTTTTGTGTCACTTCTGGTTGCAAAAAAACAAGACGATGACGGTCAAAAATCAAGATGGCAACGGACAAAATGTCAAACTTGAGGCTTCAAAACGGCAGTCCACAAACCAATGGGTGATGTCATGGTGACTATGTCCACTTCTTATATACAGAATACTGCGAGAGCACAGCGGCAGATAGAAACTGAGCACAGTGAAGTTCGTTGTCGTCTACATCGCTCTGCCGCACAAACATCCCACCTGTCACCAGCTGCGGAACGAGCCAGCCCAGCCAATGGACTTCTCTGTCGGCTGAGATTGTAACGAAGCTCTGGCGGCCGCCTCCTCCTCCATACGCTGTTGTGTCTAATTCCGCAACACTGCACTTGTGCTGGAGTAAATGTATTTACCTGCCTCCAGCTTGATTTATTTATCTGTGATATTTCACAGTCAGGTCTGAGAAAGAAAAGCAACAAGAAGAATGAAAGTGCAGAGCTGACTTTTTGAACTTGAGCGATTTTCCCAGTTGTAAGATTTAAACCACCCTCCGCGTTTTTGCATCTGATTAAATACAGACATCAAGTGCCTCATACATTTCCATTTAGGCATTTGGCTGACACTTTTATCTAGAGGGTTTACATTAGGAGGGAAGTAAGTGTACATTAGTGCAAGGGACCAGAGAGACAACAACAAAGCAAGGAACAATGAATAAAATGGTTAGTGTAAAAACAAAGATAAAAGGAGTGCTCAAAATATCTTGCATATACTGTATATATTAAAGTGCTCATAAAGGAGAGGCGTATATGAAGATGCAGGGAAGTGGTCTGGAATTAAAACGTTCTCTCTCTTGGGCTACAGTCTTAGACACTTTAATAGAAGAATAAAAGCAACTAAAAGTCTTTCTTATAATGATATAAACTTTGTATGTATACATGCATAAGTATACAACATATAAGTATAACAACAGACTAGTTTCAGGTATGTCTAAGGGCCATTTGGTTGCAAAGGCAAACTACTATTGAAACACCCAACAGCTGGTTTTCGTGCAATTTTAGCAGGAATTACGCACAATATATTGATAATGCACCTTCTTGAAACTAGTGCAGTGCCTGTCCTGAACAGACTGAGTGTTTGGCACCCATAAGTTTTGCTTGCAGCATTGTCAAGAACCACAGTACGGCTGCTTATGCCCGCCAAGTGAGAAGTTGATTGGATGAACGGTTCTCGAGATAAGGAAAGTCATATGCACAGACAGACAGATATAAAGTTTAATGATGGTGCTACAGCACCACCTACTTATTGGCCAGGTGGCACCAAATTTGTCATGGCCACTCAGACATCATATCTACATATGTCCACCAAATGTGGTCACAATAGCACAAAGCGTTCAGGAGACATTTTCAGCTATATTAGCAAAACTGTATAGAACATCAAAATCCAAAAAAAAAAATATTTTCCGCTTGGTCCAGAGATTGTTCTTTACTAAATATGGTGACGATTACATAGATTTGTCTAGGCCCACAGAATCCAGGAAAATAATAATTTTGTCTCTGAGAGTTAGGGGTCCTAAGTTACAGGCCAAAACGTAAAGATTGTTGTTATAGTGCCACCATCTGGTCAAATTGCACCACAATCGACACTGCACTCCCTTTCGTCCCCAACAATACACCCGCCAAGGGTGAGGTAGATCAGATGAGCGGTTCTCGAGATATGTGAAGGACACACAGAAACAGAAACAGACAGAGATTCTTCACTTTATAGTTAGATAGGCACATAGCTCCATCATACCCACATATTCTGGGGAGACCCGTGTTATGAAGGACCAAATGCCTCGCTCATAAATTCACATTTAGCTGGTGAATCTGCCGCTTGCTAAATGTCAGCTTGTAATTGAGTGATCAGGAGGAGTGCTCCAGATCTCAGCAGGAGTGCGACTACACTGTTGTTTCACTTTGCTTTCTACTATGCTTTCTATGTATTTGTTTTAATTTAATCTTCATATCACAAAGATATTTTTTTAAGGTTCACTTATGATGAGTGGACCATTTACCTTTCCCTGTGAAGCTTCTGAATAAAAAAGCATGTTTGTGTGAGTGGGAGAGAGAATGAAGTGTTGGCTTAGCTGTGATAGTATCAGGAGTAGGAGAAAGGGAGATATTATGTAAACAGAAATGTTGACTAATTTCTTTGCTCTAATTATACTGTAGCTGCACAATCCAGCGCAGCAACCACATCCAGTGCAACTGTTAAGAAACGCCTCCGATGTTTGAATAATGATAGCCTTTCATTAACTCATCTAGGAATCATTTCAAACAGCCCAAACCTTCATACTCCTGCTATTGTTTAAGTTGACCACATTAGTGGTTCTATCTAAGTGCTGCTTCACATCAGTGACGCTAATTGCTTTTTCCAGTAACACAAGAGAAACAATAAGCCATTGTTGTTCCGTCAAAGTAAACTTGAATGCCTATTTTCTTACTGATTATTATTTATTCTGGAGATAAGCATCCATTACAAAATGTTACGCAAATATTGCACACTACATTCAACCATGCGTTGTTGAACTCAAAGCCATGTGGTTTCCAAAACGCTGCATAATGACTCAGGTCACAAATGGAGATGACCCATACTAGGGGTGGGAATCACCAGAAGCCCCACGATACGATATTATCACGATACTTAAGTCACGATACAATCTCATTGCGATTTTAAACACCTTCTTTCAACTGCAAATTATGCAGTTTGTCAACATTTGTTTTTATCTAATAAGATACAGTTGTCACTCTGTTCATCTCAGAGTTTACATTCACATATCTTGAGGTGAGATGTCAAGGGTATCCTTTGAAAATGCCAGTTTTTCCTCGCCAAAAATTAGCGTAACTTTAAAGCGTTTAGCGTTCTTACCGACAAGCTAACATGACACGATTCTTTAGGTTTTCTAGTTTCATATGATCTACAATCTCTAAAAGAGAGAATAGTGTGTGGGCTGTCAAATTGTTAACACTTTAATAGTTCATGTAATAAAAGATCAATACTTGACGTTTGTGTATCAGTACAATATTCCCACCCAAAAATATCGCAATACTAAGCTGTATCGATTTTTCCCTCACTCCTAATAGCTACCCCCCAAACAGTAACTGGTACCAGCTGATAAAATGGATTGGGGAGGGGATCAAAAGAGATAATTTACGTCAGAGGAAATGAGGTGCACTCATTTGATATTAATGCAGGATCTTTAAGAGGTTTAGCATTCAGTTTGATGTGTGTATTAATAGATGTTATCCTCTTGTTTGATCCTGACTCATATTGACCCAGCACATAAATTGCCAAAAGAGGCAACAAGGCACCCACATGCACGGAAACACATTCACGCACACACACATTCACTCACAGCGATGGCATGCTGACCAATTTGCCGTTGGCAGTTGTAAAGGAATTATTACATGCAGCATTAAAGTCCAAAATGTTTGAATTTAACTAATCAGACCACAGAGGAACGCATTGCTCGCAGTCACGGATATGACTTTTATGCCTTTTTTTTTTTTTACTTTTTTTAATCTACATTGATATAAAGTCTCTTCTAACTTTGGGCTCTATATCTTGATCCGCTGCAGTGACTTCACAGGACTTGAACGTCAGCCTCTTTAACGTCACTTCACTCCATTCCAGATAAGAGTTGTATGGAAATTAAAAATTGCTGAGTGTGAATAACGAGGATGATGAATTGAAAAAGATAGGACGCTTCCCAGTGAGTCATGGAAGTCTCCTGTGGTACGACTTGAGTGGCTGCTGTGAAATTTGAATAGTACGGTCGTGAACATGAACATTTTGTGTCAGCGGACAAGACACGTCACTGACAAGTTTAGACAAATAATACCTTTCTATAGCAACAGTGCAAGTGGTGCCACTTTTTGTATTTTGTCCACAAGACTGCTGGTGATGAGTGCCATCTGTCTGACTCATTTTGCTGAATAGAACTTCCCTCTTTCCAAATGGTTCTCGTGGGTCTTAAAGCTAATGTCAAAGCTCCGGGTAGGCGGCGGTGTGATGCACGAGGAGGAGTCGAACATGAATGAGTGTGAAAATGCTTGGCCCCTCAAAACATCATGTCAAAACACACATACACTCACAAATAATGAGTTGTTAGCAGGCGCAGACGCATGCACGTACACAAACACGGCGGCTTAGCTCCGTGTGGTGTGTGTGTGGGGTTTTATGGCAGAGCCAGAGAGGCAGTCTTCACTCCATCAGTGTTGGTCCCTGGTGAGCAGAGGGGAGAGAAGGTGCCAAATGTTCACAGTCTGAGTAATGGGCTCTTAAAGCTCTATTCTTTGTGTGTGTGTATGTGTGTGTGTGGGTGTGTGTCTCTCTCTCTCTCTCTCTCTCTCTCTGTAAAATTTAATTCAGTGCAGGGGCATATTTTGCACACCAATGATAATTTTGTGAAGTTAGACGGGTGAAATACTGATGATGGTGTGATGCTAAAATGTTCCTTGATTTTTACAGACCTTTCTTCCTTTCTTTCCATTACTCCACAGTAATTAATTATCCAAAAAATGGAGGTGCAAAGAAAAGTATTAGCATGAAATGTTCTGGAAGTGTTCCTCATTTTTCAGCTAATAGTGTGTGTGAAGCAAAGAAAAGGATTGCAGTTCCCTTTTGTCACCAGCTCCTTTTAGCAGGTGAGAGCAGTTAATGAGAAACTGAACTGAATAGCAACGCTTCGGCACATGGGCTATAACGGATACAAAGGGGGGTTATAATAATGGACCAGCTCCAGAGGGAACATTGGAAACACCTTGCTTGCACAAATACTTAATGTGTATTAAAAAGCGTTTGATGCACAGAAATCAACAAAAAATGCAAAAAGATGAACATAAAGTAAATGGTTATAATGAAATGTGCAGATGTGCAGTTCAAGCTCAGTGTTCTTCCTCAGATAGCATTGGAGAGTAATGGAGGACTGTAGAAATGAGGAAAACAGGAGACAGGATGTGAGCTCTCCACTGGAATAGACAACATAATATCAATGATATCAAAAGCTACTAGGAGGATACAGTGATTAGAAGAAATTACATATTTTAGGATTATACGTTCTAGGGCTGTCAAAGTTAACGTGATAATAACGCGTTAACACTAATATATTTTAACGCCACTAATTTCTTTAACATATGAACGCAACTTGTGATTTTTAATTAACCACTTACAAATCTGACGTGCTGCCGATATTTCAGAGGTTGTAGCAGGCTCAGTTTGTGAAAATACTGGCATCACATGAAACAAAAAAAAAAAAAAGGAATCCATTGGTATCAACCATTTCATACGAGCTTTTTTGAGAAGGATGCTGAATGACGCTCCAAACTTACGCAAAATTTTGGCGAGGAACAATTGGCATGGCCATTTCGAAAAGGGGTCCCTTGACCTCTTACCTCAAGATATGTGAATGAAAATGGGTTCTATGGGTACCCACGAGTCTCCCCTTTACAGACATGCCCACAGGATAATCACATGCAGTTTTGGGCAAGTCATAGTAAAGTCAGCACACTGACACACTGTCAGCTGTTGTTGTCTGTTGGGCTTGAGTTTGCCATGTTATGATTTGAGCATATTTGTTTATGCTAAATGCAGTACCTGTGAGGGTTTCTGGACAATAATTGTCATTGTTTTGTGTTGTTAATTAATTTCCAATAATAAATATATACATACATTTGCATAAAGCAAGCATATTTGCACTCTCCCATGTTGATAACAGTATTAAATACTTGACAAATCTTCCTTTAATGTGCATTTTGAACAGATAAAAAATGTGATTAATTTGCAATTAATTGCGATTAACTGTGGACATTCATGCGATTAATTGATTGACAGTCCTAATACTTTTATTACCAACAAGAAATTGTCGGGAAGAGGGAGAGCATCCATTCAAAACCGTCTGGAGCTGTAGATCCAGATCAAAAGTCCATTTAGCATCTGCCTGCAGCAGAACTTGGTTGTGGTCTCCGCCCTATTGGGAGGCTTGATTGACTTTGTAGCCCAGGATTTTTATACTGTGAGCAAAGTGTCAATAAGTGGTATACCAGAAGAGAAAAATCCCTCCCATCGAGACAACTGTTTTTTCTTCAGTAAGGCCTGTTCCCATTTGCTGTAATTTACCGACACATAGTTTCAGGCAAGGGACATGAATAACATAAAACCGCCCATGGGAGGCACAGTCGGATATTTAAGTTAGAACATGTTCCACTTTTGGGATTCACAAACTGCTTTGGTTTGTTGGAAGGAGGGCAGACGCAGCTTGTCTAGTGGGACAAGTGTTGTAGTGCTATTAGACTTGAATTGATCACTTAAGTCTCTGAGGTTGGTGTTACATTGAAGAGTTCCAGTGGGTTTCTCTCTGAAAAACATCATGTAATTTGCAACACATCCCAGTAGCTCTACTAAAAGACTATTTAAATAAGCCAGAGTTGTAGGCATTCACACAGTCTCATGTGTCCCTATACACTTGTTGATAAAAAAACAGAAGATGATTCTTTTTTACTTTTGTAAAGATTCATGACTTAAATTTAGCAGTTTGTTCTGTCTTGGCGCAGAATAGAGGCACACGCCCACGCAGACACAACCCGCCCACAGGGCTTCACAGAAACACAAATTTCTCTGTGGCCCTTCTGTTTTTGTCCTGTACACTTGTCGATAAAAACAAAAGACCAGACCAGGCCGGACTGATTTCCCCTGCCTCTGTTAGGAAGGAGCACGCACACACTTGCACACACAATGGCCCCTTTACTCTGGGCTGGTCTAACAAAGCGTCCAGCAGCAACAAGCAAACACCAGAAAATAGCTTTCACTTGTTGTTCCTCAGTATCTGGAGATCTGTTCTCTGGAAAGGCCTGTCTCTGGCTGTCAAAACAGAGACACACACACACAGATTCACTGACACACAAACAGACACACATGGAGAAATGACAGATTCAGGAAATGAAAAACATACAGCCAGGGAGAATAAGTAAGCAACTGAGGTGTAGGGAGGAGGGGTGGAAAGAGCTGCTGAGCATGTAGATAATGGGTGTATGTGCACATGTGTGTGTGTGTGTGTGTGTGTGTGTATGAATGCCCGGTGGTGTGTATGGGCACAAGCATGCCAACATGCATGTGTCTCTTGTTTACATGGCGAGTGATGTGTGTGTGAGAGACAGAGCAGACCACAGGGGTTTTTGTTGACCAGCTGTAGTGAAGTGATTGTTTCTTGAATGACAGCCGCCCTGGTGTTCCAAATGCCCAACAAGGACACTGGCTGGCTCTCAGCTTCCCTCATTATTTTTGTTTTCTCTCATTGCTTTTTCCTCCACTGATCTCACAGATTGCTTAAATCATGACAGCCCTGCGCTCTTTTGACTCTCATGCAATGTTTTCTTCACTAACTTTGCATACTTAAACTTTTAAAACGCAGCATGTTCAGTTTTTTAATATTCTTAAACTTCATTAAATCCTCACAGGAGTATAAGAAATAGGAGTAAATATTTTTCGGTTTGAATCCACTAGGGATTCCCAAGTGCACCGCTTTTTTTTTTTTTTAATATAATACAGCAGTACATTTTAAAAGTAGTTTGACGAGCATGAATATACATCAATTTTAGGATTAAAGTTTTGGAGAGAAACGCACAAATCCATAAAAACATGTGCATACACAGACATATACTGAGTGAAAACTGAAAGTCGCCTCGGGCACTTTGTGGCCTTTGTTGCCGTAAATTACCTCAGTTCTTGATTAAACAAAACGTCAAAGTGTCTAAGCTCTTAAGTTGCCTAACACTTACACACACCGACATAAACGGTCACACACACACACTATGAAGTGACACGCACACACACAAATTCCCAATTACTCATTGGATGCTGGTTAATGATTTGACTTTGGAGGAGAGGGAATTAAATGGTTGACTAAGCAGACTTTTGCGAGGTGTTCAGCATCCACAACTTTTTTCCTCATCTTCATCCTCCTCCTCTCTTCCCTATCCTACCTCTTGCCCTCCGCTCTGCATAGTAATGCCTTTGAATTGAGCTGTTCATTCAGCCAAGCACAGATAAGTGCCGAATAGCGGGATGAACACAATAGAGAAATAAAAGGAGGAAGCTGGGAAATGGGGATGGAGCTTTTGGGTGGAGCCGGAAAATGGTTTTGTTCTGTCTCCCTTTTCTATCTCTTATACCTTGACGGCTGGATAAAAGAAGTAAAGTCTTCGGCACGCAGTCAGCCAAATCCTCAGTAGATATTCATTATTCAGAATTTTTTTTATTATTATTATTTTTTCCAACTATGAAATGAGCTTAAGGTTGATATCAGGTTTTAACGCCACAGAAAAAGTTTAACTGGCAAGGTGGTGTGAGGGCAATCGTATATATGTGTGCATAATGTGCTCCATGTGTGCATGCAAATTGATACATGTGTGCTTTTTGTGCTTCAAATCCTGAGCCAGGACCACAGGCTTTTTGGAAGCAGAATAGTGAAGGACAAATATGCAATAGAGAGAACAAGGTGTGAAGGAGGATTTAGAAGATTTGACAGAAAATGAGAAGAGAGAGAGAGATGAGTTTTGGAGAGAAAATCTGAGAAATGGACCAAAAACTCCACAAGATGGTGCATTTTTAACCAGTTTTTCTTCTTTCAGATGCTCATTTTATGTCTTGGGAGGCAGTTTGAAGGTGTTAAGCTGTGAATGTATCTTATCTCAACTGCAGCTCCAAGGACACTGCGTCTTTATAGCCTTGTCTTAAAGAGAACATGAAACACATGTTTGGGCACAAAGTTGCATAAAATCAGATTTTAAAAAGTTGTTAAAACTACAGAAATATATGACAAATTAATTTTCATAATTTCTAGCTAGTTCATCTATTTTTTGACTTTATTGTTTGATCATTGAATGATAGACATGTGTGGGGGAGGGAGAGGGGATGACGCCGACCGCTTTTCAGCTACCGGGTCACCTACTTAGTAACCTACCTAGTATATTTAGCTTGGGAGCCGTCATGTTGGAGTGATGCTGTTGTATACGTTACGCGGTTGGTTCGCCTCCAGCGGTGGACGGTCAACATTTTGGATTTAAAAAGTAATATATTGTTCCAAAAGTAAATAATTGTGCCTTACGTTGGTTCATAATGGCTACGGTATTTTTTAATTTGCCACCAGACATTGTCTGACGCTTTTTCGGCCGTTATTACGGGAAAAAATGAAGCGACCATTAAAAGTGTTAACGTTAATCCCACCGTTATAATATCCTGAGACAAGACCGAGAGAAATCTGAGTTGGTGCATGTGTCCGTGTGTGCATCGGTTTGAGAGTAACGTTCTCTCACAGAAATCCATTGGAAATTATTCAAACTGCATGCAGAGACATAAGAAAAATCATTCATTAGTTTATCTGACTTTGGGTATGTAAGGGAAAGTCAAAATCCCCACAAAAACCAAGCATCCCATATGTCCGTGCACACATGAATTGATGAATGAAATCCTTTGGAAGCACTCAGAAAATAAAGAGTCTGACATGACAAATTGTTTCTTTTCTCTGAATGTGGCATGGCCAGCAGTAACCCTTTATTAACTATAAATGACATGCATACAGTACTGTGAGTGTGTGCGTGCCCTTAAGCAAGTCACTTAACCCAGACCTTACGAACCTGTGCACCTGCAGAGACTAGAAGCTGCAGTTAAAGTATACTGAAGGGCTCCCTGATGAGTCATGTAGAGCGTTGTGAATTTAGAAACAGGGTGCTAATAAAAAAAAGCGTGTGTTTGTGGTCTCAGTTAACCTTTCCTGGATAAATAAAGATTAAAAATGAAAGTGAGGTAAAGGCACAGAAGAGATAGAAGTACTGCTCACCTCATGTCCACACACCCCTGCCACAGCAGAAGCCCTGAGAGGCTCTGAGCTTAGTGTGAACTCTTGACCATCTCCTCCTTTGCAGATAGCGTATCTTCAGGGGTCACTGAGGAGTCAGCTCAAAGCAGACTGTCGAAGCCGAGCTTTTTTCCCCCCCTCCGCACTCATCCACTGCCCTGCCCACTTCACGTCTTATCTAGAATAACACATGGCTGTCTAGTGTCTTGCTCTCGTCTAGTTACCTGCTAGGCTTTTAATGATGCTTCTCCCAAATGGATCGTGCCAACTGTTTTGTGTGTAGAAGAAAAGCATGCGGGACATGGTGGTGGTGGTGGTGTGTGTGTGTTTGTTTCAGGGAGGAGGAGAAAGCACAAAAGTGAAAATAGTTCAGGGACTGTGGTGATGTGGATTAGTGGGTGGTTAGAGGTTCTCCCCATCATGTCAGGTCAAGTGAAGGAAGAGACACTGAGCGGGAGGAACAGAGGAGGAAAAGGGAAAGAGAAAGCAGTTGAAAGAAGGGATGTGTTAAACGGTGCGTTTTCTGGGGACTTTGTCGGTACTCTAGGTTTCCGCTATGTTGTGAAACGGATGAATTTTCTGTTTTGTCTCTCGTCTCTGCGGTGTAAACAAACATTTCTGCTTTGAGCTACCCCTCTCTAACAAGATTTACCTATACTTTACCCCAATAGATCGGTGTAAAACTCATCACAGCCTCGCAGACACGAACCTCACCTTTGCTGACGGCTTTTTAGAGTGGCCACAGTAAATGCTGTTCTTTTAGTGCACCACTGCCATTACACGTCCAAAGAACTGACAAACTGACAAATATAGCCTGATCTCCTCAAATCCATACCACTTTATTGATGCTGCCTCTTTGTTGTTACCTGACCATGAACTCTCTTTGCGTCATTGGTGAATTTCTGCCATGCTGTTGCTCTAGACAGAGGAGGGATTTTTAAAGTTGAACTTTCCTTATATGCACCTTTAAAGAACAAAGTGTTTCTAATTAGGGCTGTCAATCAATTAAAATATGTAATCGCAATTAATTGATTGATCGTCCATAGTTAATCATGATTAATCGCAAATTAATCACACATTTTTTATCTGTTGAAAATTAACCTTAAAGAGAGATTTGTCAAGTATTTAATACTCTTATCTTATATTGGCGGCTTGTCAGATTTTTAAGAGGTGAATTAAAAATCGCAAGTTGCGTTAAAGAAATTAGTGGCGTTAAAATAAATATGCGTAAACATGTTATTATCATGTTAACTTTGACAGCCCTAGTTTTAATGTGATTTTACACAAAAACCAAAAACTTAAACTTTATTGAATGTGCATAGTAAAGTAAATAAATAGACATATTTGTTTTGTTTTGTAGATAACACAGCATGTTCTTTTCCAGAGGCTGAGATTTCAGAGACTGCACTAACTGAATGTGTAGAGCGCAGAGCTGCTAATATGACAAGAAACTGTAAACCTCATCAGTCACAAGCCCCTGTGAATCTTTTGGGAGCCAGAAATCAGCCTAAATATGAGATGAAGTGAGCAGGGACTTTCTTACATCCACTTGGTGCTGAATACGATATGCAATTTCCTCTTCAAATCCCCCGCAGTCAGATTGTCTTATGGCGGGCTTATTAGATATGTAGACTCATAATTGTTTTGTATGTTTTGTGAGTGCGCACCTTTAGGGCAGGATGTGGTGAGTGGAACAAATACTCTCGCTCCTGGTCCCGAAGCTGCTTGTTCGACTGCAGGCTTGTGGCTTTGATGTATTTAATTTCATTGTCTGTGTGTGTGTGTGTGTGTGTGTGTGTGTGTGTTTGTCTTCACAGGCCTTCTCCGGGAACTCCAACTCGGAGAGCTCAGTTCGCCACGATCTGCAGCAGGGAATCGTGGCGCGCTTCCTGAGGCTCGTCCCGCTGGACTGGAGCGAGGAGGGACGGATCGGTCTGCGCATAGAAGTCTACGGCTGTTCCTACTGTGAGTGGAAACAAACACACGTTCAGCTAGCGGCTAAATATATTCACTCCCAGTACTTGAGGAATCTATTTGTACGTGAGTATTATTAACATTCATAATTGCGGATCTAGTGGGAGAGCGTAATGATGGTTTGTCAGCTCCAATCATGTCACAATGGCTTTTTTCTTCATTATGGGCTGATTCTGTTTAGGAATCAAACACAAACCCGGGGTGAAATCCTGCCTGGAAACACACACACACACACACACACACACACACGCACGCACACAATGTGCAGAAATATGCAGAGCACAGTTACAGATGGACAGACATACCGATGCACACACACTCACACACTGTCTCTCGCTCTCTCTCTAACAAATGTATCATCCAGGGAACTGTCTCTCTTACAGCCTCTTTGCTCTCATCCTATTAAAGGCTGCCAAATTGATTTTGATAACAAATTTCAATTAAGGCTCTGCATAAATTACCGTTATAAGTGACACACGTACATCTTTCATTTCAGAGATGCACTACACTGTGTGTGGATATGCCTGAGTGTGTGTGTGTGTGTGTGTGTCTGTGAATACAAGGGCATGCGTTGCATTCCAGTCAGCCCCTCATCCCTTTGATTATATTTCCCTTGTTTAATTTCCCTCCCATGTTAAAAGAAAAAAGCAAGTCAGTAATGATAAGGATGACAAGATGTGGTACACAGAGAGAGATGCACACGCGTATGCACAGAAATCCAGCCCACTCTGAGTTTATATCCATCACCTGTCCCCTCCAACAAAAAACACTCCTGCACTCACAAACAACTTTGACAGGGAAATAATTCACTTCTAATACTTGTGACTGCTTTTGTGCTTAGATGGAGGCAACTTGTTGCTGTTTTTTAACCAGAATAGCTTCCACCCTTATATTCTCTGAGAGTGTTCGTCTCATTTGATCTTAATTTGGACTATAAAAACTGAAAACTGAATTTGATTTTGGGGACATCTGCCTTGTTATTTAATGTCACGTGTTCTTAAAGGCACATTTTATTTAAAGCCACTTCAACTTTAAATAGTGTCGTGCAGTTTCACCATAACAACGCAGTTACGCTTTGCTTTTCAGAGACAATAAAGAAGGTAGAAAAGATAATTTTTTTACAAAAAAACTTCAGTAAAACCAGATAAGCATGGATAGCCTCAGTCCAACACAGAAACATTGAGGCAGCTAGCAATCATTACAGGGCCTGCTCGCATCATTTCATTATTTATGAGCATTATTTACTTAGACTTTTCCAAATACAGTATAAAACATGGTTTTCAAGTAAGAAAAAGCAAGATGTATTTCTCAACTTTAGAGAAAGAAATGTAGGAACAATCGATAGCTTACACAACAGTGAAGCTGGGTGTCAAGCACCAGAAAGTTTGTGAGTTGTAGAATTTTTGCAGGACTGAGTAACATACCTGGAACACAGTGTATACTGTTTATTTATAAGTATTTTAAGAAGTGGTTACCATTTGACTTTAGACAACAGAAAAAGATGGTAGACTGAGTTTGATCCAAGTAGGCTTTTTAGCACTGACACTGTTTGTCACTACTATAGCTTGCTAAATGTGAAAGTAAGTACTTAGACTGAAAAAAGACTAGATTTGATTTATTTATTCTGCAGCTCCTCCACCGACTTGTCAGTAGTCAGTGTGTCAGATATTAATATGGTTTCTGCATATGGGTCTATTTAAATGAAATCTCTACTGGCTGTAATTGTCATCTGAAAGCATAGGAGGCTTGTGCATTAAACATGTCATCTCTTTAGGTCTCTTTGCTGTCTAAGCTCTGATGATGCAATAGAAGTTTTATCGCTTAAAATGATATTACACCCAATCACAGCTATCAAGGCAGCTGCAACCCTGTCGCCTACAAAATTACATTCCCATACAACTAAACTGCATTCTCAGTTACATTTCGAGGGAAACGTATTTTCTCCTTGGGCGCAGTTTTAAACATGTGGTTAACGTTTCAATTGAAACAAAACAAAAACGCAACAAAATGACTTTGTTAAACAATAAAACAAACACTTGTAAAACATAATGGTTTGGCTTAAAATACATTTCTTTATGTTGTTCAAGTTTAACGTTTGGTTTCACACGGGACACAAACAGTGGTCCCCTGGGTGAAAGTCCTGTGTTTGTTTGACCCAACCATCCAGCCCGAGTTCCTCCCTTCACAGACTGTGAATAGAAACTACGGCTGTCAATCAATTCAAATGTTTAATCGTGATTAATCGCATGATTGTCCACAGTTAATCGCGATTAATCGCAAATTAATTGAACACTTTTTATCTGTTCAAAATGTACCATAAAGGGAGTTTTGAAGTATTTAATACTCTTCTCAACATTGCAGTGGACAAATATGCTTGCTTTTTGCAAATGTATGTATATATTTACTATTGGAAATCAATTAACAACACAAAACAATGACAAATATTGTCCAGAAACCCTCACAGGTACTGCCTTTAGCATAAAAAATATGCTCAAATCATAACATGGCAAACTCAAGCCCAACAGGCAACAACAGCTGTCAGTGTGTCAGTGTGCTGACTTGACTATGACTTGCCCCAAATTGCATGTGATGATCGTAAAGTGGGCATATCTGTAAAGGGGAGACTCGTGGGTACCCATAGAACCCATTTTCATTCGCATATATTGAGGTCAGAGGTCAAGGGACCCCTTTGAAAATGGCCAGGTGAGTTTTTCCTCGCCAAAATGTATCGCAAGTTTGGAGCATTGTTTTGCCTCCTTCACAACAAACTAGTATGACATAGTTGGTACCAATGGATTCCTCAGGTTTTGTAGTTTCATATGATACCAAGATCTTCACCCTAGCTTTAAAGCCTGCTACAACCTAAAAATCGCAAGTTGCGTTAATGCGTTAAAGAAATTAGTGGCGTTAAAATGAATTTGCATTGACTTGTTATTATCGTGTTAACTTTGACGGCCCCATTAGAAATGTATTTGTTATGAGTCAAAAAACAAACGTAACGAACATTTTTTTTATATTTAGGAGACCAGGCTGGTTAAGGAACAAAATAAGGTCAAAACTTTTTGTTCAGAGATGCCCATTTGTTTGCAGAATACATAAATCTAAATGTTGTCCCCATCAGAACTTCCCCTTCAGCCACCCATAAACCACAGAATAAGAAATACAGTACAACAGAAACTATGCACTCTAAAATCCCCCCAACATGCACAACAGTAGAATTAGACAGAGACTGAGGTTTAGCAGAATCTGGGCATGAAAAGATAATGAGTTTCACTTTTTTCCTGCCTCAACAACAACTACTGCTGATGTGACCTTAGCCAGCATCTGCTCCAGTGGAGCTGCTCATGGGCCAGTAGGGGAACACTGTGATTATGCTTAACTCCCACATGTAAATGGGGTTCAGCTGTGTGAAATAAATCATGACGAAATAGATTGTGTGCGCTCTCTCTAGCTTTCCTTTCTTAGATTCAAATAAGACAGTTTTATTCAACAGACAGACAGAGAAACAGAGCGTTTGGTAGACAGTGTTTGAAGTATACAATATTGAAAGAACGTATCTGTTCCTACACCAAATAAGCACCGAAAGTGTCTGTGTTTCTGACAAATATGAATGTTGTCAACCACACTTTGACAGATGAAACACATAATAAATACAAAGAACACACACAATCAAGTGAACGCATGCATACAACTCAGATATCAGTGAGAGACACAGACCTGCACATGTAAACACACACACACTCCCCCTGGTCCGCTGTGTCTTTCAGAGTTGTCTGTCAGCTGTGTTTTGAAGCCCAGAGTGCTTTCTCATGATTATGCTGTCACTGCTCCTTTCTTCGGCATTCAGTCAGAAAATGAGAACTCGTACATTTCGCCTGTTCATCCACCCGCCCTTCACTCCCAAACTCTCCAATTCTCTTAGAATCAACTTCTCCTAAATGTTTTTTCCTGCTTCCCAATCCAAAGATGAAAGAGAAGGAGAAGTACAGTGTCGGGCGACGACAAAGAAAAAGAGGATGAAAGAAGAAAGCACAAAAGAGAATTAGTAGGAGGAGAAGGAGGCAGATAAATATAGATGTTATGTTCCCCGGCATAATCACCAAATATGTTGGTTGTAGATGATAATTCTGGGTTTTGAAAATGTATGATAATTAAATGCAATGCCATATTATGAGTCATCTAGGACTGTGCAATGAAAGGCAGTGTGTGTGTGTGTGTGTGTGTATGTGGCTGTGCCAGAGCCAGAGGGCACAAAGGAGTCGTGAGCCACCATGCTGTGGAATTTACGTGCTCATTTCCATTTTGATTAACATAGGATCAACAGAAAATCAATTATTTCATAGATGAGTCGGGGAAATAGTGGAGCCAGTATGCGAGAGAAAAGGGAAGTCAGACGGAAACAGAGTACAAATTTAATTTTCTATACAAACCAATCACTCTCGCGCAAGTAGAATTTGAAATGACTGCGAGCATATCATATCTGACTTCAACCTGTGGCCCATTTCTGCCGACAATACTCTAAACCTGTTTGTCAGGATGATGTATCACCATCATTATCTGTCGTGTCCAAGAAATGTACTTATGTAGATTGGCTTATTGTTAGCATCTATTTCTGGAGCAGGACTGAGGCCAAACGCATAAACAGCTATAAGAGCTTCATTGTAGCCTTCAGGCTCTGGGGTGCAATAAATATGAGGGAAATACATACAGTATTTGTTTTATCATTTTATCTACAGAACAGATCACCTAACATTTGATTATTTTGTCTTGCCAACAGTCACGCAATGCCAATACACGTCTTCCATGTGTATGAAAAGCACCCAAATCCTATAGTTCAGTAAAGGAACATCATACTGTGAGTGACCTGCTTTTGTGCTCACAGCAATCGAAATTTGCTGCTTGCCCAACGACACATGTTGCCATGGATACAATTTAACATGCCAGTTATGTGCATCCTTAATTTGTCTTGACATGATGCAGGTGGCATCTCCGTGGCATTGCTATACGTTGGCTGATTGCATGTCTTTTTGTTTTGTTTGTATATAATTGCACAATCAGGCAGTTATCCAAAGTGACACATTTAAGAGATATGAATTGGAGAGATGCCACCAAAAAGTGCTGTAAGAAGAAGAAGAACTTAGATGGATATAAATATAGAGATAGATAGATGGATAGATGGATGGATAGAATTTCTTTAGCCCAGAAACGTAATAATCCAAACAATATAATTACATTAAAACACATAATAATCAAAATACTAAAATCAGAAAATGTGTTCGCATACCGCTTCCTGCATGAGGCCCATTTAGTTTAAAAGTTATTATGTGTAGTAAACATGTAGAATAACTGATATGTTGCCATTTGAAGGGGAGAATGATTATGAATATAATGAAATCCTTTTTAGATTGAATAGATTTCAAGTGTAATACCTCACTTAATAAAAGTGAATTTTGACAAACGTGACATTTTTTTGGCATTGGCTTTGTAGCTCTACACACCACACAGTCACCATTGTGCAGGTAATATGACAGTGGTGTACTGAAATCAACTTGTAATTTTCAGACCCTGATAAATAATAACTTGCAGTATCATGTATTTGAAGATTATATTGGCTGTTACATGCAGCTGTCTATTTATTGTACCTCCATCTCAATCACTGTCTGTCGCTTCACACATCTCTGGTGGAAAACACCATCTGGGTCAGGGTCCAAAATGGCACGGTCTCCTGGGTCAGGGTCTGGAAACCTCTGCCATCTTGTGTGTGTGTGCCATAACAGCTGCCCTGGCTGCAGACCAAGTAGTCGTCCCTTGTCGCTCCGCATCGCAGTGGGTCAACATTCCCCCCCTCTTTCTCTCTCATTCTCTGCATCTCCCGGTCGGCTGCAGGTGGTGGAAAAGCCCTCCATCCCCCATAAAGTCTCCCCACTGACATCAAGCACTCAGCTGAGCTGCCAACCCTTTTTCTGAACAGCACACCTAGATCTGCAATATCTCATAAAACAATTGGGAAACTGTCAACTACCACCACTGTTTGCGCCATAAACGTGACAGAAGAAGATGATGAGAGGGGCTGGGAGAGAGAAAGAGGGATGAAGCAAATGAAGTGATTGAAGGAAGAGGGGGAGAGTAAAAGAGGGAAGCAAAATAAATCAGAGAGGAGAGTGATGGAGAAAGATGAAAGTAAGAGCGAGGAGAGAGCGAGAACTAGTGTTGAGAACAAAGTGTAAAGCAGCGAAAGAGATGGAAGGATGTATTTCCACCCAGTGAGAGGCAGCATGGGACCATTTGGGGGGAGCATTGAAGTTAGAACAAAGGAAACAGATGTAATATTCCTCTAACCTCCCTCTCCAGGTGTTTATCATGAAAGGGACAGGCCGGGCATAGTTGTGTGTGTGTTATGTAAGTGAGAAAGTGAAAGAGAAGGTAAGATCGAGGGGGCAGCGTGCGTGACTGCGCATGAGTGTGTCCGTATATAAGATGATACGATCTTTCCAGAGCTCTGTTATCCTACCACAGCCCCGTACATACACTCGTCTCTACCTTCTACAACCACACACACGCACGCACTCTCCGCTAACCACTTGACCAGTTGGGGTGATGATAGTAAGATTGAAGAGGGCCTCGAGCACTGCACTTTATTTCTCTTCTCAAAATGTTCTCCACCATGTTGCCCGTCTCCTTTCTGTCCTCAGTGTCAGTTTTTTTTTTTTAGATGTAAACCTTATCCGATGATATTTAGTTTATTGTGCAATCAGTAAAAATATATGTAGCATTCAAACCTGTAGATAATAGTGCCTTCAAATGGAGTCGTGTTTACCGTGTTCACGAGAAAAGTACATATGAACGCCCCCCTAATGTGGTATTCACGACCTCCTAAGTGGAAAGTGACGTGTTTGTTGTCATTTTTCAGTACATAATAAGTGAGTACATTGTAATTTTAGCCGTTAATTATTTTTCTACATCATTTTATAATATATCTAAGAAAAATGTTGACATTTCCAACCGACTAATCTTTTTCCTCCGTCATTATGCCTTTGTATATAGCCTCTGTGGCTTCTAGACGCCAACAGTGACGTTAATATTGCTGTTGCTTATGTGTGTTCTCACGACTTAAACTTGAACGCCAAACATATAGTGTACACGACTTCCCATGTTGAAAACACAAGCTCACGAGTTTCATTTGAAGGCACCATGAGCATGTTTAACAGGCCTGCGCACACACACAGGTGTTTTCAATTCTGTCTGATTAGACCTCAGCTCAGGTTGAAGCTGGCCAGAGTTGTGTCTCCGGCCAGCAGCAGCTAATCAGCCACATTAAGTGATACCGACGAGTCTCCCCTTTACATACATGCCCACTTTATGACAAGCAGACTGGCACACTGACAGCTGTTGTTATGATTTGAGCATATTATTTATGCTAAATGTAGTACCTGTGAGGGTTTCTGGACAATATTTGTCGTTGTTTTGTGTTGTTAATTGATTTCCAATAATAAATATATACATACATTTGCATAAAGCAAGCATATTTGCCCACTCCCATGTTGAATAGAGTATTAAATACTTGACAAATCTCCCTTTAAGGTACATTTTGAACGGATACAAAAATGTACAATTAATTTGCGATTAATCACGATTAATCATGAACAATTATGCAATCGCAATTCAATATTTTAATTGATTGACAGCCCTAGTATACTGTATATACAGTATATTACTAATTAATTTCCCACATAATTCTATAGGACCTTTTTATACATCAATGCATTAGAAACTATTTACTGTGAACAGGTGTCACTGTTTTACAGAACAGCACTGTTTTACATCTGTATCTGTATCTGGGAAATAGTACATAAACTCCACATTTTTCTACAGGTCTTTTTCACAGCAGACATTTTGACTTGTCATAGTAGGAAAAGCACAGGTGTTACTAATAACATTAGCGGTGGCTCTGTTCTATTCAATTATCCCAGTGAGCCATAACAGTGTGATAGTGAGTGAGCCAACGTGTTTAATATCAGGACGCTGAAACAGAAGCAGCCAAATGGAATTCAGTCATCATTAGTTTTATTATTTACACCTGTGCTTTTCATACTGTGACAAAATGTCAAAATGTCTTCTGTGAAAAAAGGCCTTTTGGCTACGATATCATTTGAAACAATCAAATCTGTATTGCAGCAATAATAACCTGTAACGATGACATTTTTAATCCACAAACCTCCTAACATTTTGTTTTTGTTTTTTGTAATGATTTTGTACTTAGCAGAGTGAAGGCTTTAGTACGCTTGTTTTTTCAATTTGGGATGAGGGTCTTGACCTTTCCCTCTCTGCAATCACAATTTACTTCACTAATCCCTTTCAATCTTGTCTTTTCTCCCCGTCTCTTTCTGTCTTCTTTTCGTATTTCCCTCTGTTTTGTTTCTCTGTATCTCTGTTGTTTCTATCTGTCTTCTTTAGGGGCGGGCGTGATCAACTTTGATGGACAGGGTGTAATCGCATATCGTTTTAAGGTACTGGATTAACTACATTGATATTCTATGTTATTTTGACTAGACCTTCCCATTCAAATTCACACTGTCGAGGTCACTCTAGTCAGGCTGTTGTCATACACCGTTCGTAGTTATACCTACAAAAAGTAATGCACTGTAATTCGTATATATATCCCACGAAATCACTTTGTATGTAGTGCACGTAATGGTAAACCAGGAAGTATAAAGAGCTTCAAACAATGCATAGGGAGGAGCTCGGGGTGGATGGGTGGGTCAAAACATTTTGGACTTTTGCCCAGGAGACCGGTGTTCGTACCCCATGTGAACATTGATTTATTATAACGTAACGTCCATACTGAAGTTACAACACTTCCGGAGTTATTTGAACCCAAACCACGATATTTTCCTAAACCTAACCAACTTGTTTTCTGTGAAGACGGTGGTTTATTTTGAAAAGACTGCAGCAGAAATTGACACATGCGTCACGTTTTGCTGGACATTTTTTGGGTAAAAACACGACAACTGAGGAATAACTTTTCGTAACATGTCATACGAACCGTTGTATGGAGATACATTGTTCTAGTACGTTATGGTTAGATCCTAAAAATCAACAAAAAGTATTATAACGTGATAGGAAATAAATAATTTGATGTAGATTCTGAGCAGGCCGCCTGGAGATTTGCAAAAGTGTTGTTTTTCTAGTCAAGTAAAGAAAGTTGAACGTGTTTAACAACCACGTAAAGTTCATGGTGTTTCTTCCCATTTGTGCAGGTGAAGAAGATGAAGATCATTAAGGATGTGATTGCACTGAGGTTCAAGACTTCAGAGAGCGAGGGGGTGATTCTCCATGGGGAGGGCCAGCAGGGAGACTACATCACTCTGGAGCTTCGCAGGGCCAAGCTGCTGCTGCAGATCAACCTGGGTGGGCAACACATGCATGTCATTGATTTAGATAAAGATATGCAAAGTATGCTGACCCTCCTGACACAATGTAGCTGTCTAGTATCAATCGATTATAGACATGTTTTACCTTCTGATAATATCCAAACTTTGTAGGTGCTATGTCTGTCAAACAATGTCTCTCAAAGTACAACTCAGGCAGTCTTGAAATATTGGATATGAAATATCCAAGTGAGGCCAAGCTATACCCAGTCCAGCTCTGAACCTTGGATTTAATAGCTACTCAGTCTAATGCATGCAGCTACACTAAACTGGTTGTGTTTGCAGCAATTTGACAGCTCAAAAGAATAATACCATCATTATAGACTTGGCAATAATGCTGAACTTTTGTAATCTAAATTAATGCCCTGTCTGTCAGGATAGCATTATCTCCGAGCAAAGATAAAGTGTCCTGGCATCGCTTTTTACCCTTTACACTGTAAACAGCCACAACAATCCATAAGTGTGCGGAGCATCACTCACTGTCGACCGGCTGTGTTGCTGACAGAACCGGTATAACCTTTAAGGATGCCTTACTGCAGCACAGAGGCAACGACTGCAGTGGTGCATTCTCGTACCCGTTTTTGGCTGCTAAAGAAATGTCAGGTGTGTTGTTGTTGGTAGGAAACAGCACCAAAATGAACTGCATTGTAATGTGTGTGAGGATGACTTAATTTGCGAAACAAACACACAAAAAGCACAATCGGTTTGTGCCATGTGCTGTAAATTACAAATACAAGGTATAGTCAATTCCCCTTATGTGAAGCACTGATATTAATTCTGTCTATTTTGGCAAATCCCTGCCAGAGAAGTTACAAATACATTTTGTGTCCATTGATCCTTGTTAAGCTGCCCAGAATATCTCATAATAGCTTTTAGAATAAACACAAATTCAACTTTTGTTCGTAGATATTTTACCCGACATATATTAATTAATTTATGGCGGCTTCATTTACTGTACAGTGTCCAATATCTGTGTTTTTGTAACTTGTTTTATTATTATTATTATGCGTTAATTACAGGCAGTAATCAGTACGGCTCCATCATGGGTCACACATCCGTGACCACCGGCAGCCTCTTGGATGACAACCACTGGCACTCAGCGGTGATCGAACGCTACCGCCGAAATGTCAACTTTACCTTGGACAGACACACTCAGCACTTCAGGACCAATGGAGAGTTCGACCACCTCGATTTGGACTATGAGGTGAGAAGTATACTGAGACAGGAATGTGAAGGACGCAGACATAATAGTATAGTCTCCCCTTTGAAGTAAATGAAAAAATAAATCCAACCAAAAAAGCCTGATAACACACATACACATCCAAACACAGATGCAGGAGATGACTGGGACATATTCCATGTATACAGCTGTGTAAACATGTTTGCTACTTGAACATGCACTACATCTATTTCTATAATCCATATCAGCTTGACATCAGTAACAAAACCTTTGGGTGCCAAATGATTCAACAGCTGTACATTGATAGGCAGTCAAGGGCGGGTTCAATTATGAAAAAGGAACTGGCAGACCATGGAAGAAGTGAATAGGTAAAATGTCAGCTGATATATTCAGCTACCTCAGCTTTGCCTGAGTGATGCTTTTATGTGTGTGTCAGTCCAGAGCAGCTGCCCGATGTACAAGTGACTGGCTACTGTATAAAGAACACCTATATTAATTTAACTTCTCAGCCAATATATGTGTTAATTGTAACAGTACATCATCTCTTAAGTAGCATGCTAGCTTAGCAGGTTGTCCCAGTGTGCACTTTATTTATTTGTTGAGCCCTATATCACATACGGGGCCCTATGCTGCAGGCGCAAAGCCAGCGGTAGCGCAAATGCAGTCCTTTTGCACCTCGCCTCAGGCAATCCATTAGTCTATTTGGTAATTCTCTGGCGCCAAACGAACCCGCTTGTGCCAGGGTGGGAGGGGTGGCGCAGCTGAGGCTGTGTTTACTCTGATGAGGTGGCGCAGTGTAATTTTGGGGGAACATTTTGGCATGAAATTATTTGCGTTTCCACCTGTTCAGACCACCTCTTTATTGCAAACACAAGGCAATCATCGTGGCTTTAGTTGGCAAAAGTTGCATGCCCACAGACCTCTCCAAAATCACAAAATACCTTTCATGCTTTCATGCACGTTGTGTTTTTCTCTCTTTTAGTTTGCACATTTTGACATCTGCTGGTTTTATATGTGCACAAAATGCAACTGTTAATGTGATTAAGGCACAATCTGTAACAGGCAACATGAGACCAATAATGCATCCACATTTGAGACACTGAGTTCATGAATTGATGCAACCCCTCTGAGAATGGCTTATTTTTATTTTAGCACACTGCATTATGTAGCATATTCTAATGTTAGCACATGTAAATACTGCGTTGAAAGTCCCCAGGTGAGAATCCATGTCTTATTTACTTGAAAACTTAATATAATATGAATAGTTAATATGGATTATAGAGTCGGGAAAGGGTTGTTGTTTCCAGCTTTTGCCTAAGGCATACGGCAAGACAAGAGCGAGAGCTTCTGTCAGCAGAGTATAACGTGTGCAGTACTGGGACAAAATCATGGGTACATTTGAGTTGCATGTGCTTGCATGGCCTTGCACATAACTGTAAATACTGTAGCAGTGTACATGGAAGTGAGTGGAACAGTGATGTTTTTATTTATGTATTTTAATAGTTTTGTGTTCAAGGTATTTTTAATGTTTTGTATTATTGCTAACTATTAAATAGTTGGAAAGGTAAATTGAAAACAGATACTACCCACACATAGGCTTTAGTATTACTCAAACCCAGGACTCTCAAACAGCAGACGGGTGACCGAGACCGGTGTTTGGTTTTGCCAGTTACTTTAGTAGTGTTTGTGACGGGTTTTGTAGTGACGCTTGTCACATGTTTTCCATACTTATGTAACGGTTCTTCCGTATGTATTATACTTAGTTTACGTACTTATTTTAAAGCCAACCATGACATTTTTCCTAAACCTAACTAAGTGGTTTTGTTGCCTAAACCTTTATTATGTGACTGTAGAGTATATGCCAAATATCAGTGATACAATAATACTGATATTTGGCTTCTAGGCTCTGACCTCATCACTTCCTTCAAAGAAACTCAACAACACCAACTTCCCCTCTAGGTTAACTTGTACTCAAAGCGTACAGGTGGATGATGGAGTGGAAATGGAGCTTTTGAACAGCAGCAGCAGCAGTAGCATAAAGTGAGAGCAGGGAAGGAAAAAGACTGAGCAGAGCAGTGACGTCAGTGCAGCGTTGGCAAGAGAGGAGCGTGCCATGTTGAATGTAGCGATGCGTTTGAGTTGTATGCCTGAACTAGCTCGCAGGCTTTGTTTCATTAACTTTTGAGGTGTTGTGTATTTGTATTTTGGAGCTTAATGATGGAGGTCCTCTAGAAAACCGAGCGAGAATTCTTGTTTAGGAGCTTCGGGCAGTACTGATGTTCAGCACAGAATACCATATCTGCTAATGTGAGCAGTTCTCAGATACAATCTGAACCCTCCAAAAAGTGCTGGGAGTCTCAACAGGGCTGTCGGATCATGTCAAAACCGTGAGAGACAATATCTTATCTTTACTTAGCTTTCATTTGTGATGCTTCATGTTATCTGAGTGCTCTGCCACATTACCTGTCCTTATGCGCTGTGCTGAACTGCTTTTTAAACAACATCTCTGGGGGTAGGAAATTAGATATTGGTTTTACACTGTGTACTAATACTAATCCATAAAACTCACATAATTAATGTCATTCAGTAATTGAAGGCAAAGAGTTCAGCTTATAATACTTAAAACAGGAAAATTGATTTTGGAATGGGTATTAAATGCACTTGTGTGTGGTGTAAGTGTGTGCAAGCATGTCAAGCTGTAACGGTGATTACATATATGGGTGTATACAGGTGTTTGTGTGCGCATTGATGTGGTTGTGTGTGACCTTTAGCAGGTATTGCTTGCTGATATGGCTGATCTGTTCCGGTGTTAAGTAGGATACTGAGAAATGGGGCAAGACAAACCACAGACCAATTAAAGTGAAGCTGTTGAATTAAAGGATCTTCGGGGAAATCTATACAACAGGATGAACCAGGAGGTTGTGTGTGTGTGTGTGTGTGTGTGCGCGTGTGTGTCTGTGGTGACTGAGTCTCTCTACATAGATAGAAAATTGTGACCAGCTTTTACTCAAAGTGCACCACTGTACTCCATCTAGACCACACACTCCATCTTGTGTGTCTTTGTGTGTGCACGTCTGTACATTTTCTTCTCCCATTTAAGCCTGTAGACTAAATATCCGGGTGCATTTGTGTCTACCCTTGGCAGTAATTACTAAGACTACTGGAGCGTCACTACAGACACAGACAAACACACACACACACGCACACAACCACACATACAGATAGACAGACACATATCGACTGGTAATTGCACACTAACCCTCCCTCATCTTGGCTTCCCTCAGAGCTATGTCTGAAAGAAAAAAAGAAGAAAAACACATGTTCAACTGTCTAAAAATATGAAACGCGGTTTACATTTTCATCAGTTCTGTGTCCTTCAGCGCTTCCCACCAGATGCCTGTTTATTAGCCTCCATCTCCTCGCCTCAGTTCTCCTCTCATCGCATCTGTTCCTCACAAACCACTGTCTTCTTCCTTTAATGCTCTCTCCCACTGCCCCAGCGGTCATATTATATAAATAAATATATAATGTTTATGTCAATAGTGTGATGACATCAAGGTGTTTGGTTAAAAAAAATGTGTCAGTATTGTCCTTGTAATGCAGGCCAAATACCTCGGGATTTAATGTGGGGTTGACACTAATTGTCCGATATATAAAATCAGAGTGACTGGATCGGACCTCTCCATCCATGCCTGCATTCTTTCACACAACTGGCCGAGAGGTGGCGCTACAATATTTTTCATAAGCATATTTTTATGCCACCACATCATCAAAAGACGTTAACTATACAGGTAGATTTGATCTTTTTCAAAATGCAAATGCAAAATGATCCTCTTATTTTGTTGTCATCAGTAGATAGCGTTGACTTCATAGAGCTTCATGTATTTCTTTTTTTTTAAACTTTTTATTGCAAACTACTCATGAATTATACATCCACAAAATATCTAATATATATTTGCAATTGTTTTTTTTAGGTTTTTTTTACACCCAGTGGTACAAACAGAACAGGAGAGTAAGAGAGAAAAAGGAAAACAAGATAAAAAATACATACATGCAATACACACATACTTATACATACACTCACTCCCATACATCCAAATATATCTGTATAAAAAATCAGGAAGATTCATATATTTATTGGTCATTCCTCCACACACAAAGGCAAACATTAACCAAAACTTTACCAACAAAGTAAAAAAAAAAAAAAAAAAGCGTGTATTTTAAACACAGTTACACCTATTACAACATTCATCTGTGACTATCATGACATTTCATATATGTCCATTTGGTACTCTTTTGGGTGTTGTTTACAAACCAAAAACTCCCCAACTGTTCTTCCCATAAACAATGGATGTTTTTTTATTAGCATAACATTATAATGTCCATACAAATTGAACATTAGCTGGCTTAAACCTGTTTTAGGAATTGTTGCAATTTCTGTCAATTGACATTTATATGTTGCTACTGTGACAATAACTATGTTTACATGTACACTAATATTCCACTATTATTCTGAATTTGACACAGGTTATGTAAACAGCATATTCAGTTTGGATAGTCTGAATCAGGCCTTTTTTCCGAATGGAGCATTTTCCGATTAAGACGTGTGGGATATGGCGATATTATTTGTGTTTGAGGAGCTTTGGACATATATGCAGCGCATTCGGAATATGCGTCTCAATTGAGTTTTTTAGTGCAGTTGTGCATTGTACACAAACCAATTAGCCGATAGTTTGCATAGGTGCATGCCCAAAAGAAAAGTCCACCACCGGTTACGTTAAAGGGACTATTTGTAACCTTCAGAAATGCTTGTTAACAGCGACACCTGTGGCCGTGAAGTCAACGAAAGTCAGCGTCGGGCTCGCGCTTGCGCGCTCTAAATAGACATGAACGAGCATCGCTCAAAACAGTGAGGCGACACACGTCAGCTAAAACCACAATATCACTCTATATTTCAGCTGCTCCATATTTCACCTGCTCTATATTTCACCTGCTTGGCAGCAATGTTAGCTGACAAGACGAAGGTCTCTCCATGAATCACTGCTGATCCTAGTGTTGGCTTTTCCTGCTGGCTGAAGCAGGAAGAGAAACGTTATCGTCTCCGACCGGGTGCCGGTGTCCCCCTCCGGCACCCGGTCGGAGGCGATAACGTTTCTCGTTGCGGAACCCCGTCACTTCACAAGACACGGAGAACCTCTGTTGGTCTGGAGGAGCTGCAGCATTTATTTCTGCACAAACGTCCACTCTACATTCACTAGATATTCTCAGAGCTAAACTAACTCTTCTGCAGTGTGGAGTGAGCGCGCTTTCACGTCTAGAGGTGGAGCGAGACAGCGAGAATGCGCGCGGTGTGAGTGAAGGCAAGCAGGCAGAGGAGCAGAGACACGGGCCACACGCGAGCGCGCATATGCGAGCGCGCATGTGTCCCGACCCGGTACATTTATACGCTTAAAAAGTTACAAACAGTCCCTTTAAGTTAACTAGTTGTTGTTTTTTCAATTTTCTAGCAGTATAATCAATAGTAAAGGAAGTCATAATCTGTATTGTTCCCGCTATCAATCTCTTTTTATCTCTTTGCCTTCTGTTCTCCTCTAGTTGAGTTTTGGTGGGATGCCATTCAGCGGGAAGCCATTGGGAGGAGGGAGGAAGAACTTTAAAGGCTGCATGGAGAGCATCAACTACAACGGAGACAACATCACAGACCTGGCTCGCCGCAAGAAGATAGACACCTCCAGCTTTGTAAGGGCAATGTGCATGCACACACACTCCTCTATACCCTCTATACATACACATACTGTATATAGGAACACAAAGCAACTCAGTTGCAAACATTTAAATCTAAAGAGCTTGAAATAACACCCTTATAAAGGCAGCTGAATACTGAACATGCTCATTATTGTCACACTAACTCAGTATCTGACCTGAGTGAGGGGGCAAATTATTCACCGTGCCAAAATAGTTTAACAGATTCATAATTAATCAGATACAACTGACCCATCAGTGGCCCCTCCATGTGTTTGCCTCCTGTCTTTTTGCTCCCTCTTGATATCATGGCTGCCATTTCACTGCAGCAACCGTGGAACAGTTTGTTTTCAATCTCGACAGAATAAGGAACATATTAAATGCCTTTCTTCTCCTCATCAAATGCACAGCAGTCTGGAAGCAGTCTGGATTACTGCTGGATGCACATTAACTGTTTTGCCATCCTTAAAATTAGTTACTGAGCAGCCTTTGATAGACTGTAAAGTCTCAGAGCTCTCGTTTCCCCTCCTTCTCCTATTCTTCCTCAACAGTGGACAGCCAGTGTGTCTTCTTCGATCTCTGGTGAACAGATTGAACAAATGGAGACACTAATGAAGTTCGTTAAAGCCGCACGTCTAATTCTCTCTGATGACTCACACAGCCATTCATTTCTAATCAAAACAGATCTGCTCTCAAATTTCAGAAACACACACACAGGCCGAGGCAATCAGGAATCATCTGTAGCTGGTAAGGCTGCTCAATAATGTGCAATTGCTGATGATTTGATTAAGAGCACAATGTTGGAGATGCTCAATGGTAATTAGCGCCTGAAATCCACAATTAATGTTTGTTTTCCTCCAGCACGCAAACATCACCCAGGTTACTGTTCAACCCTGGTTTCAAAGACAGGGTGAGCCCAAAAAAAATATTTTTTTTGTGATGTGTACAAGCAACATCAGCCTTTGAATCTCACTTCAGTGGGAACATCTGAAGGTAAACATGTAGACGCTAGATTCAAAGCAACAAAAAGCCTGGTGAATAAATACATGATTTCCTAAAGTGTTGGGGCATTTAAAACATTCAAACAACTTCACGTACAATCCCACATTAAAGTGTTTAGCTTTGTTTTCGACTTTTTCTCTTTGAAAACCAATTAATAACTTCCTATTATCTCACTTTGTTGACGTCTTTTTCTCTCTAAATCTGTGTCTTGACAGCGTAACCTGTCCTTCTCCTGCGTGGAGACCCACACCTTCCCGGTCTTTTTTAACGCCACCAGCTTCCTGCAGCTGCCGGGTCGAGCCAATCACAACAGAATATCTGTGAGCTTCCAGTTTCGTACGTGGAACCCCGACGGGCTCCTCTTCTTCAGCAATCTCGATGACGGCACGCTGGAGATCTCCCTCGAGGACAGCAAGGTTGCAGTTCATATCAATGTGACGACGGCGACCAGAAACAACCGGGTAGACTTATCGTCGGGTGAGTTTGTCCACAGAAACACACACCACACAATTTAAACGAGAAGCTGTTTCGTTTCGTACTGCATTTATGTAAGATTTGGCCAAGGAACAACAAGCAAGACCATTTATTCTACTACAGCTTCTCTGATGTATTCAAAGTATGTCATTGCCACAAATCCGCTATGGAAATATGAAGAATTTCTGCTTTTCACTGACATTTCATGCACAAGGTTTAGGGTTTACCAAAGAGCATTGGAGGAATTTTTGAATGACATCTAAACTGACTTATTGCATATGTGTATTTTGCTGGTGTTCAGGGGGTTTGGTACAGTTTAGGACAATGTGCACATTTGGAAACTTGCTGAAAAAGTGATGCATAAGGTGAAGTTACTGTTGGCTGGAAGTCTGACTTAGCTCATGTTTGTCCTGGACTTTATTTTACTTTTATCTCAGAGGATATCTAATTTTTCTTTCTGGTAAATTTACGACTTTAATGTAGAATCTCTGAATATTACCTCCCTCCCTCGGCTCCATAATTATTTTTTTTTACCTACAATGGCCCTAGTACGTCGTCACACTAGTAACATGGATTATACATATATTTGTATTTTGCTTATATTTTGAAATAATTCCGCAATGCTGTCTTTACTTTTAAAGCATTAGCACACAACTACATGTTCCCATCAAAACAATTATTAGGCTAGTTGGGAAGGCACCCAAAATCTTTAGATAACCCTCCCGTAGAACAAAGCACAACAGTGTTTTTCATAATATCTTAGTTCTCCTACATATGAAATGGATTCCTGTATAAACATATTTTATTGCAAAAGTGGTTAAATTGACAGACACTGTGACCCACCCCATAAATTAAAAGAAGTGCAAAATAAAGCCAGGCCAAATGGTTGATGATACACCTGAACTCACTTATTATTTATTAATGAAAGCTCTGATTGATCCCAGATGTGGTGAGCAAAACTCAGTGCACGTCAATCCCACTGAAAAGGCACTGCGGTTCCCATCACTACACTGTCAGCGTGTGATGTTTCTGAGCTCTAGTGAAGCAGCCGCTTTCTGAAACAATGTGGCCTCAATGCATCCGTCTTCTCTGGCTGTCCAGCCTTTTCAAATGAGATTCCAGAGAAGTGCCTTTGGAAGATTGCTATGACGCCACACTGCCGTCTGATGCATCGCTCTCAGAACATGTTGCTTGAAAGCGTCTTCAGTTTAGGGTAGTTGTGCCGCTGATGCATCGGTCGTGGATGGAAACTGTCTCTCAGCTCATCAAAGCTAGAGCATGGACTCCCGTTCTCTTTTGTTTTTTGACCATACAGATGGAGGGCATATTTTCTCACCACAGGGCTTCTCTTCCAAGCTGTCAGATAATTCAAAGTTTGACATTTCTTGTAAAACAGCAAGGTGGGTTTTCAGCTTTGTACAAGTTGTCTTGCCTTTCCTATATACAAACTGCTTGCGTCGAGTCACAGCCTTGACCTTCCTCATCAATGATGTACGCAGATGGTTCCTTTGAAAGTTGCAGAAGAGCTTTCATGTTTCCAAACACTGTCAAAAACAGTCTGCATTGAAGAACAACTGACGAAATCACAGCTTTGTCTGGACATGTGTCTAGATTTATGTGGTCTTGAGCCCAACAACAGCAATAAGCAGTCCAGCAATAGAGGAGGGTTTCCAACAAATAAAACACATAAAGGATGCTTTGAAGCTGTGGTTTTCAGATCCTATTTTTCTGCTTTCTCTGGCATGAATGACAACAGAGTAAATTTGAGTATTAGCGCTGTTTTCGTATTTGAGTGCAACTGCTGTACATGAAGCTAAACATTTGAACAGATTTATCATTTAGGTAAAAATAAGACTGAAAGGAAACTTTATTATCAACAAGTCTGTCTTCTTCCGTCCCTCTTATTCTACCACCTCTGTTAGCCTCCCCCCTTCCTCCCTTAGTCGTATTTCCTGCCTCTCCTCCATTGTCTGTCCCTCTCTCTCCCTTTCCTTAGACACACTCATTTATTCTGTCCACTGCTGCTTTAATAGGCCATTATGCCGAGGGGTAGGGATTATTACAGAGTTACCCTCTAGGCTAATTGGGCTTGAGCCTGCGATTACATCAGCATTACTAGAATATACAGACACACAAACACAGACTTGCACACCCAAACACACGCTCCCTCCTTTGATTCTGTTATTAGTATCTCTCAGAAAGAAAGGCACACTGGCTCCTGGCTTCAATGACACAGTGGGAGCTCAGTAGACTTGTAATGAAATGCTTAGTCCCTCTTAATGGCAAATATACTGGGGAGAGACGTGCAGATGTGCACACACTAAGAAGGAGCGAGTGAGAGAGAGAAAACAGAGCTTCTTACAGAGACTACACAATCCAGTTTTCTTTTCCCAGTGGGGATAGACTGCTTATGAAGCTATTTAGCGACAGCTTATTCATACATATAATCAGGCATCTGCTGGAAGGTAAAACCACGCAGACTTACTCCACTGATCTGCAGCCTGCAGCACACCTCTCCTTGTGCTAATGCATGGAGACTTTGTTTATGGCACCATCCACTCAGGAGGCCCCACCAGGAGGCACACTTTGTGTCAATAATGTATCACTCTTTGATTTTTTTCTGATCTGTTATCCATGATGGGAAGAGTCTTCAGAGAAACTCTTTAGAGGTAGAATTAGTAGAATTTGTCGGCTGCTGTTTGTAATCACAACATTTAAATTTGGCCCCTTCTCTCCGGCTCAACGACATCACAAGCTCACGCCCCCAGACCGCGGTTTGGGTTACCGGCGCTTGTCTGCTTGGAGTTTCGCCTCGCTATATTTGCGTTTTTTCAGCGCTGTATCCACCATTCTTGTTACTTCCTCTTGGATGAGTGCTTACGATCTGGCACCTGGTCGCTACGTTTTTATAAAGGTTGATGCCCAGAAACGCCTCAAACACAGCAAAATAAGAAAATACAGGCAGTAGGCAGGGTCTCTACAAATACAAACACCACCACACACTTCTAGTGGGTCAGAAGTGCAACCAAAGTGCCAGAAAAAAATGTTGGCACAATACCAACATGATATATCAGCCTCGTATCGTGCTTGCAGAAACACATAATGCCACGTGTTTAACGTTGTGAAAGGATTGGTTAGGTTAAGGCAACAAAACTACTTGGTTAAGGTTAGAAAAGACATTTATGGTTTGTGTTGAAACAATAACCTAACAACCGTAACGTAACGAGCGTAAATGAATAACCGCCCCCTTAGCGGAGGTTCTTCTCTAACGTTTTACACTTGTTACATAATGTTACTGAACAAGCATAAAGTGACTTTAAGTATTACACGGGATACGATCTGTTGACCTTGTTTGACCCACCTACCAGCCTTCCACCAGCCCTTAGTGGAATTCCTCGCTTGTTATACTCGTTATTATACCATGTAACTTTCATACCACCTAACTTTAATTAATAGTCGCTCGATATACTACGATCCGTGTATCCGTGGATTGCACGTACAATGCCAAAACATTTTCCTGGTGACCTTGTCGAAATATAAACCATATTAGCTTAAGATGGATCAATTAATGATGTAACCATATATATCTTTTATATATTTTTTTTCTTTTTGACCCTCAGTAATTGTTGTTGTACTATTTAAAGCCTCATTAACCAATATTTTATTTTGTTTATGTTAATATAGAATCAAATGACTCACTTTAAAGTAAGTCATTTGAGTGAGTTGCATGCACTATTGTTTCCACTAAGAATGAGCTTCCTAGTTTGCAACATTTCATTTTTGATTTGCTTGAGATGGTATTACTGAGAGCCTAATTTAGAGACAAACATATAACAAGCCAATGTGACCCAGATATTTGTTTTTCTCAGGAGTTAGCGGATCAAGCAAAGGCAAAAATGCAAATTAATGTTAGTACATCGACTCCGATAGGATGCCCATGTTGCTCTGTTTCTACTCCCGGTGTGTCAGTAATGCTAGACAATTGTTTGTGCTAACACAAGTAGAATATATCCGGGCTCATAGATGTGTTTGCTCTGGGGTCTGCTTTTGTTTGTGGTGGTGTGTCATGTGTATATATTGTAAGAGGGGGATATTTAGGTCTGGACCAAAGGGATAATTCATCAACCTTTTTTATGCGTGACTGAGCACTACCCTCAGACTACTAGATTGTAATTTCCGAAGGGTTTTCCACAAAACCCAAGTGAATCAGCAGGTGCAGTATAAAAAGGGAGGGTGGGTAAAGGATGAAGAGATGGCGAATAAAAGCTTCATGTCTCTGATGTCGTGAAAATCACCTGAATATCTCTTCATAACCTCATTCTGTCCACGGTGGGTCCCAGGTCATTAAAGTTAATTTCTCTCCCCGATTAGAGACAGAGCGACAGGTACAGTGGATCTCACATGCTCTACTATGCATACACACATGTTCAAAAATGTGTGTGCGAGTCTACGGATGTGTGGTCTTGTATGTGTGTGTGTGTGTGAGAGAGAGAGCCCGAGGCTGTTTGTGACCTGCGGAAACATGCTCTTCTCTCCTTTGAGAAAACTTCTATCATTTCATCCACTTCCTCCTCTCAAGCAGAGAGACAGGATGAAACTAAAGGGAAGACGAGGCCTTTGAGAGAACGCTCTCGATTAGACTGTGGGGGTCTATTTAACGGTATATGTGTGTGTGTGTGTGTGTGTGTGTGTGTGTGTGTTGCGTGTGCATTAATAGAGAGTACTTAGTTGTGATTCCTGCGGGGACTCTGATCTAATTTTCCCATCACTTTGCTTTTACTTACTCATTAACTCTCTTCTCTTCTTTTTTGCTCTCATCACTCATTGTTAGAATCATACAACAGCTTGGTTTGAGCGAGGCTGGAAAATGTTGCATTGATGGCCATACAGAAGGACCAAAGCATGCTTTCATGTGCCCAAATATAAATCAAACCCCTATTTTCCACATTACCTACCATGAAATGATCCAATAAACCAGCGCCAGTGAAAAATGCTGCTTCTGTACCTGGTACAGATAGCTGGTGATTGGTATTTGTCTTTGAGTATGTGTTTTGAAGATGTAATTCTTTGATCACCCTCTTAATTATCGAATTATTGGGCACCAGCTTTGTTTCCATGGAAACAATACTCCACTGTCTCCAGTGCTTTTTGCAGAGACAGGGACGTCTAATTTCCTAAGAGGCTCTAATGCAGGGGTGCACACACTTTTTCAGCATGCGAGCTACTTATAAAATGACCAAGTCAAAATGATCTACCTACTATAAAAATGCAAAACATATATTTATTTATAAATATATTGAGTATTCTTTATATGTACAATATATGTTGGTGTACCTTGCATAACTGCATGAACCCATATTGTACAATATAACTGTAAATTTGTTGTCATTACCTTACTCTGATGACTTGCACTGAATGGAATCAGCCAGGGATGCATAGTCCGGACAGTAGCTGCTGATAGCCAGCCTCAAGCACACTTCCAAATGATCATCAGTCAAGGTGGAACGGCATTTGGACTTAATAATCTTCATGTGGGAAAAGGCTGACTCGCATAAATAAGTGGAGCCGAATAATGCAGTCAAGGAGGTAGCACATTTCCTCATGTTGAGGTACTTTTCCTCTGTGAGTAAGTTCCAGAACTGTCCATGAGCCCTGGACTTAAGCTGAATGTCAGCTTGTAGTGTCAAAATCTCATCCTCCACTCCAGATGAGTTCAGGTGAAACAGTGTTGCAATTTGTTGGCTGACGTCTATTTTATAAAAAAAAAAAAAAAATGTAATTATTATTTATTTATTTATTTATTTATTTTTTTAATGCCATGCGATCTACCCACACTACCTTTGCGATCGACCGGTAGATCGCGATCGACGTATTGGGCACCCCTGCTCTAATGCAACAAAGTGAGGAAATATGTTTCCGTACTCCTGTTGGTTGTCAAAGAAGACAAAGGCAGTGTACATAGTGATAATTAATGTTGATGAATTAAATATGTTATAGCTTCAAGACAACATGAAAATAGGATTTAGCTCTCTGCACATCCTCTTATGCTTTTAGACAGTGACAAGTAACAAGATAATCATAAATGCAGTTGAGGCAAATTTGGAAATGCTTGTTCCTAGAAGAAAATATCATGTTTATTCCCCACTCCTTCACATTGTACTGCTGTCATCATTCAGTCCAGAAGCAAAATAGTACCATTATGTCCAACATTTCATGCTGTCATCGCTTTTTAAATTTCCTTTTCAATACTTTTATACATCTCTTGTACTGTATCACTTGAGGGTTATTATCACAAATATTCGTTATTCATTCATATTAGCAGCGCGAATACACTAAAGGATTGCACGGCTTTTTCGGATGCTGAACCTGCAGAAAGTAAGACAAAAAATAACTGTGTGATTCTCAAAGCACCCGCAAAAGGTTGAAATGCACCCCTAGCTGCGCTGCAAAGCAAATAGCAAATTGCGTCTCGGTAATCCTGTGCTATTTGCGCATATTTAAATGAGGTAATATGCATACATTTAGCCCAAAATCTGCCCCTTTCTATGCAAATGCAGTGATCATGGCAGCAGTGATTTTAGCCAGGCAAAGGCATCGTCATACTCCGCTCAAACTCTTACATCTCCTACATGAGATACATTAGAAAAAAAAAAGAAGCAAGATATGAGGTTATGTAAACGAATAAACAAATTATTTCTTCCGTCTCCCTCCGCAATAAAAAGTGCAAATTGCACTCAGCTGCAAAACTGTATGGGCGTGTTTGCACTGGAACATCATTACCGTATCATCTTTTGCGAACTGGACCTTTAGACGGGGCAGATAGAGGTGGCAAATGATGCGCAATTCATGGTGCTATCAGCGGTCGCAATCCATTCGTGAATTCGCCCAATGTATTATGTCTTTCCCCTCTCTAACAGTTTTATAAAACAGGTATGTGCTATGCAACAATAACTCTTTTATCTGCTTTGCTCTCGATCTGTTTTGCATGTTTTGCATATTTTGCATTTTTTTTTTTACTTTTCTCTAAATCGGCCTATTTGATACCACTACGGCACTGTGTCATCCCGCAAAACCCTTGTCAGTCAGAGGCAAGGCTCATTGCAAAATAAGTCAAAGCCACAGGCGGCATAAACCGTTTGATTCAGCCACCTCTAAAGCCGAAATATGTTAAAATTGTGTGAGTGTTTATGTGTTCTTTCACGGCTGCGTTCACACTCATCAACTTAGCCAGAAGTAATAACATCAGTTCCTCTGAGATGCAGAATAACTATCAGTCACACACGCACAAGGTTACTTGCACAGTCCGAATAGGAAGCATAAGGCATTACAATAATAGAAAGGCCTGAGGCACAGATTTGTGGGGAAAAAACACACAAAAGCCACCCCCGATTATAATGTTATATTGTTTCATTCCCCCCCCCCCCCGAGTGTTTGTGTGCATTTGTGTTTGTGTTTGTGTGTGTAGGCAAGGCTTAATATGTTGTATTCTCAGGCTTTGTGTGGTTGGCACATTGCCATCCGTTAAGGCGTGCAAAGATCTGCAAACTACCTCGGAGGACCGAATATTTAGGAGTGGAGGAGAAGGGGGGGAGGATAAATTCATGAATGCCAGAGGGCCCCATAAATTTATAGCAGACAAAATTAATTTATACTGTACATACAGGATCAATATGTTATAGAAACAGTTGGAAGGAAGAGGAGAGGAGAGGAGAGGAGAAAAACGATGAGAAAAGGAGAAGAGGAGTAGTAGGGACGAGAGAGGATGGGAGGAGAAAGGAAAGTAAGCAGGGAGAGGAGCAGAGTGGTAATGTTACAGAAATGATATCCACACTGGGCAGCTTTATAAGGATTTGTTGCACTGTGATGTGATATTCACAACATGTGCCCAGGGAGTTGAGACAACGAACAAAAACATTCAGGAGCAGCCATAAATAATGTTTCTTCCCCATGTGTAATGGGATAATATGATAATTGTGGCATATTACTTTCTAATATCTATGTAATCAGTTTCTACCTCTGAGAATTTGATCAGTATTCACCTGGCCACTTCCTATCGACTATAATAACCCCCACTGCTATTTTCCATTATATCAAGGGGACTCATCATTAACTGAGCCCATTATGTATTTAGTAGTTTATGAAGTAGTGACCATTTTACTTACTTTGTTTAAGATCCCGTTAAACATATCTGGGGTTGTACAGTTCTCAGTTTATACGATATATGATACAGATATTTAACAATCTACAGTAGTATTGATTCATGTATTACTTTAGAATTACTGCAATAAAATTGAACTCAATTTGGCCCTCGCTCCTTTTATACATTTTTCTCTCCCTCTTTCTCACCGTTGCCCTTGTGTACTGTTGATGCTGACATGTCATCCCGAATTATTATCTTGTTTCATTTTGTAAAAAAAAAAGAAAGAAAAAATATTATTTTTTTATGTACGTATTTAGCTCTCCCTCACTCTTAATATGGGATCAGTCTGATGCTACTGCCTGCCATCCATCATTGATCCCTCGTGGCAAATATAGCTGAAATCAATAGAAACTACTGCAGTACCCGTTTCAAAATGTGCCTGTTCGGAACGGGCAATTGCTTGGCCTCAGGTATTGCTGCTTGCAGGTTTCGTGAGAACCACTCATCCTAACAACTTAACACTCAACACTACGCTTCCCTGGGTCCTGAGAAATACACCTGCCATCACATAGTTGCATCCCTTAGCAATGCTGGAGTATACCTGTCATTTGGATGTAAAAGCTCAGACAAACATCGACGGAGAGCGAGCTCTACCCAGGTTTGTCGAGAAAATCGAAGGACAGACAGACAGAGATTCCTTCCATTTTTGGTTAGACTAGTGCAGTGCCTGTTTGGGTTGTGGCTGATGGAGAGCGTACCTATTCAGAACGGACCGATTGCTTGCTGCTTGCGGCATTCCCGAGAACCGCTGATAGCTCGTTGACTCCAGGGAAGTGAAGAAGTGTTCGGTTGTGACGTTAGTATATCCAGCATCCAGCAGCTAACGTGAACCGCAGCCTGTGACGGTCCGCTGCTGACGGCATGCTCGACTCAGTCCGCAGAAACCCACCCCCGCTGCTGCACAACGTGTCGCGTGTCCAAATTGCACCAACTTCCGACACTAAACGTCCGTGGGTCCCCAGCAATAAACCTGCCAAGTGGGAAGTAGATCGGATGAACAGTTCTCAAGATATGCAAAGGACACACACACATACAGACAGACAGAGATTCCATGCTTTATACTGTAGTTAGATGCAATACCTACACATAGACATAAAAACACAAATACACACACTCCTCTTTGAAACCAGAAGGATATCACTCGCTTTCTAACATCATAATACCACTAATCCTCTCGGGGCCCTAACACACTGTATTCTAGATAAAGCTCAAGCAATGCCCATGACCTCAAATTAGAAACTATGGGTGACAAATAGCTATAAATGTATCCAGATCCAAGAAATGGCTTGGTCTCAATTACTCTGTTTAACACCTGTAGTATCTCTGTGTTTTATATGTTAAGCTGTTAATCTTATTGATGCAAACTACTTACCTAAAATGTAGTCTTATCTAGTGCTTTATTTCACTCTGATAATGAGAAACATGATGAACGCCATCTATTTACCACAGGTATACTGATCACAGCTTAACGCAAAGGTCTGACTGGGTAGCTGTAACTAGCTACTTAAACCTGTCGCTGTATGAATTGAGTCATTCAATAAAACATGTTAAATGCAAAGCACATCCACACACTATGACATAGATGTAGGGCTGTCGCGGTGAAGGAATTTCCACTGCGGTAACAATGCTTGGCTCAACAGCGCGATATTATTGGTTTTTTTTTCTTCATTTATCCTGATTATAGTGCTATATAAATAAGCTTTATTGTAAGGCTATTTTTGGGTATATTGTTGTTTTTTTTAAAGACAAAGATGACAGTTTTTAAAACTAATTAAATACTTGTTTATTGTTATATGCAGAAGACAGAAGGGCAATAAGGCTCAGCTTTTTATCAGCTGAGACGCTTTGGTTGCGTCTGGTTGCTATGATACGGAATATCCGCAGAAGTAAAAATGTCAGCACAGGGTGGAGTAGTTGGTCTGGATGAAGGGAAGTCTGAAGCACGTAGGGGGAGAGGACAGACCCACCGGTCTATGTGAATTAATTTTTCTTCCATTGTTGTTCAGCACTTGTAGCCTACATGTAGGATGTGGCGGTTGGTTTTCGTGGTATTTTTCATGCCTCTGCACCATTTTGATTGGACGGCTGGGTAAAAATTGACCGTGACGAGCGCAGCATTTTACCCAAAGGTGAACATTTTTCAGCTCTCTGCGACCAGAAAAAAAAAACACCATATGTGCAACGCTCAGCGCCTCGTCACGCTGCTGGCATTTACTCATACTCTTCACTGTTTTGGTACACTTTGGACTTCACTGTGTTGGTACACTTGGGACCTCACTTTGTTGGTGTACTTGGGATTCCACTCTGTTGGTGCACTTGGGACTTCACTTTGTTGGTACACTTGGGACTACACTTTGTTGGTACACTTTGGATTCCACTGTGTTGGTGTACTTTGGACTTCACTGTTTGGAGAATGTCATGTGACACCATGTGTCAATACTGTATGCTCATGTAGTGTCTATGTGTTTTTGCATGTGTGCAGGACACAGACAATTTCAGTAATTCAGGTTAATGAATATATTGACTTTACTTAGTTATTAATATTCCCAGCTATAATTCATAGGTAATATTGTGTTTTAACATATGGTTCCATCTTCTCATTGGTCCTGCAGCTCACTGTCCAGTTTCACCTATAACTCTAAATTCTAGACTAGGTTCGGTTGTATTTATACCATTAAACTTGGCCTATTACTATACCCAATTACTCTACCTGTTTTATTGAGGATTAGAAAATCTTAAGTCTTACTGATTATCCTTGTATTGCATTGAGATGAAATGCTTTTTAACCATGCTGTCAGTCGATTACTGACCATGTATGCATGTGATATGATTACTATCTTTGTTGTATGGCCGGGCTCAGGTTAAACCCTTTGTAAAATATGAACAAATACATACAGAGAATTAATGCAATAGAACTTTCTTGTATCATTCAGTTTTACTAGTTGGATTTTCCATCGTGAAATGTTGACAAATGGCTGATATTTTCCTTGCTCTGAATTCCATAGCTGTTTGCATTATTAATCCTGCAAACACTTTGTCATTTCATTCTGTCTTGAATACACCAGTGAGTAATTCAACTTAATTGTCTTGTGCACTGTATTGACTGGGTCACAGACTGTAAGGCAAATCAGTTCCGAGTTGTGGTTCTTAAATCCTAACTTTCTCTTTTTTATTATTTAAAATTGTTTATGTCAGTATTTGTGAAAAGTCAATGGGTATCACTCAAAAATGTGACACATAAATATGCTGTTGCAAAGGCTTAATTAATTTGGATAGTGTGAGGCAAGGCCCACATTTACATGCACACTAATGCTTGATGTGGTTAATTTATTTATTTTAGAATATTGCAATTAAGACATGTTTTATTCAAACAACCTAAAGTAATTAGGTTACTTGGATTGGCTTTATCAGTGGAGGGTTGCTTAGAAATACACCCAAGACGCGGCACTCCAAGTAAGCTTGTCCATTGGAGTTTTCATAATTGTAGGACATTGACACATCACAATGTTCATTGTTAATCGTTACACCTATAGCCTTTGTTTTCACACCTGATGTCTCAATATCGAATAAATGGTGTAAAAAAAAACGTATTCTTCCTTTCATGACAGCAGCCAGTTAATGACAGTATAGCTTTGTGGTTATCATGCTCATTAGTTTATTTATTAAGTGATTGTAGCATACAAGAGTCAACTTCTTTCATCTTTGTATATACAGTAAATGATCAAATTGAGATAACCAAGGACAATATCCACAAAGTATGTGAATGAGATGTAGTGTAATAGACAACTGGAAAGTGCAGAAATCCTCAAGACCTTGGTGACGATCCGATTATATCTGAAAATCACAGAGGGAACAGCAGGAAACCACTGAAGGTGTTCAAGGTGCTACCATCATCATAAAGCCCACAGTTTTGGTGTAGACGCATATGGACCAGACCTCCTTGTTCCAGCTGTAGAATTAATGCATTTGAAAATAAAGTATGACCAAGAGCTTTCTCAGAATTATGCAAAATCCTCTGACTACCATGGTATAAATTCACTGCCATCCACTCGTCTTTCTTGTTGTTGAAGGCAGTGAATCTGAAATAGTAGACTCCTTTGACAGGTGCTGTGAAGATACCTGCAACAGTAGAAGATCAGAGATGTCAGCTTCGTCTGTCTGTTAGGCAATATTAAGAAGTCTATGGTAATGCATACCTGTAATTGGGTTGTAAGCCCCGCCAATGTTTGTGAAGACTCTGGTGTAGACGAGTGGAGTTTCTGTATTGAATGGTCCAATCTTTCCTGAAGTGGACAAACCAGCAGAGAAAGCCAGCTTCGGAGTGTCTGTAAACACCGGATGGAGACATTCAACAAAGGCACAAGATGCTGAAATTTGGTTATTTTCTTTATAGCATAGTATATAAGCAAATGGTTAGTTTCAAGGGAAAGCCATACAAGTTTAAAGTCTCTTATCAAAATACCTGCAATTTTGCTTTGCAACTCAACCAATGTGTTCCTGGTGAGCTGCAGTTCAGTCTTAGAAATATCCAGCTCTTCCCTGAGAGCTGTCACCTCCTTCTTCTGCTCCTGCACCTCCTTCTCACTGGTTGTCACTCTGGAAACCAGGGCTGCCAGTTCTGCTGCTTGTACTAGAAGCACAAAAGCCAATCATTTCTCAACTGCTCTTTCACGATTAGTTTTACCAAGTCTGTGATTTTGATAATTGCATACAAGAAATCAGTCTCTCAGCCTCCTCCACTTTTGTCTACTGGAGCTGCTGTTAAGTCTTAGTCGCTTCCAGCTCCACTGCAATCGCTTTGTTTTCAGTGGCTGTCAGTCTGGTGCTCATCACTGAAATACCATAGAGACTGAAGATGAAGTTCTTTTAAGTAAGGCTGTCTAAAGTAGCGTTTTACGACATCTTTATAGAAATACATTTCTGGTTTGTTGTTGTCTATTGCTCCTGATATAGCCCCATATTCAACTTATACCCAGTCCACAAAAGCCTTTTTTATTGACTTTTCTAATCTCCTGGTGTCTGGTATTAGTTTTGTTTTTGTTTTTTCTGGGAAAAGTGTACGCAGTAGATTGCAACAGGCTTTACATCACAGCAGATTAGGACTGTTAGCATGAGTTTGTTGTTTTTAATCTCTGAAATATTTCATTTAGAATTGACAATAATTAATATTAATATTGATTCATTTTCTGATTATATACTGAATTCATATTGAAATGACTGTGTTTATATTTACGTCCATTCTCACAAGTAATGATTGGATTAACTTTACCTGGGTTCAGCCTAATCTAGAGCTAAAACACTTAGGCAATTGATGGATTAGTCGATCGACAGAAAATTAATCTGCAACAATTGTGCAAATTGTTTAATCTTGTAAGTATTTTTGAAGCGAAAATACCAAAAAATCAGCAGTTCTGGCTTTTCAAATGTGTATATTTCCCTGGTTTAAGTCGTGATTGACATATTTCACCATTTTCTGACAATTTACTGACCAAATGATTGACATATTAATAATCATTGCATCTCCAGCGTCAACATCACAGATGTTGTCGATATACTTACCCGTGTTCTCTTTCTCTAGACCAGCCACTTTGTCTCTCAGGGTTTGCAGTTCAGCCTTGATATCCACCATCATGTGGAGATCTCTCAGCTCATCCCAGATATCCCTCTTAGTCTGACAACTCGTCTGTAAACCTTGGTCAGCTCCTCCGATCTCTTCCTCAGCTGAGGTCCCAGACAGACAGAGCAGCAACACCAGCAGCAGAGTGCCCCTCATTGTAAAACCTCACCTCTCCTGAAATATCTCTAAGAAATCAAATGGAATCTAATTTTTTTAGTGTACGTGTACTTGCTGCAGGTGTTGTGAGCAATGGCAGTCAAAGAAAACTCACTGATTATTTATCTTGTGCAGAGTTGGCACAAGAATGCCATCCCTGACCATATTTAGGAAGGTTGGCTGATGCAATGACCAGCTGTTTATTCAAGAATGACACAGCAGAAAATGACTTAAAAGGATAAAGCACCCACAAAGAATAATTTAACATGTAGTTGTGTTTATTACATTATGACACTTATATTGGACATAAGTAGTGCTTTTCTCATAAACATTAGGGGTGGGAGAAAAATTGATTCACCTATGTATCGCGTTTTTTTTTCTTTTTTACGATTTTGAAATAGATTTTTTAATGTCAGAATCGATACATTTGCATCATTTGAGTCTATGTGGAGGTAGAAGGAAGTTACCGCTTTTATTGTTGTAGTCTGAGTAACGTGACGTCATATCCGTTCCGTATCTGTCAACCAAAACAAACTGCAGAAAGTAGAAAATGACGGAGGGTCTGCGTGGATAAGACATACACCCTCACATTTGAAATCCAAAGTGGTAAACATTACACATAGAGTTAAGTATGGAAACACTTTGGGTTTCACACATTGCCAGGAAAAGCAGAGCTAGACATTATGGCTAAAGCTGCATGCTATAAAGAGAACGGAGCTGATGGGAGAACTACGGAGAGGTTGAGACGGACTTGGCGAAGTTAGCGGAAGTATGCACGTGTGACTATGTCAAGTTTTCAAAATAAGGTGTTAACAAAGGGAACTGTATATACAAAAAAATACATATGTGGAAATAAGATTGATTGGATTATATTCACCAGAAGTATAAAATAAAAGTCCCTAGAAGTGTATGATTCAACTTCTTCCCACAGTCTAGTGTTAAAAAATTTAATATAAATTTATACCCAATTACTGTACCTGTTTTATTGAGGATTAGAAAATCTTAAGTCTTACTGATTATCCTTGTATTGCATTGAGATGAAATGCTTTTTAACCATGCTGTCAGTCGATTACTGACCATGTATGCATGTGATATGATTACTATCTTTGTTGTATGGCCTGGCTCAGGTTAAACCCTTTGTAAAATATGAACAAATACATACAGAGAATTAATGCAATAGAACTTTCTTGTATCATTCAGTTTTACTAGTTGGATTTTCCATCGTGAAATGTTGACAAATGGCTGATATTTTCCTTGCTCTGAATTCCATAGCTGTTTCCATTATTAATCCTGCAAACACTTTGTCATTTCATTCTGTCTTGAATACACCAGTGAGTAATTCAACTTAATTGTCTTGTGCACTGTATTGACTGGGTCACAGACTGTAAGGCAAATCAGTTCCGAGTTGTGGTTCTTAAATCCTAACTTTCTCTTTTTTATTATTTAAAATTGTTTATGTCAGTATTTGTGAAAAGTCAATGGGTATCACTCAAAAATGTGACACATAAATATGCTGTTGCAAAGGCTTAATTAATTTGGATAGTGTGAGGCAAGGCCCACATTTACATGCACACTAATGCTTGATGTGGTTAATTTATTTATTTTAGAATATTGCAATTAAGACATGTTTTATTCAAACAACCTAAAGTAATTAGGTTACTTGGATTGGCTTTATCAGTGGAGGGTTGCTTAGAAATACACCCAAGACGCGACACTCCAAGTAAGCTTGTCCATTGGAGTTTTCATAATTGTAGGACATTGACACATCACAATGTTCATTGTTAATCGTTACACCTATAGCCTTTGTTTTCACACCTGATGTCTCAATATTGAATAAATGGTGCAAAAAAAAGTATTCTTCCTTTCATGACAGCAGCCAGTTAATGACAGTATAGCTTTGTGGTTATCATGCTCATTAGTTTATTTATTAAGTGATTGTAGCATACAAGAGTCAACTTCTTTCATCTTTGTATATACAGTAAATGATCAAATTGAGATAACCAAGGACAATATCCACAAAGTATGTGAATGAGATGTAGTGTAATAGACAACTGGAAAGTGCAGAAATCTTCAAAACCTTGGTGACGATCCGATTATATCTGAAAATCACAGAGGGAATAGCAGGAAACCACTGAAAGTGTTCAAGGAGTTACGATCATCATAAAGCCCACAGTTTTGGTGTAGACGCATATGGACCAGACCTCCTTGTTCCAGCTGAAGAATTAATGCATTTGAAAATAAAGTATGACCAAGAGCTTTCTCAGAATTATGCAAAATCCTCTGACTATCATGGTATAAATTTACTGCCATCCACTCGTCTTTCTTGTTGTTGAAGGAAGTGAATCTGAAATAGTAGACTCCTTTGACAGGTGCTGTGAAGATACCTGCAACAGTAGAAGATCAGAGATGTCAGCTTCGTCTGTCTGTTAGGCAATATTAAGAAGTTTATGGTAATGCATACCTGTAATTGGGTTGTAAGCCCCGCCAATGTTTGTGAAGACTCTGGTGTAGACGAGTGGAGTTTCCGTATTGAATGGTCCAATCTTTCCTGAAGTGGACAAACCAGCAGAGAAAGCCAGCTTCGGAGTGTCTGTAAACACCGGATGGAGACATTCAACAAAGGCACAAGATGCTGAAATTTGGTTATTTTCTTTATAGCATAGTATATAAGCAAATGGTTAGTTTCAAGGGAAAGCCATACAAGTTTAAAGTCTCTTATCAAAATACCTGCAATTTTGCTTTGCAACTCAACCAATGTGTTCCCGGTGAGCTGCAGTTCAGTCTTAGAAATATCCAGCTCTTCCCTGAGAGCTGTCACCTCCTTCTTCTGCTCCTGCACCTCCTTCTCACTGGTTGTCACTCTGGAAACCAGGGCTGCCAGTTCTGCTGCTTGTACTAGAAGCACAAAAGCCAATCATTTCTCAACTGCTCTTTCACGATTAGTTTTACCAAGTCTGTGATTTTGATAATTGCATACAAGAAATCAGTCTCTCAGCCTCCTCCACTTTTGTCTACTGGAGCTGCTGTTAAGTCTTAGTCGCTTCCAGCTCCACTGCAATCGCTTTGTTTTCAGTGGCTGTCAGTCTGGTGCTCATCACTGAAATACCATAGAGACTGAAGATGAAGTTCTTTTAAGTAAGGCTGTCTAAAGTAGCGTTTTACGACATCTTTATAGAAATACATTTCTGGTTTGTTGTTGTCTATTGCTCCTGATATAGCACCATATTCAACTTATACCCAGTCCACAAAAGCCTTTTTTATTGACTTTTCTAATCTCCTGGTGTCTGGTATTAGTTTTGTTTTTGTTTTTTCTGGGAAAAGTGTACGCAGTAGATTGCAACAGGCTTTACATCACAGCAGATTAGGACTGTTAGCATGAGTTTGTTGTTTTTAATCTCTGAAATATTTCATTTAAAATTGACAATAATTAATAATAATATTGATTCATTTTCTGATTATATACTGAATTCATATTGAAATTACTGTGTTTATATTTACGTCCATTCTCACAAGTAATGATTGGATTAACTTTACCTGGGTTTAGCCTAATCTAGAGCTAAAACACTTAGGCAATTGATGGATTAGTCGATCGACAGAAAATTAATCTGCAACAATTGTGCAAATTTTTTAATCTTGTAAGTATTTTTGAAGCGAAAATACCAAAAAATCAGCAGTTCTGGCTTTTCAAATGTGTATATTTCCCTGGTTTAAGTCTTGATTGACATATTTCACCATTTTCTGACAATTTACTGACCAAATGATTGACAGATTAATAATCATTGCATCTCCAGCGTCAACAACATCACAGATGTTGTCGATATACTTACCCGTGTTCTCTTTCTCTAGACCAGCCACTTTGTCTCTCTGGGTTTGCAGTTCAGCCTTGGTATTCCTCAGTTCCACCTTTTGCTCCACCACCATGTCTCTCAGATCTCTCAGCTCATCCCAGATATCCCTCTTAGTCTGGCCACTCGTCTGTAAACCTTGGTCAGCTCCTCCGCTCTCTTCCTCAGCTGAGGTCCCAGACAGACAGAGCAGCAACACCAGCAGCAGAGTGCCCCTCATTATAAAACCTCAACTCTCCAGAAATACCTCTAAGAAATCAAATGGAATCTGATTTTTTTTAGTGTACATGTACTTGCTGCAGGTGTTGTGAGCAATGGCAGTCAAAGAAAACTCACTTAGTATCTATCTTGTGCAGAGTTGGCACAAGAATGCCATCCCTGACCATATTTAGGAAGGTTGGCTGATGCAATGACCAGCTGTTTATACAAGAATGACTGCACATGTCGACACAGCAGAAAATGACTTAAAAGGATAAAGCACCCACAAAGAATGATTTAACATGTAGTTGTGTTTATTACATTATGACACTTATATTGGACATAAGCAGTGCTTTTCTCATAAACATTAGGGGTGGGAGAAAAAATTTATTCACCTATGTATTACGATTTTTTTTTTTTACGATTTCTAAATAGATTTTTTTTAATGCCAGAATCGATATAAACTGGGGAAAAAAAGTTTGTAAACTTGTGTTTGGTGGATTATTTCTCTGTTGTTACAATGCTAATTGGCATTGAATTTTACATCGTTGGAAAGCCTGTTTATTTACCTTCGCAATGATGTCCAACTTGTAAGGATCATGTATTTGTGGGATGAGCAGCACAGCTGATTATGTGGGTAGCGCCCAAGAAAAATTGTCAAAATCCTCTGCCAATGGTAAACAGTGTATTCTCATAAGGCTACCATGAAGCCTGCAATGACTGCCCTTCACCGTGAGGCCCGTTTGCGCTGGTGTCGACAACACAGACAATGGTACCTGAACATGTGGGGGAATGTCATGTTCAGTGATGAGTCCAGGTTCTGTCTGCGAAAGTTGGATGGCAAGGTCAAAGTATGGAGACGACGCGGAGAACGCTATGCTGATTGTTGCACCGATCGAGTAACAGCTTTTGGTGGTGGCTGTGTCATGGTGTGGGGCGGCATCTCCCTCACTGGCAAAACAAGGCTTGTCATCATTGAAGGCCATCTCAATGCAGTGAGATATCGGGATGGGATTCTGCAGCCAGTGGCGATCCCATATCTCCACAATCTGTGCCCTAACTTCATCCTCCAAGAAACAACGCTCACCCCCACAGAGCCAGGGTTATCACAGACTACCTCCACAATGTAGGAGTAGAGAGAATGAAACGGCCTGCAAGAGTCCAGTCCTCAACCCAATTCAACACTTGTGAGATCAGCTTGGGCGTGCTGTACGTGTTAGAGTGACCAACACAACCATGCTGGCTGACCTGCAACGAATCCTGGTTGAGGAATGGAACGCCATCCCACAGCAACGTGTGACCAGGTTGGTGACCAGCATGAGGAGGAGGTGCCAGGCTGTTGTGGCTGCGTATGGATCTTCCACTCGCTACTGAGGCTCCTGACGGTGTATTAAATGAATAAAGTGTAAAATAGCCAATATGTCTTGTTTGTTCCTTGTTACTGATAGAGAGTTCAATCATCCAATCCACCAAACAACTCAAAACAAGAGTCAATGCCAACAGGAGAATACACTGTTTACCATTGGCAGAGCATTTTGGCAAATTTTTCTTGGGCGCTACCCACATCGTCAGCTGTGCTGCTCATCCCACAAATGCATGATCCTTACAAGTTGGACATCATTGTGAAGGTATATAAACAGGCTTTTCAACGATGTAAAATACAATGCCAATTAGCATTGTAACAACAGAGAAATAATCCACCAAACACAAGTTTCCGACCTTTTTTTTCCAGTATATTTGCATCATTTGAGTCTATGTGGAGGTATAAGGAAGTTACCGCTTTTGTTGTTGTATTCTGAGTAACGTGACGTCATATCCGTTCCATATCTGTCAACCAAAACAAACTGCGGAAAGTAGAAAATGACGGAGGGTCTGCGTGGATAAGACATACACCCTCACATTTTAAATCCAAAGAGATAAACACTACACATACAGTTAAGTATGGAAAAACATCACGGCTAAAGCTGCATGCTAACTCTGTCACGGACAGGAAACGTTATCGTATTGCGGTAACATGCAGTCAAGCCAGCTGCCACACGCATCTCTGTGGTCAAATCGGCCGATGCTACAACTGTAGAGCACCCATATACTGACGTTTATGTTAAATGCATTCAAACAGCCCCGATGGAGCTGAATATGGATGTATAAAGAGAACGGAGCTGATGGGAGAACTACGGAGAGGTAGAGACAGACTTGTCGACGTAAGCGGAAGTATACACTTGTGACTACGTCAAATTTTCAAAATAAGGTGTTAACAAAGGGAACTGTATTATACAAAACACATATGTGGAAATAAGATTGAGTGGATTATATACACCAGAAGTATAAAATAAAAGTCCCATAGAAGTGTATGATTTAAATTCTTCCCGTGGGCTAGTGTTAAAAAATTTATATTGTAATATCGAATCGCAATACTTAAAAATTGCAATACATATTGAATCGGCACCCAAATCGGGAGATAGGTGTATCGTCCCAGTCCTAATAAACATCATCACTTATCTTGTTTATGCAGATGGTCAGTAGCTTTCAAAATGTAACCAATTGAATCGATGCCTCTGTTGACATAAATAATGAATGGCTCTCTATTAGATGACAGTATCTTTAAAAAAAAAAGAGGCATTTTTCTGAACAAAATGCCATGAGGATATCTGGGTCAAATGTTATTAAAAAATCTAAAATGATGTAATTACTGTAGGTCCACATTTCATTGTTTATTACGTGAAAGCATTCTCATCCTTCCAGTTGTTTTAATGGGTTATTTTTCAGTTCTTGCCTCAGTTTAGTGGCTTTTTTCTTTCTAATGAGTATTCAAAGTGAGGATATGGGACGACGGGAGTGAACCCACAGTGCAATTTCTTCATTTTTATTACTTTCAAAACAAAAACAGAGCAAAGTGACCGGTCAGCCTTCCACCTTTATATCAGGCCCATGCATATGAATGACAACTCTAAAAGAAGCCCTGAAACGGTCCTATCTAGTCAAATCAGAAATTCCTTCTTCTAGTCTCCTTCATTATCTGTGCTCTTTTTATCCGTGGCAGACAGCCGCCATGTGTGTAATTTGAGCCTTTGTGTTGGCGTGTGTGACAGAAAGAGAGCGTGAGAGCTAGTGCACCTCATATTTGTGTGTGTGTGTGAGATTCTTTGTGTGTCCGTGCAGCTGTGAGCGTGAAGATTCAATAACACCGCTATCACTGAGAAGCTAATCATTCACAGCTATTGCAGGTGATGTAAAACAGATGAGGGCACACAAGGTTACACAGTATCTATTTTCCATTACATTCAAGAGGTTATAGAGAGGGACGGGACGGAGCAGAGAGCTTAATAGTGATTACATCAAACCAATATAATGTCAGAAATGGGATTGCCAGTAAAGGAGCACATCAAGGTCTCTTTCTACCAGCACTGACTTTTCTGATGTCATTCAGACAAAGCAGACGCCGTCCTCTAATTTTCCGTCATTATTACTTTTCAGTTCATGACTTCCCAACATCATCGTTGTATTTTATTCTCTGCCAGAGCTAGTGGAAATATTCATGCATAATCGCATTCATATTTGTACTGTCGTGTGTGTTGCATGTGTGTGTTTGTGCTGTATTTACCCAGCATTGCCCTGAACAAGGCCACAGCGGTCACACCCCCTCAGCAGGTGGCTATCTTGGCTCTTAGTTCCTTTGGCCGCTGTCATGATCTCACACACACACACACACACACACACACACACACACACATACGCATAGTCACCCTGCTGATGGAGATTAATTAGTGCAGACTCCCTACTGATGCGAAAGCCAGGGTCTGCAAGTGCATTCTGGGAAGAAATAAACAATGTGAAATAGGGATGCACCGATAACCAGAGCAACTAGATCAGGTATTGGTAATGATGGGCCAATCTATTCAATTCAATTCTACTATACTTGTATATATATATATATATGTATATAGCCAAGTCAAGCCTGATGTTGCCTTACACGTAAAAGAATGATCCCAGTCACTTCCATACAGTGAGGCATACAGCTTATTAATCAAACACTGGTATCGGATCGGTACTCGGTATCGGCTGATACCCAAAGCCCAGGTATCGCTATCGGTATCGGGATTGAATAAAGTCGGGTCGGTGCAACCCTAATGTGAAAGTGTGCCTTGTAGATGGTCAACACGCACGTGGAAAACTGCCACACACGAAGCAAGAAACTTGCACACTCTCTCACACCCATGGAGTCTAATGTATTGACACATGCAGCAAGCTGAGGTGCATGTGTATTGCCTTGCAGCTCCATGAGTAAATGCACTCTTCTTAAATCCATTTGCACATGACCGTACCTTGAACTTCGCTACACTGTCCTCACTATCGATGTATTACAGTCAGTGAAGTGGCGAGCGGGCCGAATTGAAAAAGACAGACAATGCAGAAGATGGCCACAAGAGGAGAGGGGCATGAAGACAGAACGAAGATAGGGAAAAAGTGAAATGCAGAAATATTGGAAAGGAAATAAAGACAGAGCGATGGAGGAAAGAATCAGGGACGGAGAGGGAGGCAGGGAGGGAAGGATGAATAGAGATTGGTGTCAGTAAGAGGTGATGTATAGAGGACAGGGTGATGAGAGTGAGCTGGCTTCTCTCTCGGCTCCAGTAGTAATGTCCCTTTCCAAAACATCACTCATATTTAATGGAGCACAGCTACAAGGGAAGAGAGAGAAAAGGAGAGCACAAACACACACTACACTGACATATGCAGACAACGCAACACATTACAGACTTGTACACACTTGCACAGAGTGCTCAAAGCTCGCATGCACAGATAGAGAACACACACACACATGCACTCTGACGCAAACAGGGTTCTCTGAGAGTTAATGGAGTTGAGACACAGGGGCCTTGAGACTGGAAGCTGCACTCGGCGAGGCGAGGGGGAGAGAGAAAGATGGAGCAAGAGAACAAAAGAGAAGCGATGGAGAGCATCGGCATACATATGAGAATACGTGTAGAAGTGAGGAAAAAATGTGGTAGAGGCAGGAAGATGATGCTCCGCCGAGCATGTCTTAACTCTGTCTGAAGCCACATTCGCCAGGCAGCTGAGATGGAGGCATTAGATGGCAAAAAAAAACACAAGGGGTGCAATGATTGTGGAGAAAAAAATGCTGTATGACAAAGTAGAAGGTAAACAGAGAGAGATAGTCACACATCACAGACAGAAATTGTATTTCTTAGTTTCACCACCCACATACCTCTTACCCATGATGAGTCACCCAGTCGTCTTTTCTGTCCTTGTCAGATCCTTCACATTCTCCTATATTCTCCTATAACAAACTTAACTTTGACCTAGTAAGATGAACCAGTCCTCAATATGGACCAGTCCTCAGCTGAAACCTTGTACTCACCAAGAGAGTTTTACGCTCATAGAACTTGATGTTTATGAATTTACGAAAAGACGTTTTTATCTCTGCCCCCCCCCCCCCCCCCCCTCCAGGTTCAGGCCTTAACGACGGCCAATGGCACGCGATACGCTTGGTCGCCAAGGAGAACTTTGCCATGTTGACAGTAGACGGCGAGGAGGCGTCTGCTGTGCGCTCCACCTCACCTCTCACCATCACCACGGGGGGAACCTATCACTTGGGAGGTAAGAGTCACCCCAACATCATCGCCGCAGATCAATCTCTCCCCTCACTTCCACCTCGTCATCCCATCACATTCCTCTCCACAGGTTAAAATGTTCAGAAATTGTGTCCGAAAATTAGCATCCAGTTTACATCTCTTTACATCCAGATGTGTGTCAGTCGATCTCAACTCCTTGTTTCATAAGTTCTACGAAATATCTTCAGGTTTGGTTGCTGTGTTGTCTGAAATAAGTACTTTTTGTGGTTAATTGCATAGCCTCCCATTGTTTCATTAATTATAATGAGCCCAAGACATACGATATGTATATACGTTTAAAAACCTGTGGAGCTAACATTAGGAGAGTACGTTAGCACATCATTATGCTACGCAAGGTACTGAAGGTATACTGAATGTATACACACGCTGCTTTTGCTTTTTAATGATTGCAACCGGCTTTACAGGAACAGTGTTGTTCCTTGATTTCATTATTTTCTGTCTCGATCGCCAGGTGATTTTATACTGTGATCTGTGGGCATTAGCTTCTATCTTTATCTTTTTACCTGCTTTCGCTGCTGAATCCATTTGACATCCTGATATATCCACTGAACACATTTTGTAGATCCTTCATGTCTGTTTCTCTCTGAAATCATTTTTTCCAAAAATTAGCTAGATATTTATTTATTTACAACAACAGCTGTCAGTGTGTCAGTGTGCTGACTTGACTATGACTTGCCCCAAACTGCATGTGATTATCATAAAGTGGGCATGTCTGTAAAGGGGAGACTCGTGGGTACCCATAGAACCCATTTTCATTCATATATCTTGAGGTCAGAGGTCAAGGGACCCCTTTGAAAATGGCCATGACAGTTTTTCCTCACCAAAATTTAGCATAACTTCGTAGACATTCGTAGACATTATCAAGATTCCTTTAATGCATAACATATTTATTAGGAATGTAAATCGATTAAAATATTTAATCATGATTTATCGCATGATTGTACATAGTTAATTGCAAATTAATCACACATTTTTTATCTGTTCAAAATGTCAATTAAAGGGAGATTTGTCAAGTATTTGATACTCTTATAAACATGGAAGTGGGCAAATATGCTTGCTATTTATTATAGAAAATCAATAAACAACACAAAGAAATTATAAATATTGTCCAGAAACCCTCACAGATACTGCATTTAGCATAACAAATATGCTCAAATCATAACATGGCAAACTCAAGCCCAACAGGCAACAACAGCTGTCAGTGTGTCAGTGTGCTGACTTGACTATGATTTGCCCCAAACTGCATGTGATTATCATAAAGTGGGCATGTCTGTAAAGGGGAGACTCGTGGGTACCCATAGAACCCATTTTCATTCACATATCTTGAGGTCAAAGGTCAAGGGACCCCTTTGAAAATGACCATGCCAGTTTTTCCTCGCCAAAATGTATCCTAAATTTGGAGCGTTATTTAATCTCCTTAGCGACAAGCTAGTACGACATGGTTGGTACCAATGGATTCCTTAGGTTTTCTAGTTTCATATGATGCCAGTATCTTCACTCTTGCTTTAAAACTGAGCCCGCTACAACGTCTGAAAGATCGATTTCATTAATGTGTTAAAGAAATTAGTGGCATTAAAACGATTTTGCGTTAATGCATTATTATCGCGTTATTATCGCGTTAACGTTTACAGCCCTAATATTTATTTATACAGGGAGTGCTGTTCAAGACAGTGGTGGCTCCATGGTGGCTCTGACAGCTTGACGGAGCAGCAGCGGGGGGGGCAGAGGCTTAGCAAAGGGTCAATTAATGTGTTTTTACATGGAGTACTTATATTTTGTATAGCATCTTTTTATAAAGAAATTTGTGAAACTCGACTCAGACTTCTTATATGAGCTGTACCAACGGAAGTCTTATCCGTCTGTGCGTTTGCAGGTTAAATATGTCTACAAATCATTTGTCTCCCTAGAAATCTATATCCCAGTGGCCAGGGTTCAGGAAGTTGCTCACTTAGCAAGAGCGCAGACACAACTTTACCATACACAACCAGAGGGGAACACACATGCAGCAGCCACAATCTGTCTGAATTAGGAAGACGCCAGGTTAATGATGCCAGACACTGCTGTCCGTCTGTTGGAAGATGGTCCGTATCTAAGTGTGCACGTGTGATTTTGTGTGTGAGTTGGGTGTGTGGGCACCTGTATGAAATTACAGTAACTGAGAGAGATAGTCTGGGCTCTGATAGCTCCATCAGGCCTCTGTCCCTCTCCCTCCCTCTCTCTATCAGAGTACAATCTCCTCCATCAAGCAAGACCAATTTCCCCAGGCCAGTCAATAAGGATCAGAGCACATCACACACACACATCCACATTCTTTTATTATATGTTGTCCATCTTAATTTTACTCATCGCTGCTGTTGAGTGAATCCCCCTTAAGCCCATGATGACTACTTTTTATTTATGAAATCTAAGCCTGTGATGACTTGATATGCTAATTCCATTTCACTCAGGAAGCATCCAAAACCAGCTGCAATTTATTTAGGATTTTTACCACTTAAAGGGTTTTCTTTGATTCTGTAATCCTGGATGTTGCAGAATCATCCAATATTAACACTTGTATCTTTTATTATCTCTCTTTCACCTCAACTTTCTCTCCATTTTCCGTCGTTGTCTGTCTTTTCTAGTTTCTCCCTCCTCTCCTCTCTTCTTCCTTCTCACCCTCTAGTCTCCGTTTTGATCCAATTGGTGATTTATTGATTTTGGTAAGCTGAGCCGGGAATCAATAGTGGCTGAGAGGAGAGGATCTCTGTAATGTTTACCCCTTGAAGAGGGCAGAGGAGGCAGACAGAGAGAGGGAGAGAACGGAAACTGAAGAGAGGACAGATACAAGATAGGGAGGAAGAGAAAGTAGAGAGAAAGAATGAGACGAAGAGAAGTTTTTGGCAGAGAAATTTAAAAGGTTAATAAGTGAGTGCAAGGCTCGAGAGAGAGAGAGGAAGAGGAAGTGAAAGCTATATCCTAAAGAGCTGAGAGGCTGAGAGGAATGGTGACAATGACACATAAAATCCCAGAGGCAGTTTCAGAGGAAACACAGGGCTTAAAACACATATAATTCATATATTTGTATCCATATACACGCAGGTAGATACACACACAACAACACACACTACGTTATTGTATGTGCTATATATTTTTGTTTCTGTCTCATACTGAGAAAAAAATCCTGGCTTCATTTGCATGCACGCCATAGACTGTATATAAGAAGTGGACATAGTCACAATGACGTCACCCATTGGTTTGCGAACTGCCGTTTTGAAGCTTCGAGTTCGGCATTTTGGCCGTCCTCATCTTGTTTTTTTTGCAACCAGAAGTAACATGAGAGGGTGGAGCTAAGTACAACAAATGCTGAATATGTTTTTTAGGCCAAAATGTTACAATTAACTTTCATTAAAGTTCTAAGACAAAAACACAGACAACTCCCAGACCGGACAACGCCATGGTAGCGACCTGTCAATCACAAGGTAGCCACGCCCTAAAGCATACCCTGCTTTATGGTCTATTTGACTCTGAATGGGACCATAATTTACTAAATGAACATCATACTGTATTGTAGAAGACTTGAAACTATCGATTGAGACCATAAACTCATGTTTACAATGTTTACTGAGGTAATAAATCAAGTGAGAAGTAGGCTCATTTTCTCATAGACTTCTATACAATCAGATTTTCTTTTTGCAACCAGAGGAGTCGCCCCCTGCTGGCTATTAGAAAGAATGCAAGTTTAACATGTATTCATCGCTACAGTTCAAAGATATACAACTATGTTCTTTCAGAAGTTTCCTTTTCCCCCCTACCAACAGGCATAATGTGTGGGCTGAATTGGCAGAAACGGTTTCTGGGGGTTTTCTCGTTAGTTTTACATGACATAACGAATACTGAGGAGCAGAGAGCCTGGTGGTAAACACAAGTTTGAAGGCTGTAGGGGCTACAGAACCGCTGATTACTACTATGGCAAGGAGTACAAAGAGATATTTAGGCCACCGCTTCACAGGCTAGAGGAGAGGTTTTAGGAAGACATTTTTTTGGAACTATTCCAACCAGCTCATTCTTAGTTCAGACTTGAGATTTCCTTTTTCATATGAAAAGGTATGTGTGCCTTTAAAGGTTGTTTTCAACTCTGGGAATTATTTTAGTTTGCTCTCACCTTTTCGACAATTGGGTTTGGTTTTACTTTAGATTTATACAGCATACTGATCAGTCCTCCAATTTCATGACCTGATTTTATTATGCTTTGCCTCCCCATTATCACAGACTTATGATGAAGCCCTGAAGCCATCTGAATTTGTGTGTACGTGGGTTAGTGTGAGCAGAGGGTCTTTTTGACCACATGCTCTGAAACTCCCAAGCACACACATGCACGCAGAAACACACTTAACTTACAACTCAGACACATTTATTCATAAATCGTCCACCTCATCACATTCAGGGGCTAATTTCTATCCCACCACAGAGGTAACCAAATAATATAGTGAATGTATAAAAGATAGTTTAGCCTTCGACTTGCCTTCAATTAGTCTCTTAGATCGTTCAGCTTGATGAGTCAGAGAGGCCAAGCGCATTAAGCTGTCCTAAAGCTCTCTAACCATATTCCATCAGCGCTTTCTATTTGACCGTTCAGTCAGTGTGCCACAATTAGCAGAAACCCTTCAGTATGAACAATCCATGTTCTTTTATATACAGGACGAGGCTTGAGATAATTTCCGAGAGTCTTTTGTGTGGGTTCATTTAGGTAACCATCTGCTTCAAATCTCATGGCTTTGAGGCATCAATCTGCTGTTTTCACTGGCAACAGTTGTTGATCAGTGACCACAGTTTGAACCAGACTCCGTAAACAAAGTAACACTGCTACTATGCTACTGCTATTGAAATGACTTAGCTCTTAATACGCTCATTTTGACAATAGAAATATGTCTGCTCCATTTTCTGTCTTGATTTAAGTTGTCCTCTCTTTGTCTTATTGTGATGCATGTAGTGAACATATTATAGTGTTTCCCTGCATGTAAAATTATATTTGGACATGGGAACTAGTAAGCTGGGTTCAAAGTAGCCGTCCTGGTGAGTGCCACTGTAGAAACCTTGCTTACATGTCAGTGGAAAGAAAGTTCGACTATATGTCTGTTTCTATATTCTTCATTTTATGTTTTCTTTTCCCACTGTGGCTTAATGTTTATTAAGCATGTCCACTTGCCAAATTAAACCAAATTAGGACTTATAAGTATTTTGTTGAAGCTTGGCTGGCACACATATGCAGGGATATACATTCATTATGCACACAAAGTCTGAAGCACAATGACTTGACATTAAAGTGAAATATCAAAGTGAGAAAGGATCAATGCACCTTGGTAACAGGTAATTTTCCTATCAAGGCATTTAAACAAACACTGCCCCACGCACACACAAACACACACACAAAGGTTGTTGACAAGGAGACATTATGTGATTGTGAAATAATTACCAGTCTTGTTTGTGTTTAATCAAATAGAAAGCAAGTGACTTGAGTGTGCATGTGGGTGATCTTACATTTTACAGTGGACAGAATATCACCAGTGGCACATGACTACATGTAGTGTCCTCCAGGCCAAATACTGTGTCTCCATTAAATGTGAAATAGTTAGCCAGGGGCGGGTAAAGTTATCTCACGGCCTAAAGCTACTGTTTGTTTGTCCTACCAGTGATGATGTGTCAGAGTTGAGACATTATTGCAACAGAAATGTGACACATTAAACTACAGGTTCCCTTCATATACTGTAGCAGTTGAATGCACACATATTATTTTTAATTAAGGAAATATATATTTTTAAACGTAACAGAGCTCCTTAAAGCTGGGGTAGGCAGTATATTTTTAGCATCATTGGGCAAAAATTCCATAATAACCTTTCAGCATATTGTAATTCAAGTATTCTGAGAGATAACTAGACTTCTGTTTTCAGGGTTTAGAAAATCTAGCCTGTGACGGGAGACTTTGGCCAATCACAGGTCATTTCATAGAGAGGGTGTTCCTATTGGCTGTTCCACAAATGCAGATGTGCGGGCAGGTCCCTTCAGATCACTGTCTGAAGGCCTGATTCAACGGCGGAATATCCTGCAGGAAAAGTTAGTAATTCCAGCGTTTGCAACAACTGTCTACACTGCAAAGCAACTTACGGAAAAGAAGGCCAGACAATATCTGCTACGGCAGTAGCTCGGGGCAAGCATCATTTACTCTCCATCACTCTAATAGTTTAGCGTTCTGCGTGAGCTCACCGCGACGGCTACTTTTAGCAGGAGGCTAAACTATTAGCGACATTTTCTGTCCATCTCTGAAACGCTTCGCCAATATTGTAGCTCGCCAGATCCTCGAATCACAGTATGTCATGTCAAAGGGCTTTATAGGCCCGCAAGTTTGCAAAGAACCAGGACGGTAATTATCATAGAATTGCCACTATATAACGGCATCGGGATGATGTTTGAAATGAGTGACTAGTACTCGTACTGGTTACTGTATGGCTTAGGACAGAGAGGGGTTAGCTGCAGGATCAAATTCTGTTTTTCTTCTTTTTTTTTTACTTTTCCAGAAAACTGCCTACCCTTGGGTACCACTTGAATTACAAAATGCTGAAAGGTTATTATGGATTTTTTGTCCAATATTACAAAAATAAACTGCCTCCCCCTGCTTTAATGCTTTTAAAACATTAATATTAATACCATCGAGGTGTAATGTGATGACAAGCGTGCTGACATATTATGCTGACAATATTTGCTAATTAATGCTTTAATTAACTCAATAAATTACCTTATTTGCATAAGTGGTCATGTTTTATGTATTTTGATGACTATGATGGGACATTACGCAGCTCTAGTACCATTCCCAAAGAGCTGAAAGGCTAAATTAAGCAGCCAATGCATTTTCCTTTCTTCACTTTTCTTCCTTATTTCTGTCAACTTTTTTAGTTTGCAACATTGTTAAAGTTTTTTTTATTCCCTAATGCATGCTTTATTTTAAACAGAAAGTAGCGTTTCACTGCGACACAATGTGTCGCTGCTCTTGTTTTTCATATCTGAAATGACGTATTCCTTGAGAACAGTTTTCTTTGAGTTCAGTGGCATTAAAGTAACCAGCCAAGAATGCTGATTTGACATAATTGCCCTCCTTTTTCTGATTCGGTGGCATTAAAATTCACGTGGCGCCTCCTAAACCCAAGGTTACAGAGTTGCTGGATATTATACTTTAGATGTCAGAGGAAGGAAAAGGCTTGGCTCTGAGCCTCTGTCATCTTATCCTCAACTATGCCCTCTTTCTTAATTCTGTTCCTCTCCTCTGTTTTCTTCTCTTCTTCTTCTTCGCTTTCCCTCATTTCTTTCGTTCCCTCCAATTTCTCAGTTTATCTTCTCTTCTTCTTTCCTGGCCCTCATCCTCTCCTCTTTCCTCTCATCCCTCTTATCCTCTTTAACCGGGTCGCCCCCTTCCTTTGCCTCCTCTCTTCTCCTCTCATCTCCACCCCTCTATCCTTCGAGCGTCTGCTTTTAGAAGCAGCCTCCTGAACTCAAAGCCTATTTTACGGGGAGTAGTTTCTCACTCCTGACGCTGCGCTTAGAGAAATTAGTAAGTGACTGACACGAGACATCCGCAAATTGAATTTCTCAAGAGGGGAGACAGACGGACACTCGCACAAACACAAGCATGCACATACACAAGGCCATAAAGTCATGCTCTTTTCTCCACCGGAGCAGGGGACAAATGGATATACTAATGAGAGAGTAGTCAATTATGGGACGTTCCACCCTGAAGCATGTTGGTGTTTGATAATTTGGGGGGAAAAAAACAGCTGAGTTTCCTTTATTAGTTTTGCAATCTCCACTTCTTTACCAATTTTATAACTCAGCTGAGTTGTTCCAAACTGTGTCGCAGCATTTCTTAGCTCATTGCTTCCTTTGTCATCATTTCGCAAATGTCATGTTTTCCTTCACATTTATTTTATTGCGTATGAATAAATGACAGTGTTATAGTATTTGACGGTCTTAAACTTTGCTTTTCCATTACAATCTAGTGGGTACTATGATGCAAAACCTTTCTGACCTTTTAAAATAAAGTGTTTTGATGCTGCTTACGCTCCAGTTGGTTTATTCGGTCACTCCAGTATGTCAATTGTTTTCACTTAGCTGTCAAAAAAAGAAGAAATCTTTCACTTGTAGTGTGAATTAATACTCACATATAGTATGTATTAGAAGTAATTGTAATACATAACACACTTCCAGCTTCTACATACTATCATCTCTTCATCTTAAAGCTTGTGCTGAATTAGACATTTGACTCTGACGCCCACATCCATCGAAGAGCAGCCTGTGCTGTCTGTCCATCATGCACTTATTGTATATGTGCATACAGTCTCGTACACAGCTACCATTACGGGTACATACTATCCTTGACTTGTGTGCAGTACGCATGCATGCTATGTTTATTTGAAGGTGCTCCATGGTGCTCTTAAGTAGAGAGAAATAGCAGGAGGTGGGTTATAGATGAGCTCATGGTGTGAATTTGGGAAAATCTACATATTGTTTTTGGCAACGCTTTTTGTCTCTTCTGAATATGTTGTAGAATTGCAGCCTCAAAATATTTGTTTAATTTTTTAACTTCCAAGCATTTTGGCCGATTTCCAGCCTATACCTACGTTCCCGAAATATGTCGGGATGTGGCAAGCGCTCTGCTAGCCTGACAGCCAGCCGTGCCAGTCACATGGCGTTCAGGTAGTAGAGCGCTGGTGCTGGCCTTCCTGTGTGTATTGTAAAAGAAGCTCTTTGGGCACAGCAGGGAGGCTGTGATGCCAGTGCCAGCAAGACTGCAGGGGATTATTGCTGCTGTTCCAGATCCTGAGGGGTTATGAGAGATAGAGCTTCTGTTTATGCTACAAATTAAAACCACACAGCATCGTTGCTTTCAGGAAAAAAAAAAAAATGAAATGTGGTCAGACATTCTTAGCTTGGATTTAAGCGATGGGTGTGCGTGATAGCTTGAGGATGTACAGATGTATGGCCACATCCATGCTTTGTTTGCCAAGCGTTTGTCTCTCTTTGACTACACCTCATGAATTTTGGTCTGTATCTTCCTCTGTTTGTCGCTGCAGCTGTAATACAGCATTCTGAATGATACAATGATACATCGCTGGTCACGGCTTTAGAGCGACAATAAGGGAAAACATGGTGCTTTGACCAAATTTAGAGCCTGACTACTGTCAGGATCAATTTCCTCTTAGTCTTATTTAGCCAACTACTACTCATTTAATATGTTTATTAGTATAGTGAAATGTCCACATGAACATTTACAGTGTTAATCAAAGCGACACAAGGGAGCTGCCCAGTATAGCTGCTAACCGTAGGTGTACAGGAGGTCACGTGAAGCAGATAGTGAGGGATTAGGTAGTTGTTTTTTTGTCATGGCTCATGTATTTTTCCAGATTTCAGACATTATCAAGATTCCTTTAATCCATAACATATTTATTTGGAATGTCAATCGATTAATATATTTCATCGCAAATTAATCACACATTTTGTATCTGTTCAAAATGTACCTTAAAGGGAGAATGGTCAAGTATGTAATACTCTTATCAACATGGGAGTGGGCAAATATGCTTGCTTTATGCAAATGTATGTATATATTTATTATAGAAAATCAATTAACAACACAAAAAAAAGATAAATATTGTCCAGAAACCCTCACAGGTACTGCATTTAGCATAAAGAAATATGCTCAAATCATAGCATGGCAAACTCAAGCCCAACAGACAACAACAGCTGTCAGTGTGCTGACTTGACTATGACTTGCCCCAAACTGCATGTGATTATCTTAAAGTGGGCATATCTGTAAAGGGGAGACTCGTGGGTACCCATAGAACGCATTTTCATTTACATATCTGAGGTCAAAGGTCAAGGGACCCCTTTGAAAATTACCATGCCAGTTTTTCCTCGCCAAAATGTAACCTAAATTTGGAGCGTTATTTAATCTCCTTAGCGACAAGCTAGTATGACATGGTTGGTACCAATGGATTCCTTAGGTTTTTCTAGTTTCATATAATGCCATTATCTTCACTCATAGTTTTAAAACTGAGCGCACTACAACCTAATAACTGCAAGTTGCGTTAATGCATTTAAAGAAATTTGGCGTTAAAACGAATTTGCATTAACGCATTATTATCACGTTAACTTTGACAGCCTTAATATTTATCAAATGAAACATAACCAGTTCAGTAAAAATTTAGATGGAGACAATATCTATTTCTGTTGCAATATCTTAAAAATTCTGCAGTAGGTAGGCTAAAACAGGTGACACCCAACAAACAATAGGATGTTTTTCGTATTGTTAAATTGGGAAAACTACCCCCCCGGTGGTTTAGATAGAATAACAGAGCGACCACCCCCTGCTAGCTTTCACGCTCTAGAAACATACGTACATCCATCCACCCATCCGTCGCTCCATGCATTGCTCCGTTCTTTCTGCATAACTGTCAAGAAGGCTGCATTTCCTTTGCATTCATATGCTTTCCGCAGCACACAACGTGCTGCCAGCCAGCTGTAGTCTGCTCTGTTTCCCATCTCCTCTCTCCGTTGCCATCTCTCCCTCTCTCCTTTCACTGTCTGTCGGTATGTCCCACACTCCCCCTGGAAAGACAGCAGACAGGTGTGGCAGGAGAGGAGACAGATGGCAAGGATGACAGGAGAAACTTTTGGGGGGAGGAAATGAAAATCAGAAGATGTGAAGAAGAGGATGAATCCAGCACAAACACACACACACACAGAGACACGCACACACATTTTACTTTTCTGCTGCTTTATTTGCTGGCATAACAACCAGGCACATAAACTACAATTATGCTGTACACGCACGCACACACACACACACACACACACAGTGCATATGCCCTCTATAATAAGCCTTTTTGATGCTTTGGCCTTGAGGCTAATAGGCATGCTGGAGAGTGTGACAGCTTATAACATCACAATGATGGAGATGTCATTGAGCGGCAGTGCTTTATGAGTGACCTGTGTGCTTGTGGCAAAGATTGAACTCCATGCTCTCATCTCCTATATCTGACATGCACACTATAGTAACGCACTTACATACTATATACAGTACACACTATACTGTACACAGCATGAAGACAGATTTGTAGAAAACACACACGCCTACCATATATCCATGGACTTGCATTTGTGCAAATGATTTAGCATGCACTCACTCACACACACCATATGCACGTAGTTTTGTCCTTGCCTTGTCCTCGTTCTAGTCAAGGCCCAGTGCTACCTCTGGACGGGCCATTGACTCTTGTATCTCATAAAGGTACTGTATATAGTAAAACCTATATGTCCTCTAGTCTATTGCGGCCTTAGCACAGGGTATTAAGGCTAATGGGCCTTGTGGATAAGCTCTAAAACACGAGGGCTGATGAAGGTTCATGGCTTTAAAAATGACAATAAACAGGCACTTCCCGGGTCTGTTGTTCCTCGTCAAGGATGATATCGTTGTTAAGTCTGATGTCTACTTCTACAGAAGGTCGTCTTTTCATGATGCGTTTTAAATCGTGGATCAAAAGCATCCATTTTTTTCTTGTTTATTGTCGTCCTCCCACACTCTTTCACCTCTGTCACTCTGTTCTTAGAAAACAAGCTGCTGTGCATCCTTTTGTTTCTGCTCCTACTCAAGTTCTGTTCTTTATTCAGTTTATTCATCTCTGTGATTTGTAATTGTAAAAAAAAAAATCCACAATAAAGTTTCATTTTGTTTCTTTTGCTGGTTTTAGGGTATTTTCTCCAGACGCTGTTCCCGCCCTCCCAGCGTTCCTTCCAGGGCTGCATGCAGGCGATCTTGGTGGACGACCAACCAGCTGATTTGCATGCGGTGGAAAAAGGCACTATGGGAGCTTTTGAGAATGTCAGCCTAGACATGTGTGCAATCATAGACAGGTAAGAGTGCTCATTCTTCACGCACGCACATCCGCACAATCATTCATAAAAGAAAATGAATACATTCAGTCATATGCGAAGCATTAATAAGTGTCATAAATCAAGTGGTTTAAATTGGAATCATATAAACAGTCTTTGCATTCTTATCCAGAGATGTATGACTCAGGGCTCTGGGTGCTGTGTGTGTTACTGCACAAAAATATGTTGGTGTGGCTGTTTTTGTGTGCTTGTCATACTGATAAATGGATATAATTGATGTGATGGATTCACAGTGTAAGGGGATGTGTGTAAACAGTACGTTTTTTTTCATTTTAAACCGAAAGAAAAGAGTAGGATTCATCCTTTGAAAACACTATATGATCTTAATCAAACATCAAAAAGGAGCCATTTCTTTATTTCATTGCCAAGTATAACAGAGCTGGATATTCTGCACAGCACGTCCCAATGTTGGCTCACTGGAAGCATTCATTACAACTTGTTGACATTCCAATTTATTTTCTTGTCATAGACGAGACAAACACATTGGGATGGATTTGTCATATATGGAGTCATCCGTGCCTTGAGCTCAATTTGAGTGCTTCTTTACACTGAATCGGATGCCTGTGTGCAAAACATTTAAGCTTTGTCGACTGGGTTAACCTCCAGGGATTAAAGTCCTTGTCCTATGTTACATAAAAGTCCAGTGGTTTGTCATTCATACGCTGGATATTAAGAACATTTCAGTGATATTTAGAAACAAGGAGAATGGATCGCACCGCTATGGTAAACGTGACTAGGGCGTTACAATTAGGAGTTGACCTTGCGCTGATTGGAACAGCATTTTCCCTGAACTGAGCGATTTGTTTTCAGGTTAGGTTTGCCAATAACACTTACCATCATCAATATCCTCGCCCAGAGAAGTAGACACCAACTGCCACTGCTTGATTTAGATCAATTTTGTCCTCACTTTCCAGAGAGGTCTGGCTTGCTGGGATACTTTATTTGGACCACAGTTTGGGCCATGTTCACACTAGTACAGATTTACACATTACACATTTTAAAAAAGCTATGTCTGTGTCAAGCAGCCTTTCTTTTTGACTCATAAGCATTTTCAGGTAATTTTCTAAAAGTTCACGCCAAACAATTAAACGTTTTTTTTGTCATCTCTGTCTATGTTTGATCGCTTGTGTTGTTATTTTTCTATATGGCGTGACTGTTTTTGTTGTCAGGTGACTTTGTTCATATAGAATAGTGATTTGATCGAGCTTATAAGTGCTACTTGTTAAACAATTTTAACAGATAAAGGACTGAAGTTTTTATTGTAATATATTTTGGTCAAATCACTATTTTATGCCCATGAAGTCATCTGACGTAGTATATAGTAGTATTTAGAAAGTGAATGACCACAGTGTTGGACTATTGGAAGAGGGCCTTTTAATGTGGAAGTGATGTACCGTATATTTGAAGGCAAATAAATTATTTTTTTGGCCACTTTTCTGCAGCGTAAACAAGCTGTGAACTCAACGCTGTACAATATTATCACATTTTAAAATGATGTTAGCATACAGTTAGCTATACTTAACACATCCAGCAGACATTAGTATTCATTTAAAGTCCGGCCAACTGACAAATGTATGTCCAATATTCACTCTCCTAAGCTCTTTCACTAACTCCTGACAGAATGATGTGTCTCTGTAGCTGCTAAATTCCTCACAATGTTAACCAACTAGTCATTTACTTTTTTCTGCCTGGTAGCATACAGTGTGTCTTTAGAGCTTTTTTACTGAAAACAGCTGCCTGCTGTTGCCAAACACAACACTATGAAAGCAGTGAGCCTGAACCAAAACTGTAAATTTGTAGCTCGGGGAAAAAAAAGGGAAACTGAGTTAAAACATGCAATAAAGCTCCGTAGAGTCATTTCATCCATTACTAGTATACAATTATTGATTATAGCTGCTTTAACAATGATATGTTAGCATTTTCAAAATAAAAAAAGCTTTGCTATCACAGTCCATACTACAGTGTGAAACGTTACTCTCTAGAGTTTGAAGGTGAAACATTTAAAAGATGGGGTTTAAGTATTATTTTGGACACAGCCTAACTTACATTTTGACGAAGCTCTCTCTAAGTTATGGATTTGCTGGCAGCCTTCTGTTATCATTTGTTTTGCCTTCCAATGTGAAGTAATGTAGTATGAAATTAGTATTATTGCAGATTGCGGTGCATTAGCGCTGCTGATATAGTTACCAGCAGCGGGCTGACTGCAGTCAGATTTTTAAAACAAACTCTTGTGATGACGTCCACACCAGTTTCCTACCCTTTCTTTTGCCCATCTCTATCGCTTCAACTGTTGTGTGTATCCGCCCTGCAGTATTTGAGGTTGGGCCCTGTCCTGCCATGGAAGATGAATGGGTGCAGTGTTACCATCTAACTAATCAGAATGTCTTTGAAGACAGTTCAATAGCCCTGTCTGACCTCCTTTTGATCAATGCCGTTCCACTGTGGGATTCTGTTCAGGCTGAGATGCTGGAAGAAGCAAAACACACACACACACACGTCTCCACAGACACACACTCATGCTGACACAGACGGGGGCAAGACATGCAAATTAGAATATTCCACAATGTCACTGTCAGTCTGTAAGGATACTGCAACACACACATGAAAGCATAAACACACTCTAGAGGTGCTCCATTCTCTTCATAGATCTTGCTTTTTTCCTCACACAAAGCCCAGAGCACATGTAGTCAGTGTACTTCAGCGCTCACAGCTTGCTGAGCATAATGTCTTTTGTGATTGTCGGTGCCCGTCAATCGTAGCCCATTGTGAAAGCACAATGCCGTTTTGACTGCACTATTTTAGCCTGCCGAAGCTACGAAACATTGTGACATACTTGAATTTGTTAGAATTTTTCTTTTTTCATTAACAGTAAACGCAGTAGCATGCTGAGAAGGTCATGGTTTAATATGATTTGAATACCAACTCCCTTACTTTTTGTCATAAGAACTTTTTTTTTTTGTTCATGTAAAGCCGTGTCGCTGTTGAAATGGCAGCCAGGTACATGTGTAATAGTGTATTTTTATGCATTAGTCAGAGCCAAGATAGCCTTAGAGAGGTGGATGATTATTTTGCAAATGTCATTTTTCTACCCACATCTCATTGTACACATAGTTACAATATAGTCCATTCATAAAAACACACCAGCACTTCATTTCTTCAACGATCGCAACCTTTGTGGCTTGCAGCATGTACTTCCTCACTTTTTCAGAAAGTAAGAAAGTACATTAAGTGAAAGGGATAGTTTGGGTGTTTTGAAGTGGGTTTGGAGAAGGTACTTATCCATAACAGGTGTATTACTTACAGTAGATGATGGCCGGCACGCCCCCAGCTTGGAGAAACAGACAGGAGTCCTGACACCAGAGCAAAGCAATACAGTGCTGTGGACGGGGGGCAGCAGCAAAACGTATTTCAGCCACCTATAAGAAAGGCCCACCTAAAAAAACGTATATCCGTTTAAGTGTACACTATATTTAGAATATTTTTACCGCTTTATCTTGCCGTCAGACAGCCCTTTTCGACAGGGAACTAAACTGAGAGTGAAACTTATTTACGCTCTCTCCAAAGCCGCCAGACTCAGATGACAAAAACAGTATGGATATGTTTCACTTTCAGTCCAGTTCGCCGTCGGAAAATATTTTAAATATAGCGTATATTTAAACGGGTATACATTTTTTTAGGTGAGCCTTTCTTTTAGGTGGCTAAAATCCGTTTTTCTGCAGCCCCCGTCCACAGCACTGTATACAGCTTTGCTCCGGTGTCGGTGCTCCAGTCTGTTTCTCCAAGCTGGGGGTGCGCCGGTCGTCATCTACTGTAAGTGATACACCCACTATGGATAAGTACCTCATAAAACCCCACTTCAAAACACCCAAACTATCCCTTCAATGTCACCTCACTTGACAGCTTACAAACAAATGTAAGTGCATCTGAGTGCTAATACTGTACACAGAGACATAAAAAATAGTCCCAATTAGAGATGCTCCACTGTCAGTGAACTCACAAGCCCACAGTTGTATGCCAGCTTCATAGTCACTGGAGGTTTGACAGCAGTGATCATCAGAGATGGAACGTCTCTGTGCCGCTTAACTGCCCGACTCCCTACATAACTAAAGAAGAACTCGGCATTTTAAAGCCCCCCCTGCCGCTCTTATGAGTCAGTGTTTGTTTTTTTTCCTCCAGCTGGCTTTCCTCTTGACATCACTTTGATTCATTCAAATAATCAGACTCTATTTTAATCACATAATTCGTGCGCGAGTACATGTGTGCGAGTTTGTGAGTGGAAAACCCAGCTCTGAGATTACAGTGCCTTGGGATCTATCCCCACCAGGCCTGCAGGCAGATTAAACCGCAGTACTTTGATGTATTCATGATTTGAGTTGGTATTGAACAAGGAAAAACAGTGATGTCTGAACTGCTACGTGCTCAATTCTGTACTCACACTGAGGCGGATAACACAGTTTACATGCACTACGCTCCTAATTTCTTTGTTGTTTTTGAAATGTTGACACTGAATTGTGACGATACAATTCATCCCTTTCTTTTGGTCAAGAAAAACCCAAACTTGCACATTGCAGCCATCATCTGTCCATTGTCACACATGCTATTAAGTATAAAATAGTGATTAATTGCATCTCATAATTACTTTAAAAAGATTACTAAAAACATCTGTATTGTGTGGTCAGTTACCCTAGTCAGTTCACCCTATACTATCCTCAATACCAGAAGATCGTTTTGTGTTGCCAGTCAACATTTTTAAGATACAGTAATTGACACATTAGACACACTTATGGTCAAAGTCTTGTGTAACAAGGGGCGCTTTCACAAGCCAATATTTAGTCAGTTTTAATCAACCCCTGGAGCGGTTCGTTTGGGCATTTGTGAACGTGGTAATCGTACTCTGATGCGGACCAAAACAACTGGCCCGAGGCAGCTTGCGAGAGGTGGTCTCGGACCGTTTCCAAGCAAAGCAAAATGCAGGCTGCCTGTGCGGGCATTTAGCCACAGGTTAACATGAGTGGGAGAAGACTGACCTGGACTTCCGATGAAGGGGAAGTCCGATGTTTGCTTGGCATCTGGGCCAAAGAGAACATACAGAATATGCTAAATAAAGTCTACAAAAATAATGACGTTTATAAAGTTATTCATAAACTGGAGTAGAAGGGATTCGTGTGCACAGCAGATCAGTGTAATGTGTGCACTGTAAAACCGAACCAGACTAAATAGAAAACAAACCAAAAGTATCAATATCACTCTGATTATACCCAAACGGACTATGGTTTGTGAAAGCGCCCTAAGAATCTAATCTAAATTTCTCACACGTGACAGATGTTTAGCCGGCCATTTTTCATATGTTAATATTGTAAATACTTCATATCAACATAACCAAACTTAAATCTGAATTCCTCACAGGCTGGCAGTGTAGACGTGTGGAAGTATGTGTTTTTGTGTGTGCTTCTGACCTTTACATACATTCTGCTACATTCTAATATTTTTCCCTCTTTGAAAGGCATCGTGTGTTTTGCAAATGTTTAAAAGTACTCTCTCTCTCTCTCTCTCTCTCTCTCTCTCTCTGTCATTCGTTCTCCAGGTGTATGCCTAATCACTGTGAACACGGCGGCCGGTGTAAACAGACGTGGGATAGTTTCAGCTGTACCTGTGATGGAACAGGATACACTGGAGCCACCTGCCACACGTGTAAGTATGCGAGTTTGTGTGTGTATGCCGTTGTGTGCTATTGCCCATCTGTTTTTTTCTCCCCTCACTTGAACACCACTGTGTTCTCTTCCTTGTGCATTTCTATTTTTTTTTTTATTTGGCCTTCCTCTGTTCGCATTTGAGTGATTAAGCTGGTTCTCCTTCCAAAGCCACAATCCTCAGCAGAGGGACAGATGAACTTTTGATGTGTTCAGACGACAGGCTTTACTGACTGCCTTGTGCGTTTTGTTCTGGTCTGAGAAGAGGCAACCCGACCAAAAGCGCCAGCACACAAAGAGAACAGAGTCAGAAAGAGAGAAAAAGCCAAAGAGGGTTTTTTTAAAGGCTTAAAATTTGGAGAATGCCATCCTTCCTCCCATGTGCAACAAACATTGTTCTCTTTTAAGAGAGGATGAGAGGGAGAAGTTTTGGCAATATTGTGTATGTCCAACATAAAACAACACATTAGATATAAATGAAGTGTGAGAAAATTAGAGAATAGAAGAATAGAGAGTGAAAAAGACATTCTTCAGGACACAGCATTGCAGAGGGACAGAGGTTGAATAACATCAGAAAGAAATAAAGCATAGTCAATAAAACAGAAATATGATTAAAAAATGTGTTTGTCCATATTTATGAAGGACTAATTCACTAATTAGAGATAGCTGAAGACACAGCAGCAACCTGGAGATGGTGGGTTGAATCAGGGGACCAGCCAGGAAAATATGCGTTATGAGATTTGATGATTAAATGCATTTGGTTTAAAAATCTGTGCTATGCGAGTCGCCAGACCTCACTTTAAGTGCTAAGAGTAAACTATTAGTTCATTAATCAATTAGTGGAAAGTAGAACACACTCTGCACAGCACTGTAGCCTGCAGCTCTAAGCCAAGAAGAAGACCATGACATTTGCATTTTGGAACATAAAACAAATCCGGCTTGGGGCCCTTCTGTGTGGAGTTTGGATGTTCTCCCCGTGTTAGCGTGGGTTTTCTCCGGGTTTTCTCCGGGTTCTCCGGCTTCCTCCCACAGTCCAAAGACATGCAGGTTAGGTTAAGTGTTGACTCTAAATCGCCCGTAGGTGTGAATGTGTGTGAATGGTTGTCAGTCTCTATGTGTCAGCCCTGTGATAGTCTGGCGACCTGTCCAGGGTGTGCAACGCCTTCACCCAATGTCGGCTGTGATCGACTCCAGCCCCATCGCGACCCTGAATAGGATAAGCGGTTACAGATAATGGATGGATGGATGAATATATATGTATAATTATTTATCAGCCGATAGCTCAATATCAGATTTTTTTACTCCCTAATATCGGCCCCATAAATTCCATATCAGTCGGGCTCTAATGCGAACAGATCGAAATTTTGTGGCGTCTTAAAAAATAATTGGATGTGGTTGGTTTACCAGTTATAGGCTACAAGCTACTGATATCTTCTCTTATACTACTTCAATTTAGATTTATGTTCAAGTTCATTTCTTTAATGACTGTAATTCAGTTCAGGTAAAGGTTACAGTGAAGCGTAGGTGTTGCAGAGCTTTTATCTGGATATTTTATGCATTTTTACTCTGAACATAAATTAGCCAAACGTGATTTCTGATCTCTAACTTTCTCTGTTGGCCTTTGAAGGATTTTGTTGTGTCCCCGCGCTGTTAAGAAATCCTGAGAGAAGGGCTGGTTATTCAGCTCCCATTGTGTTACAGCCTTTGACCGATGGCTTTGAACCAGAAGTAGTGCCTCGACAATTTTGTTCAGTTTCTTGTGAGATGGTTCAGCAGGGTCAGTTCCTCCCAAGAGAGGAAGAGCACGTCCTCTCAGCAAGCAACTGCATCACTGAACTCCTGGATGAGTAGAGGGATATCATGGAGAAAATTGACCAATAATGAAGTAGTCAGAAGATGTAGAGAAAAGAAAGATGGAAGAAAGGATGATCAAAAACAGAAACCATAAGAAAGAGCTACGGGAGAGAAAAAAGGCAGAGTTTTTTTTTGTTCTTTTTAAACTCAGTATTAAGCCTGTGAACAGTCTTGCCTCAATCAACGAAGTTTCACTCCAACATTTCTCTTTGAACTGAAATTCTTCCTCCCCCCCCCTCTTTCTCTGTCTGTGTGTGTAGATCAACACAAACATAGCATCAATATGTTGTCAGATAGATTGCTAGACTGTGTGGGACAAAACACCACTCCTTGACAGGCGCTGAATAGAGACTGGCAACCACATGAAATTGCCTTCTGGAAGGAGGGAAAAAAAGAAAACAACTTTGGACATTGATGTTTTAGATCCATCCCGAAATTCTACAAATTCATTCATCTTTGGTCCAGTACATGAAAGAAATATATTAAAATGTGGACATGCAGGCTATCTTTGGGGAGGTGTATCATCTTTATTGTCATACTGTTGTTATTGTGGGCAGCATATAGTAGTAGTATAATATCATGACTTACACTGTGATTCCTCACCCGACCCAAGATATCACAAAATAGATTTGAGTGGATTACTGTAATGAACTCTTTTCCAGCGACAGGACAGAAAATGAAAATAACTACCATGCAAATCTCTGAACACTTTCGTGTTAACCAGAGGATTAGTGTTGTCCAACATATCGAAATATCGATACTGAATATTTGAAACTGTTTCAATAATCATTTTCCACAGTATCGATACACGGGTATTTTCTTTTAATAAAATTTTTAAATTTCACGCCCTCATGGTTGTGTCAATTCTTCCCCGTGGTATTAAAAATGGTATTGAATATCAATATTTTTCAAGATATTGTATCAAAGTTAGAAATTCCAGTAACATGACAACACTACAGAGGATCAACCCCTCTGATTTTGGATTAAAACATGACCTCAACACTGCCACCACCCTCAGGCCAACCTTTACATTTTTGTAAAGATGTTAGAATAGCAAAGCTGTCTCTCCATTCTCCATCCATCCAACAACAGTGCTGTTTGAAATCATTGTCACAAAATGTGGATATTTTCCAAAATCAACATATATCTCATGACACAGTGTAAAATAAGCAAACAGATGTGTTTTACTGTTATACATTACACAAGAACAAACTCTTTGCAGGTGTTGAACAAAACTTTTGTTATATACTTTAGCAACACATTTTGTTCATTTTTTTAAATTTTGCCCAGAATCATTAAAACTTTATAATATGTATTTGTCACTCAGCCTTATCCAACATTTTATTTTATTGAGTCTGGAGCGTCGTGTACGTAACAACCTCAGTGGCTATGGATTTTTGTTTTCTTGTTTCCTCCTCCTCCCGCTCATCTGTCTTCTTATTTCTCTTTGCTCCTGCCCCACCCCCAGCTATCTATGAGCCATCATGTGAAGCCTATAAGCATCAGGGCAGGTCCTCTGACACCTACTGGATCGACCCCGACGGCAGCGGACCCCTAGGCCCCTTCAAAGTCAATTGCAACATGACAGGTGTGTGCGGGGGAGAGCCCAAAATCGCTATTTGTGTGTGTCAGTGTGTGTGTGTGTGTGTGTGTTTGTGTGCACACTTCCCTTCCCTGTCCAGCCCTGGTGACCTGTGAGGGAAGAAAAATCTCCAGCCCTCCTCATTCTTAACCTCAGACAGCGGCACTCTTAACCTGCTCTACCTGGGGTTTCCATGGCAACACGTCACAGCTACTGACATCTAACTCTGAAGGAGCAGCCACCACAGACACACACAGATACACGTACACACCCACCACAAGCGCATATGAAACGGACCTGTTATGCAAACCTAAGAGTGCTCCAACGGTCTGAGTGACACTTCTGTCACTCATACGCACACACATCTTTTCTCCAACTCCACGCTCACACACACACACATACACTTACACACACAGAGAGAGCGGAATAAGTAGATCGTCTGGAACAGCAGAGCACACAGGCAGAGCAAAGGCGAGACTTTTAATGAAATGTCACTGCACTCCGCTGGCTGGCCCCCTTAGTCACGCTGAATAGCACACTCACACATACCTCAGAAATGTTAAGAGTTTCTTTTTCTCACACACACACACACACACACACACACACACACCTCCGAGACCTGGAATTCACACACACATATTCCCTGACTGACAGTGTGAATGAACAGGGAGATGTCTGAGTGACTGGCTCATGTTATAACAGCACAGAAGTGTCTATTAAACCCTGGAGTCACATAGCTGTAACTTAGATTTCACAGAAAGAACTTCACTGCCATGACAGCCAGTTGTCTGTGTATGTGTGTGTGTGTGTGTGTGTGTGTGTGTGTGTGTGTGTGTGTGGAGTTGGGTAAATCTACTGTTTGTGTAATCTATGTGTACTTAAACAAAAGATGTACTACATCTATCAGGTTTATTCTTGCAGTTGAAGAATAATTCTTAACATGCTAATATGTTTGTGTTTGTAGAGGACAAAGTGTGGACGACAGTTATGAACAACCTGCCACCCAAAACTGCAGTGATTGGCTCCAGTAGAGAGAGACGCACCGTCTTACAGGTCAACTACAGTGCCTCTATGGACCAGGTAACACACACAGACACACTGACACTTACATTATGCATAGAAAGTCTTGTGTTGCAACGTTTCGGTTTTAGATTTTCTACAATTCACCTAAAAAACAAATCAAAAAAGCAGATAAAAAAGGCATTGATGCCTGGAACCAAACACAAAGTAAAAGTGATGTGTTATTATTTTATGAAAATACAATGGAAACAACAAGAAGGTATATAATTTTATATTTGTATAATATGATATTGTGAAAATTGTAGTCATCGGGCTCTTAGTTTCATGCCAAGAGACTATCGACATCCTCTTTTGGAAAATGTGATTTCAAAGTGGCAGATAATCTCTCAATCAACACAGTTAGCATCTATTTAATGATATCCCACACTTGAAGGCAAGTCTCACAAAAACAGTTTCCAACAGGGTTGTTCGTTGAATTGTGTTGCCATTTTCCCCTAGACTACATTGTGCCAACATTTTCTACTATGTCAGACTGCCTTCTGAGTTGTTTGCTGATCAAAAGCTCCTTTGTTTTTCTCACTCAATACACACCGGAAAGAATCGCCCTTTGATGGACTCCTACAAGTCACTCACAGTGATCCACAAAGAACAGTCGTGGCATTCACGTGCGGATATTTGTCGACTGAGGCCTTGTACTCGGCCTCACCAAAGTCTCACCATGGGAGTACGCCTGCTTAACAGCCACACAGCGACACCTCAGTCTGTACTGCCTAAAACAAAGTACCAGAAGTAAATTGTAACTGTACAAGTCACTTTTCCCATGATGGCACAACACAGGAGCCAAACACCACTTATTAAGTCAATCAGTGTTGGGTAGTTGAAGCTTTACAACTAACCCTTTGACATGTTTTGTCTGCAAATGCATTGTTAACAGCTAGTCAGAGCTAGCAGAGCTGTGCATTACGTTTTCTGTTAAGTTAGTCCAGTGCTGACGGAGTGCTCTTGAGAATCTAGTGAAACTCGATTGCCCAGTCGCAAAAGACGATACTCCGGTACCAAGTCGATTGCCAAAATGCTTGTTTTTCTACAGTACCGTAGGTAACGGGGTACAGGGCTTGAGACGATCAAAACTTTCCCTGATAATGCTACATTGTGAACAACAAATCCGTCTTGAAATCAGCAGGAGGAGAGCTAGTTAACGTTAGCTGTAAGCAGCTGGTGTACAGTACAGTCCTGCTTGGCTAAGTAACATAGCTAACATCTAATGTACGGAGGTTGCATTAAGTTACATTATGATGCGTTCAAGCTCTATTCAGTTTAGCGATGATAAATTATAACGTTATCATGATGTGTTCAAATTGTTTTTTGGCGAGAAACTTGAGGCGAATCAACAGGGATGAATATTAAATTTGCAAAAAACAATGTGCAAACATTATTGTGTTGTTTTTGTTTTTTACCGTGGTATTGAATTGGGTATCAAGAATCGTGGAAACTCACTGGTATTGGTGTTGACTTCTAAATTTATGGTATCGTGACATCCCTACCTGTTTCCATGATTTATAAATCAAGTAGAGGAGTAGGCAACCTGATCAAGTTGGGTTGAGGTTTCCACATCCCCAACCTGAGGCAATATAATCAAATGTAAAAAATCAGATGGATTTGATGTATTCTGACATTCTTGCTTGTTATTGTTCGTATTAGTGACTACCCATCTTTCTACAGTCTTTGGCATTGAGAGTGAAGTGAGTAACCATGCTAACATTTATGCTGTCCCTGTCCCCTGACAAACCTACACTATCAGCAGCATCATATAATGACTCAGTCTTAATTCTTTCAAATGCACAATGATAATCTAACACAAGTGCTCCACCTCATGTCTCTACCACTTGTCTGCTGTGGTTTTGTAAAATACAGCTCAGACTACCTGAATCTGTTCTCTCCCACCAAGGAGTCGATACTCTCTGGTGAGTGGTTCCACAGGTCACATGAGGATGCCAGCTTTTTCCAGTTGTCACTCTCCGTCAAAAGCAAACTGTGTGTGAACTTAACACTTAACTTTTCAACGCTCCAATGAAGGAGTGACAGCAGTTTTTACCTGCAGTGTGTACAAGACCACTGTGTTCCACTGGATGACAGGGCTTGAGTAGCATATCCTTCCTGTAATTATGTTCCCTCCTAATTTGTGTGGATCACTTGTTCCATTTTCAGCTTCTCTAAATCACGGGAAGCTAAATTAAAACAACATTACATTGCACTTTGTTTCATTTCACAGCTCAATAATTAGCTTTTACATGAAATTGTCCTGTCTGGCTGAATAAGATAAAATGAAAACGCATATCCGTGCCTGTGTTTCCAGGTGACAGCCATCACCACCAGTGCAGAATACTGTGAGCAGCAAATCGCCTACAGCTGTCGCATGTCCAGACTGCTCAACACTCCAGGTAAGGGCTGAGAACGGCATCTTTATTCACCACTGACTCACACACGAGTACACAGCACTGAGACAGGCAGGATGTTCTTTTTGTCACATAGTCAGCATTTGATGGGAAATTCATAATAACTACAACACTCTCTCCCCATCTCCTTTTGTCTGGGGATGCTACAGATGGAGACAGTAAAACATGAAAAACCTGGGCAAGTCATTGACTTTGAAATGAGCTATGTCCAGGCCTGGAAAGGTTTTGAGAAAATAAATAAACCCACAAAGTTTTGGAAAAGTCGTGGAAATAATTTACATGTATATCTACCGTATGTGGTTCAATTAAGATCAGTTGAGATAATCCCTATGTTTTTTTAATCAAGTCAAGTTAGAGCAGAATCACTCACGTCTACATTGTGTTCTGTGCATGAGGTGATGTCCTTTCTGCACTGAGATAAATGTTAATTTGCACTAGGCAAAGTGCAAATTTTATAATGTTTGGCTTCACATGGACAAGTGTATGGCATGCCTTGAACCGGGATATGCAAAATGTGGACTGTGTAGAAAAACATTTGTCATTTTGAATGAGGGTGAGGCAGCACTAGCTAGCCATGCTAATGGATGGAAGCACCAGGCTGCTGCTGCTGCACACAAATCAGCGCTCACTTTTTCACTTCGGCAACCAGCCTGTCTTTTATCTGCCGCTAAGAAAATGCCCATTTCGGATGCTGTATCCAAACATGAAGCCTTAAACTGCAGAGGTACTGTGGACATTTAAAGGTCCCATATTGTAAAAACTGAGGTTTTCATGTCTTTTATATTTTAGATATATAAATACTGTGAAAGTATTCAAAACATCAAAACAACAGCGTATATCAAAACGCTCAATCCACAGAGAAATACACACAGCCTGTATTGAGAAACTGTGCCTTTGAAACAAGCTGTTGTGATTTCTGTCTATTTGTGATGTCACAAATCTACAATACATAGACCATTTCACAGTTTTAAATGTAAATATTCTAAATGTGTCCCAGTTTATTTACGGTAGCAGTGTATGTGAATGACATCAGTTGACAGGAAGTAAACATGGACCCCAAGCTGTTGCCTAGCAACGCAATTCCGTTGAAATGCACTTAAACGGAGCGTTTCAGACAGAGGGGAGTGCAGGTATATTCAGGCTGACAGTACGAGGAAAATAAAGGGTTTTTTTAACATAAAAGCATGTAAAGATGTTCTAGTAGAAACACCAAATACATGTATGAACCTGAAAATGACCATGATATGGAACCTTTAAGACGACTAATTTGCACAATTCCTACAAGTTGTGTGAAGAAACAAGCCATTTTCAAGTCATATTCCCCGACAACCAGTTAGCAGCCAAATTTGCATGCGGTGAACACAACTTCATATATATATGTACATCTGGGTTTGCTTCTTACTTTAAGTAACTGACTTTGTCCAAAGCATCAAAGCATACATCATTATTTAATGAAAGCCTGAACCACTACTTACAGGCTAGACAGATAGACATGCATATCAGGCTATAGGACGACACTGGGGTGAAGATTTAATACATCAGCTCTGGATAGAGAAAATGAAGCTGCTCTCAGAGATCAGATTCATGAACTTTGTCGGAATCTCAATGGACGGGCTGATCATGAATTGGAAAGTAAAGACAGTTCTTGGGTTGATATTGGATTTGCAGTAGAAGCCACACTAAACCAACTCAGGTTAACTTCAGGGAATTTGTCCCCCAAACAGATCAAGTTTATATGAGACAATGGGGACAAAATCATACTTTTTCAGAGTGTTGGATGTGGTGAAGTTTCTACTTGTCCTATCTCATGGACAGGCCAGTTTTACTGTAAGAGAGCATTTCCCATCAACAAAGAATTGGCTGTGGAGAATCAGAAGTTCCTGTCAAACTGCAAAAGCAAAAAAAAAGATTGGAGATCGAAAAGCAGATTGTTAAGAAGCTTGCAGAAATTAACAAGTGTGGAGGTTGTTTTTTTGGGAAAAAACAGGGAAGGCGCTCTGCTGTTTATTAAAAGTTTGTATTAAAAAACAGTTAGTTCCAACCTTACACTGCTGCTGATATGTGTCAGTGTTACTGGATAAAATGTTTACTTACTTATTTTTCCAATCAGTATTGCCTCATTTATGTTATTTGAGGCTACACAATTGAATTCCAGGGTTTCATCCCTGCAATATGTTGTTTTTTTCCTTTAATTTGTCACCCATCTGTATCTTTGACTGTTGCTTTCATCCTGTCTTTATCTAGCACTACAGATGATAGTACTGAAACAGACCAATGGAAATGAGTTGGGGCCTGGCAGGGCTCATTCTGAGTAGATTAACTTGGATAACATTCATTTGGCTTAGATTTGTTTGGACTCAGTCAGTTTGGCTGTAATGTGCTTGAGCAAGGCCTGGCAGGGTTTTCTGTCAGTTTGGTTTGGATTAGCTAGGCTGGCTGGTGAAACGGTTGAGTTGTGTAAGGTGTGCCCTGGATTAGATACGTTTGATTTGTGCTGTGGTTGGGTTTAGTGGACTTTCAAACAGGGTTTTGAATAGTTTTTAAGCAATAGAGAAGGGGAGAAAAGAGGGACAGCAGCTGTGTTTTACTCTTGTTTTGCTCTTTCTGTGCAAAGATTGGTACTTAATATCTATATACTGTATGTGTGTGTGCGCCTTATTCACAGTGCTGTGTGCTTTTCACTGTGAGAATAACAAGTTTGCTGTCATTGTCAGAACCGTTTCTGCCTTTTTCTTCTGTTTCCTCTGACTAATACACACTCTCTCTCACACACACACACTTAGTACACGCACGCATAAACACAAAGACCCACCTTAGGGATAGCTTCATAAAGACAAGACACGGCTGGCAATTAGAGTGAGTGAGAGGAGATAGAAAGAGGGTGAGGGAGGGAGAGAGGACTCCACGTTTGTTAGATGTATGCCCGCGTATGTGTGTGTTTGTGTATGTGTGTGTGTGTGCATGGTCCTTGATTGACTGAGGAGGAATAAAGCAGTAGGTGGTAAGTAATAGCTGGGTATTAGTGCAGCAGAGCAAAACTTTGCCATTAACTCCCACTGCATTGAGAGATGGCACCTACACCTGCGAGGGAAACACAAATATACACACACCTTCTTAATACGCTCTTTTTTTACACTCAAGCTTAAAGTGCTGTTGTGTGAACACACACACACAGGCAAACACCCCTCCCACAACCACACAGTCAGTCCTTCATTAACCAGTTTACTCCTAATTCACTACCTTGCAAGTTAAGGGAAATCCAATTACCAGTTTAGAATGACTGAGGAAGTAGAACCGGGGAAAATCATTTACCCAAAAATATGCTTCATAAATTAGCTGTCAGCTTTCATCAAATTACACTGTCAACAGCATTTTCCTCTGTGAACCACAGGCGCACGCACACACATACGCACGGCTATACACACAGACGCACACTTGCTACTCTTCCACTTTTTTTTTTTCTCATCCAGATCTCATCTATTACACTAGGGCTGGCATTTTAGAGCTAAACGAACCGTTAAATGGGAATTATATTCTGCCACCAGTGACATCCGTAATTTGGAACTTGGCCAGTAATTGTCCTAATTGTCTGACCCCTTTTTCACCTCTTCCCCGTATTCTGTCCCTTTACTCAAACATATCCTGCACCCGCAAACACACACACACACACACACAGTTTGTCTCTGTCCAACATTCGCAAGATGGGTAGATAAAATAATGGGAGAGCGTGATGCTGATGCATGCAGCAACACACACACACAAAGACACAACTCAAAGAGACACAACCCCAGGCAATATTTCCCTTTTCTCTCCTGCCTCCCCTATCTCACCTCTTCCTCTCTCCACTGCTCCCCGTCATCTTCTGCATCCACATTTATCAATTTATATCCATTTATTCTCTCCCTTTACTCCACACTTACCTCCTCTACTGCCCCTTTGTTTTCCCTCTCATCCCATTTACCATTTTCAAGCCTCCATTTTTTGCCATTCTCCCATTTTTCACCTCCAATTTTGCCTCACATTATTTTCCTCTTTCCTTTTTCAAGCTTCTTTTTTTTCTCCCCATCCCATCTCTCTGCCCCTGTCTTCTCACTCACTCTGTCGAACACTATTTCCATTAGTGTTGGAATAGCGGCTTTTAAAAGGAGAATTAGCTCCCTTCACTAATGATTTAGAATTGTTCCTTTCAGCGTAAACAACCTGTAAACAACCAATGGCACAAGGCTTGGCACAAAAAAAAGCCCTTGTGCAGATGCAGAAGCAGATAAAAACACACAGCTCTTGTTCTCCGACACACATACAGCCACGGACGAGTTTGGATGCTGAAGTTTGAGTGCTGCACATCAGTTGCCTTGAAAGTTTGCAAAGTAATTGTATTACTTCTTTAAGTTTCCTTGTCACTGTTGCTCCTTCTTCACTCTTGGAAATGTACATTATGTTTGTATGTACCTGAAGTCATGGTCCCATCTGTTTGGCTGAGCATTGTGCGATCAGTGTTCTGCACTTGACCTTAATCCACATGTGTAGAAGTTGGTGGTACCCTAGTAACAGCCTGAAATTACCCATTACAACTCTCAACAACTCTTCCATCATTTTCAATTTTCATGCTTTCTATAATGTCTGCCAGGACAAGGTTAGTGGAGGATTTTGTTGTTTGTCCATGCCCTCTGGAACAACACTTAAAAGTTTTTTTTTCTGATCTGACGCCACTATCAACAAGATGACATAATGTGTCTGTATTTCCAAAACAGTTACAAACCAATGTTGCAAAAGTAAATCAGTTTTATGATCTGAGAACGCTACGGTTAAGGTTTGGTTAGGTTTAAACTAGGGCTGTCAAAGTTAACGCGATAATAACGTGTTAACGCAAATTTGTTTTAACGCCAATCATTTCTTTAACGCATAACGCAATCGATCTTTCGGAGATTGTAGCGGGCTCAGTTTTAAAGCTAGAGTGAAGATACTGGTATCATATGAAACTAGAACACCTAAGGAATTCATTGGTACCATGGCATACTAGCTTGTCGAGAAGGAGGTTAAATAACGCTCCTAACTTGCGCAAAATTTTCAAAGGGGTCCCTTGACCTCTGACCTCAAGATATGTGAATGAAAATGGGTTCTATGGGTACCCACAAGTCTCCTCTTAACATACATGCCCACTTTATGATAATCCCATGTAGTTTTGGGCAAGTCATAGTCAAGTCCGCACACTGACACACCGACAGCTGTTGTTGGCTGTTGGGCTTGAGTTTGCCATGTTATGATTGTATGCTGAATGCAGCACCTGTGAGGGTTTCTGGCCAACATTTCTTTTGTGTTGTTAATTGATTTCCAATAATATATACATACATTTGCATAAAGCAAGCATATTTACCCACTATCATGTTGATTAGAATATTAAATACTTGACAAATCTCCCTTCACATCTGTACATTTTGATAACAGATAAAACATGTGTGATTAATTTGCAATTAATCGTGATTAACTATGGACAATCATGCAATTAATCACAATTAAATATTCTTATCGATTAACAGCCCTAGTTGTTTGGGTAAAATTACTACTTTATTAAGGTTAGGGGACCTTTGTCGTCATGGTTACAGTAATAACCACTTGGTTAAGGTTAGGGAACGACCACAGTAATGGTTGAAAGAAGCGAACGTTGACTGTTGATAGGAAATGGCAAACAAACAGCGAAAAGTAAAGCCACCAACAACCAAAAGCACAAACGTATACATATGTAGCATGTTTCTTTACTGAACAAACTCTTTCTCATTCACACACAGACACTGCCAGATGTATTCACATATGTGCACACACTCAGAGCTTTTGTTAACTTATGAAAACAAGTGTTTTTCTCTCTATATTTGCCAGACTTGCCTGAAGCGATTGATAGAATAATTTATAGAATCCAGGCTAATGAAGAAAGCAATATTTCAAACAAATGAGCTCATTAATCCAGTGAAGTGGTCTTCGCTAAGACGTAAGTGTCTAATATGTGCACAGTTTAGAGGCAACGCTAATATGAAGAAGCTTTGGCTGAGTCGCTGACCAAGCGAACACGTCTACTAGACTTAATAAGTTATTCCAATTTTGTGCTTGGTGGACAGGGGCTTGTAATAGATGTCTGTTTACCCAAAATGGCAGTAAAAAAAGTGTCTCTAATAACATGATAAATGAATGCTGTAAATGCCTCAATACGATATCTTATCAATGGTTAAGTTACACATAAAGTTTAACTTATTGACTGTGTGTAGCATTACTGACTCAAACTTTTTTTGTAATAAAATTGTCATCCAATCGTGTCATCAAACTATCAAACGTATTTTGTTCTCAAGTGCAAAGTAACACTGGCAGCAGAATTCACTTCCAGCAAATCGTAATGTTTTGTGATAAATTGTGATTGCTGATAGCGCTGCATATCCAGCCTTTTTCCTTCTGCTAAGGTAAGCTTTCACTTGCTGTCAGCAGAGCAACATCCAATTAATCTGGGGTGATGTCATAAAGTTAACAATGACTTCTTCTTTTTTTCTGTCCAGTCATGTCAAAAGTTATTATGATACCGGCAAATACTGTCATTATAAAGTGTTATCATTTCAGGAGTTTATCACGTTATGGAATTTTGTTATGTTAGCATATTTATTGGCTGTTAAAATGTTACAGGCCTCTAAAAAGGAGGTACAGCTAAGTGATACGGCAGCTATATACAGTAGATGGATGGGAAGGGGAAATGTTTACAGAGTGGGGAGAATAAAATGGAGAAGGCTGAAGAGAGAGAAAGTGGAGCAGAGGGAGAAACTGAAACTCTCTCCAAGCCGTCAACACACTTCAGTCCCAGGTCGAGCAAAAGGACTGGGCTATGGCCAACAACAGACTACTGATCTCTGATAGCAGGGTGGACAGGAGGGGACTCAGTGAGAAAGAATGGACATGGGACAATTGAATAACTGGCTAAACATAGAGGTATGAACATCACCAAAAGCTTGATTTATTGGCTTTATTAAGTTTTCCTCAGCATTGTTTTAATGAATATTCAAGTTCTTTTTTTGTCATATGCCCAAAAATTACAGAGAAGCAGTGGTTTACAATGACAATCTTAGATCTCAGGCTCCCTCCAATAATGCTCATTTAAATATGTATAAAAAGAAAAACGCACAAGTAAAAAATCGGAAGATATAAAATAGTGCAGAAGTTAAAATATAGGGATGAAATATATGTAATAAATGTATATGCGTAAAGCCTGCCCGCTCGCCGGCTCTCATCCCCGGCTCTCTGTACCCCGCTGTTGCCTGGTAAAGGCGGCGGTATCGGCCGCAAGATATTACTACTGACATTCCTGTACTTTTACGTCTTAACGTTTGCTGTATTAGCCATGTGTTTACTACATGCTTATTTGCATATAGAGCGGGGAAGATCGGATCACAAGTGGTCACTCAAGATGCTAATGGAGACGCAATCTAATGCCAGGTGTGAACAGACGTAGTCAGAGCTGTCCACTTGTGATCGGATCACCCAAGACGCATGTTAATGCCAGGTCTGAACATGGATTAAATACAGAGATGTAAACAGGTTATGTATATATACTGGTCACGTGGTGTGATGTTTTGTAAATGGTTTGACCTACGGCTCATGAAGTCTGGTATAAAAGGGTCCCACCCGTAACAACCATGAATGAAAACGCAGGTTAGAAAATTGGTCTTAGGTGTAAATGAGAGCCAAAGGAAGTGAGAGTGAAGCACACAGGAGGAGAGGGGAGAATCGGGGGTGGCCAGAGATGTGAGATGAGCGTGGTTCAGGATAATGAGGCTGTGTGTATGCATGGCGTGGTTACAGTCTTATTCCTTGGGCACTTCTGGTCTCAATTATTGCCTCACAAGTCACAGAAAGCCAACCACTGTAATATTCCACACACACTCACAGGTCTTACCCATAATGACTTTATTCTGCAGCGCTGGTTAACCACTCGTTTATTTTTTTCTCTTGTTTGTGGTTTTTGATGTTCATCATTAACCTTTACAAATGCAGTAGTGTGCAGACAATTGTTTTTTCCTATCTCGCTTTCGCTCTTAAGCTCTTGTGTCTCTCTGCAAACAGCAACAGCTACCAATAATGGTGCACTGCTGTGGAATGTGAACAAGGCTATAGCTGACATCCAGCTGAACTTCAAAAGTATGTCCCTAATTATGTTTTATTGGGAAATATGAAATCAGTAACTAATCTACAACGAGTGCTGCTGACTCCTCTGCTGTGTGGCTTTTATATCAACTCATACCTGTTACCTTGTTTTTGTCTTTTATATTTTTACTGCTTATTACAAACAAATAAGATCAAGCTGACGACGGACCTTGTTGTTGGTTTTTAACTGTTTGGGATGATGTCATTATTCATTTTAATACCCCTTTATATTTCATCTATAACACTTTTTTATTAGCCTATTGTGCCCGCACACTGCCCGATTGTGCCACGTCTTTCATTACCCGACTAATGTTCTGGTTACAGTGTCATTAATTTGTGAAGGCACTCCAGGCAAGAAGCAAGTCAGGGGCCGAGAGAGAACAAGAGCTAATATATCGAAAGACAAGAGAAAGGAGAACTATCACCAGCGCCCTCGGGCGGCTCTCTCTCTCTCGCTCTCCCCATCACCCCAGTGTCCGCCTTTCTTTCTCCCTTCCTTTTCTTACCCCCTGTAGACAAGATGCTAATTAACGTTAAATTATCTTCTCTATCTTTCCCTGCTTTAAAAGCACTGATGAGAATCCACCTCCCTTCAAGGTTGCAGGCAGCTTTTTCCCACCCACCCCAACCCATTACGGGCTGGTGCTGAGGGTGTTCAGTCAGTTGATAAGAGGCATTGGAGTCTGACGTGTAAAGTTAGGCTTTATATAGAACAGCAAATTAACGGATGGAATTAGCCTGAAACCTTTCTACAGCCTTTCAGATAGGTTAGAACTGGAGACACTTGAAGACATCTATGGCTGTGGTGGTTGAAGGTTTGCTAATGGGAAACAGCAGGCGGGTGTGGGCGGGGTTTTTTTGTGACAAAGTGATGTTTAGTGAGAGACACTGTACAAGAAATAGAGCAACAACGTGTGATCCGTCACAGAGAAGCCCTTGTCATTTACATCCCGAAATGTGTGCTCTCTTGCCTCAGTAATGCGTCATTGCCCGGGATAATGCTGTCATACGTTGTGTTGACAGAGCCATGTGTCTTATCCCACACCATGTCTGTCTACCTGAGTGCAGCACTTACAGCTCAAAGCCACACCGGTGCCGGTGTCGAAGGAAAAGAGTATAACATTTTACAGTACATTAAGTTGGAGTAATAAGGTGTTTGCAAGGCAGCAGCATCATCGCTCTCTTTTTTTTCTCTTTTGTTTCCTCGGCTTTTTCTTCCTTCGTATTTCTGTTTCCTCTCTTTCTCTTGTCGTTTTCTCTCCCGTAGTCTCTTAGTCACACAGACTTGTGTGAGCGTCCCAAGGGTGCTAAAGTTAGGGGCCATAGTGTGTAACTGTGTATCCGTCTGATGTCTGTCTGTGTGGATGGATGGTGTGTGCGGTGTAGCTTTTGTAAAGACAACACCAGCTGCTAGTGAAGCTTTCGGTGCGTGTGTGTGTGTAGTTTTCAAAGCCTCCATGTCTCTCTCTCACCCAGTACTTGTGTGAGTGTGTGTGTGTGTGTGAGAATGTGTGTGTGTGTTTGTGCTTATTGGCATTGCCATAGAGTGAGCAGTCCATGCCTGCTGCCCACTGGCTGTAGCATTCATCCAGCATGTCAAATACTCTCTGCTCCCAGTCTGCCCAGTGTTGGGCAGAGTGCACAAATTCTGTTTTAACACAAGCAGAGACAAGAAGTGGCCATGATGGAATTAACCTGAGCAGAAGTTTAATTGTTAAGAAGTACATAAATTAGTTTTAAAAAAAAACTATGTATGTATCAATCTAGTGCACACTAAAGTCAAATTCAACTGTAATTTCTAAACTGATCTCAGTGGATTAGTTTTCCAGTAATACACGAACCATACAGAAATAATGTCAAATATTCAAAGTGTTGTGTTTTCCTTATAAGTAGTTTACACATTTTCATGTTTTTTCACGCGAGACAAATCTGTCTGATGTACCCGCAGCTGCTGGAAGCTCAAATTAGCGCTCTGTTTCAGGACACAGCCGAACATCAAATGGTATGGACTGCTCTCGGTCATGTTTCGCTCGAGGTAAACTGGTTCACACTCAAAGGTAAAAGCAGTCTTTTGAAGTTCTCACTGGCTGTAAATGCATTTGTATGTAATGTAGAAAAATAACAAGCACAACTGTTTAGGCTAATGCTCTTTTCAGTGATATAGGATCAATGATTGTCAAAGTCCAACCTCTTTTAGTTATGCAAGTGTCAGGCGCACATAACTAGAACTACAAATCAAACACTGTCAGTAAAGATTGAGTATTTTAAAGGAAAAGACAGGCAGTGTATAGATTTACGGATACAGGAAATCAGCATCACATGTCAAATGAATAACTCAGTTATGTTTTGCAAATGCTCTGAGCATATGCATCCCAAGTCTCGTCATTGACATAGCAGGTCATTAAAAACAGTTGCACACAGCAGAGCTTATAATTAGTTTTACTTTGAAATAACTTCATTGGTTTAGTAAATGCTACTCCACTTATCCCTCTGCAACCTTTTCAGATTGTTTGTGTTCTTTCTGATCTGAAGTCCATAATTTATTTTACTTTTAAGTTTAAATCCATGATACATGAAATGGCTAGGATAATAATTAATACAGTATCCTAATTTAATTTAAAGTCATCCTACCCTTCAGAGACTTAACTTCAACTTTCATTTGTGGTTTTTCTGTCATTGGTGCTACTAGTGCAGTACCCGTTCAGAGCGCGTGCCCGTCCAGAACGGGCCAATCGCTTAGCCCCCAGAAGTTCAGCTTGTCTTATGGCTGCTTGTACCCGCCAAGCGTGAAGTTCATTGGATGAATGAAATTGATATTTTAGCTGTCCTTGTTTTTTGTTGTGGGAGTTATTTTGTCTTCGTCTTGAATTGTAGTGACATGTTTTGGATTTCAGGATTTGTTTTGTCTTGTTTTTATGTTAAATGTTTTGTGCTTCGTTGTGTTTCTCTGTCTTCTAACATCTTGGGACCACGTTGGAAATAAGTGTTTTGACTTTAACATGTTATCCTTTGGATATTTGTTGTCTTCTTTGTCTGATAATCCATGAATAAAATCAACCAATAAAATCAACCAATAAAACCAACGGTTCTCAAGATATGTGAAGGACAGTCATACAGCCGGACAGACAGAGAATACTTCCTTTATAGATAGATGATGTTGCTACAGCGCCACATATCAGCCAAATGGCACCAAATTGGCCAAGGTCTCCCAGACATCATATCTTCACATGTACACCAAATGTGGCACCAATAGCCCAACGCGTTCAAGAGATATGACATTTTGCAATAAAAGCCCTGCCCACAGCATTTGAGCTAATTTTGAGGGCCAGCTATAGCAAAACTGTATGGAACATCAAAAATCCAAAAAAGTAACTTTATCCGGCTTGGTCCAGAGATGTTTTGTACCAAATTTGGTGACGATTGCTCAAAATTTGTAGGAGGAGTAGTAAAAAATAAGATTTGGACAGAATTTTGTTTCTGAGACTCAAAAGTTACACATCAGAATGTACTATTCATTGTTATAGTGCCTCCATCTGGTCAAATTGTACCACATTTGACACTGCACTCCCTTGGGTCCCCAACAATACACCCACCAAGTGTGATGTAGATCGGATGAGCTTCCTAGCTTTATAGTTAGATAGTAGTTGGAGCAATACAAGATTGGATTGGAACAATTACAGGAGTGAATGACATAAGGATCATTTCAAAATGTTTTAATGTATCCTCAATGTTGGACGTATAGGATTTATATAGGAATTTATACAATTAAATATGCAAATAAATATGTTGTTTTCCTGTATTGATGTTTTAATATGCTGCACATAACACCTCTGATTACAGGCTTTTGTTTTAGAGCAGCTTCAAACAGCGAGACTATTTTTTTCCTGCCTTTGCTCTTTTCAGCCAAAATTAGACATCAGTCAATATAAAGAGCCTACAAGGGAGTCCATTATCCATACACAAAACGCAGCACTCAGCACATAGCACTGTTAACAATTTGCTAATGGTTTTTGTTACTGCCATTGTGTGCATTACAGTTCAACATAAGACATTAAACTTGTTAATGATCTTCTGGGACCGAAGTAAAGGCACGTCACGTGACTGATGGGACGGATGAGAGTGTGTTATTCACTTCATATTTTAGTCGAGAGAATATAAGCCGCGCAAAGCTGCGGCTATAAAAGGAGAAGCAATTCCCAGAAAATAAGTATCTTTTTTAGAAAGTAGATGCCGTGCACTCGTGCCCATTATGTCTCTCAACTCACAGACATCCACATATTATTCCAAAGCACACACCAGTAACACAGACATATCATTGGAAAACATGTACATGAGAGACAGGCCGAGCTGCACAAAAAATAAGTACAATACAAAATCCACACAGTACATTGACACAAACATCCACACAAAGCATGCCTTATCTTTATTTTTTTAGTCTTTCTCTATTTATATTTGTTCTGTTTTCTTTCTGAGGCTTCTCTCTTTTCTCCTCTCCCTGTTATCTATTTTCTTTTCCATATTATTCTTCTTTATGTCATGTGCTCTCTGAAATGCTCAGTGCTGAAGGGTGGGCCCGAGGCACAACATAACCAAAGGCACCACACACACACAAATACAACACATACATTTGCACATTAATGCAGGACAGTGTTCCGACAAATCTAACTAACATGTATTATTGCTCTGGCTTCATGTCTTTAAAGAAGAATTGCCAATCCAGCATAAATTAAACTGATGTGTGTGTCGATGATGGCGTGTGTGTGTGTGATTCATAACAGACTCATGGCTGATGGACCAAGTACATTGAGCATTTTAATGTATTCATTCCATTCAATGCCGATACATCTAGGAGGAAACATGTGTGTGTGTGTGTGTGTTGGTTATTATCAGTGAGAGCTTGTCCCCTGTGGATGTCCATGCTCCTGATATTACTAGCTGGAGATTGTTGTCAGATAGCAACATTAAACCGAATGCTCCTCAGAGGAAAAAAAAACTCTGTATGGTTAGCATTCAAGTAGGCGAGATTTTCTGATGTGAGCATGCTGAGCGTTGATAAAATGAACCTGATGGCTTATTGATCTCCTTTGGGAAATTCTCATTTTCATGCCTCTAGAGATTCAGTGTGTTGCTCAAAGGAACATACTGTATACGAATATCAGATTGTTGGTGCAGTTAGGTCATGTGACTCCTCAGATCCTTTTTATTATTATCATACATTGTGTTGGGTTACTACACCCACAAACATGACCTTTAAAATAAGACAAAGCTGTTAGCGATGAAATCTCATTAACTTGATGTGATAATGATCTAGCCAGGTTTGTCTTTTTATAGGTGAGTAAGTACATATTCATGTGCTTTGCAGAGAAATGAATTCTCCCATCACACACTACCTCCATTTTCAATAAAAAAAAGTGATACTTCAAAAGTTAGGCAGAAACAGAGACATTTTTGTGATGAATACTTTTAAAGTGTTTTTTTTTTTTATCTTACCCATATAAAGTTGTGGGATTTACCCTGTCAGAACACACAACGTTAATTTGAATCAGCGTAAAATCTGATGAAACTATAGCCATGCTTCCATTGACTTATTTTTATGCACACTTTGAAGCATCGCATTTGAAAAGCTGTATGGAAACGGCAAAATTCGATAAACATTCCGAATTAGGATAAAAATAATTTACGCTCGCTTAAGGTGGTTTGGTGGTGATGCGCTAAATGATATGGAAACGCCTTTGCTGAATAAATTCTGACACAGCGAACATTTAACTCACATGACCGATCAGCTGTTCCTGCTGTCGGCGTCTTCTCGGATATTCCCATAATGTGCAAATGCTTGTCTTTGTGTCCGGACAGCATGAAACATGGCCTAATCATATTTTGCAATAGGGATGTCACGATACCAGAAATTTAGTTGTCGATACCAATACCAGTGAAATTCCATGATTCTTGATACCCAATTTGATACCACAGTAAAAAACAAAAGTAAAACAATAAATCTCATGTACTTCAACATCCACTTCTTTATTACCGTTTCCATACCGGTTTTTGTCAGGAAGTTAAACGGGTCATAATTCCCTCTTATTATCTATTTTATATCACTGTGAAAACATCTCCCTCAAACTCCTGGATTTATTCGAGTTTCTCGCCAAAAACTAAATTTTACAAGATTACATTTGAACATAAGAATACACAACTGAATAGAGCTTGAACGCATCATAATGTAAATCAATGGCACCTCCCTTGTTGAAATTGGCAGGACGAGAGCTAGTAAACATTAGCCGTTTGCAGCTGTTAAGCAGCACAGTCCTGCATGGAGCTAAGATTACACAGATTTGTAATTCACAATGTAGTATTATCAGGGGGAAAACAGGGTGCAACGGGACGCCAATAGTCTCGAGCCCTGACGGTAACGTCAATTTCGGCAGCAACTTGGTACCGAAGTGTCGGTTCTCGTGACATCCCTATTTTCGACTTTGGTGAAGTACTGAAATCGGGTTAGAATCAAGAATAAACTTTGACTTTGACATTTACTGGAATCTATCGTACTCAGCACACGGCACCTTTGAAACAGACAAGCATAATGCTTCAATGAGAAATTGTCCTACAGATTTTTTGCAAGTGTTTGCATGTTTTATACCAACTGAGAACAAAGCAAGCACCTGGAGTTTGTTTACTTGTTTGTGTTGTTTGGGATTTGATTCGTTGCCGCTGTTGAGTACATAAGATAGTGGATAGAGGAACGCTGATCCAGAAACGGCTATTATTTTTCAAACTTTGGAGATTGACAGCGTAACACTGAGCACAACTGAAACTTGTATCCAACTCTCTAAACGCACAGATAGCTTATCAATTCAGACTTGCATGGTGTGAAGAGAAGGACAGAAAGAAGGACGAAGGAAAACGTTGCATCTTTGCTGTAGCATAGGGATGAGTAGAGGAAAGAAATAGAGAGAAGGGGGCGTGTAAGACAGAGATTGATGCAGAGTGACAGAGAGGGAAGAAAACAAGTAAAAGAGGGAGAAGAGAAGGAGGCAGAGGGGGAGAAGGAGAAGCAGATTAGTTTGTTTTCTGCCGCTTGCTCTGACATTGAAAGATATGTCGGTACTAATGTCCCAGAAAGCCTTGAATAACACAGCAAACCGATACATATCCTCCTTAATGGGATTTTCTGAGCTGTACTTGCTGCCTCTCACGTGCACGCACACACACCAGCACACCCCAAAAAAAGCACATAAACAATACACCATATGGCCACCGCCTGGCGGAAAGATAAAAGGCAAATGGAAAAATAGAAACCGCTCGCTTGAGGAGTAATTATAATATTGTCTTCTCATTTGTGACGAGCTGAGGGGTTGATCTCAATTATGAAGCTTTCTAAGGCAATCCTCGGCTCCCCATTTGTCCTCCCCAAGGTTGCCGGGGACGACGGATGCACGACGAGCTGTGGCGTATGACCACAAACCGATCATCAAACATAGCGGTTTCAGTGATGGATCACACAGGCGAGAGGATCCTGCTCCATTATGAAGACATGCATTTGCATATGCATACTAATGGACTGACTTTTTTTTTTTTTACCTGCGTCTCCCTCACATATATATTATGAAGTATTTCCAGTGTCAGTAGTGTTTATGTATGCAGCAGAGTGTCTGGCATCAGCAAGTGCATGGTTTATTGGCGTCGGTGAGTGCGTACGCGGCGATCACTGGAGGCAGTTTCAACACAGCTCTCGGATTACAGCGGGATATTGGGGCACAGAGAGATTAGACCAATTGGAAAAACAACAGGAAGAGAACAGAGGAAATATCACTCAGTGGTGCTAATGAAGCAACACAGGGCGGGAAGTTGATTATCCGACTTGACCTTGAGGGGTTTTAAAACTAAACCAAGGAAATTTAGAGAGACAAAGTTGGAGAAGATACTGAGTTTTACAGAGAGGCGGAGGATGTGTGTGTGTGTGTGTGTGTGAAATTAACCTAGCGTTTCTGTGTGGACGTGGATGTGCCTGGTTCTGATTGTCATACGCTTAATGTCTGTGTGTGTCATGTGTGTTAATATCAGTGTGTTTATCTCATTGTCAGTGTTTGTGTGTTCGTTCCTGCGTGTTGCTTTGTGCCAATGACACATCTCTGCAGAGCGGTTTCTGCCTTTGTTTCTCACGCGGGGAGCATAAACAAACTAATGAATATTCATGATGTTTGTCTTATCAAATGTTGGCGTACCATGCGACATTCTCTTGTAATTACTCAGCCCCAATTGTTTGTGTGTGCTTTTGTGTACACATTGCTCGTGTGTCTTACTGCGTGTTTGTACACAGCCTGTGATTCCTGAGTGCCCATGCATATGACGTCCTCCTCCTGGGTATCAACAAATGACAGCTTTGTCATCAACTTGACATAGTCTTAATACGGCTGAGTCATAGATGCAGGCCCTTTAATTAATCCCATACTTCGAGGGAGTGAGCCAAGAGTTTGTTTTTTACAGTCCATGACTAGATACCATGGTTATAATAGGACTTCAGTGCAAATATGTTTATTTAATAACATGAATAAATCTGAGGCCATGGTTCTCAGCAGGAAACCGGTGGTTTGCCTACTCCGGGTAGGGAATGAGTCCTTACCCCAAGTGAAGGAGTTTAAGTATCTCGGGGTCTTGTTCGCGAGTGAGGGGACGATGGAACGTGAGATTGGTCGGAGAATCGGAGCAGCAGGGGCGGTATTGCATTCGCTTTACCGCACCGTTGTGACGAAAAGAGAGCTGAGCCGGAAGGCAAAGCTCTCGATCTACCGTTCAATCTTCGTTCCTACTCTCACCTATGGTCATGAGGGTTGGGTCATGACCGAAAGAACGAGGTCGCGGGTGCAAGCGGCCGAAATGGGTTTCCTCAGGAGGGTGGCTGGCGTCTCCCTTAGAGATAGGGTAAGAAGCTCAGTCATCCGTGAGGGACTCGGAGTAGAGTCCTTGCTCCTTTGCGTCGAAAGGAGCCAGTTGAGGTGGTTCGGGCATCTAGCACGGATGCCTCCTGGGCGCCTCCCTTGGGAGGTGTTCCAGGCACGACCAGCTGGGAGGAGACCACGGGGAAGACCCAGGACTAGATGGAGAGATTATATCTCTACTCTGGCCTGGGAACGCCTCGGGATCCCCCAGTCAGAGCTGGTTAATGTGGCCCGGGAAAGGGAAGTTTGGGGTCCCCTGCTGGAGCTGTTGCCCCCGCGACCCGATCCCGGATAAGCGGTTGAAGATGGATGGATGGATGAATAATTGTGCCAATGGGAATCTATTTAAAAAATTACCGTTGCATTATAAAACTGCTTGCGCCACACAGGCACACTAAGTGCAGTAGGTATAATTTTAAACCAGTTAGTACAGCTGCGAGATGTAATGGATTTTTACAATGGATGGTTTGAAAAAAAGGATAAATCAACGAAGACTTTAACCAAAGACAAATCGATCCTTCTAACAAGTATTGCCTGTGTTGCAAAAGCCTGATATAGTATATTTTATTCCCTTGGGCAGTCCAAAAACTATTAAAAATGCATCATTGAGCCACACTGTTGCACATGTTCCTTCATTATTATGAAAATGGGCACTGCAGTTTATATTAAGTTGATTCCACATACATAGTACTGCCGCCGTAAATACTCACCAGCGCACCAAATCCACTACAAAAATTAGTCCCCAACAACATATTTAATAGTATACTCATGATCTGTTTTTAAAGATGTATGTTTTCAGTAGTAACGACTGGGCTTGGGGATGAGGAAAGTGTTGATAAAGGGACTAACTTGTGATTTGTTGGCAATAACAAAAATCAACTCAGTCGCTAGAAAAATGTTGGTATTGGACATTTCTGAAATACGTTAAATGGCAACGTTTCTGAACCAAAAATGCGTTTCATATCAGCCTCGTATCACGCTTGCAGAAATGCAATGCCACGTTGGTTAGGCTTAGGCAACAACACTTCTTGGTTAATGTTTGAGAAAAGATCATGGTTTGTGTTAAAATAATAATGTAACAACATAATAATGTAACAAAACCACTATAGTTAGGTCCAGCTGATTGTAATGTGACGCACGGGGCACGAACAATGGTCTTCTGAATGAAAGCCCTGTGTTTGTTGGACCCATCAAACACCCCTCCCAGCCGCACGGTGTGTCTCTTTTCGCTATTTAAACACTTGCTCTGACTGAATGCAAAAACGTGACTAATCAGTGTATCCCTGGTTTGCAGAAACGTCCAATGCCAAAAAAAAATCCTGGCGACTGGGCTGAGAAACATATAGAATATTGCCAGCTTATCAGTTGCTTTAGTATGTTTTTTCAATAATATGATTAAATTGTAAACTTGATTAAAACCTGTATGATACGTAGCTTGCTTAAATGCCCAGTGTTCTCTGTTGTAAAGTTGTTTTTAACAGAGTTCCCTTGTCCCTTTACTGTTGTAAAATGTATCCGGTGCATCAGAATTAATCAAAATCATGTTATGGATACAAGTACTAATATAATATTTATATCATTCGAGTATATTGATTATAATTATTTGTGATATTTACCTAATTATATTCAATTATGTAAAGTTTTTTTGTTTCCGTTTTAGGTCTTTGTTTAGGACCCTCATTTTTGTTGCGGCATCTCTAGCTGTAAGAAAGTAGTCAATGCCGTCTCCTTCACTTGGAATAAATTTAGGGATTTGGCTCCCGCAGACGGGGAGCTGCCTCAGCAGAAGCTCATCACAGAGTTACAAACGCAGTGGAGTTCCAGGCTGAAGATGATAGAAAAAGAATTGGATGAAGAAAAATCAGCAACCCAGTCCTTTAGGTAGATGAACAGACAAGGTACAGTACTCAGTACACATATGGCGAGACATGGAGGTCTTGGACTGAATGAGAAAGCTCAGCAGGAACTTCACAGATTCCCTTTCAGGCAACAACCTTGTAATTGTGTTTTGGAAAAGGGAAATGTTGCCCCTTGGTCAATGCAGACACATCCAAACTGGATGAAAATCTAACTTAGATGGGATAGGATGGCTATTCTAAGATAGAGCCACAGAATAAATAGCTGTATAAGGAGCATGCAGAAATAGTAATAGCTGGCCATCAGTTGTGTACTTTTTTTTTAATTCTTTATTATACTGACACACTTTTACATAACATAAGCCAACCGATTTTTATCTGGAAAGTCAAAGTCAGGTGTTATCCCCCAAAATGGTGCAGGTTTGTTAGAATATAACTTATTATATTACCCACGTCTTTTGGTTTTGTACCTGTGTTATTGGCATAAACATCTTAACTAGACCCTTGTGTAAAAAAAACAAAAGCAGGCCAGACATTAAAGAGAGAAGTTTGATCTGAATGAAAGTGATTTTTCTTCTCTGAAGCTATGCGAGATCCAAACATGTTTGTGTCTCACGCGTCCTGGGTGTTTGCTCTGCTCGGAGGCATTTGGGCGCGCTGAGTCACAGTACGTAGGCTATCTTGAAAAACAGATGGGTGAAGATTTGCATTTGCTTGCACATTTGAACTCCACAAAAAAGTCACAAATCTGTGATCTGTGATCTGTCCTCTGTCGATATGCGTTCAGCCATTTGAGTTTGTTATACTTTTTTTTGCATCTTTCTCATAAACCAAATAGAAGGAGTGCTATTCATGCCATTTTCACACAATTTCAGGAAAAACCACATATGATACGTGCATTGAAGTCATATGTTAGCCTTTTAAAAGTTTGGCTTTGGATCTCTTTGGAATACGTGCCTGCTGAAGCTCTTGTAGTTTTGCCTTTTAAAGCTGTAATTTAATTCAACCACACCTAGGAAGGTATTTAGTCAAAGCCCCCTGAGAAAAAAAAAAAACAGCAAACAAAGTATCTCGACTCTCTTTAGTGTTTGCAACAGTCCCAAAGGGCAATTGATTTGGATCACGATCAAAGAAACAGCAGTAATGTTACACAGCAATAACAGAACCTGGGCATTAGCTTTGTAGTTCATACCTTCACAGAATACAAACAGCAATTGATATTTGGCATCAACTGTAAATGCAAAGGACGGGAACAAAAACGGAGCAGAAGTTTTAATGTTATTTTTTTGTGCTGTTTACTCTGTTCGCTAAACAGTCGTGTGGTCATGTGCCAACAGGCTAATGTGGATGACAGAGGGTGAGAGAGAGAGACAAAGAGAGGAGGAGTTGGATGAATGCTGTGCCACTCATTAAACCATTAGGAGGAGTAACAGCTGGACACCCACAACCATCTGCAGCATGTTTCCTCTATAAACAAGACTGTTTAACCTGATCTCTCACACACACAATGTCAGCACACAAACACTGCACAGACTCTTAATACTTACACACACCGATCTGTCTGCACCTCTTTCTTTCCCACACACAAACCAATCTGAGTACCTCTATCACACACACACACACACACACACACGGACACGCTGAACCTTCACGCCCCCACAAGTCCTTAATTTTCCAGCTGTGTAGGCAAGCAGCAGTGGGCAGTTTGTCCCCCTGACAAGGGTCACCGACCCGGGGGAGAGGGCTCTCTGTCTCTCCTCTGACTGCCTGGATGACTGGAGCGCAGGCAGCGAGATAAACACTTGAAGAGGGAAAAGGGGAGGGAGAGGGGTGACAGGGAGTAAGGGAGATTGAGGGAGGGAGGAGGGAAGCGGAGCGCAGATGGGTGGGAATCGAGGCAGGGTGGCGCACGGAGCGGGAAAATGAGGAGAGGAAGGGAAGGATGGAGCCGGGTCAAGCAGGCAGCTTGAAAAGGGTGGAGGCGAGGATGAGAGCGAGGGATTGTGGTGTTGTGGGAGGGGGGGGGGTCCGGTGATCCACAGCGTGATGGATCACGATGTTAGCGGATAAGACGGGGCGTTGAGAGGTGGGGTGTGGGGGGCAGGCTTGGCTTGTCGAGAGCAGCTTTTGTCAGAAGGCAACATACAGACACACGCAGTCAGACCTGAGGGAAGAGAAGGAACGGGAGAGTTGAAGGGCTAATGTATTTTCTTTTTTAGGATGAGTGGGAGAGAAGAGATGGAGAGAAAGGCCACACTTGCATAGTCCTTTTTTGATTTATGTAGCACTGTGAAAGGCAATTTATCCGTGTAACACTAAAAGGATTCCAAAGATTTTCAACCTGCCTTTCATGCAGATGCACCCCATTGCTCAAGAAAGAGCTCCACATGCAGTTTCACTCACGTCCTGTCGTTCTATCTCTCTGTCTAACACACACACATACATACATGAACACACACACATGAGGATCATTGACCCGACAAAGGTGGGAGCCATTTTCAATTTAGGTTTTCATTCTGGTGATGCATTGCAGTGTGTGTTCCTCACACACTTTTGCCTCAACCTTGACTTGACCACCACAATAGTTCAATGGAAGACGATTTAGACATGACTTATGCTCAATGCAGTGCTATTACTTGGGCAATGGATAGAAAATATATAAATTTTTTTTATATATCAGGTCTTTCAGAGTTCATCTCCGCACAGATAATGGATTTCACACTCCTGGGTTGGGTTATCGCCGTATAGAAATTGACTATTCTAAGTGCGAAGTGAATTCACATCATTTGATTACAGCTTTGAAGGTAACAGATTCGTGATGGTAGTATATGTTCTTGTGTCGTTTGTCGAGCTGGTTTTAGAAAAATCCGCCTGAGGATCCTGGCACATAGAGAGAGAGATAACCTCAAAGACCTTGCGCCCACAAAGATTGACAGATCAAATGCTTTACCTCTCCTGCACTCCGCAGAGACTACATCTGAAGGCTATGGAAGCAAATAAGAGACATAATTATTACAATTTTGAACAGCCACTGAATACTTAGAATTGACATTTCAAAATTCAGCTTTTGAAATTGAAAATCTAATGCGTCTAATGTTTTTTCCAACCCACTTCAGATGAAACTACAGCAAAATGAGCCCAGAGCGCCGGTATCGTGCATTATTTGCATAAAGCTTAGTGGATGTTTCAGCTGACTGCCTGTCTGTGCACCGCGCAAGATGAGAGGGTGAGACTATATTATATAATACATTTCTCGCTTTTTCCCTGATGTGGATAAGTCACTAAATTTGTCGTAAGTCGCATTTTAGAAATAAAGTCTCTAAGAGGGTCCGAAAAGTTGGTAGATCTAGTGACAAAGTCGCGAAGTTGGCAACACTGCATGGCTCGATGGTAGAAGTGGGTTCGATTGCATTAAGGCTCGATTGCCTCACCTGTCCTGGGTAGCCCAGATGTTGGTATTTTAATTTTTTCAACTAAAATTTTTAGTTCTGAATTTGACCAATCGAATTCGAGGAACCTGAATAGATTTTTTTTTTTTCTTTTTTGAAATTCTGAAACTTGAATTTTTGGATCTGAATTTGTCAACATTGAAAAATATATATTCAAATTCAGCTTTTGAAAATGCTATTGAAGAAATGTTATATTCTAATTTCAAAGAGCTGAATTCAGAACAAATAAATTCAGATACTTGATTTTCAATGTAACATATTTCAACGCTATGAATTCAGTGGTGTTTAAATGTCAACAGTAAGTATTCAGTGGCTTAAATACTCATGGCCCCCATAGAAGGCCAGCCGACCTTTGGCATGTACATTCTGCCTTTACATCAGATGGAATAACTAATCAACAGCCTGTATTTGTTAATAAGGCTACCATTTTCAAACACATATGAATCTGTCTAAACAGTTATGTGAGATTATAATCAGAACATATTTGGTAAAAAGTTAAACCCTGACAATCTGGTTCTATAAAGTGTTGTTTTGCTTTAAACTGGTGTTTTTTCCTGTTGAAGAAGAGAAATAGTGTCTAGAAAGACAAAAATAAGGAGAAACGGCAGTAAACGGTTGAACTAACTGATTCTCTTGGCTGAACAGCTAGAAAGCTCCTCTACCCGGCTAGCAAGCGCTCTCCATGTATCTGCCTTGTTCTATTAGAGAGACACACTGACCACCACCTCCTGCTCCAACATATCCATTCTTTAATTGCCAGATGCTGTTTCTTTCATGAAATCTACACTTTCTCACTGGAGGATAAATTAACATGGCCAATTCTCCCTTACAGTGACATCAAGTTCATCTGTTTCTTGTTGATTACCTGGATCCAGCCTAACTAAATCCATCCCTTTTGTTATTCTCTTCTCAAACTCACTTGTTACAAACCCCTGCGGTTTTGAATTATGCAAATTGTGTCTTTGGCTCAGCCATGTTTAGGGCTGCCTTCCCCAGCCCAGACTAATCCCGTCCAATTACAGGAGCAAAGAGTTTGATGTCATTTATGAGCGCTCCTTTACTCACATAGGTCCGTGTGTCAACCCAGGCCAGCGGTTCAGTTCATAAATTGGGAGTCCAATCAGAGTACTTAGCGCCTGATGCCCAAATTACGTCCTCGGAGGATAAACCCAAGTCACACAACAGAGGTGCTGAACTCATAACCATAAATGTGTTCAACAAGCAAATAGAAGGCAACACAAAATGAGCAATTCAGGGGGTTTAATACACGCAGGCAGATTTGTTCATGCTCCCAAATTAAAAGGCCTCCTGCAGTGATCTAATCTCTTTATGTAAGACACATCCAGTTGCTGTACAGTCTCACAGCAGCAGCTGATGCTGTTGATGCAACCCCTGAATAATCAGGAAATCACCAATGTATTGTCAAGAACAAATCCACTGACTTTAAAACAGCTTGAAATTTTTGGAAAAGAAGATTGATACCACTCATATCTGCCCACTTTGCAATTAATATGATTGTTTTTTGTTGCACTTCATTGACTTGAAATAGACTGCTGCAGGAGTAAGTCCTAAAACCAGGAAATGAGTTAGCACTTTAGCACTTCTGGTTCCCTCGTCTCGAAGTCAATGGGTTTTTTGAACAGTTTTTTAGTTTGATGCCTGAAATAAGGTCTGTGGTTCACACAAGCTTAGGGGAATTTAATGTTTTGTTCTACGATATAAAATACATCAGTAAATATCACACTGGTCAATTTTGAAGCTTTTACGTGTCTAAAAAAAGGCGGTTGCTAACAAGTGGCTAAATGAGACTACTAAACGTCATCACGCCGACTCGTCCGCCTTCACAGCTTCGTTGTGTATACTCGCGTTCATGCGACCGTGGTGTAGTGTGTCTATAGCGTTAGCTTTGTACTTCTGGCGATTTCATTCACACTTAGATAATTATAAAAGTGGTGTTCATTTGTGAAGATTATCTGCAGAACAAAATGTCATAAACTCGTGTTTGCCACAGAGCTTATTTTCTGCAATAATATCCAATGGGAAAATCTGATAAGCTTTTTGTCGAGTAAACCAGGGCAATGCTAACTTCCTGGTTGGCCAACAAAAATATGTCATCCTTGGTCGTCCAACAATCGGAAGGTTGGTGGTTCGATCCTCCGGTCACGATGTCGAGGCTTAGCCATCGGTGTGTGAATGAGTATTTAGATTAGATCCCTTAGCACCTTGAATGGCAGCCTCTGCCATCAGTGTATGAATGTGTTTGTGAATGCTGACATGTAGTGTAAAGTGCTTTGAGTGGTCGGAAGACTAGAAAAGCACTATATAAATGCAAGTCCATTTACCATTTTTTTAGTGAAGTATCTATGTGGCTATGTCACTGAAAAAGCTCAAGCAGGGTTTGAGTTGATTTTGAGGTTGTTGAATGGTGTCAGTGTTGAGAAAGCAATATGATCGGACTGTTGCTACTTAATTGTAGAGTTGAGGTTTTGTTTTCTCCGGAGCTGTAGTCAGTATACACTTTGATCAACATCTACAGTACGTTAGGTCATCTGGCACTCATAAATATGTCTAACCTGTAAAACATAAATGAAAGATATAAAATGACAACTGTATGATTTTTTTCCAATAAAAGCCATTTCCTATTTTGTTCATTTATTTCTCCTGTTTATGTTTCCCTTTAGACACACTAAAGTACTTGCCTCTCCATTTGTGCCTCATCGCCTCATTGTCTCTGTGTCATTGCCTCACAATTGGCCCGCTTTCTTTGCACAAATGCAGCTTTTCACAGCTGCAGAGGAAACTGGCGCTGAGGTTATTGTCTTTATAGGTTTTCACTTCCAGTTTTATTGTAATTTGAGTGGGGACCTTCAACTTCTCGCTGAGAGTATATTGTTTGGTGAATGGTCTTTTTTTTGTGCCTTTTGGAGTGGAAAATAGCACACCATCGCAACTCTCAGAGAAATATTACAGCCGGAGACTCTGAGATGCCGCGTCGCTCTCCATCCATTCTGCCTCAATGTGAAGCCATGGGTTGTTTATTGTCCTTGTTGTCGGCAACTGCGCACTTACAGTAGGCACCACAACAGGACCCGATGTTGTCGCAAAGCTTTCACCCATTTCAAAAGACGCCGTGGCTGTGTGTGTGTATGCGTTTACGAAGACAGAAGATTAAAAAACACTGAGCAGACGGTGAGAACGGAGGGAAGGAAAGAAGAAGAGGCATTAAATAAAGTGCAGAACAGAAACACAGAGAGAAGAGGAACATGAAAGGTTGTACAGAAGTATGTGTTAGTGGATCTCTCCGCTGATGCCGCCCGCTGTGCACCTCTGCAGGAGGTTACAGGGAGGCTACTGATGTTTCCAAACAACTCCTCCCGACTGCTTTTTCCAAGGCGGTTATGAAATTATCATAATCCATTTTCAGGGTGCACTAGAAGACTCATGCCATGTGGTGGGCTGTAAACTGAGATTAGATTCACAGCACGATATCGAGGCACCTCTGTGCGTGCAAATGTAGATGGGACGTTAACAGGGTCCAATTATAGGGGCCAACTCCTTCAAAGGACATCATGTACGATGTCGTGGCCTTCAGAGGACGTTGTAGGACAAGTAGTAGCATGAACCTGCACCTCTTCACTAGATGCGGATTCACCATAGCTTCATTGTGAGTTTCTCATAGAGACAAGAAAGTGCATTTGAGCCAGTGGGAAACACCGGGTTCTGAAAAGTGAAGTCAATGCGGAAGTGCTTTAAACTTGCATTCTTTCTAATAGCCAGCAGGGGGCGACTCCTCTGGTTGCAAAAAGAAGTCAGATTGTATAGAAGTCTATGAGAAAATGACCCTACTTCTCACTAGATTTATTACCTCTGTAAACATTGTATACATGATATTATGGTCTCAATCTCTAGTTTCAAGTCTTCTTCAATACAGCGTGATGTTCATTTAGTAAATGATGGTCCCATTTAGAATCAAATAGACCATAACGCAGGGAATGTTAGGTTTTACTTATCTCCACCCTCTTGTGTCACTTCTGGTTGCAAAAAAACAAGACGGTGACGGCCAAAACATGTCAAAAACACATACCAATAGGTGACATCACGGTGACTACGTCCACTTCTTATATACAGCCTATGATTTGAGCAGTCTTCGTCAGAAACCAAGGCACAGAAAGGACAACAGCCAGTGTGGCTTGTCAGCCCATTATGACGCGTTTTGTTCTTGAAATGCAGATTTCAAAAGAAGTGGCCCCCTGAAATGAAACACAATTGTGTCTGAGTGTGTGTGTGCTCGTACGGCAGCATGTGTGCATGCATGCCTTACATACGAGTCCTTCAGAGTTTTTGTGTTTGAGTATGCGCTCGCAGTGTCTGTGTTACCGTATAAGGGTACTTGTCTGTGGCTCCAAGCTCGCCTTGGGCCATCCTGTGGTGTTTAAATCTGTGTATAATCTGTCATTTAGCCTTCTATCCCTGTGGCTCTAAGAAGCCTACTGCCTCTTCAGTGCTTGCGGCCCCACAACGCTTCCAGTACAATAACTCAGGCAAGCTAACAGGATCACATAACGTAGCACGTCTACTGCGAACACCAACAGTGGAATTTGCTTTGTTGTTCAGCCTTCCTGTATCTGCGCCTGAAAATGTTCCGATTTCCACCCGCCCGTCTCTGTGTGCCGTTCAACATCGAGCTTTCTTCTTTTGTCTCTTCTCCCTTTTCTCTGCTCTCTATCTCTCTGTCTGTTACTGTATGTTTTCTCATCTTTGTGGAATAGCCCAATTGAGTTTTGTTTTTTTTAAACTCATTGCTTTTTTGTAACTCCTCAAGTTCCACATCAGATGGCCCTCATCCAGCAGAATCTCAGGTGATATTTCAGACAATACGCTGTGAAAGGTGCCATGGGTACGCTGAAGTTAAAGGGATCATTTTCTAACTTGGCGCTGCTGGAAATTGCCACATCAACGGACCAATTTTGTCGAAACTGTGAACGATGCATCTTGGCATTGTCTTCTTGTGTTGAAAAAATAACACTAATAGGCCTAATGGGGCACTTTGCTATGTCAGCCTTTTTTTTTTATTCAAATATAATGTGTATCTTATGAAAGAATGTGCATTTTATGCTGTGTTCTTCTATGCACAAATTATACTGATGCCTGCAATCAAGTTACTGGTGATGGTGGATCTGAAGCACCTGTAATGTGTCACTCACACTTACATACTTGAATATGTTTTTATTCATAAACACATTCACACATGCATGAATTAGACACTCTATCATTTGTGAATAGCAAACAGCTTGCTAAGTGCCAAGTGGATTCATGTGATTTTCAGAGGTGTTTCTCCAGAAAATATTATACCACGATGTATAAAAAGACTGGAGAAATATTTGCACTTGTCAAAACAAAGCTTTTAGCTTCATTCAGTGCTCTTTCCTTTTAAGACCGTCAGAATTTATTCTGAACAGGAAAGCGTAGCATGCTCTTAATGCCATCAGATCTATTTTTAAGCCATTCTGCAGGAATGATATAAGTTGGGCAGCAACTTACTTTTTCAGACAGTTTGATTGAAGCATCCCTGTTTTTCTTCCAAGGAGCGATAGCTTAACTGCACAGTTTGCCGTTAGAGGGTGGTGATGAATTGCAAAAGGCAGAGAATTGAAATACTGCTCTCTCTTTCTCTCTCCCTTGGTGGTTAGCTGTGGTCGCTGGTGGGGTTTAGTTTCTGTAGAGTTTCAGGGGAAGAGGAGGCTGGCAGAGCAGACAATCATGCCCACGTTGTCACCCCCAAGGCCCCATGCTTCATCTCAATAAGCCCCTGTCTTCCTCCAACTCCAGAGGAGTTGGAAATAGCATTTGGGATTTATGCAGGTGTGTGTGTGTGTGAGCGTGCCTGCGCCTGCATGTGTATGCGTGTGTTCGCTTACAAAAAACAACAAAGATTGCATGGATTTCAGCCAAAGTGAGAGGTCATGTTCCATACTGTCAGATGGACTGCAGAGGAAGAGAGAACAGAGTGTGGGTGGAAGAGAGGGAACTGAAAAAAGAAAAATGCAGCGCTGTAAAGAAAAAGACAAATAAAGAATAAGACATAACTAAAAACATATAAATCAGATAGGGAGGTAAAGAAAGAAGAGAGAGAGAGAGAGAGAAGCTGGGAACAGAGGAAGGCTACGAGGGAAAGAGAGAGAAGCAGAGTTATGTTGGTGTTTTCCGTTGTGGTACATTAGCCTTTACTAGTCTTGAACTCTGCTCCCTAGCTAATAACAGGGCAGAGGAAAAAAAGAGAAAAGAAAGATACAGGGTGTTTCTCATAGTCAAGGTAGGATCCTTCGACGGCTGAATTTCAAGGATGCTACATCATCATATCCCGCAGAAGGACCGTTCCAATGTTCTTTCGAATTCTACCGAGGACTTCATTCAGAGAAATTTCAAGGATGGAAAGAAATTGGCAATCCAGTTGCTGAATCTCACTCGTATTAGACGTATAAGGACTACTTTAAAAGTTTGTTTTGACTCATGCTCAGCCTCATTCAGCAAACTAACCCAGTAATATTAGCACAAGCAAAGAGAGAGACAGTGGGGAGAAACAGCATGTAGAGCCGGCATATTTTCACATCTAACTCAGTGAATTAAGTGTTTATTTCGACCAAACCACTGTTGGTAAGTAAGTAAGTAAAGCTTTATTTATATAGCACCTTTTAAAACACACCGTTACAAAGTGATTTGGTGATTGTTGGAACAGTTAAAAGACTAACCAAGACGGTTTTGATTTTGTTTCCGTCAAGTTTGTTCTACAATCAGCAAGCAGTAAATTACCGTTTCTGTCTATCGATCATCTGATCCACTTCCTCAATACATAATCGGTTGTTGATGCTGCACCATGCTTTTGTTAACAGAGGTGCCATCTCTCATGCACTGACCATGAGACTCAAACAATTTCCAATTTTCACCCTGGATACGTACATGTGCGCGACAGCTTACGTGGTCACATATATTAATGTATATTAGCCCACCACTTATTGTTTGGTGTTTTATTCAACATTTTATTGATGATGCGTCACGTTTCAGATGTCTGTCCGGTCTATCCTCGGGATCAGCGGCTGTCAGTATACTTTTGGTCGATGGTTAGTTGCTGCTCTGTGCACACAGGAGGACACTGCAGGCTCTATTTTCGTGAACCCAGCGGCGCAGCCGGATCCCAGTCAGGTGCACCCTGCCAAGTGCCAAACGCATTTGGTAATTACGAGGCCACTTTCACCCCGTTTAATCACCGAGCTCTCCCTGTCATGACGCACTGACAGTTTGGGAATCCTATAGAGAGTTTTCCTCAGAGGAAACTAATTGTTGTCTCGGGAGTTTGGGCGTTATTATTTCAACTTTAATTTTGAACCTGGACAATCTCTATCATATCATGTACAGTAACTCATCATAGCCACACATCTGCCTGCACTATAATTAAAGATGTGGAGCAGCGGATCTGCCTTGCGTAATTGTGGCTTGACAGTGAGATCATCTCTCCAGTTAGAGACTGCAGATGGAACAGATACCTGCTGTCTTCAGATGGCTGTAAAGAGAGTCACCAGTAAAGGAAAGGCCTTTAGCATTACTAACTGTCATGACAGACGGAGCTTTACTCTGCCTAGCTGGCATTAATGCCATAAACGCTAAATATTACAAATATTACTGGGACCATTACAGAAAATTGCAGATGAACATTTAATATCCAGGTTTCACATTTTAGACACTAACACTGACTATCTGTGTAACAATTTGGCCACAATTAAGCAAACTGACCATACACGGTTCAGCCATATAGTTTCAAGTTTCAACTGAGTTTTGTTCCACCTCTTCTTCCTGAATTATTATTACTTTCAGCTCAATATAGCTGAACTCAACAGGCCTTATTGGTGTGAACATTACATAAGAGAAGTTGCCATAGAGTGGAAATATAATGAGAATTCAATGGAAGAAGAAAAACAACAAGGAGCATCAGTTGTGTGCAGCCATGCCTTGTTAGTAAGGATTCTGCCCTATTCAGCTCCCAGACCCCTCCACCCTCATTTAATATCAGTATTTCTCTTTTCTTATATCACCCCTCAGTCCAATTACTGTATGCTCTCTTTCTCACTCTTTTTCTCACTCTCTCTCCACTCCCTGATACGATTTCTGTTTACTTTTTACTGCCAAATAATCAAGGTCATGACAGTCCGTCACCTTTGCTTGCCACAGTTCTGCCTCTCACAAAACACTCATCTGTCCGTTGTATCTCAGTGAATATTTCTATCATTCTACTGTGTTTACGTGTGTGTCTTTATGTATACTGCATACCCACCATGGCCTCTGTCATGGCAATAAACTTGCGGTAACATCACAGTGCTTTCTCTCAGATGCCAACAAAATCTCCCGTTACCGCGTTAGTGTTATTTTTCCATCACGTTGGTAGGTGCCAGTTGTGATGCTGTGCTATGAATAGCTTGCTACAGTGTTCATGTTTGACTAGTGCATCACTTGTGACTGCCAATTAGTCTTTTGTTTGGAGACCTCGAGAGAGGATGCAGTAAAGTTTGTAAAATAAACTGGCATAAAAGCCGAGAGGATATGCTGCTATGCAAATCAAAAAGCCCATGATACATATGAGAAAATACTATTAATCACGTTTGTATATTAGCTACAAAAGAAAGTAGGTTACTATATCATATTTTAGATCAATAAAACAGTTGGATAAAGCCATTAAGTATAAATATAATAGTCACTGCAAATAATTATCATCAATTACTATTGGAATGTTATATAACTATAAAATCCCTGCTCCCTGTCATGTCTAAGTTCTTATAGGAATATAATACTGATCTTGAAATTATACATTTTGGTCGATTGATCGACCAGTTGTCAACTATTATATTAACCGCCAACTTTTTTGCTAATCAATCAGTTTGAATTTTTTAAGAAAAATAGTCAAAATTCTCTGATTCCAGCTTCTAAAATGTGAATATTTTCTTTACTCCTCTATGACAGTAAACGGAATATCTTTGAGTTGTGGACAAAACAAGACATATGAGGACGTCATCTTGGGCTCTGGGAAACACTGATCGACATTTTCTGACATTTTATAGACCAAACAACTAATCAATTAATCGAGAAAATAATCAACAGATTAATCAACAATGAAAATAATCGTTAGTTGCAGCCTTCGTACATTTAGTAAAGCAATGCTTATAAATCTAATAAAACGTATGCTCTCACAATATTTTTTCATGGCAATTCCCACCAATGCTTGCAGACACACAATAACGCTTATTTATCAAGTGAAGGTGTTTTGTTTCTCTTGCAAATTTCCCCACTGTGGGACTAATAAAGGAATATCTTATCTTATTTTATCTTAAAAAGCTCCAATGTACTCTCTGATGTCATTAGTAAATGGAAATCAGCTACAAGGATATTGATGTTGAGTTAAGCTTTTCATGCAGTCCACCAGTTTAATACGGTGCAGTATAAAAATTTCACACATAATTATTTCATGCTGTAAGACGTGTTAAACTACACACAGAAGTGAAATACTATCAACGATTGAATGTGAAGGTGTGGGAGACATTTTCTTCCGTATAAGGCCGTATACTCAGGCAAACTTGACTTTTTGGTCTCAATGGTAAACTGATCCATCTTAACTAACCTGATGCAACGTTTTGTTTACTTCTGATGAAGGTTCTTGATATCGGTTACTCAGTCTATATGGCTGATTCATGGACAACACATGCATCTAATTATTTTTAATTAACCCTACCCTCGTTCTCCACTACCACCAGCTTTTACAGGCTCAGACAATCTGTCAATAATCGTTTGGACTGCCGATAGTCTTTAACTCTATCACTGTCAACTATAAGCCCCAGTGTCCATCTCAAGACTGTATTAATTTGCTTGTGTCTATGAACATGCATCCGTGCATGTACGCCTTGATTAAAATATGTCCGAGGGCGATATCGCGCTGACAAGGTTGCTTCCGTTCCCCCAAGGAGACCACTTACCCACTCATCAGCCATGATCTTCCTGGGAATGATATCCCTGCAATGACCTCCAGGAATTATTGCCGGGGCTTCGCCATCTGGGAATGTCAGAGCTTTGGGACAACTTCCCTTAAGCAGCCAGTGATCTTGTTCCAACAAGCGATCATTCCTGACCCCTCGACTTGTATTTCCCTCAAGCGCTCAGAGAATTTCATTTTCCATTTTGCTGCAAGCACCTTGATACATTGCTGTAATCCACCAAGTACATCCCGCCAAGGCTGTACCTAAACTGCTAATATCATAAAACCATGATTGGAAAGTGAATGGGTTCTATCATTATACTGAGGTTCAGCATACGGGCACAGGGACAGCACTGTATGTCAGGCATGTCTTTTCATAATACCTACCGGCAGTTACGGTAAACACTGCGATCATGTTAATATTAATATATCTTTTATTAGATCACTGTTTAATAACCGAAGATATGTCTAAGTAGCAAACTACAAGATCACTCTTAATTTTTAAATCCACTTGGTGCCGTTGAAGCACTTTGTTGAAGCAAGCAGGAAAAAACATTGCATCATTTTTTTTATGTACAAAATATTTTATAATATCGGCTTTTCATACAGTGTTACATCATGTTGACATACACGGCCAGTAACTAAACTTGAAAGGGCAGATTTTTTTTTTTCAACACCCCTCTCAAATGAAGCAACATTCAGAACAAGTTACTCGAGTGTACATCTGCCTTAGAGAATTGAGACACTTGAGGGCTTTTTCTCCAATGTTTGCGTTTGGTGTTTAATTTTTTGGATTATCATGCTATTTAGGATGATGTAATTTAGGATGAAGTTTGAGTTGTGGTCTATGTATTGAAACGATGAACAAGAGATCTATTAGCATCAAACATGCGCAAATTTGCAGTAGGTGCGACCACGTACGCGCATGAATCCACGCCTGCATGCATTCACACACACACACCCAACCTCAAAAACACTTGGCAAAATGAAAAAGAAAAAGAAACTCTCTGCTGAGACCAATTGAGCCTCCCACAAGTGTCTACGATAAAGAGTTAATGAGTTATGAAAGAGGGCGCAGCTCAAGTATAGGGGCAGGGCTAACCTTCCTCAATGAAACTGGAACTCTGCTGAGACCAATGATGCCTCCCATAACGCCTCATTTCCACACAGTTGTGTTTTGTGTCCATAAATCTGTATAGTATACATATTACACACCTTAGTGTTCAATACAGGGAAATGCATCTCACAAACAAACACATCGGAGATCACGCAGGTTCCCATAGGAATGAATGAACTTCCAATTGACTCGCATACGTACACAGAGCTATGTGGAAACGAGGCGTAAGCGTCTATGAGAAGTTACGCACCCTTTTGTTATAGGCTCTCACTGCCACACCTCCTTTTTGCCAATTAGCATGAACATAAACACACACCTTCACACCGACACACTGGACCTCCATGCCAAATTTCAACCTCCTAGGGAAAAAGGGCAGGGACATTTTTGTGGACCGACTGACAGAGTGAGCTATAGAGCTACTGGTCGCAGCTAAAAAAGTAGTCAGGCACAAAGGAGGAAAACATCACTTGTAAGAAAAGGAGAACACATGGCAACAAGATAAGGAGCGGAAAGCTTTCTCACTAAGGCTACATTCACAATACAGGGCTTAATGCTCAATTCTTTCCCAGATCCGATCTTTCTGCCCAGACTGTTCACATTCATGTTTGAAGTGACCAATATCTGACATCATTGTGAACGGATCTCTGGCCTGAAATGCCTCACATGCAACCAATAGCCTCACACAAACACAGGGGACTGCCCATTGGTCCGAAAATACACACTGGAGTTGTTGGGAGTTCAATGATTGCCAGGCTCCATTAATATGGTGCTCAATTTAACAGATCTGGGTTCCCTGTTACACAGATGATACTCCTAAATCATAACGTATGACTTTGTAAGACTCCTAAAGAAACACTTTTCATTTTGGCTGATATTTAACAGCTCTTCTGCGAACTAAGTTAAATAAACTAAAGTAAGATGTGTAACTTTTTGACATCCCAAAACACCACCAGTCAGCACGTCCATGCAATTTTCATAATGAGTGATTTTATTAAATCAAACTTCTCTTTGTGAAACACGACAAATTTATCAGTAGAACTGAGTGAACTGTGAAAAGTCTGTTTGATAAGTTCATTTACATTTGAAATGACTGACAATGCAAATAAATTCTTCAACTGTTTCCTACTGTCGGAGGAAAAACCTCCGTTGACATATTGTTAAATTTAATGGAGCAGAGTTTACCGGTAAACATCTACTCCTGAAATATAATTTATGATTTCTTACGACTCATAAACAGACACTAACGCATTCAGCGATATGATTTAACATAATTTGTGATTGATTTTTAGCTCCATGTAAAGTAGATAAACATGATGTTTCTCAGATAAAGCTCGTCTGCTTTAACAACGCAGTTTACACATTTTTATAACTGCTAATTTATTAAATTGGAGTTCTACCGAGAGAAACATGACACCGAATTAAGCAGAAGAACTGAGTGATATAGAAAAAGTCCTTCTTGTCAGGTAACAAACATTATCCGTGTCTTCTTCTGTAGATTCAACGGTGATCCGCGCCCGCAGTGAAGTATGAGGTGGAAAAACACATGAATTCCGATATGACCGTTCTCACAGTGATCGGATCAGATTTAGGACCACGTATGAAAGTGGCCCAGATCTGATAGAAAAAAATGGATATCTGTCCCCACACTTCGCAAAAAATATATGATTTGTGCCACATTTGCTTGTAATGTCAACATAGCCTTGTCAAACAGCAAGTCAGAGTAGTTAATTGGAAACAAACATGGGTGTTAAGGTTGCCACTGAGCTGCCAGGCACTAAGAAGTGCATATACTGCAGTGAAGACAGTGTTAACTAAGCCTAGCCTCCAACAGGGATCATAAACTGACAGCTTTTTGATATGTTTTTCATTTTAGTTTTTTCCTATTGTTGTTTTTTTCTCAAGATAGTAGTTTTATTTTATTTATGAAGGCTTATTTATGTAGGTACATCTACCCATTCGTACACACCTCTGCCTATATCTAGGTCCTTGCTCAACGTGTTATTCATGTAAATATAGCCCAGTAACTAAGTGACATGTACGTTTGCTCTGTCAGTCATTACGGTGTTTGACTGACAGCTGTTTGTGGAGTCGTGATTCGGCTCCCTGGAGCTGATATGTGTGACCCCGGGTGGAGACAATCCCCCTACGGCTGTAAAACTAAACACACGTACAGAAATAGATGACGCCTTGAAACTCGCTCTGAATTCAACAGTTTGAACTTGTGTGAAAGTTTTCTTCGGAGGTGTGGGCAAGTGATTCATCTGTCCTTTTATCCATCCTTACTTAAAGAGACGATTTAGCGCGGTGATAATGGGGAGAGTGTTTTGAAGGATCATTGGAAACTAATTCTGTATTTGCAACATGTTGTATCCTTGTTATCGTTATATTTACATTAATCCGCCTGATTGTACGGTCATGCTTAAGCCTGCATCGTGTGTTAGGGGACATGCATGTAAGTATGAGCTTGCATGTGTGTAAATGTCGTCCCCTGGGGAAGGTCAGGGACATTAGTAAGATCAGTAAAGCAGTCTTGTTCATTTTATTAACTGTCTTCCTGATTACATCTTGCCCTGGGGTATGCTGCCTCCATTAGCCAGGTCAAAGCATGATTACACCAGAATAGATTAGTGTTCTATTTTCCTCACTTAGAAACCACTGCGGAGGAGGAGACCTTGGATGTAGATATAAGGTGAACGCATATATATACCGGAGAGTAACTTCACTGTGGATTTTGGAAAAGAAAACACACAGGGAAGCCAAAGGATTAGCCCTGACCTGGTTGCATTTTGATGTTTTTTCTCTTTTGCTTTTGATAAAGCTCAATCTGTGTCTGTGAAATTGGCAGCCTTGTCCTGCGGCAAAGAGTACAAAGGTTACTCGGCTGGTGATTCAGAGGTTAAAGCTGCTGTTTTTGTTTTTCAAAAGTAGTTATCAAAGAATAATTGCAGGGCCTGAACAATGGCGCCGCAGCTTTAAATAAAACACAAATGGGAGCATCTCCAGATAATACCAACCACCTGTCTGCTATTTTTTAAATCAGTAACACAGTAAGTAAAGACAGAGAAGCGGGAACGTTTTCAAAGAATGTTATATTAGTAAAGTACTGAGGAATGCCCGCAACATATTCTCACATTGAAGCTGCCTGACATGCCCCTTGTTAAAAATGAACAAATCCGCCACCGGCGATTGTCACTATTGACTAAAATGTTGAAGTTTAGATTAATAGGTACTGTCGGGTCTCAACATGCTGTGCGCCATTGGGGATTTCCCAGCTTGAAATTTAGATGGACAGATACATGTGACATTTCTAAACTCAATTTTCAATTATGGACGAGTCCTCCTTTCCAGCTGCCCACAGTGAGCCCTGATAACTGTCTGACAGCTGCAACAAATGATGAAGGCCTGCCTCGAAATGATTGAAGTGTATTCATCATTTGCTCTCCTCCGCAGCGAGACAGGACCTGCAAACTTCGACTCAATCATTCTGGCCCTCATTAACTGGCAGAGCACCACACAGAAACACACACACACACTTACCCTACACTCAAAGCACTCACATATCTGCTACAGTAATTTCCAGTGATTTAAAAATAAATATAACCTTATAATAGGTACACTTACACTTTTATTCTCTAATGGGATATAAATCTACAGATCAATATAGACTGTATTTATACTTAGACTACCCATCACCATGCATAGCAGTTAATATTGTGCGTTGTTGTCTTCTTTCACATACAAAAATAACCTTTATGGTTGGTTTACATGTTTCAGAACTACCCGAACTTTATGCAGGGGTGTCTATAGAGTGGTGCACGGATGACGTATTTTTGTAGGCCAACCAGGAAATTGGAATCGCACGGGTTCCCTTGAAAAAAAGCCAATGGGATTTTCGCATTGGGTTTTTGATTATTGCAGAAACTAAGCTCTGTGGCAAACAAACATTTATTATACTTGCGCGTTTTGTTCTTCTACACAAACGAACACCACTTTTATGATTTTTGAAGTGTGAATGCAATCGCCACAAATAAAAAGCTAATGTTAGGCTATAAACAAACTTCACCACGGTCGCATGAGCGCAAGTGTACAAAATGAGGCTGTGATGGCGTTTATTAGTTTCATTTAGCCACTTGTAGTAACCGTCTTTTTAAGACGTATTAAAGCTTAGAAATTCACAAATGGGGTATTTACTGACATACATTATATTGTAGAACAAAATGTTAAAATCTCTTAAGCTTGTGTTAACCACAGACTTTATTTCAGACATCTAACCCATTCTAAAAACCCATTGATTTCCAGATGAGGGAACCGGAAGTGCTAAAATTTTAACTCATTTCTGCTGTTTTAGGATTCAAACCTGCACCACTCTATATCGTCATTACAAATAAAGTCTGTAAAACTGGTCTGCGGATCTAATTAATCAGCTGTTTTGTTTCTAGTTTCCATATTTATAGTCAATCCCAAAAAACAAACCTGGAACTATTTCCTAAATAAATAAATCCCAATGCCTCTGGCACTCATTGACTCATACATAAAGAGCGCTTGCAAAGGTGTCCATAGCCTTTGAAACTCAGATTCATTTTGCACAAACTAGACTAAGTTTATCACCCAGCTTGAAAAGTTCCAAACCCTAATTAGAGGTCTGGAAACACAAATTCCTGGCTCTCATTAAAAGTGCAAACATACCAACTAATGCAGGCTTGCACATCGTACGTTTATGCACACAAACACAGTTGTAGAGCACATCCACAGTTACATCATTCATGGAAGCTGGTCCCAGGCCAGTCAGCATAACACAAAATATAAGAGAGTTAAGTATAAAAGTAAAATACACATGCTCATTACATTCAACTAAGTTTTCAAACTTTCCGCTCCCAGCCCTTTACTCACTCTTTCTCATATCTCTTTATCATTCCGTACGTGTCCTCGCGTAAACTCCCGCAGAACCTTCCACCGGCACATCCAATGAATGCTCCACAGATCTCTCAGACACTGTGTGCATTCGAGCTGTCAAACCAAACCAAAGCACTTGTGCTGCCCTCAGCCAACACAGCAGCCGAACGGAGAGATTGGACAGAGAGCTGAAAAGTTTCCTAATTACTGAACACAGCACGTCATTAAGACTCTGTAATGAGCCTCCAGAAGCCAGGTGCAGCCTCGCCTGTCAGCCACGTCCTCATTACTAATATGGTCATCATGTTCCCCAAGACACCATGTGTCCGCTAAGTGTTGCTCACCTGCCCATCATTCTCTAATAACGGGCAGGTGAGCGGCGCTTAGTATACTGTTGAAGTAAAATCCTGCAGTTCTGAAAATAAATTGGCAATTTGTTGCAAAATGTTTCCGGTTTTTGGCTAAATTCAACATGACCTATTAAAGCACAGATACGATGTTGCTTTCTTTATACAGTAAATTTTGATTTGTTTAACTGCCTTAATGTTTTGCGGGAGCATTTTTTGAAGGGAGAATAATGTTTATTCCAAGGTAAGTTTGCAATTTGATATCCCCCTTATTGTCAGACTAATTGCCTGTGTTTTCAGAAATTCGCCACATCTCGCGACTATGATGAAAGTGTTGCTTTCTTTTAAGCATAAGTTAAACTGTATGGCTGTTTGGGGACACTAAGTTTCTCGCTAAACGTGTGATGAACTTCCTCTGTGCTCATTTGCTGTGGAATTAGCGGTGATGACACCTATTAATGAGAGCGACAATTTTACACAATCAACCTGGTGTTGTGCTTAGGTGTTTTCTCAAAATAATCTTGAAAGTATAAAGAGTTGGCAGGCAGTTTTCACATCTAAAGTGTTTGTAAGGGTTGTATGTCAATATGAAAGCACGGAATACCCTTAAAGCAAGAGGCACTTCTGCTGCCTCATGTCCCGACCTAATAACCATGATGTACTAAACCTAATCATGTTAACCTATTACTCATTCCAATCACTACGCCCATTAATGCACTAATAAATATTCATGGGCAACTTACAGTACGTTGTCTGCACATAACGCATGGCTGGCAGTAATATGAACTCTGTATCTTCAAGCATTAACTGTTACAGCAGTTTCAGCAGTATCACTTTTCCCTCATTAATATACAGATTCATTCGGCAAGGTCTTCCAAAATCCGTAGGGGAAACCTCTGAAGTAAGTCTGTGAATATGAGTTAGTGTGTTCATAATGTAAGAGTTCATGTTCATGCTCGGAGAGACATAAAATGTTATGTATATGAGGTCACATATGTGGCTAATGTGGACGACTATCACAAATCACCGTCATGATAAATCATGCTGAGTGCCTTTACATGAAGACACACAGTATTCTCTGGATATAAAATATGACCGTAGAGTCTCCCATAGACAGAAGTTTAACCCTCCGAGACCCACAATAGAACCGCTTTTATCTTTTTTAGGGGGGGCAGGGGGTCTTAAGGGGGAGATAGCAGGTCAACAGTAGATGTCACATAGAAGTGGTGTACATCATCTGGAAGCTGGGAACCTGAAGATTAATTTGAGATGCAGCTCAGCACAGAAGTATATGATGGTCATCCCCATGCTCTATTATGTCTCATAAGTTGTTGCTGTAATTTTGGGGTTGATACCATTTGTTGCACAGATTTGGTGCTAAATTTAACCATATTTTACCACTCGAGAATTGATAAAAATTATCAATGATCCCTCCAAAATACCACATTAAAACACCAAGACTTTGAAGAACACCATAGAAAAAGCCATGTTGTGATTTGGTTTCAAAAACTTTTGACATATGGCGATTTCTGCAAGAATTGCATTTTTTGGCGATTAGATGGAGAGCACTTCTGTTCTGGAAACTGCTCAGAAACCCCCTTTTTGTCAATCTACCTGGGAAAGCCATTCATCCTCTGAATGCTCTAGGTCTTTGGTTTGTGACTGTAAAGTTTCATGAGGCTGCGATTATCCTAGAGGTCACCACAGGTCATTTTATACAGTGAGGTCAAGTTTAAGAAATTGGTCTCACTATATGAAATGTCTACTATGGGGACTAACATCATCACAAAATAATACAATTGGGCTCATTGGATCCACAAGAGTCTCAGCTTTACATTGATACCCAATTTATGTAATTCCAAGACTGTTTAGGGACCCCAGAATGCAAAAATATTAAAATACACCATGGTACAAAAAACTGCAACTGCAAACCCATATTCATTCACATATCTAGAGGTCAGAGGTCAAGGAACCCCTTTGAAAATGGCCTTGCCAGTTTTTCCTCACCAAAATTCAGCCTAACTTTAGAGCATTATTTATCCTCCTTCCCAACAAGCTAGTATGACATGGACATTCGTTTCATATGATAGAGTCATATGATCATATGAGGAGTGGGAGGACGATGGACCATGTAGATCAGGGGTCTCAAACTCGCGGCCCGCGGGCCAATTGCGGCCCGCAAGACGATATTTTGTGGCCCCCACCTTGATATGAAAGTTTAATGTTAGTGCGGCCCGCAAATTTTTTTTTTTTTTATAAAGTTTTTTATAAAGTTTTTTTTGGGGGCATTTTTTCATTTTTATTGACAGGACAGTGGATAGAGTCTTGGAAAGGGGGGAGAGAGAGAGTGGATGCGGAAAGGGCCACAGGCCGGATTCGAACCCGGGCCGCCGCGGTCAGGACCAAGTCTTGTTACATGGGCGCCCGCTCTACCAACTGAGCTAACCAGGCGCCCTCGGCCCGCGAGTTTTATGTGAATGGCAGTTTGCCGTTGAAGGTCCCTTTGTTGCGCGAGCCCGAGCTGAACGAACCTACCAATCACAGTGGGGTATATGGCTCCCGGGGACGGGCAATCGGCCGGGCTTGATGCAAGCAGAGAAACATTTCACAACAACTGTGGCGGCGCCCGTGTAACATCGCATAAGCTTGATTAAAGCTTGATTTATACTTCTGCGTTGAATCGACGCCGTAGCCTGACGTGCACCTCTCCAGAAATGTAACTACACGTCGCGGCGACGCAGACCGCAACAGCTGTGATTGGTCCAGTCTCTCAGCGATGCTGAGCGGCCAGGACCAAGTTCTACTTCTCTCTGCCTCCATCTTTTCAATGTTTGTTCACACAAATCCACTCAGATATATTTTCTCTTTTCGGCGTTGCAGTAATGTCAGTAGAAGTTCTGTGGTTCAACAGTTATTAGCTCCAACTCCGCTCAGTTTCTGTTTGTAGTACAAGAAGAAGAAGGAAACTCATAGAGACGCCGCCGCCAACTAGCGGTTTGGTGGTGTAATTGCAGAGCAACACAAACACAGCAGGCACAACTTTATTGCGGAGTGACACCAAGTGGAATGAATATATATCTTGTCACACAGCCCCAATCATGTCTTTTTCAAAGCCTGCAGTGAAGAGAAAGGTTGGTGACGAGCACAGACAATTTCAGGAAAAGTGGGAGACGCAATAGAGGCCATGTTCAGAAGAACCGTTCATGTTCTTCAATGTTCCATTAATGTTCAGGACAGTTCATGTTCAGAAGAACCCATTCAAGTTAAAGAACTGTTAATAATGACGTTTGAGAAGATTGTTTTTTTTTTTAACAAAGCTTTTTTTGTGGAATACCTGATGCGGCCCAGCCTCACCCAGACTCTGCCTCCAGCGGCCCCCAGGTAAATTGAGTTTGAGACCACTGATGTAGATGGATGAATGGAGTCTAGAAATGTTAGCCTTAAGTTTAGCCTCCCAGGGAGACACAGAGATGGGTGGAAAGAGCGAGAGAGCGAGAGAGCGAGAGAGCAATAGAGCGACTGAATGTGAAGTTTAATGGTAGACCCAGCGAAGGAGATGAGGGTGAAAGATAGAAAAGCAGGAGAGGAAAGAAGAGGGAGTTAGAGAGGGAGAGGAAAAGAGAAAAGTCAACCTTTACAAAAATCAATAACTCAAGCTAAGATGGAGAAAGCAGAGCAGTGAGGGAGAGAAGGGGAGAGGCAACGGAGAGACGGGAATACCAAAGGGGCGAAAGAGAAAGCAGCCGAGAGAGCAGACAAAGCTGAAAAGAGACTGAGTGTGTAAGAGAGGCAGGATAAGATGGAGAAGGTTGCGGGTCTTTGTGTGCCCAAGAAGAAGCCCAGCGGGTTAGAGTCTGGCCCGGCGAGGTCAACTTCTTCACCTGCAGATCAACTGCCAACAAAGAGCAGGCGAGGAATGAAGCAGAGGAGAAGAATGTAGCAGGCTGGATGAGAGGAGAGTGTCAAAGGTTATTCTTTGTTCTCCTTTGACAGATGTCGTGTATACCTTTGAAATGCCTGTCTTAAGACACCCAACCTTTTTTTTTTTTTTTTTTCGCAAAGCTGTGGCTTTCAGCATCTTCGGCTGTAATAAATGCTTGTAAAAAAAGGCTAATGCAATGATGAAATCTTGCATTCGCAAGCAACCAGCAAGACTATGCTGCATACTTGAGACTCAGAGTCAATCATTCAGACATACAGAAACACATCACAAAGGTTAAGCCACAAGCAGCCGCCGAGTGTTTAAATCAGTATTGACAGGAAGAAAGAAAAACAGATAGTGACAAAGGCACAGCCCTCGATGGTGTTTGTTGACAACATGTCATTCCTTCCCAGTCATCTTTCTTCACTTAAATACATTTTACCCAGGATGTGACTTGATAAGTATATTGTTTGATCATGCCACGTGAGAGTACAACACAAAAAAAAAGTAAATGGAAATGGAGCAGCAGTTGTTTGGCAGCACAGCTGGACCATAAAAGAAGAAGTCAGACTTTAAGAAAAAGAAATGTCTTTAAGGATAAAAGTCTGAAATCCATCATGCGTCTGACAAAGTGTAGCAATGACGAACATATCACAGAGTTGTCTGCAGGATGCACATCCCCTTCATGAGTAATACAAAGCCAAAGTGCGGCAAGAACTTCTTTGATGATTGATAGACACCAGAGAGACTTGTTTCTGTTGTTATATGTCACAGCAACATGAAAGGAATGTCTGTTGTGGGCGTGTGTGCGCGTGGGTGAATGCACACAGGTGAAGTCAGTTTATAGCTTATATGCATCTCAGTGCTGAGCTATGAAACTGTGATGTGCGAGGTGTTTGTAATTAGGGCTGTAGTGTAATATTAATTAATTCACATGGTTGTTTTTTTTCAATTAACTGAATAAATTTGAGACCTCTTTAAGTAATCTGTGCTGGGCCAAAAAAGCTGAAAGGTAAATAGAAGATTTGGAGACTGGAGAGGCAAGCAGCCGTTCCACAGAGTATTTACACCAAACTGTATCTGCAAACAGCAATATGGCTCCAAGTACTCATACAGTAGCAGCTTTTTGTGCCGCTGACTGAGTGTCACAAAATGCCATTTCATCGTTGTGCTTAACATAATCCCAATCCTCTTGAGTTTGTGTTTACCAAGCAGCGGCTGAATGTTAAACATCCTGTCGAGTGCTTGATGAATATTTTCAAAAATTATTATTCCTCGAGGAAAATATTAATACTTGAAGAGGGGATGTTTATGGCTGTGTCTGTTTGATATAATGCTAGCTTTGGCAGCTTGTGATAAACCGAAATCTGAGCTAAAACCCTGTTTGACATCACGGATGCTATAGTCTATGTTATGACTGTCAAAGTTAACGGGATAATAACGTGTTAACGCAAATTCGTTCAAACGCCAGTCATTTCTTTAACGCATTAATGCAATCGATCTTCGGGAAGTTGTAATTTTAAAGCTTGAGTGAAGATCATATGAAACTAGAAAAACCTAAGGACTCCATTGGTACCAAGCATGTCATACTAGGAAGAAGGAGGATAAATAATGCTCCAAAGTCGTGCTACATTTTGGCGAGGAAAAACTGTCATGGCCATTTTCAGAGGGGTCCCTTGACCTCTGACCTCAAGCTATGTGAATGAAAATGGGTTCTATGGGTACCCACGAGTCTCCCCTTTTCAGACATAACCACTTTATGATAATCACATGCAGTTTGGGGCAAATCATAGTCAAGTCAGCACACTGACATACTGACAGCTGTTGTTGTCTGTTGAGCTTGAGTTTGTCATGTTATAATTTGATTATATTATAACATGATCAAATGCAGTACCTATGAGGATTTCTGGACAATGTTTGTCATTGTTTTGTGTTGTTAATTGATTTCCAATAATAAATATATACATACATTTGCAGAAAGCAAGCTTATTTGCCCACTCCCATGTTGATAAGAGTATTAAATACTTGACAAATCTCCCTTTAAGGTACATTTTGAACAGATAAAAAATGTGTGATTGATTTGCGATTAATCATGATTAATCATGGACAATCTTGTGATTAATTAAATATTTTAATAGTCTAGTCTATATGTTTTCTACATCTAGATAAAAAAAACAAAGGAGGGTTTATGCTAAGGAGCAAACAAGTTAATTCAAATTCATTGCTGACATCCTTGATGAAGTTGGGAAATTATCGGAGCCACACTTTCACCACAAAGTCTTGACGTGTTGCTCATGTAACATGACAGTGTGCAATATATTTGCATATATCTTTTTTAAGCAGTATCTAATTAATAAAGTTGAAGTCAAATTTTGACTGTGACAATTTCCCTCTAACAACAGCATGACACTTCACACCTTTGCCGTGAGTTCTCTCATGACTCCCACAGTTCTCTTGTCTTATACTGTAAAGAAGCTGCACTTGTCTTCCCACTCTCACCTTGAATCCTTCAAAACATCTCTGTCACGAGCGATCCTTCGTCTCTGTCTTCTCACTTGTCACGTCTTCATCTTTTGAGTCCTTCCTTTCTTTTTTGTTCTGTCTGTTTTCTCTTTTCCAGCTGCCTGTTTTCTCTCCACTAACCTCTCTCTCTCTCTGATTTACGTTTCCTCTCCCTCTCTCTCTCTCTTCCTATTTGCCCTCGCCTCCGCAGTGTTGTTTATGCCCCGTTCATCCTCCTCTGTAATTATGAGTGTTGTTCACTGTATCCCCATCCATATGACGAGCCTGACGGATAAGCGGCGAGATGGATGGTGCGAGTAAAAAAGCAGAGTGAAAAACGAGTGTGTCTTGGCAGAAGCCATTTTCCTCGTGACACATCTGTCCATCGGCCTTGACCTGAGGGGACACGGCACTAAATCTGACTTATAGTCATAAACACAGAGACACACACACACTGATCGAGATTACCCTGCGGTAATGATGATTATAGTTGTTTATGGTCTTCAGCCTACACCTCTGTCAGTTACAACGGCTGCCGGAGGTGTGTGTTTTTTGAGCGTGCTTATTTTGAGCTTATGTTTGTGTGTAGGCAACACAGTTTAGAGTCAGGAAAGAGGGGGTGATTGCAGCAGAGTCGGGTTATTGTGTCTTTCATCAAGCAGACAAGCCAATTAGGGGCACAACCATTGATATTCATTTTCTCTTCCTCCCCCTCTCTCCCCTTTCCGAGGTGTTTTTCATTTAATAGCCGAACACACTCTGTGATGACCCGTGAAGAGTTGTAGATGGGTGCATAGGTATGCAGAGTGGATTTACTAGAGCAGAACGTTGTGCTGAACAGCGGGCGGGGAAAAGAGGCTCGCCCTCAGAACTGTAAGGGAGGTGGATCGCGTTATGGGTGCTCTCAGGTAGAAACTGTTGAAATAACTCATTATCCTTCCCCGGCCTGTCTGCTCGGTGTTCTGATGTAGACAACGGAGTCGCCTCTCCTGACATTGCGTGCACTGCAGGCAACAGTGACCTCATTTCTATGCTGTACTTCTTTAACCTCCTACCTCTACCACCAAAAAGAAGGGTAATTGCCTGATTTAATACTTTATGGGATGCTTGATTTTTTTTTTTACAATACAGAATACCAACCAATCTATGACAAACTTAAAGGTGCCCTGTAGAGTCTTTTTTGGAAACAAAGTTATGTTTGCATTCAGTGTTTCTCACCGCAGCATATTGGCGTCATTCACAAGCGGTGTTTTGAAATGCCTCAGACCTTGCATACGCGCAAAAAATGAAGGCCCCACTGTCTTAGAAAATGTAAACACACACCTTTAACTAAATGCATAGCATATTAAAATAGCATTCAATCAAGAAGGCTTTTAATAGACAACAATATTTAAAACCATTAACTTACTAATGCATTGGCCAAATGTATTAAAGGAACAGTGTGTAACATTTCAGGGGACCTATTTGCAGAAATGGAATACAATATTTATAACTATGGTTTCATTAGTGTATAAACATCTGAATCTAAGAATCGTTGTGTTTTCTTCAGCTTAGAATGAGCCCTTCATATCTAGGGAGCGGGTCCTCTTCACGGAGTCCGCCATGTTGCTCCGCCATGTTTCTACAGTAGCCCAGAACGGACAAACCAAACACTGGCTCTAGTGTTTTAATGTTACATGGATGCCTCCATAGTTCTCCAACACGCTTATGAAACTGTGGTACCGCCAGCCGCAGTCTGACTTCCATTGCTCCTAAAGTAGTGTTATTGTGGTAATGATGGCCCCAGAGCGAGGCGAACGGCGTTACCAGTTTTGGAAAGGGAGGAGTGAGCGGAGGGGTACTCAGTTGGTTGCAATCTGCAACCACACCCCTAGATGCCACCAAATCCTACATACTGTAACTTTAAATAACTATGAAATTCATTGAAATGCAAGAGTTTTGGTTTTCTTTGTTTTGACTTGGCTTATAATAATCGGCTAATCCCACCAATTTTTAGTGCCATGAATTTGCGTATTATGTAGCCAATGTTCAGTTGTGAAATTTGTTTGCTCTTTTGGTATAGGGGGCTCTAGACAAAAAATGTATAACCTTATATAGAGAAATGGGGCCGTGGCAGTACGCTGATTGCAAATAGCGGGCACACGGATGTTAATTTAGAATGATTCTGATTCAGTAACATACGTACGGTGGAGAACAAAATTGGTCTGTGCGCACGTGTAATGAATCTGACAGTAATTTTGCGTGTGCATGTAATTTTAATGCAAAGTAAGAAGATTTCTGAATGACTGAATGAGTCACAATGTGTGTATCTTCTGTACCTAACAAACATGCTGAAGGCATTTCCTTCCTTGTTAAACATTTTTCAAATCAGATTTTTGGAAGATCTAAAAATGTAAATGTTTTACATCCATGTTGGCGTGCTAGCAGTTTTCTTCTTCCTTGCCTTTGTGCGTTGCTACATTCCTTGGTCGGTTATCGCCATCAACTATTGATCAATGGAATGACATGAAACTGTTTTCTCTTTGTTGCATCACCCGCTTGCACATGCTTATGGGTGTCCTTGTGCACAAGATACTAACAAAACGGGGACTTGCTCTGAAATAATTGCACCATAGTGCTACTAATGGTACATTTAAGTTACCATAGAATATTCAGCCCCCATTTCACCCTCATTTACACAACCAAGGGTAAAGAATTACAAGGACTTACAGATCACAGGCGTTTGATATTTTGGTATGCGTTGTAGATCTTTGCAGATCGAAACCATAAGGGATAGACGGGGAGGGCGGGATGTGTTTCAAGTACAACTTCAGATCAGGATCAGGGCAAAGGGAGTTTGCAATTAACATGGATTAAAGGACAGATTATAGCGAGACTAATGAGAACATAAAGAGACTAGATGCCAGGAAAGAGTCGTGGAGACATGGGATAGATAGACAGATACAGAAGCACCGAGACAGACGGAGAGAGAAAGGCCTCTGAGACCAACTGATATGAGAATGCAAGGAAAGGTGTGCGAGGCAGATATGAGGGAGAAAAAGTAGCCCGGTAAAGCAAGAGATCCAGGAGTGCAAAGAGAGAAGCTAGAAAGACATAATGGGAAGAGAGATAAAAAGAAAGAGGCCTCTGAGACCAAGAGATATGAGAGAGCAAGGAAAAGGTGGGGAGCGTGAAGAAGAGAGAGGCCTAAATATGTGGGAGCCATAGAGACGGAGAAAACGGTGGTAGCGCCGGGAGGCAGGACGGGTTCTCGAAGTAAATTGATGGATAGGTGGTCCGGGAGAGGAGAAAGATTGAGACAATAGAGAGAGACAGGGGAGCCGGGCAAAGACTCAGAGACAGATTAAAAGGAGCAGAGAGGAGAAAACGCAGACACACTCATATACTGTAGATAAACAAAAGGACAGAGACAAAAGAAAGAGACACACAAATTCTCTCTCTCTTTCTCTTTTTCTCATATATACGCACACTTCATTATCTGTAGCACTCGGGAGGGATCCCGGAGCATGGCTAATATGCCTCCCCACAGTCTCCCTACAAAAACAGAGATGGTAAGAGGATAGGAGCCTAACAAAGACCAGCGGGTGCAGAGTGGAGACACCAGGCTCTCTGCACAATAAACAGAAATGCAAACAAATGATGACAACAAAGAACAGAAAGCAACGGTGCCCTGACAAAGACAAATTGATCCACGACTTTGTGCAAAAACTCTCAAAGATGGTGGTGGTGGTGGTGGTGGTGGGGGGTACTCTTGTCTTTGTCCAGAGCCTTCAAGAGTGAATGAGTGTGCATGTTCTTGTTGTGTTTTTCAGCAAAGACATTGGCAGTGGGCATAAGACTTATTCTTGCCCTTTCTTTTTTTTTCTAAATTATACAGTAGCTGCTCTTGTTAGAGAAGAAGTATTGATTTACTTTCACACTCCTTAGAGATCAGTGCAGAGAACAGATGAGCTGCGTATATTCTCGTCCGCGCATGCGGGTTTCCGCTCACTGCACAGACACCTGTCACTCAGCAGGGCCAGAGAGGGAATTCAGTGTAAATGGAAGGCAATAATAATCACTCTTTTGGGTGTAATGACTCCGGTAAAGGTGCAAACTAAAGGTGATGTCTGGAGACAGATTTATGAGAAAGCCAAATCTAAGGGCTATGAATGCCATTCTGGCATTTCAGTTCCACCTGACCGCCTTTCTTAAAAGCCATCTTTTCCCAGACTGGGGATATGAGCGACTGAGCATGTCGAGTGCCATTTTGGACCCACTGACCTTTCAGTTCACGGTCTGACTGGCAGGGTTGTGATCCCTTGATATGAACTAAGTGTGGCTCATGCGCTTGTGCTGTGTTGAGTTGAGTACGAGTACTTGTATTGGATAAAGTGAGTTTTATGGACGCCTGTGTACTGCGGACCGATCTGTGATAAGCTTGAAGCAGCCGACCCACATTGCCGTCCGCCTTTGACCAAAGAAGACGCTGCTTCCAACATGGCCCTGAAATGTCAGCCTTAACTCAACAGCTAATAACAGTTTTTGACCCAAAGCCAAAGAAAGTGTGACATAAAATAAAGATTTGATCTAATCTACCAGCGTTAACCAGCAAATAAGTGCTTACTATTTCCAAACGTACTCATCACTTTGCTTTAATATAATGAGCACATTAACAAAAAGCTAATTCAGACCAACTCAGAGAACAGAATATGAAGAACCTGATGAGTTGAGGACTGTCAAAAGCTCTCTATTACATATTTTATTCTCTGTATTTTCCATTAACCGACTTTCAAAACAATCACAACATACAGACGTAACCCTGGCGAGCCATCAGCTCAGCCGTCGCTATGTTTAGAGCCGTGCAGAGGCAATAGAAATGCTCCCAATCTTGTCTTTAGCACCTTTAAGGTGCAGCCTACACAAAGATACTATACTCAGCTCAGGCCCAAGAACAATAAGAATGACTTTTGGTTCAGTAGCCCTCCCGAAAAGTGAAAGCCTGCAATCTTCTGACATTAATGAGTATTCTGGGTGCCATTTTGGATCTAATTGCCTGGCTAAAGCATCGTCGGTTATGAAAGAAGGATGTAACTGTCAGGTCTCTTGTCACTATATATGAAGATAGCGATCATGCTCTTTCTATCTTTTGTCATTGCTGTCTTTTCTTTTTTTCCGCTGTCATTGCTCTTATCCCACAGCCTCCCGATCCCTCTTGTCTTCCCCTCTACAGCTCTATCTGTCTTTGCTTGGGGAGAATGAGTGTCTGTACAAAATACAGCAGACATGATGAAGATGTAGATATTAACCTCTCTGGATAAGAAGGGAGATAAATAGGTGTGTGTGTCTGTAGGTGTGAGGTTGAAATAACAGATAGATAAAGCCATCACAATAAGTAGTGTTGTGTGGCTGTCGCTGAGGACGGAGGAGGAACACAACCCCAGGCCTTATCAATCCGTCATGTCCGTTCCCTCCTCTCCTGTGAACATTTAACATGTTTGTTGGGGAATTTGGCTGTGAGAGAGCAAGGAAGGGATAAGGAAGGACGTTTAAAGTAAGATTATAAAGATGAAACAGACAAGAAATCTGCTCGGCGTGTTTGATTTATTCATCTGTTGAGGTTTAATGGATTTTACTATTGTTCCTGGGAACAGGAATACTGTAACATCACATCAGTTAAACAGGGCAAGAAACACAAGGGTCGGATGAACAGATGATTATCCAAATGATCTAAATCACTAAATCAAAAAGGTAACAATATCTCATGGCACAGGATATCTGTGTGCACACAACTACAGCAACTATGAAGGATGTTTACAACGGACGGTTTGCACCATGGGTTTACCTTTCGCCTTTGTTTTGTCTTACAAATAATATTGGCTATAGCCTGTTTAAAATCTGTATGATCATATTACTGATCAGGCTGTTCTAATACACTGTTCGTAATGCACTTTAATTCGTATATGTCCCACAAAATCAATTTGTATGTAATCCTTGTAATCGTGAACCAGGAAGAATAAAGAGCGGCAAACGCTTATTTGTCACGTGACTTCCATACTTAAGTTACACCACTTCCCGTAGTTATTTTAACCCAAACCACAATCTTTTCCTAAACCTAACTGAGTAGTTTTGTTGCCTAAACCTAACCAAAGTGTTTCCTGTGAAGACGGAAGTTCATTTTGAACAGATTGTACGCATGTAACAATCAGAATTTGACACGTGTTGCTGGACATTCGTAGGAAAACGCACGAAAAGTGAGGAATAACTTTGTGTAACATATCACACAAACTGTTATATGAGGATACTGATTGTGTCTGTTGCCCAATCTGGCTTCTTTTCAACAAAAAATGTTGCCGCACTCACAGATCTTAGCAATTAACTTGAGTGCAACGTTATTATTACTGATAGCAATGATGGTCAAAAGTAGGTAAATGGAACCTGTAAAAGTGATCCTTTATTGTGGTAAATGGTGCAACAGAGCAGTTCTACAATACCCAAAGACAAGGCATACATCTGTCTCTTTCACTGCTTTCATTTTACAAAAATCTGTTTGTCTTTTACCAGTTAATCCCTTGCTCTTTAAAAAAAATATTTTTTTTGCCCCACCAAGACTCCTCCAGTATTTTAACAAGTTCAAACCAGAAATGCTTCATCTGTTGTTTTCTTGTCTGATATAATGTTGCATTTAAATACACACATGCAGCTACCACTCTTAAGACTAATCTTACTCTAGTGGGACTTCTGATAATTACCCAGGACTTAAGTACACCCAAACACACACACACACACAAACTGTCTTTCTCAAACACACACACAAACATGCTGCTGAGCCCCATCTTGGCAGTGGCCTCTCTCAACGGCTCTCCATATGAACTCTCTGCCAGTACGATTCCATCTCTCCTCCCTCATATCTACATCCATCCATGCTGTCATTCTCTCATCTCCCCCTCCACCCTCTTCCTCACTCCCCACTCTTCAGTTGTTTGTTTTGGCAGAGCTTGAACTGAATCACACAGGAGACTTAAACTGGCACAATACATAGCTCCCATTCCACCTGATGCCCTGCTGTTACTCCTACACCACTTCTCCTCTCCTCTCCTCTCCTCTCCTCTCCTCTCCTCTCCTCTCCTCTCCTCTCCTCTCCTCTCCTCTCCTCTGTCTTACTCTATTTACTCATCCTGAAAAGTAGGTTATGAAAAGGATCAAGTTGGAATTTTTATATGAAAACAATCTTATTTCTACTTGCTCCCCACCTGTCTAAAAAGCTTAGAAGAGTGAAGACTCAAATCGGGTGTGTTATGAGATGGCAGGGTTGGTGAGAGGCCAAGCAGAAAGTGAGAGAATGAGACTTCTGGGGCGTTCACTCACTGTTGCACACGGCATGCTTTTGTTTACTTGGGCCCTTTGGCTCACACACTAGACTGTTTGTCTATTCAATGTGACTTGTGATCAGATGCACCACATTACTGAGTCTGATCACAGACTGTATATAAGAAATGGACATAGTCACCGTGACATCACCCACTGTTTTGTGGACTACGGTTTTGAAGCCTCGAGTTTGGCATTTTGGGCGTCACCATCTTGGTTTTTTGCAACCAGAAGTGACACGAGAGGGTGGAGCTAAGTACAACCAAACGCTGAAAAGGGCATTTTTAGGCATCCAAAATGTTTCCCATTAATGTTTCCACCCCCCCATAGTCTCACAAAAACCCTGTGGGAAACACTGAAGGGGTTCAAGTTCTAAGATGAAAACACAACTCCCAGACCGGACAACACCGTGGTAGCAACCCGTCAATCACAAGGTAGCCTCGCCCTAAAGCATACCCTGCTTTATGGTCTATTTGACTCTAAATGGGACCATAATTTACTAAATGAACATCATGCTGTATAGAAGAAGACTTGAAACTAGCGATTGGGACCATAAACTCATGATTACAATGTTTACTGAGGTAATAAATCAAGTGAGAAGTAGGGTCATTCTCTCATAGACTTCTTTACAATCAGACTTATTTTTGCAACCAGAGGAGTCGCCCCCTGCTGGCTATTAGAGAGATGCAAGTTTAAGGCACTTCAGACCCGGCGGTTGTCCACTGGACCACACTGATGTACCCACATTTGAAAATTGATACTTAGTGCAAGACAGTCCATTAGTTATTTATTTATTTTTGTATTTATGCAATTTTGTATCTATTAGAGATTGTGCCAGCAGGAGTCACACACAGGTGCTTTAAGTTGCTTTTGTTATCTACAGTATACAGTAGCATCTTTTTGGATGTATGGTGCTGGAACCTTTTCACTGATCATAGTTTCTTGCTTTCCTCATATAGTTTCATGTCTATAGTTATACAAGACATAGAGGCAACATAACTGCACCCCCTTGCCATTCACTTTGAAAAGTGGCCGCAGATCAGCTTCAAGGACGATGACATGACACTCGCTAATTGGGTTGGGGGGCAAGATGCATGACGTTTCGGGTGGCTGGGGCTCAGCTTAGCTGGCTGTGGTTGGGGACCTTGCTGACCTATCTGTGAAGGTCTTAATTTCAAAGTTGGTTCTCACTTGTATCGAAGTGCAACAACACAAACAGACACACACCCACACACACATATGTGTCCACACAAAGGCAGAGGATTGTGAAGTCTCTTGTGCAGGCAGTGTTAATCCTATTGACAATGGCTTGTCTGAACAGTGGCCCGAAGAGAGATGAGGCTAATTCTCTTTATGAGGACAATAAACCCACAGGTCACCAAGGCCAAACAAACACACAGACACACACACATACACACACATATAATATATATAAACACACAGGCACATCCGTAGCTTCCTCCTGGAGATTAGTTTAGAAAATAAAAAAGTGCAATAATGCAGTACAGTATATCACCTCTCAATGCAATTGTGCTGCATCAAAAGTCAGCTTCAATCCCCCTCCTGTAAAAAATGCGGCTCAGGAGATTTCATTGTCTCTGAAAGAATTTGACAAAGCGATATTGACAATGCAGCTTATTTTCCTGGAATAAAGAGGGAAATGTAATATTGTTTCATTCTCTCTTGCTGTTATTGTGATGTATTTCCAGGCACCGAAATATTGACACCTATCTCTCTGCCTAGTTACCGTCCCGTCCCAGAATACGTTTATCCAAGGCCAACAAAACAATATTACATTTCTTATTGAAAAGCGTCGATCCTTCACCTTTCATCCGCTCATTAAAACACACACCGACGCACGCACACATGCACACGAAGGTGTTTGTGTGTCAACAGATGTGCTCAGAAGTACCTACATTCACACAAACACAGATTCACACATAACAATGCAAAAAAGATAAATGCAAATGATGCACCGAATCTGTGTTTTAGTAGATCTCTAAAATCACAGGTGTGATCTATGACTAAGTGTGCCCGCCTGTCTCAAAGGCATTTACCATCCAGCTGTGTAAAACATGTTGAGCAAATGAATTACATTCACCATGCAGCTGCTTGCTGTCAATATAAATCACATTAATGCGACAAAAGCCTCAAACAGTGAATGATTTAACAATTAATCATTTGCAATGGGAAGGAGTTTGGACAGTTTAGTAACACAATTTAATTGCCTTCACAAAAGTTTGCTCTTTTCTGTGAGTGAACATTGTAGTATTCAGCCAGAAACCAGTAAGGACTGCTTTTTTTTCTTGAAAGGAACTTACACATTGTTTTTTGTTTGTGTGTGTCTTTGTTTCCTCCCCAGATGGGACCCCCTACACATGGTGGGTGGGCCGGGGCAGCGAGAAGCACTTCTACTGGGGGGGCTCAGGGCCCGGCATCCAGAAGTGTGCCTGTGGCATCGACAGGAACTGCACTGACCCCAAGTATGACTGCAACTGCGATGCCGACCACAAACAATGGTAAGTCAGCCTGCCTGCCGCGTAAAAAGTTCAGCAGGAGCACAAACAATTTGTGTTGTATTGATTAATTTCCCTAATGTTTCAGTTTTGCATCGACTTTAATTAAAGTCTGCAGAAACAGCTGCCAGTGAAAAGTTTTCGATCACACCCAAGTCCGCCCACTGCAGTGGAGCATAGCGGGTCATACAGGGACATTCATACAGCTGAGTCAGCACATCTGTCATTTACATCATTCTGCTTAATGCTCCTATGAGCACCCAGCTGTATCCATCCTACTCCATTTGTGGAGATTTGCCCCATCACTAATGCCACATTACATCTGGGTTATCAGAGGCTCTATATGGCATACTGTCTAAAAGTCAAAAGCATTAACTGAAATAGTCTCAGATTTGTCAAACACATTGGTTAGTCTTCATCCTAAAAGCCTTTTGTCTTGTACAGGTGAAATGTTTGAACATTTTCACATTAGTATTAGGTATGTTAATAATTAACCATTTAACCGCTAACCGAAGTTAAGAAGTTTTACCGATTAATGCTATCGGTTAAACCGTTAAAATAAATATTAAAAATGAAATAAAAAGTTGAGCAAAACTCAGAGGAGCGGCTTAAAGGAGAATAGTTGGTCCACCTTAACAGTCCACCTTAAGTGAGTCTTAGCCGGTGTTGCAATATATATATATATATATATATACTTCATTTAATCAGATAAAAGTCTTATTGAAATTAAAATCTCTTTTGCAAGAGAGACGTGGCCATGAAGGCAGCATTGTTACAACAATAAACACAAACAATACAAGCAGACAAATACAACTGTCACACACTACAAGTAATTTAACACAATATCCGGTTATCAATATGCAATACAAGGAACAGTTATAATGCATAAAACAGTTCTATTTTAAAACAATTTTCAGTGACAAATTTAGAGAGTGCTATTTTCTCAATCATTTAACGTGAATTCCCCCATAGTAATCAGCTCGGATAATTTCAGGTCCGTCTGTACATTATTCCAGGGAGAAGGGGCAGCATATATAAAAGCATTTTGCCTAGTTCTGTTCTAACCTTGGGGACTAACATTATGACATAATATTGTGAGAGTGCAGACCATATTGATTATGGTAGAAATAAGAAGCTGCTTTTGTCTATTTCTGTCAGTCAAGGACCACTAAAGTACTAATCTGCCACCGTTATTGTAAACTGCACACTGCACATACAGTGGGCATGGCAACAATAACCAAGGGGTATTGGGCTTAGTAAACGGTCAATTACCGTAATTACAATCAATAATCAGTGCACGATTCAATTAAGACGTTTGTGCTTTTTAACTACCTTGATAAAATGTATGAATTAAAGATTCTCACTCTGCTCTGTATAACCACTAGTCTTTTACTGTCAGCCACAAAACAGCTTCAATGGAGCAATTAGGGGTTAAATGAGTTGCTCAAAGGTTCTTCAGGGACAGAAGAGTGTTTGTCATTCAACCCACCCACAGATTTTCTCAGCTGGTCAGAGGAATTTCTATTTTACTTAAACAGTATTAAATGTTTTTCAAAGCTTTTACTTCAGACGTGCTACTGCTTCTAGAATAATGTCAGTTTAAAATAAATTTGTAAAGGTCAATAGTCTATTAAGTGCCTATTACGTTTTAATAAGTACATGTTCTGTTATTGGTTGGCATTCACGTATAAAAACATCTCTGAATCCCTGAATAACCTCCACAAAGAACAGAACATCTTGCCTCAAAGACTCAACTGAATCATCAACTGAACTTAAAGGGGATCTATGATGTGTTTGTGCTTTTTCCCATTTCCTTTAGTGTGTTAAATAGTTTTTTTTGCATGTAAAAGGTCTGCAAAGATGCAAAGATACAAAGCCCAAAGTCCACGCCAAAGTTGAGTTACTCTCCTCAACAGAAACACTGCTCCTGAACTGCCGGAATGCCTTGCTTGAAGTCCCGCCTTTTCTTCCGTAACGTGGTGATGTCACCAAGTAACAAACTTTGTCTAGCAGCTAGTTTGGCACGCCCTCAAACAAAGAATCAGAAATCAGAATCAGAAATACTTTATTGATCTCCAGGGGGGAAAACTGGAGCATTACAGTAGCTGTTATATAAACATAAAGAAATTTAATAAAATAGAAGTAAAGAGTATGGAACATGTAAATTATGTAGATACAGTAATGCTACAATATAAACATAATATATGTAAAGAAATATAAGTAAGTAATACAATTAGAAATAAGAAATGAGAATATAAGAAATATTAAATATGTACAAATATCTGTATTAAGACGTGCAATATATAACATATAACCACAGTGCAAATAAGTAAATAGAAAATGCTGAGAAGTGGGATCTATTAAGTGTGTTAAATATAAATGCCAGAATGGTATAAATAAGAATTAAATGAGAATATTTCTTGAAATATACAGTATAAATGCAGTAATAAGCAAGTTCAAGCAGAGCTGGAAAAGAGTCCGAAAAGTTTGGTTTGGTTGACCAATCGCATTAGAGTGGGACAGCTGACCAATCAGGAGGGTGGGGCAGGAGCTCAAACCGAGTGATTCAGACAGAGGGTGAAAAGAGGCGCTGCAGCACAGCTGGTATGAGAAAAATAAAGTGTTTTTTGAACAATAAAGTATATAAACATGTTCTAGTAGAACCCCAAAATACAAGTATGAACCTGAAAATAAGCACAATAGGTCCTCTTTAAAAGTGAAATCTGTCATACCCATTGAATTTTTGATGGGACAATTTCCACTGTTCTGAAGCTAAAATTGTCCCTACTACTAATGCTAGTGTTTGCATGAATCTGTCAGCTGGGCAGTCTGATGAGGTGTCTAACTTCAAAGTGACTGAATGATGAATGCCACCATCAATGCTGCGTTTATTTAAGAGGGATGTTTGCCTCCAGAATCAACAGTTTGTGTTTCAAAGCTCCTTTAGCCAGCTGATGGATATTCTCATTAAACCAGTTGTGTTGCTGTCTGTGGGTGTGTGCATGTGTGTGTACATGCTGTATGTTTGTCTGTGAGTAATTGAGTGTTAGCAAGAAGGAGAGATTTCATTTACTTTCATGTCTCCCTCCTCATCTCTAAAACTGATGAGATTACAAATAAGTCTTACTCTGTCTGGTTCCCTCCATTAATAATGTATGCATTAATGTCTCATTGTTTGGCTGAGTGACTTTATGAAATATTACCCATACAACTCTATTTCCACTCATTACCCATATTTTGGCAGCACATAGAAACACACACACACGTATGAACACAGTCACAGATGCACACATGCGTACACAAAGCCATAAATGAGATCTTACTGTTTTATTTCCAAACAACAATGAATGGAAAATCATTCAAATCAAATAGTTATGTGAAGAATTTAGAACATTTCAAACTCATTTCCACTTTAAAGGCTGTGATTTAAATATTTAATGTTTGTATTGTTGTTGTATTATCAGTGGACTAGTGATGACAAGAGAAAGTAATATTTTATATATGTATAATTTTATCAGTTGATTTCATCCTTTTGATTGTTTGATTCATTTTGTTGATTTGCTCTGCTTCTCATCCATAGATTACTGTAAATATATTTCCATCTGCCCACCCATCCATCCATGCATCAATCGACTGACAATTTATTCATGTATTAGTCACTATTTTATTTATTACATATTCCATCCTTTAACCATTTTGTTTATGCAACATGTATACTGGCCTGTGTTTTTCCCTCTCATTTCTAAACTTAAAAAAAGAAAACTATCTGTTTATATATAATAATAATAATAATAATAATAATAATAATAATAATAATAATAATAATGTCATATTTTTTTTTGTTTTATGAGTTATATGAGTTTTTTAGGAGTTTATTTATGAGTTATATTAGTTTACATAGTTGCCACAGTAACTTAGAATATTTATATAACAGAAAATAAATATTATTAAGAAAAGTTGGAGGAAAGAAAGGAAAGAAAAATACAGATATGCACCTATTTAAAAACAACACATACCCAAATACAGTACTGTATACACACACACACATATTTAAAGTAAGTAAAGACATAAAAGTAAAAAGCAGTAAGTAATATAAGTAAAATATAATTTTATGTACTACAAGTACTGTAGACGCACATTGACTATGTGTTATATTGCACTCATGTAGCCATCATATTTCCCAAAAAATATAAGGATGCACATATGCGCATAGATTTATGTATACACACATATAATATACACTACTACCTTCTGAATGTATGCTCACATAGACACATAAACAGTCAAAACACAAGTTATGTTTAGTTATACTTCTTATATGTAGTTATACTACAACTTGCACAATGTCTAACAGTATATATGAAACATACATACAGTATATATTTACATGCCTGTGAACAATGCCTCTGCTACAGATATTATAAGTGTGCTTACAGTTCCATACAATTAATGCATATTCTCCGATATACATATTTGTATATTAAGTACTGTAGTATGAACAGTTGCTATGCTTTATGTAATATAATGATATACATATAGCTAGCTGTCGTACATGTTTTTCCTTCCGTAACACTATTTCTCTGCTTCACATATAAGGGGCCATTTTCCATCTTCAACATTAGCCTTCCCTTCTTCATTTCAGAATCTGTTTGACAACTATAAAGGCTGCACATAAACACACTACGGGTATTCCCTCAAAGCCAAGGAATTACTCTAGGAAAGCCGTATTTGCATAGTTATGAATAATGTAGCCGTATAATCACAAATGTGAAAAATACAAGAAGGTTTCTACACCGCAAAAGGTGCAGAAATTGCAGATAGAAAAAAAACACGGTGAAGAGACTAAACAATGTTTAACCTGGTTTCTCTTCTTCCCTCTGTCTGTTTCTTTCAACTCATCCTACAGGAGAGAAGATACTGGTCTCCTGGTTTATAAAGAACACCTGCCAGTCAGCCAGGTTGCCGTGGGTGACACCAACAGACCGGGCTCTGAGGCTAAGTTAACTGTTGGACCACTCCGTTGCCAAGGAGATAGTAAGTGTTGCGTCATGGATACATATGTAGTGTGAAGTTGGAGTTGTTGATGCAACATTTGGCTGCAATTTTAGTATTTTGAATGATGGGCAGCTTGGCAAAATATGTAACCATCTCAGAATCCAGACTGATGATTGGCTTAGACCAGAGGGCAACTCCGGGGTCTGAAAAGTGAAGCCAATTGGGAAGTGCCTTAAACTTGCATTATGTCTAATAGCCAGCAGGTGGCGACTCCTCTGGTTGCAAAAAGAAGTCTGATTGTTTAGAAGTCTATGAGAAAACCCTACGTCTCACTTGAATTATTACCTCAGTAAACATTGTAAACATGAGTTTATGGTTTCCATCGCTAGTTTCAAGTCTTCTTCAATACAGCATGATGTTCATTTAGTAAATTATGGTCCCATTTAGAGTCAAAAAGACCATAAAGCAGGGTATACTTTAGAGCGTGGCTACCTTGTGATTGACGGGTCGCTATCACGGTTTTGACCAGTTTGGGAGTTGTCCGTGTTTTTGCCTTACAACTTTAACCCTTTCACAGTGTGTTTTCTTATTCAGCATTCGTTTGTATTTAGCTCCACCCTCTCATGTCACTTCTGGTTGCAAATAACCAAGATAGCGACGACCAAAAACCAAGAGGGCAATGTGAAATTCGAGGCTTTGAAACGGCAGTCCACAAACCAATGGGTGATTACATCCACTACAGTCTGTGGCTTAGACCAACAAGCTTAATTATGAAGATGAATATTGAGGTGAAAAAGCAGGAATCCCATGAGCTGCAAGGTGCTGTAAATGTAATTAATGATTGAATCGGACATTCAAGAAGTAATTTAAGTTGATACACACAGGAGGGATCCTGCCAGAGGTTGTCAGGGTGTGCTCTGCTTCAAAGCGAGCAAAAAGGTCAGTAATGTAGCCAGGAGCTAAATCAAACTGTGCTTTAGAATGATCAGAAAGATCTTAAAAATAACTTCAAACCCTAAAGGGCGCCTGCACTGAAAAATGAAGACTAGTGTGAGCATTCTGGATTAGCTGTAGGTATAAAAGGGACCTTTGAATGAGGCAGGAGGGCTGCAGTGGCAATGGCCTAATTGTATTATCATGTGACCCAATGACAGTTGGTTGTAGAGGCATGACTGCATAACCTTTGTGAAGGGCTCATCAAAGGTTGAATCAAGAGAACACCCCCTGTCGCTTTAATACAGCTCGCCTCGTATTAAAATCCCTCTGTTAACATTGTGTGTAGCTTTTGAACAGTCGGGGGAGAATAAAGACATTTTGTTAATTTCATGTTAAGTCTTAGAAAATTCCTGGATAAACAGTTAATTGCATTTGAGCAGACTTTGGGTTTATAACGTGATAATTTTACTTTGTGGAAGACTTTATAGAGAAAATGAGTTTGAGCTTACAACAAAGGTCACTAGGGCGTACAGTATTGTTGTAGATAAAGGTTGTCTAACCTATTAAGATACGGATAGCTCTATGATGTCTGTTGAACCATGGTAGTGTTGTGTCTGAAATGCCAACACATTGCTAAAGCAGGTCAAGTAGTACTGCATGGACCATGGAACACAAAGACCGAAACATTCCCCTATGTCTTTTATCCAAAGAAGGTCATTTGTGATCCTCAGGAGAACTCTTATGCCTCGTATACAGGGAAGCAGCCAGAAACCAGACTGTAATGTTATTTGTATTAAAACTGAGTAAATTAGCTGTGAGAATATTGCTCTCTCAATAACCTATGATAACAAGTGTAGGCACGCCAGTCAGGAACATTGGTAGACACTAAAACTTTTGACATATGATTGGTACTGGGCTCTCTATAGGTTCCAAATGACACATCCTCTTCTCTGAATGTCAGCGAGATAATGTAGGACAACATGTTCAGGGTTTTGGCCAATGCCCTGTGCCCTACAACAGTTATGTCTTCTTAGACTGAGTGTACATATAGCATGCTTTTTTTGAGTGCCAGCGTCTTTTTTCAGTTGTTCTACTGTATTCAGTAGGGCAGCAAGTGGTGCTTTTGTGTGATTCTTTGTGGAGGAATTCAGTTTTACAGATCAGTCGATAAATCAACTAATCGATTAGTCGACAAAATCATACTAGTGTTAGTAATTTTAATAATTTTTTTGGTCGACGACAGCCCTAGTATTCAGGTATGTGAAAGCAAGAAACTGAAAGCATTGTGTAATACTGGTGAGCTATATAGTGCTATACATTTTAGAATGATAGCTGGCTACATTACACTTGAATACCTAAATTACTGGCTATTTCAAGTGACAGGTGCATGGTGTGCTGATCACTGCAGCTGCAAAGGGAACTAAGCTTTGAAAACTTTTATATTATCTAGGCCTACACATTAAAAGAAAATCTCACTTCAAGCAATGATATACACAAAGTGGTATGGTGGTATAGTGATTATCTCGTTGGTAGACAGTTTCCAAATACGTTCCCACCCTGCTGTAAGAATGCCCCACCTTTGCCATGGTTGCACCACACTTAAAGGGACTGTTTGTAAGAATCAGAAATGCTTGTTAACAGCGACACCTGTGGCCTTTAAGTCAACCAAAGTCAGCGTCGGGCTCGCGCTTGTGCTCGCTCTACATAGACATGAACGAGCATCGCTCAAAACAGTGAGGCGACACACGCCAGCTAAAACCACAATATCACTCTATATTTCAGCTGCTTGGCAGTAATGTTAGCTGACCAGACGAAGGTCTCTCCATGAATCAATGCTGATCCTAGTGTTGGCTTTTCCTGCTTCAGCCTCGCGACCGCGGCCGAAGGGAGACACCGGCACATGAAGAGGAGCGAGCTGAGTGAAGGCAGGCAGGCAGAGGAGCAGAGACTCCGGCCCTGGAGACCAAAGCTACGGTCTCCCCCGTGTCCTCCGACCGCGGCCAACACTGTTTAACAGACGGGCTTCACTAGATATAACTTTGCGGTTTTGGTGCTTCCGTGTCGTTTGTGTTGGAGTCTGAGTCTGAACAGCGTAGCCACACGCAAGCGTGCATATGCGAACGCGCATGGGACACCGACCTGGGTGATTTATACGTGTAAGAAGTTACAAACAGTCCCTTTAATAACACTCATAATGTTAAAATAGATCTAAGAATGTGCAAACACACCCTCTGCATCACTTTACAGTTAATGAAAGTGTACAGTTGTACAGTTAGTGAGGTGGTGGCAATTGTTCAGTTTTTGAGGAGTTTATTCTTTTACAAAAATCATCTATTTTCATCCCTAATCCCAGCGGAAATGAAACACTGTCAGTATGTGTTAGTGTACAATGCATTCAGACATTGTTAGCCAAACTTTTGGAAAGTAACAAACCTCTTTTGATGATTAGAATTTGTTGCTGATGGTTTGAACGGGGTTTTAATTAATAGCTATCATGAGAGAGAACAAGAGGAAACACTTCATGCATAGCGGAGTACAATTGGGCACATTGTTATTCTGGGGCGACGTTTGAGTGGGAAAATAACACATTGCTCATACTCACATCGTGCTGATCATTCAGAGAAACAGTTGCTTTATCTTGACTTGTCTTTCTGCGGTGAAAAATGACTGTGTGTGTGGTTTAAGTGCACTTCATGTGTTTTTGTGTCTGTAGGCATGAATTTGTGATTATGTATGTGTGTGGCCAGATAAAGGTATCTGAACTCTATCCAGAGACTTTGCCTCTAAACACTCCTCTTATCCTTTTATTCTCTTTTATCTGGTAGTTTTGTAGTTTTGGTTGTTTCTCAGGTAAACATCAGATATCAGATCAGGCTACTGCAGAAACACACACACACACTAACACACCCTGAGAATCCTTGCTGTTTCCTGTCCATTCTTCTAATCAGTGTTGGCACACTGCTCTCTGTGGGACTTTGGGTCAACTGGAAGACACACACAGATTCTGCCGCTCCATCACGTTGACCGCCTCTCTTTCCTCCTAACTCGTGAGCCTGTGTTGTTTCATTTTGTCCTGAGGCGTGTCAGTCCTGCAGTGTGTGTGTTTTTTTCTGTTGGGTCGGCATGAATTAGGTGCATCACATTCCTGAAGCATCTGTTATACTTGGCTAAATTAAACATTTCTCACTCTGAACCTGAGTGGGCTTTCACACAAACTCATAAAAGTCAAATAGATAATGGAAACCTTGTTGTAATGATGTAAAGCCACAAAACCATAAGCAATAGCTCCCATTACAAGGGGATATTCAGTAGCTGTAGGTCTGGAAAATCACCCTCAACCGTTGTTTTCTTTGTGCAAGACAACTTGAAGATGACGCGGGCTGACGCAGCAACTTTATAATATATGCACCCCCGGGTTAACTGCTTATTCTGTCTAGGGCTGAATGATTTTGAATATCTAATTGCAATTATTTTGACTAATATTGCGATATGATTTGCGATTTCAGAAGAAATGATAATTTTTACAGCATTATTCTCATTTTCATTGAAAAACATTAAAATGATTATGGTGTGATTTTTGCACGGATGTGTACCAATTAAAGATGTTTTCATAAGCCTATAGAATATGATGTGAAGGAAGACATCTCTGCAGCACCACAATATTTAATTTAAGATGGCATTTTGACACATATTTTGCATTTAACAAATATTGCAAGTATATAAAATCCTGCGATTTGAAAATTGTAGTAGGCCATATTGTGATTTCGATAAAATTCTGATTAATTGTGCAGCCCTAATTCTGTCTGTATGGTGCGTCTGGTGTATGCTATTGGTGTCAATTGACGCAACGCTACACAGCCGGCATGTGTTGCACTTAAGTCTTTTTGCGGCCCAGAGTACAATCTGTTCGGAGGCTCTCTGGAGGCCGCCAGAAGCCAAGAAGCTGATTTGTCTGTTTAATATGCATCAGGCGTCTTCAGGGGTCTTTTCTCTCATCCCTCCTGATTGTGACCTGAACACGAAACAGACTACAACTACAGTAAAAGGCAATGCATCATGTTTTTCTTCAGTCTGGAACTAAACCACAGCTGTGAAAGCAGCGTCAGTCTGATTCCGACTTCCCATATGTATTACCCATCGAGAGGATTCAGAACAGAATCGTATGAATTCCTCTATCAAGTGGTTTTGTCTTTTGAGATTGCCTCTGCCTCCCTCATGCTCTCTCTTTACTTTTTCCATCTCCTTAGACGAAATAGATTAAAACAGCATAGAGGAAGTAATGTCGGTATCTGCTGTGGGACGTAAAAAAAGTACCAGCGAGGTTTTGTGGAAAGTAATATCCTGCGGAGAGGAAAAAGCAAACATGGATTTAATCTTCAGTGCATGGCAGCGTGATCATTACGATGATAATGCTTCATATATTATCTATTGACTGCTCATTTTTCATAGTAAAGGGGATAATAGAGTGGAGCTATGCGATCTCAGTGGACTGTGAGTGCAGATATGTGCATACTGCGTGTTTTACAGATAGATTGTGCTGCATTTAAAGCCACAAAGGGGATATATCTAAGAATATGGTTTACTCTCATTCATAGATTTTTAATTCTCAGTCCGTCCCTCCTTTCATCCGGGAGACAGGAAGTGGCCTGGTTCTGTCGAGGGTGCGGAACATGACAGAACACCTGGCCCTCGCTCCTCACCGGTGTCGCCCTCATCACGGTCCCCTCATCACCAATCTGGTGCCACTCTCACTAATGTCCCTTCATCACGGAGCTGCCAACATACAAACAAACCATGATTTAATGACCCGTGACATCACATCTGTTTGTGTGTGTGGCATTATCATGTAGCAGTATGGCAGACACAATTACTAAAGATGGATCCCTCTGTCACTTGGAAAGAGCCATATTCTCTTTGTATTACTCTATTATCCACTATGTGTGTGTGTGTGAGTGTGTGTGAGAGACAAAGAGAGTTATCCTCTTTCATATTGAGTGACCAAATTAACAAACTAACTTTAAAATGAAGACGACTTTGAGGTATGTTTGCAATAGTGCTGGCCAAGACACCGGAACAAGGAGAATACATTATATATTGGCCCATTAAGGCATATTAAACATATATTAAAAATTTCACACGTGAATTGGTACTCCGTGTATGATTGATGCTTCTCATACTCTGCATGGAGCTCTGTCTCAGTAAGAGCAATGATGATTGGCTGCCATATAATGGGTTTTCATAGGCAAATGACTAATGTCTTGGGCAGTCAGGGAAAGTTTTAGTAAGGAGGTACTGTGTGTATGTATGCGCATGTGCACGCGTCTGTGTGTGTGTGTGTGTGTTTCCGTCTGTCTTTCTGTGGTGGGCGCAAGAGCAAGCATGTGTGCAACTTTCTGTGTGTGTGTACGTGCTCCAGCATTAATGAAGCCCATTTCCATGGCTACTTTTAATGGCAGCCTATACAGTCGCAGGCAGACAGAGAGGAATTAGTCCCATTTATTGATGTTAAAAGGGTTTGGACATTTTAATAGATGGGGATGAAAATAAATGACAGCGAATGAAGCAAAGCAGTATGTGCTATTATTATAATGTAATGCACCTGCCATGAGACATGCTCGGCCTCATGACTGACCACAAATGAAAGCTTACAAGGGTCACCTATGATAGTTCAAAATTGGTTTGTACCCATTAGTCACTGTCCCTATGCCCACATATAATGTCTTTGTAATTGATTTGTCATTAAGACATTTAGGGTCTTGTGTGCATTACCTAGGGCTTGATTACTTTTGTTTTTATAAAGTCTGTGAGTTTATCTGTTCATTGTGAATTTTAGGCGTAAACAGATGGAACATCTAAATGTAAAAATGTGGGTAAAAGCCTGATTTTAAAAATACCATTTGTAACACAAGTACTTTTTAGTTTAACTATTTCTTGTTGTTGTTGGTGTTTTGTTTTTGTTTTTTTTACTAAATTAAGGAGATCTGGTGCATAATCCGCAGTCCATTTGTGTTTTATCCTCATTTTAGTCTTCTACTCTGTTACTTTGACTATTTTCTGAGCTTGTCACTGGACATGGTTTACTGTAACTATGGTGGTTGGCGTCTTCTTGCAGTAAGAATGAGCAATTATGGATGTGTGGTATACATAAAACAATTTTTTTTTAAACATTTGGACCATGCTTCAGTAACTTTCTGCTAACATGTAAAAATGATGTTTCCGTTTTACATTGATATTGTAAATGCATGATATTACAAGTCATCGTATTCTCTTTTATCTTACGTAAAAGTTAATCCTCCGTTTTCATTCCATTTCCTACGACTGTCCAGCAACACGTGTCAATTTCCGCTCGTTACATGCATACAGCCTTTAAAAAATAAACTTCTATCTTTACAGGAAACAACTTCCTTAGGTTTAGGAAATAAAATGACTTAGTTATGCTTAGGAAAAGATCGAATGGTTAGGATTAGGCAATAAAACTTCTTAGTTAGGTTTTGGAAAAAAATGTACTTGGTTAGGTTTAGGAAAAGATTGTGGTTTGGGTTAAAATAACTGCGGAAGTGGCGTTACTTTAGTACATAAGTTATGTGACAAATACATCAATGTTAACTTCTGGTTCCACAGGGGACACAAACGCTGGTCTCCTGGGCGAAGGGCCGGTATTTTTAGACCCACCCATCCACCTTGACCCTGTTCCCTATGTGGCTGCCGACATTTTAATGATTCAATAGACCAAACAGGTACTCAAAAACAGTGAACAAAGCTATAAATGGAAAGGTCAATTCAAAGATAATTACAAGATTGTTTCTAATCCCCATCATATAGTATGGATATGGACATGTGTGTACCACTTGGTGGATGTTTTTACCCAAAATAACATGTTCATATAGTTTTTACTATAGCATTAAATGAAAAAATTAAAATGAAAAAAACACAGCTTATATGTATTCCTCCCTCTAACGATTATTTATACACTAGAAATAATTTAAAGAAAATAAAGAATTCAATTAAACTTATTTTCATTTCTGTCTTTGATAAACCTGTATTTCTTGTCACATCCCCATGTATATGATTACATCTCTGAAGGTTAATGCCAAAAATGTATGACAAGCAACTTAATTACACAGTGAGATTGATTACCGCTTCGCAGGTCTCCAATGACAGACAAAAACTAATTACTTGAAGTTTCAAATGCCATATTTACTGTAAAAATACAGAACCTAGACCATAAAATTACTCGCATCAGAAAGCTCAATTGCACGCAGATGAGATGAAACCCAGGTCTCAATGGCAATTTAGAAATGAGCACTGAAGAAGTAGATGCGTGTTGTGCCACAGTCCCACACGTTTCCGTTTTCTATATATGTTCAAGTGTTATGTTTTGAACAACGATAACTCAGCCATGCCCTTAAGGGCACATGTGCATCACCTTCAAAATTGAAACTGCTGTCACTCTTGGTAGATGAAACTATTCTTAGTCCTTTGATAAAACACCTGAAGTAGGCAGCAGAAGAAGTAGCGGAAGTGGAAAAGTTAAATGAGATTGCACAGCTCATGTTTGCTCCAGTAAACAGTAATAAATGCTCCTGAGATCCTGAATGTCACGAACTACAGTGATAATCCAGTTCACACACTGTGTGTAATGTACATGCAGTATGTGTGATGATGAGGTTATTAACATGAGCTATTGTGTCAGTAAGTGTAGTCTATTCTGCCTGTAGCCAACAGTGTACATACATTTGTGTTTTCAAAGTGTATGCACATGTATTTATATGTGTGTTTGTTTGTGTGTGTGCCTGAAAATGTCCTTGTTAATGACCTGAGACAGAGCAGTCAGTCATCCTTACCATCTGCTGGTACTGGCACATAACCCATCTGGTCAAGCATAGACAGATGAATCATCTAGTTGGCTTCCAGACCCCAACTTCACCTCAAATTGTATCTCACATCATGTCAGCCTCAACAGTTCAGTGGGTTTGCGGTCCCTGTGGTCTGATCCAGAGGTCAGCAGCTGTTTACAGTGTTTTATGCAACACCATGCTTCAGTCAAATGAGTTGATGGGTCCAAGAGATATCCACAACATGCTGGTAAAGAAACATCTACAGTATCTGTGAAGAACATCTGAAGGGCAAAAAAAAAGATAAGAGTTTGGGGTGGCTGCAGATGTGCTCAGTTTTTCTTGGTTACACTCGTGATTTTTACTTCTTGTGAGTACACAACAGCCTATATTACTACCCTGTCGAAATTCACACACTAGGCAAGTAAGTACATAGTGTGAACAGTGTATTACATGGAAGTGTACTAATGGAAGTATCCAATTTGAGACACAGCAAGTAACTATACATCAAACATACCCCCATTCTTTCCTCCTTGAAAACTTCGAGTCATTGCTATAGACCCTTTCATTGTCATTCTGTTGCTAAGGCAACAGCTTTGGTCCAAGTTTACTTCCTGTCAGCTACTGCATTAACAAACAATGGAGCAGGAAATACAAAGGAGCCCATTTACAGTGTTCATGTTGTCAAGTTTGAAAAGGTCTTTATTCTAAGCTCCATGGTCACTGCATCAACAAACCAGAGCATAAAAGCTGTACACGCCTGATGTTGACAAAGTGTCAATTGTTGTGTCATGTATGTCCTCAATCAGCATGTGGGTCGTGGGCACTCGCTGGGTTTTGTATTATTAAATGCTGCTAACTGATGGCCGTTCTCTCATCCAGAAAGCAGTGTTTTGTCCACACAGCGCTGGTTTGCTATGTTTTTTTAGTTGTATGCTACACTCAGTCCTTGTAAGCAATGTGAAGTCTTTCAAATAGTGGTTTAATGTAAGCTGCATTGGGGTAGGACATATTGGAGGCCACCACCAAGCAACTGAAGACTCTTGAGTACATAAAACATTTGGTCTAAACTTTGAAAGAAGAAAGAAAATCAACCATTATTCTGCTTCTGAAGCGTCTGACTATCGGGTAGCTCAGCAACAGAGGCCATATACATCCTGAAAGTAGATCTGAGATACTCTTGGGTAAGCTGTATTGTCTACAATAGTGCACCACACAATGAGACCAAGGGCATGAAGGAGAAGAAGTGACAACAGGATGAAAATGTCTGCATTGGCGTCACCTTGAGAAGTAATTAGACGGCGAAGAATGGCTTGTCAAGAAAACCACCTGTCTTTGAAGTGCACCTCGCTAAACATTGACAAGGTTCCTAAAAGGCTTTCTAGTTTCTTGTTTCTATGTACTGTAAGTCTTATACATTTGTATACATAAGGGAAATGGCTATATATAGGGAAATGCACACAGGAGGCTATAGCAACATGGATGGGCTGTCTGTCGTCCAAGGCTGTTTGGTGTGGCACGCAGCTCAGTTCATATCAAACTCATTTTATAGACCTTTGGTAAATACATTTTTGGAATTAACTTTTTTCCCTTGCTTTTAAAGCTGCAGTTGGTAACTTTGAACAAATATGATGGAACTTTATTTTTTTTAAACTGTCACTATATCCTCACAGTAAAAAAAAATCATGTGCCTCTGTGTCCTCCGATGCTCCGACGCAGACCGGAGAAAACAACCAATCAGAGCCAAGCTGGAGTCTTGCCGTCTCTGAGCAGCTGTCAATCACTCGCAAACTCCGGTCAAACTAGGCAGCGCTGATCAAATATGAATCAATATTCTGTTACTGTAATACTTATTTTTTGTATTAAATGTTTTCAGAAACATCGTGTAATGTACGGTTTAGCTGTAAAATGAGACAGTTTGTGACCCAGCAGCCATGTTGAGATCAGTTGAGGAAATACCAAGCACCGCCCACCAGTCGGAGCAAACTTTCTCATTTTACAACTAAACAGTTCATAACAAGATGTTTCTGAAAACATTTAATACAAAAAATAGGTATTACAGTAACAGAATATTGATTCATATTTGATCAGCGCTGCCTAGTTTGACAGTTTGATCAAAGTTCACGAGTTTCACGAGCAGTGATTGACAGCTGCGGTAGAGACTGCTCCGCTCTGATTGGTTGTTCACCTTCGGGTGCGGTTACATCTTGCAAATGACGACCACAGGAGGACACAGAGGAACATGATTTTTTCTCATGTACTACTGTCAGGATATAGTGACCGTTTTATAAAAAATAACTTTTTATCATATTTGCTAAAAGTTACAGTCTCCAGTTTTAAGCGCGTTATCACACATTATGACTCCCAGTTTAATATTTGTGCTTTCTCAGTCAGACATTTATGTGCTGGATCAGTTTTTGAAACATTTGTTTGATAAACATTTCAATATGGGAGTGATAAATGTGCCACAGAGCCTAGCCAACCAGTTGCATCTGTGGATCTGGCACCGGGGCAATCTGAGGTTTATGATTTGGCTCCCATGTTTATTCCTCTAGCACTGTTTTCTCTCCAACACTCAGTATCTGTCAACCCCCTAATGTTTTGTTCTCTTTTGCTTCTCACACCACAGAATCCCCCTTTGAGCTCTTTCTCTCTCTAACCTCCTCCCACTTCCACTCTTTTCCTCTTGTTCTCTCTCCCTCCTTCTGAAGCGTGACTCGCCTCCAGGCTGTATTTCTATATCCTTGTGTTCTTCTTGCTTCTATGTCTTTGTCAACCTTCTTTTTACTCTCTTGCTCGAAGCTCTTAGGGTCTCATTCAGCGCATACAAATAGATATCACAGCACATGAGACTTGTTGTATGTTGTTTATGTACCGTATTTGTGATGTCGCATTTGTATTGTGAGGGCTGATTTTGTTTGTGCAGCATACACAAAAGAAAACTGAGCGAATTCTCTGTGTCTACTCCAGAAACTATTTGGTTATTTCTTGTGAAACACCATCATTATTGTACATTTGAGCCTCTGCATATGCTGCAATCATCAAAACAATTCTTTTGTAATCAGTGGTTTTACAGCTGAGTGTCACCAACTATGTGGCCCTTCTTGCTATGATGCTACAACATATTCAACATAATTATTTGTTTCTGTGGCCTCTGCAGACTTCCTCCTGTTTAGTCCTCAATTAACCCCGTTCAATAATTGGCTGTGCCTCCCGTAGAGAAATGAACAGTATTCCAACTTCAAACCCACTAATCACAAAGGCAGCATCAGTAGGGGGTCGCGTGTGTTTGTGTGTGCCAGTGTGTACGCTTGGCCGCTATCTGCCCTTGCCCCTGGTGACAGGATGTTAGGCAAGGAGGAGAGGGGAGAAGCTCAGCCCTGTCATTGGGGGAGCGCTTATCGCACTGAGCCAGGACACACACACACACACACACAGAGATGCGTGGACACTGGTGCATACCTACACTCAGAGCCATGCCCTCACATAAACAAACACATGTGAACGCATATGCACGCATACATCAGTACACTTGAAAGGAAGCAATGGGGTGTTAAAATGATAAGTCAATTAACTGATTAGTTGCTCAACGGGATATTCAGCAGTGGTGGAGGAAGTACTCAGATCTTTTACTTAAATGAAACCACAGTGAAAAAATTCAAACTTTTACCTAAGTAAAAGATTAAAAGTATTTGCATCAAAATATACTTAAAGAACAAAAAGTAAAAGTACTCGATATGGAAAATAATATATATTATTGTACTGTAATTATTGATGCATTAATATGTTCATCACTTCAATGTTGCAGTTGGTGAAGGTGGAGCTCATTTATTTATTTATATATTTTATATTTATTTTAGGGCTGTCAATCGATTAAAATATTTAATCACAATTAATCGCATAACTGTCCATAGTTAATCACGATTAATTGCAAATTAATCACACATGTTTTATCTGTTCAAAATATACCTTAAAGGGAGATTCGTCAACTATTTAACACTCTTTTCAACATGGGAGTGGGAAAATATGATTACTTTATGCAACTGTATGTATATATTTATTATTGGAATCAATTAACACAAAACAATGACACATATTGTCCAGAAACCCTCACAGGTACTGCATTTAGCATAAAAAATATGATCAAATCATAACATGGTAAACTCAAGCCCAACAGGCAACAACAGCTGTCAGTGTGTCAGTGTGCTGACTTGACTATGACTTGCCCAAAACTGCATGTGATTATCATAAAGTGGGCATGTCTTTAAAGGGAAGACTCGTGGGTACCCATAGAACCCATTTTCATTCACATATCTATATCTATCTATATAGGTCAGAGGTCAAGGGACCCCTTGAGAATGGCTATGCCAGTTTTTCCTCGCCAAATTTTAGCGCAGATTTGGAGCGTTATTTAGCCTCCATTGCGACACACTAGTATGAAGTGGTTGGTACCAATGGATTCATTAGGTTTTCTAGTTTCATATGATGCCAGTATCCTCTAGCTTTAAAACTGAGCCCGCTACAACCTCCGAAAGATCAATTGCGTTAACGCGTTGAATAAATTAGTGCCGTTAAAACTAATTTGAGTTAACGTTATTATCCCCTTTACTTTGACAGCTCTAATTTATTTATTATGTTGAATTTCACCAAGGGTTCAATAAATGTGCTATCTTTATCCATAATAATATATCGTCATTTATTTGTTGATTGAATTTTGTACAAATAATCTGAATCTGCAAATTAACTAGTAAATCAAGGTATCAAATAATTTCAGAGGAATAAAAAAGTGCAATATGTGCCTCTGAGATGTAGTGGAGTAGAAGTATAATGTAGCAGAAAATGGAAATACTCAAGTAAAGTACAACTGTCTCAAAGTTGTACTTAAGTGCAGTAGTTACTTGACACCACTGTTATTCATCAACAAATGTTCTAATGGATGAGTATTTGTCATTTATCTAGAAATCTTGATCGTACAAAGTCCTCTTTTTTCCTCCCTAGTCTTCATCTTCCCTGAGTGATAGGAGCGAGACAGAGACATGGCAAGGGGAGAGGAGAGGAGAGGGGACAGCAGAGAAGTCACTTCATCAACCACAGTCTGATAATTCATCAGCAGCTGTTTAGCGTGCCGCTACTTTGTCTTCATTAGCGGCCGCTGGTTTCGCTTCACAAAAGTCATTAGAAAAGTTGTTATCAAAAATCCCGCAGCACTCTATCCGTGTACCCTTGTCCCCTTCTCAGGTCCTCGTTTAGAAGAAAAGAGATAGTCTCTCGCTCTCTCTCAATGCTATTCTGATATGATCAACTTTCTATTGAGTATTATTGAAGTTGCAGGAAATTACAGGCTGCGTTAAAACCTCTGCACAGAAATAGAGTTTTAGGTGATGAAGTCATTTTTTACTGAGGAGATATTAAATGAGCCGTATTAGACAATGGACGTGAGATAACACTGTTTTATCCTGAATAGATTGATAGCTCTGTGGAATGAAAAGAAAATGGATGCATAACCATTTGAAATAAAACTATTTCTACAATGAATTTATTCTGCAGCTTATCAGATAAGAATGGGTTATAGTGTTTGCCACAGTGCTGATGGAGGGTACAGTAGGTGCGTGAGTTGTAATTCCATCTGTTTCTCCACAGATAACTACTGGAACGCTGCATCCTTCACAACCCCGTCATCCTACCTGCACTTTGCCACCTTCCAGGGTGAGACCAGCGCCGACATCTCCTTCTATTTCAAGACCAGCGCGCCCTACGGCGTCTTTCTGGAGAACCTGGGCAACACCGACTTCATTCGCTTGGAGCTCAAATGTAAGATACATCTGAGTGATTTTCTGTGTGTGTGCATGGGAGTCGTTTCTCTCTATGTTTGTCCCTCTCATTCTGTCTCGCACTCACACTCTTTATCTAGCCTAGTGTGAGGTTTAATCCAGCGGTCGGTCTGATAGCACTGGATGCAACCTGTCACCACACACACACACACACACACACACACACACTGATGCAGATGCACACACCAGCAACAGTCAATTGCCTTCCCGATTATGGTGCACTACTTTGTGTGATTGCAAGAGAGAGCAATCATTTATTTAAGGTAATTGGTGTGTGCAATAATTATGTCCATTATAAACCTCTGTTTAACCAAATCACCCATTTTCAGGGTTGACAAAACACAAGCTCCTCACGCACACACAGAGACATACTCTCTCTATCTCTTTATCTCTTCATTTCTTTTTCTAAAAAACATTCTTGCAAATATGAGCATTTAACTCTCTTAAAAGTACAAATTCACACACAAAGGGTTACCCAATGGTGTTAGTGAAATGGGTAAACAATATGTATTTCAGTGTTGAGTGTGTAGCTGCACACATTCAAAAACTCTTTCACAATGCTGAACACATGCACACACAAAAATGTGGTGCATTTAAAAAGTCAAATAAATACATTTTCAGCATTAGTACAAACTAAACTAGTTATTAGTTACTCAGTGGACAGAAACACCACACTTAAGGCCTTTACACACAAACAACACGAAAATGCAAAATACTTGCCTGCGAATATTTTGCATCAAAACTAATCATATCGCCAGCGATGGGAATTTGCAACAGTTGCAACACTTTTTCAATAAAAGGTTCCATAGATTTGCACAGTCAGGACCAACTACCGGGATCCTATTGACCCAGAGCAGCGTCTGGCAGTCTGTCTGAGGTAAATTGTTGTATAGCTACTGTAAGCTATTTTATTTTCCTTTTAGCAAAATTCTCTGGGTATATTTGCTTCTGGTTAACAGTTATGCTGTGAATATGTCTAGGGCTTTTATTGTGAAAGATAAGAACGGTGTGGATTTGGTCTGCGCTGAATTTGTCAAGGTTGAAAGGAGCAATACAGTTTGCCGTCTTGGTTCGGACTATGGAGCGTCCGTGTTGTCCGTGTCTTTTGAATATGTCCCTTCCACACAAAGTGATTGGTTGATGCCTTTATTCGTGGTGCGAAAGCTCAGAAAACATTTACCTCGCTCCGGAAAAAATTATACTGCTTTTTTGCCGCGTCATTTTCACATTATGTGTGAAAGTACTTATAACAAAAATAATAGTTTGAAAAAGTATATTGACGTGTGAATTAATCGCATCAACAACAAACAAAAAAATGCCCACGGTGTGTAAAGGCCTTTAAACACTAAAGTTTCTTTAATCAATGTTCTGTAGTTTCAACTTGAAAATGAGATGAGCAGCATAACATGTGTTTCGATTTTTTTGACACATTAGAATAACAGGGGTGACCTGCTTATTTTTGCACACCTTATCTTTCACAAGCTACTCTTGCCAAAATCCGAAGGTCAAAACTTAATTTTGTTCTTCTAAACTGTGACAGATTCACTGGATCTCACAACAGAGAGAGGAAAAGTGCTACATTTGAACACACGGTAATAACTATGAATTAAATCCGACACTCACATCATCTGTGATGATGCTTCTAATATAAAGAGGCCCTCCACGGTCTGTTTTCCCTTTGTTGCCTTGGCTGAAAGTGAGAAAGAAGACCTGGAAGACCCCAGCCTATGAGAAGAGGAAATAATTACCAAGCTGACGTGGAATCCATTAAAAAGTAAATGGCAAAAACATTGCCTGCGGTGTTTTGCACATACATTGCAGCTAGTTGTTCCTAATGGGCTGAAAGAAATAAACATACTGAACAGGTGAATACATTTTGCTGTCTGCTTCACTCCATCTGCGGGTTGAAAGAAGCTTTTGAGGCAGAATATGGTGCCAACCGCAGTAGCCCCTCAGCGACATCAGTCAGATGGAGTTCAACTTCACGGCTTGTGGAAGCCATCACTCATTTGGAAAATCACAGACTCAACAGTCTTCTCGAGGCCCAAGGACGTGAAGAGTGGTGTCTATCATCAATGGGCCACAAAGAGTTTGCAGATGTTTTTTGAGCCAGATGTTGGAGACACAGTCTACATGCCGTCTGTTCTGCTGGACCCATCCTTTTGTCTCTTCTGGCTTCTCGGCCATGATGTCCTCGCACCAGATGATTAAAGAGGAGCTACTGGGTAGGTACAATATTTTATCATCACTTATTGCAGAGTAATGCTGCTATAAAAACTTTTTATCTCCCTACTTCATGATTTTTTTCCACAAATTCTGACATAAAATAATTTTAAAATGATTTATTCTCTTATGGATAGCGTTGGAGTCTGGAGGTTTCTGAGAAAAATAAATATTAAACAATCCATTGAAATGAAATGAAATGAAAGAAAATGCATGTGGCCGCATTTTACTGAGACTGTTCTATAATAAAGTTATTGCATTTTTTTTAATCTCACCATATGTGTATTATCTATAATATAATATGCTATCTATCCATTAATTTATAATCTAAAATATAATCTTGTTTCAGATCTTGCAGCAGCAGAGATGGAACGATTTCCACGTCCTGAGAGCAGCAGTGGAGAAGATAAGCAAGAGCCCATGCGCTAAGACATCACAGTTTTTTTCTCAGGCTACAGACACAAAAGCAACCATTGCACCAGTTGCGAGAGTGTTCCGTCATGGAGGCATTATCGTATCATGCATCTTCATTGTGCAAGACTGAGTGCAAAGACGTTGATATTCTTGTGATGCAACAGCACTGTTCAATAAAAGTAGACACATACGAAAAGATCTCGTTGAAATTATGACCACACCTTTGCAATGAGTCTCTAAATCTTGATTTTATTTTATTTTATAAAGAGAATTCCTTTAAGTTATTGTTATTCATTATTTTTGTAACGTGATTGAGACATTTATTTTTCCAATTAATTGGCTGTCAAGTTGGACTTGCAGTATGTTTTTGTTTGTTTTCATATTTCATTTTTATATTTCAATTCGTTTTCAATGAGGCAATGGTTGAGTTAATGTCACTGTTTGAATGAAAAATACAGTTTTTCTTTGAACATATGTCTTAACCGTATTTTTATCTCTCTTCCTTGAATTAAGGATTGCTATAAACCCCTATTACACTTATTATTACACTGGAAGAAATCCAAAAAGTAGACAATGCTGTTGGCATAGACATATTATGTCGGAAACATTAGAGACTTGACTCGGACTTCCATTTGAACTTCCCTGCTTTCACCATAGAATGTCTTATTGAAGAAATGGAAGAGATGGCGACAGAGGAGATGAGAACGAAGCGTTTTAAATTAAAAAAAAAAAAAAAATGGGACAGCTTTGCTCCAGCCCATTTCACATCCTCTAAGTCCTTTCTGAGACTTATGATTGACATTTCATGCAGTAGGCTTCTGTGATCTTGTTCCAGTGGCTCAAATTGACATCCCAGCGGCCTCGTGGAGCCGCACTGATCAGGAATGTTAAATCTCGGGCTTCAATTTAATGGCAAAGCTGCATTGTGAAGGGGGTTACTGGCACAGCGTGGCTGTCGATAGATGACTAATTGCATTTCATTGGGATTCAAAGGGATTTGAACATTTGGTGTCAAAGGCGTTCACTTACCATTTCCTGCTGGTGTGCCCGGCCCGCCATTTTGTGTCAAAATGCCAATAGACACACAGTCGACGGATGGTTTTTGAGGCAAAGTGCTTTCTAAAGCCATTAAACTGGGTGACATTATGTCAGCTATTTTGTGGCCTAACCACTTTTTTTTTTTTTACCAGTTCTTTCAATTTCAATTTTTTTTCAATTCAATTCATCTTTATTGACAGACTCGAAGTCCATTAAAAAACATACAACACAAACAACAATACATACATTAAAATAGAAACTGACACTTTCTTACAATTGATCTTGGTTTTGCACAAAGTCCTGTATACACTAATGCATGCACACACTTCAATTTGGTCTCACGGGAAGGCGTATAAACAGCATGACATTGCAAGAACATTCCAGACGCATTTTAGCCTTTTTACTTGTAATTTGTACACCACGTAGCCAAAAGCAGGCCTGGCGTCCTTATTGCACACCAAATGCCTTGCTCGTTTTTGTGCCATTCATACAAAAAACTATGTGCTGACACTTAACTGTACATGCAGTGAGAAGTTTGCCAAAGGGGGTTGGTATTTGTCTACCAAACGTGCACACAAAAACACACACAAAGATACAGTAAGTATCTAGTTTGTCATGGCTGCACAGCAGGCCAGGGGAGATAGGGAGCGTGTGTTTTTGTGTGTGTGTGTGTGTGTGCGTGCGTGTGTGTGTGCGTGTCTCCCGAAGCTTTCAAAATGCCCCCACATCGATTTCCTCTCCCCTCTCCCTTGCTATCATCTTGCATTTTGCCCCGCAGCACATGTTTAGACACACACTCGCAAAGTGACTTGCGTGCACACACACACACGCGCACGCTCCCACACATAAACACACACATAATCTCTGCCCTCTCGCTGGTGCAAAAACTGTATCTGCTCCTATCCAGTCAAGGTATGAAATGACTAGCATTAGGCCAGAATAGCATAGCGGTGCCATTGCAGGAGCTCAAAGCACACACACACACACACACACACACACACATATGACCTTGTACAAAACACGCATTACGGTGACCTCAGCAGACTCAAAGTCATCAAGTGGACACTATTCCTCTTTGAATCTGAAGAAGTAGGCATAGACATATTTGAGAGGCAGCATTGAAGACATATTCAGAACCATGTGAACTGAACTGGTAACAGGATTGAGGACAGATAGAAAAAGCTCCCTAAATACAGAGATGCTTGACTTCTGGGGTGCTCTGTAGCTCAGTGGAAAGTATGTATGTGTCATATTTTGAGTCTTTAAGAGGCTGCAATTTCAGCGATAGTCTCGCCCAAAGGTTATAAACACTTTCAGCCTGGGATCCAGCTGAGAAATGCTCTTTCCCGCTTGAGACCTCGGCTTATAAAATTGTATTATTGCCTTTTTTTTATGTGAAGACCAGACAGACACAAAGTTTACATCTGAAGTTTAGCAGTGTGCATCTCTGGCTTTCTAAAGTTGTCAGATGTCTCTCTGACTCGTGAAGCAATATGTAGTTATCTGCTAAAGAGAAAAGCAGCCAGCCACCACTAAGAATATCTATTTTTCTTTTCAAAAACTGTCAGAAGTGAATCTTTATCTCACTATATCTGTTCTGTGTACACACTAAGATATACTCTTTGCTATGTGAGCGTGCACATCTTTTGCCGATAAGCATAAAAAAGTTTGATTTGAAGAGGCTTTTTGTCACAAAGAGATGCTTAGCTTTTGAGAATTTGCTTGAAATCTCGTTTCAGCGTCAACAGCAGCAGGTTTGCTGTGTGCGCTCTGAGTTTGGCTCGCACTTGAATAGAGTTTCCCTCCTTAAAAAGGAGGTCCCAGGGGTGGAAAACACAGAGCAAAAGGCTAACAAATCAAATGAGACAAACAACAAAGAATTAGCAAGTATAACAGAGAAGAGATCGAAGAGATAACACGCTGCGAGCCATCTGAAGATAGCTGAAAAACTGCGAAGGGAAACTTCACATTAGACAAACACACACGCACATCTGCACGGCCACACAAGCAGTCACACAAAGACATCTCTTTCACCATTTATCATTGTTTGGTTGCGTTGTGCTGAAGCGTAATTTGGCTCTTTCAGCATCCATATTAAAAGATTAATAGAAAAACAAATAGCGAAAATGGAAAAACTGCTTTGTTTTCCCTAGGCCGACATGCGATTGTACCTCACACGCGCAAACGTACATTCACACATTAACACTTACAACATCCATCACAGCTATTCAAATAGATGAGGCAAGCTCTGTGCTCTGACTGCACTTTAGTTTTCATTCCCGCCTGTGGACGGAGTATAAAAAAGAAAGTTGTAGGGCATCCATCTTGCTTTGCAGTGCTGCTAAAACAACACACGAACAATCAAGCACACTCACATGCCCGTTCAGCGTTGCTATAGCAGCATTGCTATAGATTTGTTTCTATTGGAGTATTCTGATATATGTTTGGCTTTCCTTCAGCATTTAAAATACGTGCTGTCGCTCCTCCCTGCCCCGCAGACCTGCTCTGTGCACACAGACATCATTAATTCAGTGTACTAAAGCCTGTCAGAGGACTTATACTCTGTGCCTCACTGTGTGTGCATACGTCTATTTGTCTGTATGCTGTTGTGTATTGTGGGTAGTTGAATGTTGTAGAGCTTTTTGAGATTTATCTTATAGGTTAATGCACTCAGCACATCCAGGCAGGCTTTTGCCGAGATGATTTCTGGTGTCTTTGCATCTCAAGAGGAAGTGATATGAATGTCTGCGAGAAAGGGATCAAGGAAGGAAAGGAGGATGGGAGGGAGGGAGGATGGGAGGGCAAAGTGACTGATTCAAAAGGGAATGGTTAACTGAACGCAAGAAGAAAGCAAGCCGTAAATGAAGAAACAAATGAGCAAACAATGAAGAAATTGAAGAATGAAGGAAGTAATACAGAGCGAAGGGAGGATAGACTCGGGGGGAGTATGGGGATGGATAAGAGGAGGGGAAAAAATGAAAGAGCAAAGAAAACAGAGGAACTATAGGTGTGCCGTAGAAGAGATGCAAGAATGGAAAAGAAGTGAAAACAGATAATTAGATGAAAGCAATATGAAAAGGAGAAAAAGGCGAGGCATATTGATTGGGCAAAGAAAAAAAAATAAAGTTAATTTCCCGATTGACCACTACATAAAAAGATCCACTTTAATATCTGAGCCTAATGAAGCCATAATGGAGCAGCAACATATAGAGCTATGAAGTGGTTATTCATCATCTCTATAGCTGCAGCACACTAGTGCCAATAACCACCATATGGCACCACCCAGAATATATAGCTTTTATACAGCGGTATCACAGTAGTACCAAACATTAAGGAAAGAATCAAATTGGGTTTTAATTTGACAATTGCAAATCGTCTTGTCCCGCAGCAAAAATAATCCCCCTCATTGTTTTCTCATTGTTGCCTCATTCAGGTCAAGGATAAAGGATTCCTTTGACATTTTGCAGTGGCAAGCATTCATTGAACATCTCTAGTCCGCACATAATGCAGCATGTTGTCAGAAACAACGACGTATAACGTTAATAATACTATTGTGAATCCAAACTATCAGTGTCCTGCAGTTAGAAAAGATGAAAGCCACTCAGCTTTAATATGTATTCATTAGGGCTGTCAAAGTTAAAGTCAGAGTGAAGGTACTGCTATCATATGAAACTAGAAAAACCTAAGGAATATATTGGTACCAACCATGTTGTACTAGATTGTCGCAGAGGAGGTTAAATAACGCTCCAAACTTTTGCTAAATTTTGGCGAAGAAAAACTGGCATGGCCATTTTCAAAGAGGTCCCTTGACCTCTGACCTCAAGATATATGAATGAAAATGGGTTCTATGGGTACCCACGAGTCTCCCCTTTACGGACATGCCAAGTTTATGATAATCACATGCAGTTTGGGGCAAGTCATAGTCAAGTCAGCACACTGAAAACACTGACAGCTGTTGTTGCCTGTTGAGCTTGAGTTTGCCGTGTTATGATTTGAGCATATTTTTCATGCTAAATGCAGTACCTGTGAGGGTTTCTGGACAATATTTGTATATTACATACATTTGCATAAAGTGAGCAGATTTGCCCACTCCCACGTTGATAACAGTATTATCATATTCAATTATAATATTTATAATATTATAATATGAAATACTTGACAAATCTCCCTTTAAGGTACATTTTGAACAGATAAAAAAATGTGTGATTAATTTGCAATTTTTCATGGACAATCATGCAATTAATCGCAATTAAATATTTTAATTGATTGACAGCCCTAGTATTCATATAAAGCTGTATATTATCTAGTATGTCTGGCTAGTAGTGTCGTCTTGTGGAGATTATATACCTGACTGTGTCAAGTCGACATGGAGGTGGAAATAAAAACACACTCACACACATATTCTCTGCCTCTTTTTTCATCTCCTTTTCTGTGATAACACACACAGACAGTGTACAGATTGATCACTGTTCCCTACAGAGAGGTTAAAAGCCATCAGACAGTGACCTCACCAATCCAGTAGCAAAAACATCTGGTCTGGACAGGTGGTAGGCTGAAACACACACACCCCTATATACACGCACACACACACACACTTTAATTCAGAAATATCGATGAACGTTTGACCTGTCATGGTCATAAAAAGGTATAACAGTGCCCCCTGTTGGTCTGTTGATATATTAGGCTACTGAACTGTGGAGAAGCAATACACTTCATGGCATTTCAACTTCATCCCAAACACACACACGTGCACACACCCACAAATCCACTTCCTTTAAAATGATGAAAATTAATCATGCAGAAAATCAAGGCCATCCTGCCCTCATTTTTCATTCATTTTCCTTCTCTTTCCTTCTTTGTGTTCATTAACACAAACTCTCTCTGTCATTTATCTTCTACTCTCCCTCTCGCTCTGTTTCTTCTCTCACTCTTTGGTTTTCATCTCTCCAACTAAACAAACCTCCAAGAGCTCAAGAACAGCAAAAAAAAAAAAAAACACACACATGGAAACTGCTGAGGTACAACTTTATGTCATGCAAAACCAACAACAGTTCCTGGCATCTATCGACTGTCTGTGAGATTAGTCCTGTCCAAAGCTGTGAGCAGTCGTGTATTGCAAAGCTGAAATCTATACGAGCCAAATGAATGGCCTTGAAACAAATGAGCCTTTAGATTAGAAATTGAACGCATATTTACCTGCGGACTGGACTATGACAGAACAGGGAGTTATGGCTTTTAGAAAGTTGGGATGTTTGGTTTAATAAATGACTTCTGTAACTAAGATTCTTTCTTTTTCTTTCTCTGCGCAGCTGTTAAAGTCATCTCCTTCTCCTTTGACGTCGGAAACGGACCCGTGGAGTTGACGGTGCATTCGGACACGCCCCTCAATGACGACCAGTGGCATCGCGTGATGGCCGAGCGAAACGTCAAAGAGTCGGTCCTTCAGTTGGATCAGACGTATCGGGCGTCTCAGCTTGCTCCTGCACAGGGGCACACACGGCTAGAGCTGTTCAGCCAGCTCTACGTAGGTAAGACACACACACTCCCTCACAATCCAAACAATTAACAACCCGTATGCGTAAGATTGACTCAGGTACACGCATTTGATTGCAAATTTGAACATTTAATATCCGCTTTGTGTGGGAGGGACACTCGCAGAGACAAACACACCATGATTAAAAGCTCTTATGTGTGGAATTCAAACTCCTAAGTACACGTCATCCTTGTAATCGCAATTGGATTGATTGAATTAATTAAGTTCTGTGCTGTCTTTATTTCCAGTTATGTTGCCCTCACATGCAGACATCCACTGGGAGGACGTCTGATTGTTTCAGAAGTTACTGGAAATTACTGAGTTCTCTCTAAAGAGGCTTCAGTCCATTTTAGCCACAGCCATTGCTAATTAAGTTAATCCAGCACACACACACACACACACACGCACGTTTTATGACATGCACACATGAGGACACACGCACATCCTCGGAAACTAATCCGTGTAAGTGATCAGAGTTTTAATAAAGTTAAAAGCGAGCCTCCGTGCTGGCTGTGAGGGCGTGTGACTAAAACTAACTTAAATCACTCATAGAGGTCATTTCTTTCATACTTTAATACTTTGACTCAGCATTTATATTCCTATGGATTAAGAAACTATTATTGCACAAGGACGATATCAACCCTCTGACTTTCCCTATCCCACACACACTCTGTATCAGGCAGATCAAGCCCTTATTATCACACCAATTATGCCTACAGTCTGTTAAAAAGGTCTGGTTAGTTCCTTATGGCTTCATCCTCCTCTCCACACAATGTCTCTCACTCTCATCCGCAGTTCAAATGGCAGAAGATCCGTCCATTTTTCCTCCTATGCTTTCACTTTTCCGTCTCATTCTACCTTTTGTGCTGAGCCGTCAATACGCTATAAACCAAACTCGGGGCTAAAATAGTTTCAGGGATTTGCGGATGGAACAGAAAAAGTGCTGAGGCGGATCACAGAGTTCCTACTATCTCATGGAAGAAAAGTTCTGCCCAAAGGAGATTGTTCCAAATTCCAATCAGGCATCCCGATGTGATAGCCTTAACCTCCCCTGATCCCCGTTTATAATATAATTTCCCCGTCTCATCACTTTTGCTGATTCGAACGCCGCTGAAGCATCCTCACCTTATCATGTCCCAATTTGGCTCTCGGTGTGTTTGTACTTTCATTTAGTGAAATGGTAAAGGTGCAGGAAAGGTGTCGTCACCGCGCGACTCGTGGCTATGAAACCGGGAACGTAATGGCTTCCAGATAGCGCCTCGGCCTCATTTGCATGTGTGTATTCTGTCGAAGGAAGACAGGAAACGGGCTCAGGCCTGCTCTGTTTGGCACACATCTAACAACACAAGAGATAGAGAGAAAGTAGACTTGTATGTGACAACAGCCACAGAGGTGTCGGCACCTTCTCATATCTGATCTCTAATCCCTGCTTAATCCTCATTTGAGGATTGCTTTGAGAAGTTACAGTGCGACACACAGGAAGTGACTCAGCCACTAAAAGGGAAGTTGTTTAGATCTGGCCTTTGACATCAAGAAAAGATAGAGATCTTTTTGTGTTTGATTTGGAAAGAGTGGGGAGAGCCCCACAGGCATCAGGATTTTGTCTGAGTCTCTCTTGTAACATCCACTGCCACTTCACACATCTCCGATTGATATTGATGTGGCTGTTTGAAGGTAGTGCAGTAGAAGAAATCCAGAAACCTAAAAAAAAAGATTTAAAACATGATCAAAATGATCTGTTTGTATGATTTTGCATAATCACACAGTGGGGGGAAGTACAACTCAGAGCTTTATATGTCTCACCTTGCTCTCATATCTGTCGCTGTATCAGCTCCTTCTCTCTTTCTCAATCAATATGCTCCTCATCAAGCATTTGATTGCTTTAGTGTTTACTGCACAGTGGCTCATTTGCTCTAATGGCCCTGAGAGTAAATGTTATACCATCAGCCTGCTGTCATTTACTTCACACTGTTAACTTTTAGCTCTCCAATTCACTTCATACATGCACATAACTATCAATCTTGCCACATTTTATTAATTTAACGCCACCATCTGTTCTTTTGATTCCCATCCTGATTAATGCTCACTATCGCACTTTTTTTTTTATGTTTTTGCATGTTTTCTGCTCTCATGGTTGGATTGTTGTGTCTTTCTTTTCTGCTTTGGTTTTTCTGTCTTCATGGATCGACGTCTTGCTTGTTTCTACTCGCTGCATGTGTGCGACACCTGTCACAGGGAAGCCAGCCTCGCTCACCTGCCAAGACAGTAGGTAACATTTAATGAGTATAATGAAATGTCACTGTGACATCGATGCAGACATAACGGGTTCAGTTTTCACGGTACACACAAACACGCATGTTCACGGACCTCACCTGCAGTTCAACTAGTGTGTTTTGTTGCATCAGATTTTGTCGCAGCTCCACACGAGTGGTGATTAAAGTTTAGCCAGGATTAATCTTCTGAAATGCAACTGCTCTCGCGCTGCTACTATTTTTGATTCATGCTATACATAAACACAAAGGTGTGAGGGAACGCCTCTAGACTCAGGGTTATTGCAATACACAAGTTTCCATGCAGTGATCCATCAGAAGCAAGCCCATTATGGACCTTAAAGAGAGATAGTTGGGGAAAAAAACATTGCTGTGAACTAACAGTTATAAAGTACTGGACTGGTAAAATGGTATTTTTATGATAATATGTCCCCCCTGGAAATGCCGGTGGGTTAGGAAGGCTTTTGAAATGGTATTTAGACCATATGAATCAAAAATACTCATCTAAAACCAATACAAATTGTATTCTAAAGTGCAATCCCCAATAAACATGAAGTGGATACACACTGTTTTGGGGATCTCTTCAGTGTTAAACAGCAAACAGACTAACAGAAAGAAATAGGACCCGCTACCATTCTATTAACCCACTTATACAATGATAATGGAAGAACAGCAGTGCAGCAGATGTGCAGCCTGTTGGTGTAAATGGGGAATTCATCTACGTGGTTGGATCAGGCTTAAAGGAAGAGTGTGTAACATTTAGGGGGTATCTATTGGCAGAAATGGAATATAAGATTAACCTGAAAATAAGAACTGTTGTGTTTTTGTTACCTTAGAATGAGCCCTTCTTATCTACATATGGAGTGTGTCCTCTTCACAAAGTCTGCCATGTTTCTACAGTAGCCCAGAACGGACATACCAAACACTGGCTCTAGATAGGGCCATTCACTTTCTGTAGTTCTCCTACACGGGAGAAGTTTCAGTTGGTTGCAATCTGCAACCTCACCGCTAGATGCCGCTAAATCCTACACACTGCACCTTTAAAAGAACCATCCACACACATATACATGCATACTGTATATCCATTCCCTGTTAGAGGGTAACTTTAGTAATTTTCATCATAGACCCTACAATATTTTCCCATGTTTTCGTGTCTAAGTGACTAATGGGGACAACAGCTTTTGACATTGGTCCAGTATTGAGCGAGAACTGTGCAGATGGCAGCCGCTGAACGGCCTGCAATGTAATCGCTCTGTGAAATTCTGCACCGCCAGTGTACGTCCACTAAAAGTGCTTGTTTTTCCACTGAGTTGTTATTATAAGTGTCTGACAACATTATGGAAAGCACCCTACAGAGATATATGTTTTTCTTACCATTCCCTTGTTCCGTTCTGTTTGTTATGTGTGTGTGTGGCCTGTCAGTGGCAAAAACAAGCACTTTTAGTGGACTTGACGGTGAAGAATTGCCCCGAGCGATTACATTGCCGCGCTCTCGCTCAATACTGGACCAATTTAAAATATCATTGTCAGTCACTTCAACACAAAAACATGAGAAAATATGGTCCAGGTTGAAAGATAGCGAAGTTACAACCCTATAACTCTATACAGTATTTAAGTTCATACTGCATGTTTATTCATTAGTTCATCGCTACTCAGCTCACACCAACATAAACACACAGAGTGAAGGTCGAAAGGTCACATTCATGACTCCTCTTATAATTGGTAATTTGGCTGTTGCGTGTATACAGTATGCGTGTGCGTACTGTGTATAGCCTAGTGAATATAAAATGTTTCCTCATTAGCACATCATTACAGAGTAACATACCCTTGAGCCATACATATCACCCCCATAAATAAATAAGTTCTAACATATGCTACATGTTGTGTTTGACTTTCATTAATGATAATGTGTCTGAATTTCTGTATCCATGTCAGTGTTTCTGTGTAGTCTTGTACTGATGTGTGTATGTGTGTGTGTGTACTCTAAAGCCTGACCAATACAAGAATATGGGGAAATATTGGAAGTAACGCCATTACTGCGGTGGCATCTCCCTACAATACGCACGTATCTAACTTTAGTGGGCTAAAAACTGTCTAGGAGCTGTAGTGGTCCCGCAGAATAACTTAATCTACAACCTACTGTGGCATTATTGTGAAATATAACATTAGTTGCTTTAACTCGGGCAACCTAATGACCACAAAATAAACATCAATTGTTTGGCATCACAAACAGAACACGTATAAAGTGTCTGCTAACTGTGTTAACTGGTGACTCTCGGCCGAATGTAAAAGCCTTCAATTTGACTTTAATCCATTTTAAATACATACTCATCTGTGTTTATTGTCTACGCCGAGCATTTACGTAAGTTACTACGAGCAACCACAGATGCTTTCAGCTGAAAATCACCAGTTAACACGGTTAGCAGAGAGTAGAGTCACTACGACTTGCCACCGCAGTAATGGCGGCGCCGCTAGATCGCAGAACACACAAAGCGGTCGCTGGATTCATCTATACCACATTTTTAAGGCTGATATTGATTTATAAGAAAAATAAAAATCTGATAATGATTTATCAGCAAAGTAAGACACCACTGTCGGTAGCAACAAAGGATCATTTACAATTACAGTACAAATGTATAAACACATAGAACTAAATCTATTTACCTGAATTAAGAAAAACAAAGGTACTTATGCATAAAAACAATGCGGCGTATAAAATATTGCTGCAATTTACTGCACAGCACTACATTTTTCTGGCACCACATTTACCAAACCGTTTATTTATCTGTGATACGCCAACGTTGACTTCACTCAGTATCAGTCAGGCTCTATTACACACCATTTGTGAGTTGTACAGAAACTGTAAGCACCTGTGTGTGTGAGTACTGTATGTGTGTGTGCGTACCTGCGTACGTGTCCGTCCCGGTCTCCTCAGGCCTCAGAGCCTGCTGTCCGCTTAATCAGAGACTGATTTAGACCTGGGTAAACAGGTGGCAGAAACCTCCAGCCAATCAGTGGTACAAAATGGATTAATTAGTAGGTCTACTAAAAGTCAAACCCTTTGTGGGATCGGAAAGCGGAGAAAGCGTGCGAAAGCCCAGCTGCATCTTGATATGTGAATATTGTATCGGCTGGAGAAAATCAAAGCACATGTATTAGTGATGTTGTTAGATCTGTGTGGTACCTGTGTGGCTACGCTGGCAGATGTGTGTGTGTGTGTGAGAATGCAGCTGCTGAGGGAGGAAAACTGTGCGTGTTCAAGTCTCCTTAACATGTCTTCTTGAATGGACACTTCTCTGTAATCCAAAGGATGCAATTGAGAGGTTTTAATAACTTAAATGCCCCTCGGCTCTTGTTAATGATAGCGTGCGTGAGCGTGCGCCCATACTCGTGTGTTTATCCATACAGTGTAGCCGTCCTCTGTGGGTGTGCTTGTTTACGTTTGAATCTATACCTGTGGGTGCATGTTTATGAGTGTGTTTATTGCTATAGTCATTTAGGTGCACATTAATCTATTTAACGCCCCTACTCTGTCCAAGTTAATGGGTAGTTAGACTGTAATGGTGCACGGCCAGAATGACGATGGAGGCACTTTAGAGGAATGGCTATCGACACCCCAAGGCTAAGCATTAATGCTTATATTGACTCGTTCAGATCAGGTGAGCTGTGTGTGGTGTGTTTTTTTAAATGTGTGTGTGTTTGTCTTTAGTATGTAGTTTACATGCATTCGTGCATCCGTTTGCGTGTGGGATGCTCATTGAGACACAGTGTTCATTAGGTCGTTTTAATTAGCGAAGAAATCAAAGCCGTTGAAGGTTGTTTCAAGAGCGGCGTCGCAGTCGGAGCGATTAACGTGACATCAGTGGTTTCCTCCAGGCGTTGGGATATTAACGTTTCTACCAGAGATTAAAACAGCCTCTTACACATTCAAAATGACTTCTGTGACCCTGACTTCCGTTTGTCCTTCTTTTTATTTGTTTTCTCCCAATGCTACGTATCCTCGCTACACTGATACCACCTCCCCTCCCTTCCTCGCTGCTCAGGTGCTGCAGGGGGACAGAGGGGCTTCCTGGGCTGCATCCGAGCCCTACGGATGAACGGCATCACCCTCGACCTGGAGGAGAGGGCCAAGGTCACGCCTGGGGTCAAGCCCGGTTGCCAAGGCCACTGTACCAGTTTTGGGATGCACTGCCGGAACGGAGGGAAGTGCGTGGAGAAGTACAACGGCTACTTGTGCGACTGCACCGACACCGCTTATGACGGCACGTTCTGCACCAGAGGTGAGAGGCATTTTAGGGAAGAACAATTTCAGTAATTGACGGTCATGGGACTATAAATGCCACAAATGCACCACGCATGCTCTTCATCCTCAAAACTTCAATTGCAAGACAAATCAATCTCTCTTTGTGTGGGCTTTCAGGTACTATTTTACGTCAGGTTTTATTTCCCCTTTGCCGACACTGCAGTTTTTTTGCAATTCCCTAAGGTATCTGACAGTAGCAAATGATTTTTTTTATTTCCTCAAGATGTTGAAGATGGCGCCGCTCGAGTGGCAGCCTGTTGCAGCAGCTCGTGTATTGTAATGCCATCTATCAAACCTAACAAACTACCTTTCTAGGGTGACACACAGAGTCATAATCTCTCGGCTAACACTTTTCCAACAAGTTTTACAGGCATCTTTGTGAAGCCACGTTATCATTGGCATAGTCCCTCCTTAGTTCACAAAGCCAGAGGCAAATAGCGCCATGATTACTGCTGGAGTAGTCGTGTTTCAATGAGCTTTCATTGCCTGACAACCCACTGTGATTTTTGCTGCGCTCTGTGATTGTCCTCGCTTCCTATTCAGTTTGGAGCTGTCGGAGTTGAAAGTGTTTGGGCTTATGATAAAAGGCATCGATTTCAGAGTGATATTGTGCTTACCCACCAATTCTCCCTGACTTTAGAGTGCACTCACTGAATGCTAAAATTGTGCAAATGCAGAGCTGAGAGATCAAACAAAAAAAAACAACAAAAAAAATGCAAGTCACTTCGCTAAGCCGTGGGTAGCTCTGGGTTTTTTGAAGTTCAGCAGAGATGAGAAATGTCACACTGTAACTCTGCTCTCCTGCACTGTTGCATATTGCTACAACATCATGTCTGTTTCACAGGGATTCATTAGATACAGCATTAAAGTTCGACTTCCCAAAACAAGTATCCATAAAATGCTCTGGGGAGAAGAGCAGCAGCGCTGTCAGAAGCTTTCTGCTAGCTCCCAGTCAGAGAGTTGATCCCCGACACGTGAATTAATTTGTTTCCTAAAGCCTAATAGTGTTTTTCCCCTGTGCTCTTGGCAGGGGGACGACAAGATGACAGAAAAGCAAAGTGTGTGTTGGTGTGTGTGTGTGTGTGCGTGTGTGCCAGGGAAGAAGGTGACAGTGTGCGGTGATATGCTAGTGTAAAACATGAGAAGGCCTCCTCTGAATCCTGTCATAACCAATCAGGCATTTCAGGATTTAGAGAACAGAGATTACTGTCTGTGTGTGCGAGGGTGTGTGTTTGTGTTTGTGTTTAAGTATTAGCCTGTCTGTGCGTGTGTCAGAAAAAGAGAGAGGCAAAGAAAGGGAGAGAGCACACCCTTGTGTCTGTTTGTTCCTGTGCATGACATGTGACTCTCCTCTTTCCTCTTCTGTCTCCTCCTTTTCTTCCCTCTGCTTCCAGTCATCAACTTCTTTGTTTTCCTCTTTTTTTTCTTCCTCCTCGTGTTCCCCCTTTTTAGTGCCTTCTTTTTTCTTTTCTCCTCTCATCTCCTTTCTATCCCCGGTGCCTTTTATCTACGATTCACTGCTTCCTCTTCTTGCTTTGCTTTGTGCTACTCTCCTCCCTATCTAAAATCTTTTCTGTCTTCTCCATCTCCTTTACCTATTCCTTCCTTTCATTTCCCCTCCATCATCTCTGAATCTACCTTTCCCCCCTCCTAAATATTTCCTATCTCCTTTTACTCTTGTTACTCTCTATCCTCCTCTTCCTCTTTTCTCATTTCTTTCATTTCTTTTGGTTTCTCCTTCCTCTTGTTCTCCCCCTCCTCTCCTCCCTCTCTCCCATTTACACCCCCTCCTCCTCTTCCTCTCCTTCCTAGTTTTTTATCCTCTAAATACTTCTTCCTCACCTCTTCCCCCTCCTTGTTTCTTCTCCGGCCTTTTTCCCTTTTTTTTTACTCTCCCAGTTGCCCTGTTTCTGTTTTCTATGTCCTTTTTCCGAATTTCTTTCCCCTCTCTCCCCATTCTCCCAGCGAGTGAAAAATGCATGAAGCCAGCCATAATTGCATAGTGCATTTCCATTGTATCCATATTTACACACTGCTCAGGGGACCCCGCAGTATTATTATTATACACTCTCATTCTTCTGCTTTTCTGCCCTTGAGGGTCACATGGAGCCGATGTGCACATGTACATACATATACATGGACACGCACACATAAACTCGCAAATACCTGTAGAGGTTTGCATGCTTGCACAAATTCCCTCTCCAAAACTTCTTCACGCACTGACATAAAACACACACACACATAAAGAGTCCCTGGCCTGGAGCGGAGTTTTCTCATTCCCTCTTATGCTTCCAGACAGCTGTGTGTGTTGCCGCTGAGGCTCTGGGCAGCAAGTCAGAGTCTCTCTGCTGTTTTTCTCAGCAGGGCAGAGAAGGCTGAGACAGGTTACACAAAGGCCCCACATAATCTACAGTTTGTATGAATAAAGATCAAATGTAAGAGTAGCTTTTAAAGTTAAGAGGATGGTAAGATTGGGGCTGGTTGCACAAGATCTTCATACAGTTAAGACTAGTTGTAATGTGTTTGCTGAGAGATTAACACACAACTAAATGAAAACAGGGTTGCACCACATAAACTTAGTTACATAGAAGTTAGTTGTCACAAATTCAGTTCACCCACAAACTGCTATGTGCAGATGTTGATGAACAGACAAAGCTAACATTAGCTCACTAATGTTCCGTGTTTTTCATATTAATCCGTCATCCGATAAAAAACGTTACACACAGAAACCATGCACACTGAGTCCGATGCGTTTTATTAATCTATTTGTTGCGAAAATTCGCAGTACAAGACAAAACTGATGGATGCGAAAAATGCAGAAAATCAAACCTGTTCCATGCGCCTCGTTTCCACATAGCTCTGTATACGTATTTTCCGTAAAAATACGCAAGTTAGCATGTCATACTAACATTCTCCTTGGAATTAGCTAATTAATAAATGATTGATGAATGTAATACAGCTGTATTTATAAAAAAAAATTCGAAGTGAAAAGTGCGATGGCATATAAAGCAGTTTTGTGAAATATTTTGTTAAAAGACGTATTATGCGTATTTCATGCCATTGATTTACATTATGATGCGGTCAAGCTCTGTTCAGTAAAAATAGTATTGGGCGAAGGTAACTTCTAACATTGTCACGATGAGTTCAATGTAATTTTGGCGAGAAACTATATCCAGTTGTTTGTAGGAGTTTTGTTCACAGCAATATAAAATAGATAATAGAAAGGGATTTATGACCTGTTTAACTTCATAACAAAAATCAGTATGCAAACGGTAATAAAGAAGTTTATTTTGAAATATATTTATTGTTTTGCTTTTGTTTTTTAACCTGGTATCAAATTGGTATCGAGGATCGTGGAATTTCTCTGGTATTGGTATCGACAACTACATTTCTGGTATTGTGACATCCCTAACTGACAATGCTAACGTTAGCTTGCATATATGAGAGTGAAGAGTAAAAGAGGGGGCTAATATGTGATAACACGTGATAAAAAGCTGTGAGGGAAGAAGCAAACTTTTTTTCTGTCTTTAGATATTGAGGCTTGTTATGTTGACTTGTTTTTCCATATATTGTTTTGTAAGGTAAGGATTTAAGGATTTCAATCACGCATGCTGCTCTGACAGAAATACTGCATTTTGTCTGATTTAAGTAATACCCAGCAGCATGGATCTTGGCAGACAGTGAACAATCCAGCCGCATCAGAAAACGAAGTGAGAAGCAGGCCATTTGAAAACTTCACAAGCTCTCCGCCTGGTTAACGCAGAACAATTGCTAAAATGGGTCTCTCCAGACTTCCAAAGCTTGAAACGATATCAGTGCACAGCAGAATAGAGGATAAAATTGTGGTGTGGCTGAATGGAAGTGAGGTTTTGCCTGTACGCCGATACCAGTCAGAGAACTTGCCCATTTTCTAGTAATAAGCCTTCTATTAAATTTAAGTAATGTAGCTTGAAGTATTTATTGTACTGTGTCCGGTAGGAGACGATGGCTGAAGTGAAGCTTTAAAATCAGATGCATAAATGTGTTCACTTGGTATTCTTCACTCATAAGGGGTGTAGTTATACATTTTCACTGCTGCCACGGAGGGAAGGCCAATATGTCAAGAAATATTCCATGGCATTTACAAACACAACCCTACTGCTTTCCCTGAGACCATTCTCTTTAATTTCACGCCTTTTTTCTCCATTGTAACAGACACTAGGACATTGTGCTAAGTGCACATACACACACAAACAAGGAGCATAACAGGAGTATTGAAAAATAAGGTCCCTTCTTCTCAACACTTGATTATAAGAATCAATATGCCTCCTGGAATGGCTGGAATATGCCATTAGGTCTGTTAATGTACTGGCAAACAATGTATTGTTTGGTTTCAGATGCTGGAGCAGAGCAATTTAACACCCACTTTACTACACCTCCTGAACACAGCCATATTTATGTGTGTGCTTATTTCTCTCTGGCTATTTAATATGTTTACCCTGTTGTGTCTTGGCATGTGTGAGTTTATGAGCGCTTCCCTGTGGCTTCTCTTTGATGGAAGGTGTTTTTATGCCTCCGCGCCGGAGGTATTGTTTTCCAGTTGTCCATCCATCCGTCCGTCCCATTCTTGAGAACGTGATATCTCAGGAACGCCTGGAAGGAATTTCTTCAAATTTGGTGCAAACGTCCACATGGACTCAAGGATGAATTGGTTAGATTTTGGTGGCCAAAAGTCAATGTGACTTCACGTGGGTCCCATTCTCGTGAATGCAATATCTCCCGGTGCCTTCAAATGAAACTCGTGAGCTTGTGTTTACAACATGGGAAGTCATGTACACGATATGCTTAGCGTTCAAGTGGTTAAGTCGTGAGAACACCGCTGCTAAGCAATGGCAATATTAACGTTACTGTCGGCGTCTAGAAGCCACAGAGGCTAGCAAGTAGGTGACATAATGCAGTAAATGCAAAGGCATAATGACAAAGGAAGAAGATGAGGCCATTGGGAATATCAACATTTTCCTCAGACCTTACGAAGAAAAAACAACATTAGACTAAAATTACAATATATTAACTTATTATGCACCGAAAAAGGAACTTCAATGGCTTCCGCCATTTCTGACAACATCAACAAACACGTCACAAGTCTACACAAGAATACGACAAGAGGGGGGCGTTTATATAGACTCTTATCGTGAACATGGTAAACACAACCCCATTTGAAGGCACCATCCGTAACACCTGGAGGGAATCTCATTGCATCTGGCATAAACGTCCACTTAGACTCAAGAATGAACTGATTAGATTTTGGTGGTCAAAGGTCACTATGACCTCAGACAACACGTTCTTGGCCACACAAAGAATTAATTCGCTAATTATGACAATTTTACTCAAATGTCTAATAGGATAAAAGGCGCTATTTCTAGTTCTTTTCTTTCTTTCTCTCTTTCTTTTCATTCTTAGCATCTGTTGTGATTTGTCAAATATGATAGTTCTACTGTTTGCGTTGTAAATACATTGACAACCAGTGTATTGTATTTGTGTGTTCATACATTTTTTTTCTTATTTCTACTGTCACCTCACCCAGATATTGGGGGTTTCTTTGAGGCAGGAACACTGGTCAAGTACAACTTCTTGCCTGAAGCGGTTGCAGGAGCCAGCAGGGACACAAAGATCGTGGCGCACCAGCTGACACCCCACGAAGTGAATCTAACAAAGGAGGAAGTGGCCTTCAGTTTCAGCACATCCAACGCTCCAGCTATTCTGATGTACGTCAGCTCCAAGACGCAGGATTATCTGGCTGTGGTTTTAAGGCAGAATGGTAAGCGCCACACACACACGCATGCAATATGTGGTCGCTCACCACTGAGAAGTGATGCTTGTTAGTGCTGCAAAGTACATTTTTAAAGGCTGTCCTTGCAGCACAGTTTAGAAAGTTCTATAATCTCCAGAAATCCTCCTCAGTCAGCGGCCTCCCACTGAGCAGCTGACAGGCAGCGCAGTGCTTTGATGAAATAGAAGTCATAAAAATTTGACAGTGCCATCTAGCGTTTCAGCAATCAATGTGCACAAGCACCAAAATAAAACTTCAAAATACTCACGCTGCCTAGGGGTGCTGCTAGAAATTCTTGGGCCCCCTGCACACCCAGGGCCCTGAGACAGTAAATATCTATAATCCCCTGTCAAGCTGTGGGCCCTATGAATCATTCAGGGTTTCACCTTCTGTTCCTCACCCCTGCTTGCCCCATCACTTCAAAAAGAAAACTACATTTTGGCCCGAAGAGTTCAGTTCACTCAGAGTACTTCTATAGGAAAAAAATAGTCTATAGTGAACAAAATGAATTTAAAAATGGCAGTCTGAGGTGTAGCAATACACTAACTACTTACGACTCATCAGCATTCATGTTTTTGGAGCCGGTGCTTGAGATATATCTAGAAAATTCATTATATTTATTCAAAGAGCTCCGACCAGCCACCTCAAAGACAGTTTTTACCCTCAGGCAGTTAGATAACTGAACAGCAAGCACTTTAAATAACTCAGTGATTTCTTATTGTAGGATTTCTTATTAGTGTTGTCTTTTATTTATTCTTATTGTACAGTAGAGCTGCAACGATTAATCGTTTAGTTGTCAACTATTAGATTAATCGCCAACTATTTCGATAATCGATTAATCGGTTTGAGTCATTTTTAATCAAAATAAAATCTAAATCTCTCTGATTCCAGCTTCTTGAATGTGAATATTTTCTGGTTTCTTTACTCCTCTATGACAGTAAACTGAATATCTTTGAGTTGTGGACAAAACAAGACATTTGAGGACGTCATCTTGGGCTTTGGGAAACACTGATCAACATTTTTCCCCATTTTCTGACATTTTATAGACAAAACAACTAATCGATTAATCGAGAAAATAATCTACAGATTAATTGACAATGAAAATAATCATTAGTTGCAGCCCTATTGTACAGTATATGGTTTTAAGGGCAGATGCATTTCATTGCATTTGCATGTACAATTGTACTTTTTAATGCATATGACAATAAACCAGAACTTGAAATTCAGGTATTTATTGATGAGAGTTCATGCTTAAATCATCTTGGAGAAGTGGAAAAGCAGAGATGTGACGGGTTCCATAAAACAAGAACAGGTTTCAAACCACTGGCCTATATGTATGTCTTCAGGTTCACTGCAGGTCCGGTACAACCTGGGAGGTCTGAGGGAGCCGTTTTCTATAGATGTGGACCAGCGTAACCTGGCCAACGGACAACCACATAGCATCAACATGTCCCGGGTCGACAGAAGCATCACCATCCAGGTACAGCCCACACACACACACACAAACACATATATCTGATCACTCTCAAACACATTATCTTAAGCTTTTAGTTGATGCTCACAAATCAAAAGACAATCAATTTCAAGATCCTACTTACAAGCAACCAAGGAGTGCATGGGATTGCCATCCAGCACACACATACACTGCGCCCAGCCAGTGTTAGCATTAAGTCAAATGGGAGAGCAGTGTCCTGTTCTTTCTTGTGCTGTGATGAAAGTGCTTGTCCTCTGCCACTGTTAATCCACTTCCAGTAGACAGCCTAAGCATAGCAACAGAGAGAATGCATCGATCTGTGTGTGTTTGTATGACTGCACGCTGTTGTGTGATTGTGGCTGCATGTCTTTGTGTGTTTGCCGTGCGCGGTCGCCGCGTGCGTCTGAGACTGAGCAAGAGAGACTGAGCGAGTTTGTGCTTGTGCATGACAATCTGTTCATGTGTATGTGCGTTTGTGTGCGTGGGTTTTTGTTGGTGTGCTCCTGAGTTTTGTGCAGCTAAACAGCTTAGTGCAGATCAATACAGCCAAGCCTCAGTCAGTAGCTGTCAAGGATGGAGTGAGAATTCAGCTAAACTATTACAGACTTTGTTCTGGGCTAAAATGCTCCAATTTGGCTGCAGGCTGCAGTTTAAGGAGGACTCGGTGGATGGCAGCCGCCTGTAAAGCCTAGTTATTGGTTGCATCCAGATCAGAATGAATTTGTTGTTGTATGGGCAGTGTGTGGTTTGCGAGAGGAAAGGATTGTTTTTTTGTAAAAATGAGAAAAATTGTAAAAACTTGAGTTCTCGAATTTAACATCTATAACCGTTTCTGTATGCATGGCCTCCTGTAGAATGTGTAATTTGAATACCATATTTGCACATCACGTATCGTGGCATTATTGCTGCACACCATTGCATTGCAGTTTCATACGGTTAATACCGTTTCATACAGTTTGCATATTTATATATTTTTTTGCTGCCTTCAGAGAGTAACTCACTCACATGCTCACTTGTGGAGAGCCCACCTACCCCCTACTGGCCAGAGGGAGGCGTTGCATTAACCTGAGGCATTGACTCACCTCCTCTCTGCAAAGTTGCTGAACCATGTGGAGAGCATCATGTCAATCATTTTGTATAACCTTGCTCTCGCTGATATTCTAGCTATTTGCTCACATGCTGCACTGTTTATCCTCTATGGATTTAATGTTAATGCTGACAGAATCAAATTTCCCTGCGAGTGTCAATGAATCTGCTGTATCATCTTATTCATGCCATGGTATCCTCGTGGATTACTTTCCATCCATGAGACACTTGACCTTTGGTCTGCATCATCTCTATTTTAGGAATTATTGTAGAGAAAAAGATATACCCTAACACCATGTTCAGTTTGAAAATAAAAATAAATTTGATTAACTAAGCCATAGATGTAATTTGATTTGATTTAATTGGGAAAAAAATATAGTTTTAGCAGTACATAATTAGACAAATATATGAAAAAACCTAAGTTAAATGCAAATGTTGTATATAATGCAACCAACCATAATAACACATTTAGAACAAATTAAGTATTAATGGGAAGAATGACATTACTACATTAGTTTGTAGGATGTTTAAATTAATATATTTAAAACAAATGGACACAAAGGAAATTAATGAAATATATTGGACTCATTGCCCTTCTAGTGGAGAAAACGTGATGAAGTGTCTGCTAGGGTGCCCTTCTAGTAGAGAAAACATGATTAAATGCCCTCTAGGGAGCCCTTCTAGTAGAAAAAAATGTGATGAAATGCCCTTTAGGGTGCCCTTCTAGTGGAGAAATGTAATGAAGCGTCCTCTAGGATACCCTTCTAGTGGAGAAAACATGATAAAGTGCCCTCTAGGGTTCCCTTCTAGTGGAGAAAACATGATGAAATGCCCTCTAAGGTGCCCTTCTAGTGGAGAAACCATGATGAAGCATCCTCTAGGATGCCCTTCTAGTGGAGAAAACATGATTAAATGCCCTCTAGGGTGCCCTTCTAGTAAAGAAAACATGATAAAGTGTCCTCTCGGGAGCCCTTAAATGGAGAAAATGGGATGAAGTGCCCTCTAGGGTTCCCTTCTAGTGGAGAAAACGTGATGAAGCGTCCTCTAGGATGCCCTTCTGGTGGAGAAAACATGATAAAGTGCCCTCTAGGGTTTCCTTCTAGTGGAGAAAACATGATGAAATGCCCTCTACGGTGCCCTTCTAGTAAAGAAAACATGATAAAGTGCCCTCTAGGGAGCCCTTCTAGTGGAGAAAACATGATAAAGTGCCCTCTAGGGAGCCCTTAAATGGAGAAAATGGGATGAAGTGCCCTCTAGTGTGGCCTTAAAATTGAGAAGATGTGATGCAGTGCTATATCGGCTGCCCTACATGCTACATACATGCTTTATGCGCACTGGTGCCCTTTTAATCTTTTCCTCATAAAGAGATTATTAGTTGGGTCTTTAATTTCAGAGGACATGTTTCTTCACTTGCATTAGACTTCGGACACAAGATAGAATATAGTGGAGTCTATATAATGGGCAGTAGACAGTGAGTATATAATTAGTTGTGTTGTTTCTAATCCTGGCTACCGTGTCAAGTTGTCACCCTCTCTTGTGATAAATGAAGCCCCTCACTGTTGCTCTCATTAAGGTGAAATACAATGTTGGCCAGAATGAATCACAGTACATTTGCAAACCAATAATCATTACACCTCCTCTTCTACATAAGTCTTTAGGCCTTTCCGTCTCTCATTATATGTACATAGACCCCATGCATACTGGAATCGAATCCCCTACATTCACACACTAGAGTGAAAAAGTGTGACAGTGAGAAAATTGAAAACTGAACCATCCAATGGAAATCATGCTCATTTTCGGAGCAAATCACCTCCAGCAGCTGCTGATCACCCCAGCGGGAGCACTTCAGCATAACACATCCCCTTTCGACTGAGAGTGATTGGAGCAACTGTACGCTTATTTGCTCATCACACACACACACACACACATACATACAAGGGAACTGTGGGGGAGGGAAAATAGATCAAGTTTATAGATAGGGCATGAAAAGTAGAGCCAGAAGGTGTGCTAACGAAGATAACTTTGATGAGTAAAACTTTTTCATGTTGCCTTACCGCCTCTGGGCTCTTTCCAAGGTACAAACATGCACTTAATATCCACGGGTAAACAGATGTGGACATGCATACCAACAGACACGCAAGTGAGATCTTGTCAGGTCAACTCACTACAAAGGCTTCACACTGCTATGCCACAAAATCAACATTATTCAGCCTAATTCATCTGTCCACTCCACTTCTCTCCTTCTGCCTCTCCGTTCCTCCCACCTTCTACCTTCTCACCATCCTAGAGGGCTTTTAGTTAATGTTAATGCACTCATAGCCAGGAACCATGACTGCAGCTCACACCCACACTAATGAGTTGCGAGGAACAGGACAAGAGAGACAAGATTAGGGAGTAAGTAGGTAGTAGTCTGCTTATTTCATTCTTAAAGGGACAGTGTGTAGGATTTGGTGGCATCTATTGGTGTGGCTGCAGATTGCAACCACCTGAAAACCCCTCCGCACACTCCTCCCTTTCCAAGACTGTGGTAACGTGAGCCGCCGGGTGCAAAGTAACGCCGTTCGCCTCACTCAGAGGCCATCATTACCATAATAACACTACTTTAGGAGCAATGGAAGTCAGACGGCGGCTGGCGGTACCACGGTTTTGCACTCTGCGGCTCACGTTACCGCAGTTTCACAAGCGTTTCAGAGAACTACGGTGGCCTTCAGGTAACATAAAAACGTGAAAGGCTCTCTCTGGAGCTAATGTTTGGTTTGTCTGTTCTGGGCTACTGTAGAAACATGGTGGAGTAACATGGCGGACTCCGTGAAGAGTACCCGCTCCCTATATAGATATGAAGGGCTCATTCTAAGCTAACGAAAACACAACGATTCCTTTGGTTGGTTATGCACTAATGAAAACATAGTTATGAATACTATATTCCATTTCTGCTAATAGATCCCCCGAAATGTTACACACTCTTCCTTTAAATATAGCATACACAGAAAAGATGTTAATTATCAAACAGTGTTTTTCCTGAAGCAGATGCCATGATCCACCAATGAAGCAGTAAACTGCAGGTAGCTAGAAGGAAGAAAAACATATATATTATTTGCTTGCTTATTCAGCATGTTGAATCGGCGGCACCGCCCGTCCGTGAGAGAAATCGCTCTGATTGGCTGTTTAAGCTTAAAGAAATCAGTGCACGAGAAGAGAAACGGACGTGAGGAAAGCAAGCAACCGAGTAAAGTCAAAGTCTACATCTCATCTGATCATTCCAATGGAATGAAGCTAAGTGGTGAGCGAGAGTGGTCCTCCACCGCCTCGGTCTTCCGGTTTCCCTTTTTGAATGACAAATACAGACTACCGCGACCTGCTGGTAGGGGGAATTATTTCATTTCACGCAGGCGCAGAACGTGCGTGGTAGTTGGCCGTTGGCTGTACTCTTTGTGGTGTGTTTGAGTGCAACGTTTTGGCCAAGACAAAGGTGACGTGAGGCGACGCAACTGGTGGCCTTCGTCGCCGCTAGTGTGTCCTGTTGTGTGTCCCCAGCTTTAGAGCTGTCCACTTGTGATCGGATCGCCCAGGTCGCATGTTAATGCCAGGTCTGAACATGGCCTTAGATGTGTAAATAGGCAGCTGTTTGCTAGCATGTTGGCTGTATCAACTTTAAAGGTGATAATAGGTCAGTGTTGTGTTTACTCCTTGTTTCTGCTGCCTCCAAATGGCTATGAAATATTTAGTGCAGGTTTAAATAGTCACAGTTCACCAGACCTGGTTCTATAATGTAATCGATAAGATTAAATTCCAGCCATTCAGCAAGTTCTTTGAAATGCCATCCATCAACAGCATTTACATAACTTGTCCTACATGCTGAAATGTTCGCTGCTTTTGAACGTTCAAACTGAATTATCGTGGGCTGAAATGTACACTTGCTAATTACCGAGTTTGAAATTGGATCACAAATTATTGCATTATGCATTAAAGGCTAAAACACCAACTCTGTTAGAGCGTGCCACCAGCATTTGAAATTGAACCAAAAGCCATTATTATTTTTGCTTACATGCTCATCAGAGGCCTTGTTGCAGCTGCTTTGATCTGAGCTGTAACGACATGAGTGAGAGGCAGAGATATGAGTCAAATGCAATAAAAGTCAGTTATGCTGGTGGGCCCGCCAGTGGATCAAATTCAATTTCCAGGGTAAAAGAGTGAGTCAAGTGTTTACCTGAGGCTGCGGAGGTCTCACTTCTCTGCTATCAGGGCTGCAAATCTTAAAGGCATTTAGACAAGCGACTGTTTAGTTTAAAGACACGGCGGAGAACAAGTGGGAAGACAAGTAGGAGTGTGGTAATTGGAATCTGAGAGAAAGGGGAGCACAAGAGAAATGGAGAGCAAAAGAAAAAGAATACAGAGAGGAGGGGGGTTTGAGAAGAGAAAGATTGTGTTTTCAGATAAAGGAAGAAGACCCACAAAATAAACCCACAAAGATCACTTTGATGCATTTAGGTTATCTAACCCATCAGTCCTGAGGCTTATTTCACAGCGTGGATTTGCATGTGTACACACACACCTGCTGAGATGTACACACAGGCACACCGAGTGCAGTGCAGGAAGCAAGTGTTTGGGTTTTTAAGCAGTTTGTGAGGTCTCGTCAGGTTAGCTCGCTATCAAAAGGCATATCAAGACGAGATCAAAATAAGTTCCCTTCTCCCATCGTTGGCTTTCGCTTTCTCTCAAACTCTCACACACTGTGAGGGCTTAGAGATGAAAGCGAGGAGTCCCTTCAGGCAACAGACATCTCATCTCTGTTTCCTCCTCTCCTCTCCTCCTTTCTCCTCTCCTCTCCCCTCCTTTCTCCTCTCCTCTCCTCTCCTCTCCTCTCCTCTCCTCTCCTCTCCTCCCCTCTTTTCTCATCTCCTCTCTCCTCCTTCTCCTCTCCTCTCTTTTCTCCTCTCCTTTACCCCCTCCGTTCTCCTCTCATCTTCCCTCTCCTCTCTCTTCTCTCCTGTTTTCTCCTCTCCTCTCCCAACTCCTCTCCCCTCCTTTCTTCTCCCCTCTCCCCTCTCCTCTCCCTTCCTTTCTCCTCTCCTCTCCCCTCATCTCCCCCCTCTCCTCTCTCTTCTCTCCTCTGACCTCTCTCCTCTTTTCTCCTCTCCTAACCCAACTCCTCTCCCCTCCTTTCTCCTCTCCCCTCCTTTCTCCTCTCCCCTCCTTTCTCCTCTCCTCTCCCCTCTCCTCTCCCCTCCTTTCTCCTCTCCTCTCCCCTCCTTTCTCCTCTCCCCTCCTTTTTCTTCTCTTTTCCACTCTCCTCCCCCCTCCTTTCCTCTCTTCTTTCATCTCCTCCTTTCCTCTCACCACAAGCAGGGAGGTTGCGACGGTTGGTGTTAGTGGTGTGAATGGCTGGCTCTAGCTGTGAAGGGAAAAGACAATAATTCAGTAGTTCACTTGATAATGAGGTCAAACTATTTATGGAGTAAAAGAAAAAGAAAATTAGCATTTATTTGCACTTAGCTTCTCTAATGTTTAATCTGTGATGGGAGTCTTTTTTGTCCCTCAGATATCATTAAGGAAACAGCTGCCACGAGTAGGAAGTTCTCAGTGTACTGTAAATTAGTGTGAATATATACAGCACATTGGCTAAATTGGATTCCCTTTGAGCACATAGTTAGGGAAATAGATTTCACCCATTGTTAATTTTCTCTTTGTCTAACCCCTGATTACATTGCTTATGTAAGCTTTATGTAACCTAAGAGGCACCAGCAGCGCTTAAAGTAGAAAATTGTGTTGTCTAAATGGTGCAGCGTGAAACGAAAGAATCCCAATAATTGCGGTTGTAATTGACAAAGTTTGGTAAAATGAGGTTTCTTCCATGGCTGTCTTCCTCTGTGGACCTCTTTGTGGGGTTTTGAGACTCCGACCGCCCTCCCTGACTGTGCAGCCAATTTGTTTTCTCAGATAAAAGTAAATAAGCTGAGCGCAATTTAATTGTGCCCCATTATCCCACCCTCACCGTGGAAAACAAAACCCACACAATGCTCCACTGAGACCAGGCTTTTGGAAAGAATCAAATTAGGATATGTTGTGTGTGTGTGTTTGTGTGTGTGTGTGTGTGTGTGCAGAGAGAGGAAAAGAGAGAAATAGTCTGGAGAGGTAGGGGGTAGAGAGGATTTTCTGTATGGGAGGACTCTACTGACTCAAACCTGTAAACAAGAGCAACTACACACACATACATCTCAACCCTTTAGTGGCGGTCCAGCTCAGCTCCCTGCTAACAGCCTACGACAGCCATTCAGCACATCAATGGAGGAAATGTCCAGTAAAACACACAGTAACAACAGTCATTGTTTTCAATCAACCTCCCTTCTCCTGGCTCGGGCCGTCGGTACGCGTCGTGCAGACTGAGATACAGTCCTCCTGTGAGCAGAGAAAGAAGGGAGGATCTTTTATTTCTCGAACACACACAGAAACCAATTTGTGGGGTTGAAATGATTCTCATCAATAGCACCGGCTGTAGCCTTCAAGCTAATTAGAAACTTCAGTGAAACAGCAATAACAAGTTAATTATGTTGCAGGGATATTAAAGTCGTGTATTCCCTCCCTCCATCACGTCTCCGCTGACGCTCCTCTGTGTAAACACGCCGCTTCTTCTCCCTCTATTTTAAGTTCTTGGGGAGAGGCTTTGAACCCACCGCAGACTTTGGATAATTGCATATTGTTAATTAATGTGTGATCATTTATCTGGAGTCCTGGTGAAGAGCTGTTTGTGTTGCAGGATGATTATGGAGGATCGCTTTTAAGTTTGCGTTCAGCCGTGACTTGCTTGACTAAACAAAGAGGGAGGGGAAAGAAATGAACGAGAGGTTTTTTATTTGTTCTGTGTGTGATGTCTGTGAGCAACCGTGATAGTATGAAGGGAGATATTGACCCCACTCAGTATGAGGATTTTCACGCATTTTTCTTCTAGTTCAGTCATTTCCCAAAGACTGGGTCGGGGACCCACAGGTGGGACGCAGGAGATTTTATTAGGGTCGCCAAATACATTTCTTCCGTAATCTTTTAACATTTATATCTGCAATACACCTTTGAGCCACATGAGGGAGCCTGAATGTTCGTATTGTTCTGATAATTGTAGCCTACTTATAACATTGAATCTAATATGAAAGGCTAGCGTTACTGTATATAGCGTTTGTTTTATTGATGAGAGGAAATAAATAGAATTAACCTGTTTACTCCACCTAAATACATATATTTGGTGTCATTTATAAAGTATTTAACTTGTGTATGTGTTTTCAAAAACACACGGATAAAACAAAGTTTTGATTTTAACATATGTCTCTCTTAAATGGCTGGTTTACCTATTTAAGATAATATAAGGTGATGCAGAAATGGCGGTAAACATGGACAGGAACGTCCAATTTATGCACAAATCTGCTCTTCTCATGATTTATAGATAAGGCCTATTGTGAATTGGGTTGTGATGGTTTGTAATTTTTTTAAACATCGGTCCCCAGAAAAAAAGTTTGGGAAACACTGTTCTAGTTTATAGAGAGTTATCGAAACGATGATAAAAGATGTAACACATGTGGATCTTTGTGAGGTTAATGATACATTTTCTCGTTCACAGGAGATTTTAAAACTTTAAATCTTCTCTTTATTGTAGAGTATTTCCATCCAACCATCTGGATGCAACTTGTGTCAAACTTTTTTGTTTAGAAAACGTATCCAAGAACATGTATTGTATCACCCACATCTCAAATTTTGGCTTCTCTGAGCAGCATAACCTGTCAATGTAAATGTATGGCATACCTGGCTTTGCTTCAAGGCATCCTTGAAGTAAAGGGAGTAAGACACAGACTTGGATTAATATTTGATAACAAGCATGTTTCAGTCCTAGTTTGTGGTGGTGCTTTTGAGTCCTGGTTCTCTAGCATCTGGATTTGTTACAGTTAACTGGGTCATGTGAATGATATACAGGTTTATTATCTGAGTGGTTTCCCCTTTACTGAACAGTTTGGACCACAAGAGGGAGCCATTGAGCTTTGGATTTTGCTGTGTTGTAGCTTTGCAGTGCCTGACAGCAATGAATTACCATCTCTTCTTCTTCCTCATCTTGTTTAATGTGCTGATGCAGGTCTCAGGCAGGGTGTCTTTTTAAAAGGCTGTGATCAGTAGTTTTAGTCCCAGGCTCTCTTTAAAATGCAGATACTAATTTATTATCTCTCGCTCTCTCTCTCTCTCTCTCTCCCACTGCTTCAGTTGGATCATTACCCTCCAGTCAGCTACACCCTCCCAGACGCCTCAGATACACAGTTCAACCTGGTCAAGACGCTGTTCTTGGGCAAAGTTTATGGTGAGTATGTCAGCTCATCATTTTTCACACTGTGCAAACTTTTACCACACTTACTATGATCATATTTCTTTCCTTAACTCAAATTATACCACTCTATTCCCCGCCCCATCATGGTTCAAAACTATTTGTTTAGGAGCTTTTTGGAGCGTTAAGGAGCTTAAATTTCTAATCCTCCTGATAATCATTTTAATTGTGGATTATTGAAGAGTACAATCGATGCTATTGAGGCTGCAAAACAAAAGATTTTCCGGAAAATAAAGCATCCATGTAGTTATTAAAATGTAATTCATGTATGTGGGTTGACCTGGCTGTAATCCCCAACTAGAACTTATCCACCTGGGTTAAACCTGATATAAACAATTGTCTCGTATGAGGCAAGCAGTCAGTTGGCATCTCTCCCGTCTAATAGTTTTAAGTAAAAGTATTTATGTTCTAAATGTATATTTGGATCTATTTATGCTGTATTTATGTATATAACAGTTATACTCTATTATATTCTATTTCTGTAAACCCCTTTAAATAAACCATCTAATTTACAAATGGGTCCCAAACACTAATATATTCTACTAATATATCCACTAATTTCTTTTACACTTTAATGCAATCGGTCTTTGGGAGGTTGTAGTGGGCTCAGTTTTAAAGCTAGAGTGAATATACTGGCATCATATCCAACTAGAAAACCATTGGTACCAACCATGTCATGCTAGCTTGTCGGAAAGGAGGTTGTATAACGCTCCAAACTTATGCTTAATTTTGGCGTGGGGAAAACTGGCATGACCATTTTCAAAGGGGTCCCTTGACCTTTGACCTCAAGATAAGTGAATGAAAATGGGTTCTATTGGTACCCACTGGTCTGCACTTTACGGACATGCCCACTTTATGATAATCACATGCTGTTTGGGGCAAGTCATAGTCAAGTCAGCACACTGACACACTGACAGTTGTTGTTGCCTATTAGGCTGCAGTTTGCCATGTTATGATTTGAGCATATTTTGTATGCTAAATGCAGTACCTGTGAGGGTTTCTGGACAATATTTGTCATTGTTTTGTGTTGTTAATTGATTTCCAATAATAAATATATGCATAGATTTGCATAAAGCGAGCATATTAACCCACTCCCATGTTGATAAGAGTATTGCATACTTGACAAATCTCCCTTCAAGGTACATTTTGAACAGATAAAAAATTTGCAATCAAATATTCTAATTGATTGACAGTCCTATGAAAAAATCCAAATATACACAAACAAAATCTCTCCTCGTGCTTCTCTGTCTGACTCTCAAAAGAACAGAGGCTGTAATTACTCATTATGTCCACTAGAGGGTACCAGAGGACTGAAAGAGGGATATTGGTGCAGCACATGATCCCAGCTGCATCCATCTCTGCCTTTATGGGTGTGCACCACATTTGTGGCTGATAAGGTTATGAAATCTGACAAATACTATGTTAGGATGGAAAGTTTCTCATCAAAATAGACCTTATATTCTTGCATTAGATTGTCCAGGATTCCCTCAGTGCTTCAACAGTTTAAATAACGTAGTAATGCCCAACCTTTACTTTAGGTCGATTTTCCCTTTGATGTAGCTATTTAGGTTAGTCCACCACCACTACTTTGACTACATTACATGTAGGAAACACTGACATTGCATTACATTACATTAAATTCCCTAATTATCAACAGCCAGTTACTGTATCCTATTTAGATTCTCCTGAGTAGTAGCTGTGGTTTATGGCTTGACTCATATGTACCCCTGATGAAAGATTGTATTCTCATATTATTAATAGCTTGCTCTATTTTATCTATCCTATACTTCTTCCGTCTTCCCTTCCCTTCGTCTCTTTTGTCCTCTACCTCAAGTGCCGAGAAAGTCAGTGAGGTTGAAGTAATGGCTGACTTCACTTTCCAGCCAGAACTATCGACTGCTGCACATACCACCAGAACCCCTGGGAATACAGTAACCATGCACACTATCACACACACAAACAAGTGAAACAGGCACATGCACACAGAAAAAACACAGCCATCCATCTTCACCCAACTAACACAGCACAGATGCTTTAAGGACATGAAGGACAAAGTCACTGCACATGCCATAAACAGCCCGTACACTTTACACATCAATAGACTCAACATGTCGTAAACAGAATAAAATATCTAGACAGAGCGAGGAAATAAGGAGGTAATTGGATCAAGAGGGAAAAAAAGGAGGAAAACAGAAGGATGACGGGAACGTTGTGATGAGAAAGACAGAGAGAGAAAAGGAAACGGAACAAAAGCAGGCGTTTGATTTTTTGCACATCTCATCAGATCTGTTCCACTTCTGTGTTGGGACCACAAAGACAAGAGAGGCTGTCAGACAGCTGAGCTATCAGATCCTTTATTTCTGCGAGACAGAGACTCTGTGTTTGGTACAGCACACACACCGATCACAGCGACGTCTCCTCTATCACCTCACAGTCTGCTCATTGTGGGAAGGGATAAGCAGGCTGGAATAAAGATGGTAGAAATAAAGAATAGAGATACACAGATAACCTAACACTGTTTCTGCGGTCTAATCATCATTAATATACAGTAAACATGTTCTTTTCTATTAACTAGCTCCTTAGATGACAACTCTGTACTTATACTATAAACACAATAATTGTTTATCTATATCTGCTCATACGGGTTTCATTGATTAGGGCCCCAATATCCAATCCCTTGTTCCTTGAAGAACGCCTGAGGGCTGAAACGTCATCGCAATAAAAGAGATGCATATGCAGCCAAAGTCTGCTGCACTTTTTTCCTGCCCTCAATATCCAATAACCATTTATTCGTTCCTCCATTAACTGATGCTACATTTTACCTCTGGGCTAAAAGGTATAAATACTGTAAACAACCTCTATAGTTATGGAATATTTTCATGATTTGCAACTAATCTGGCTTACCTAGCTCACACTTATTTTGTTTCTTCCACGTTAGAAACCGTGTTCAGAAGCAGTTCCCTTATTTTCCCCAGTCGTCCCCCTGAGTTTCCTTGAGCTTGATCCACAGCAAAGATGTATCATTTCTGTCACATGCGACACTTTTATCTATTGATAGAGTGGCAGGCTGGGTAGTGGGAGGCTACAACAATATCTACAAACACGCGTCTTCACTGTTTTTACAAGCAACTTCTGTACTGAAATACATAAATTTCAAGCTCACCACCTGTTGTCTGCAGGTCTGTATAAGACCTGAGGCTGCATATCATAACAATGGTTCGTATTAGAGCTGAAATGATAAATCGATTAGTCAATCAACATCTGTTTTGATAAATGAATTCCTTAATTAGTGTTAAAAATGCCAACATGCCATACTTCTAGTTTCTCCAGTGTGATAATTTGCTGTTTTATATTATTGTAAAGTGAATATCTTTTGGTTTTGGACTGTTTGTCATGCAAAACAAGCAATTGGATGACGTTACCTTGAGAGCTGCAACGATTAATCGATTAGTTATCAACTATTAAATTAATCGCCAACTGTTTTGATAATCAAGTGAGTAATTTTTTAAGAAAAAAAAAGACAAAATCCTCTGATTCCAGCTTCTTTAATGTGATTTATTTCTGGTTTCTTAACTCCTCTATGACAGTAAACTGAATATTTTTGAGTTGTGAACAAAACAAGACATTTGAGGATGTCATCTTGGGCTTTGGGAAACACTGATTGACATTTTTCCCCATTTTCTGGCATTTGACAGACCAAACAACTAATCGATTAATTGAGAAAATAATCAACAGATTACTCGACAATGAAAATAATCGTTAGTTGCAGCCCTAGTCACCTTGTGCTCTGACAATTTGTGACTGGCATTTTTCACTATTTTTTTTTACATTTTACAGAACAAACGATTAATTGATTAATTGAGAAAATAATCAGATAATCAGATTAATAAATAAAGAAAATAATTGTTAGCTAATATACCGGTCCAGCACTATTAATGCAGACTCAGGTGAAGTACTGCCACACTGCTTGAACTAGCACTAAAATCTAAAGCTGTCATAGCCTCACATTCAAATTCCTGTATAAACTGACTAGAAAGGCATGTTTTAATGTTAGCGACCGACTACAATGCTGCAGTCAGCACAATGTCACTCTGGTTTTCAAGAACAAAAGCGATGTCTTCTTAATTGTGTTTGTTTGTTGAAGCTGTCGGTGTTAATGTCTCGGTTTCAGGGTCATGAGATCTACTGTGTTTGCTGCAAAGGGTAATTGTACTAAAATGGTATTGATCATGAAGCACAGTGATGATTCAGCACATGCAACAAACAGTAAATGCTACTGAAACTGCTGCAGCCTGATGCTTAATGTAACAGTATGCGGTGCGTGAAGGTAACCATATATGGCATATTTATACATGTAGGGTCAGGATGTACGTGTGCATGTCTTTCCTTTCATCGCGCATCAGTGTGTGTGTGTGTGTGTTGGGGGCTTGATGTATTGCGTATGGGTCTGTCCTCCCTGGGTCTGGGTAGAAATAGATGGGGGACATGAGTCATACATTAGCCAGAGCAGCAGACACGCGCTCTACACAGTCCTCAGTGCCACAAATCTGTCTGTGAATGTGTGTGTGTGTGTGAGTGTGTGTGTGTGTGTCTAAGGGAATAAATTCAGAGCCAAAGGCAGACAGAGAGCAAGAAAAATAGTGACAGTGTGAAAGTGCTATTAGAGACAGATGATTGTAGCCCTGAGGGTTGCTTGTAAAGGACATACTGAAATTCTGATTTCCCTCCTCTATTTTATTTGATCCCCTAGCCTCTCTTGTTCTATTAACTCTGCCCACACACATTTAACACGTTGCTCCCTGCGGGTGCTGCCAATTATTTTACACAGGCCTTAAGTCATGCTGCCGTTCTCAGGTGTAATGGCTTTATTCTGAGAAACTTTGAGGCGTAATGGCTATTATTTGCATTCAGAAGTCTTTTCTCATGTTAGGCTTTTTCATGTGCTTTTAATTGGAGCAAGGTGTTTTCTGTCATTCCAAACATACTTTGACCCTCGAGATGTATCAGGGAGACATTTTCAGCAGGGCATGACATGAACCAACTGCATTTTTTGTAATGTACTTTGTACATTTTAAGAAAACTGCACTATAGATAAAGAGTGTGGTGGTATTAACTGCAAGTACCCTGTTTTACCACCATAACTCTCAACCATCTGCCTGCACAAGTGACATCTTGCCAGCTCCATAAGCTATGAATATCATCACTAGATCTGTCCATTGAAAAATGTATCCCTCTCTGTTAATCCATCTGTCAATATGCCATCTTGCAGATAATATAAGATAAGATAAGATGAACCTTTATTAATCCCCAGGGGGAAATTCAGGTGTCAAAGCAGCAACATCAGCAAACAGAGTGAAACACAGGATAAGGTCAAGATAAGGTCAACTTTGTCACATGAAAAATCAGGCTCAATGTAAATGTGTCCAAAAAAAAAGTAGGAGTTTGTTTAAGGAGCTCAGCTATTATCAGTATACAATTATTTTTTGCTTTGTGTTTTTATTGTTAAAATATTGGCGTATTTAACTTGGGTGCAGAAAAGTAAGCAGACTGAGCATTTATATAGATATATGACTTATTTAAAAACCTAATAGTAATAATTTGAGTATATACTGATGGAGCTCAAGATAGTTTTCATAGGTAAAAGGTGAAAATCTTCCCTCTAATAAACTAATGTGTATTTGTTTATATGTAGTTTAATTTGTAAAATGTAAGAACTTTTGGTAAACATATTTATATAGACACCTTTAAAGGCACAGTGTGTAGGATTTGGCAGCATCCAGTGGTGTAGTTGCAGATTTCAACCAACTGAGTACCCCTCCGCTCACTCCTCCCTTTCCAAGACTGCGGTAACGTGAGCCGCCGAGTGCAAAACCGTGGTAGCGCCATTCGCCTCACTCAGAGGCCATCCTTACCATAATAACACTACTTTAGGAGCAATGGAAGTCAGACGGCGGCTGGCGGTACCACGGTTTTACACCCTGCGGCTCACGTTACTGCAGTTTCACAAGTGTGTCAGATAACTACGGTGGCCTTCTGGTATCATAAAAGCCAGGGTTTGGCTTGTCCGATCTGGGCTACTGTAGAAACATGGCGGAGCAACATGGCGGACTCCGTGAAGAGGACTCGCTCCCTATGTAGATATAAACGCTCATTCTAAGCTGAAGAAAACACAACGATTCTTAATTTCAGGCGATTATACACTAATGAAAACAAAGTTATGAATATTATATTCTATTTCTGCTAATAGATCCCCTGAAATGCGACACACTGCTCCTTTAAGAGCATATTTACATACAGAAACGGTTTGAACTGAACTGAGCATGTTTCAAATACAGTGTATAGAGTTGATTGTCAACATGTAGTTGGTCAAAGAACTATATTTGCAGTTTTTGCCTCTTTTAACTCATTAAAAAAAATTATCAGCAGGACAGTATTCCAGTTAAACGCCTTATTAATTCAAGGACATTTCACCCATCTTCATCAGTGTTCAGCATGATGCCTCTTTGCACGCTGAGTATGGCATTCACTTGAAACAGCAGTGCAGTAATGAATCATTTCATTGTCCTGCTGATGATGTTTTTTAGGGGCTCTCTGCTTTTGAGGATTCAGCACTCCACAGACCATTGATTCTTTATTAAGTACAAATCTGATGTACTTCACTCACTGCCGAACGGTATCATGCCGTGATGAGGTACAATCAATTTCCTCCCTTCCAGGCGGCCTCTGGTTCAATGCCTGTCTTTTGTGCTGTGACCTTTGGGTCGAGCCACCAGACGTCCCGACTCTGATTAAAGTGCTGATGAGCCCTGATGTTAGATGAGGCTGATAACACAGAGCAGTTTTCTCTCTTATCTCCAGGCTAGGTATACTCTCTCTAATCTCAGTGTGCCTTTAAATCGAGATGGACGCACCTGTACGTGGTCACTGCTTGGCATGTGTGGAGGATGACATCATGCCATCCTCCCTGGCTAGCACCACTAGTTGTACTTTATACTGGTGAGTCCGGATCCATGGCAAGGTTGGTCCGTGATCCAGGTTTTCTCCAGCTGTAGTGTTGGAGTGGGGGTGGGACTGCACTGCAGTGAGAGAGAGAGAGAGAGAGAGAGAGAGAGAGAGAGAGAGAGAGAGAGAGAGAGAGAGAGAGAGAGAGAGAGAGAGAGAGAGAGAGAGAGAGAGAGAGAGAGAGAGAGAGAGAGAGAGAGAGAGAGAGAGAGAGAGAGACGGTTGCCTATCTGGTACCGTGTCAAGAGATCCACATAGCACATAGAGGAAGAACGAGTGACAGAAGAGGAGAGGAAGCTGGTTTGCCTCACAAACTGTATACAGACACTGACGCAAACTCCACATAGGTAACTACATCTGTATGCATGTGTGTGTGTGTGTGTGTGTGTGTGTATATACCTGTGTGTCTTCATTTGTATCTGTTCTTGCATATGCATGAGTGTGCCAAGGACTGAGTAATTCATCGACTCTAAATGTGAATTAAATTTGCTGCTAAACATGATTTCCCCATAGATTGACATTTAGCCAAATGTGTGATGCTTTTGAATTTAAAAAAGGCGATCCACCCCCGGGAAGTAATGGGATTACAGGCAAATTACACAGAACCCTGGTGTGTGTGTGTGTCTGAGTCAAAAGGAAAAATGAGTCGTATATTAATTACTGCTCTTGTTTGTTGCTGCGTCTCTGTTGTGTCTGCGTTTCTTGGCTTGGCGTCTGCGAAAGCCTGACATCCTGGTGGAGGAGGAAGCAGCTAGAGGTGGCACTGATGAATACACCTGTGTGTTTGTGTGCTGGTGTGTGTTCAGTAGGGTGTTGCAACCACAGGTCTAAAACTAACAGGTCATACATCTACTTCAGCTCTTATCTCCCTTCTCGTTCATCCGTTTCTCTCCTCGCCTCTCCATCTTCTTAATTCATCATCTCTGTTCGTCAACACCTCCTCTCTTTACACATCTATGTTCACTGCACTTCATCACCACGTTGTGACATCCATAGCAAGTTTAGAGAAGATCACAACCAAATAGAGCACAAGGATCAAAATTCAAAGAAGAAAAGTTGTGGTCAATTTGTAGTTCTTGGCTTTACTATCAAACTTTGCATTCAATGTAAGTATAGAAGATATTTACACCAAGAACAAGCATGAATAGATGAAAATACACAAGTAGATGTGTTGGCAACATTTCATCTCTTCACATCTGTAGATCTCTATTTCTCACAATTGTTTTTGTCTTTTTTACTTCTCAATTAATTTCCACAGCTTTCTCTCATTTAAAAAAAAAAACTCCATCTGCCTCTCCCTCTCATAGTCTGTCCCTCTCTGTGGTACATCTGGCCAGCAACTGTGCTCATGTGTGTGTGTGTGTGCATTTCTGCATATGTTACATATTAGTTTTTTGTATTACCAAGGAGGGTGTGGTGGGTGGATTCACATTAGTATTCTTTTGATGTGTCTCAAATGCTTCATACTTTCATTAACCCCCCTCCTCCCTTCTTTTTCTCCCTCTCTCACCCCTACATCAGCTTCCATTTGTTGCCATGGCAACTGGGTTTGATCTCCTCTACCCTGCCCCTCCATTTGAGCGCCCTTCTTGTCACCCCATTTCTTTCCCCACTCCTCTCTTTTTTTTTCACCCACTCACCCAGACACACTCTCCAGAGACACTCCTCCTCCTCCTCCTCCTCCTCCTCGTCCTCCTCCTCCTCCTCCTCCTCCTCCTCCTCCTCCTCCTCCTCCTCCTCCTCCTCCTCCTCCTCCTCCTCCATGTCGCTCACCTTTCCCCTCACCACCAGCTCTTTTTGGAGAGCCAGCCACACCCTCCCTCTCTGCTAGTCCTGCAGTTCCCTCCATCCTCCATTCTTATTTCATCCAACTTCTTTTTCTGTCCTCCCCTTCATAGATTTTGCCCCCCCTCACCCGACCCCAAAACACACCCCTACCCATTGTCCTCACAGCTTCATGTGCTGCCTCACCTTTTGAATTATTCATGTGATGTCACTGGTCACCCCGATGGTGACACACCATCACAGGATGCAATCCTCTGTTCAGCATGCTGACCTTGTTGCTGTCGTGACGCTGTGTGTGGGTGTGCTGAAGTGGATGTGTGAGGGGCCACATATGGAGGAGCTGGTTGTAATCATATGTGATGGTACATTTCATTATTACAAGCCAAATGGATTAGTCTGTGCTCTTTTCTAATCGTGATTAGTGTGTGGGGAGCTGTTAGTCTGAGTGTGTACTTGCGAATGTTTTATTGATCTGATCAGTCTGAAAAGCCCCTTTAGAGGCCACCAAGGCAAGCAAAGTAAGGGATTACAAGCCTTAAGATCAGTGTGTAGTGACTGGCTCTGAAAAGCTGATTTTACTTGTTAGTACATGGCTTTGTTGAATACTCGATTCTGGTCAATCAGGCGTTCTACGGCTTGTTATTTCTTTATAGCAGATTGTTGCTATGTATAACAGACCGTTGCTATGGGTGCACTTCTGATCTCTGACTCTGGAGGACTGTTTTTGTGTCAAATTATTGAGTTCTAAAATAAGTAGCCGTGTAATAAGCGGGATAATGTGCAGCGGGTCATTTTTGTGAAATAAAACACTCCGTGTTGAGGTGCGGCATTGCCCTGTAGGGGTTTATTTCACAACAATGACCGTCTCGCTGTACATTATCCCTTACTTAATGTTTATATATGGTGTTAAAGGTCTTATTGTTAACATTTTGACGTAGACAAATATTAAAAAAAAAAAATAAAAGTATGGCTTTTCCTGAAAAAAAATATTATGATTGTGAATTAATCATTTAAAACATTTTTGGCAGGTCCAAAATTCATGTTTTGTTTATCAGGAAGATGGAAGATATCTGACATTTGGTTCCCACCTCTAACAAGGCCAATAGTATAACAAAGTTGGTATCACGTGGTATCTCTGGGTCGTCAGTTAGTGTGGAAAAAACGGATAAATGGCTGAGATTGACGGTAAGTGCCTGGCAACAACTTGTTGTGAAGTGAATGCAATGGGATAATGGGACATCTAGTGACTGAATGTTATCAATAGTACCTTTAAGTACAGGGGATGGACAAAATATGATTTAAAAGGTGTCAAATATATCTCTCTGTTGGCAAGAACTTACCACGGAAAGCTTTTAATTTGTATTGAGACTGTGTTAGAGGAGTGTTACTCTATGGTAATTTTATAGGCCACTGTTTGTGGTTTGGTTATTGCATTATATTCTAAGCTATTCACTTCCTACCTTCCTGTGTGCTTATAATATTTCATAGAGCTGCACCAACACCTGATTTGAACACTCACAACTTCACAAAGGTAGTGTGTTTTTGCAGTGGATCGCATTAGCTGTGTAATTGCGTCCACCTCTTGTTCCCCCATTAGCACTAAATGGATATTTTGCCATTAAAAACATCGAGGCCTCTTTATCAGTGACAACCAGTTCATGTTAATGATGTTTATGGGCAACATTATGTTATTCAAATTGGTAACACGCTGCTTTCTTTTCCTCGTGAAATCACCGGCCACAAAAACAAAGGATTTGTCGACTGTTTACTCGCCAGCATTGTATGCTAAGCAGCCTGTTATACTCCCAACAGAGAGCCTATTAGTATTCACACGCAGGCCTCTGTCTGCAGTGATCAACACATGTTCATGCATACAGGAGAGAGAGGACTCATATTCTGTATTCACAAGACTTATCAGTAGTCTGCTCACTGTGCTTTACTGTAAAGGCTCTTCTTTCCCTAACGTGTCTGTCTCACCACCTATTCTGCACACACCCACGCATATGCAAATGCACACACGCTCTCACGTACACATCATCCACAGTGTTTTCAAGGTGCGAAGGGATTGATAGCAGATACGTTTGTCTTTGTTCCTGCAGAAAAGGGCTGACCTGTGTCTCATCAGACGGGTGATGCTGAGCCACAGTTCAGAGCTCACACACTACTAGCAGCCTCATCGATGAACTGCATAGAAACTGAACTGCAGAGCCTGTATCAAATGATTGTTACAGTATACAGTGTATACACACAATGTCTGAAGGAGGTCTGGTCAGATGATGAAGAGTCAGATAGTGCTGAGCTCTATTCCTGGCAGCACAATCAATAGTGTACAAACACACACACACTTGTATTTGGACCCATCAAAATGGAATAACGAGAGAAAATCACATTATAAGCCACGTCCAGATACTCATAAGCCCGTCATCTAGCATAACACGATTCAATAAATAAACACACACACAGAGAGCAGAACTCTAGTTAGTCATCCCTGGTTCATATTTTGCTGCAGTATTGTCCAAACAGCCGTTCTTTCTTCTGGGTGTGGCTCAGTCGTCTAGCAGCAGTGCAGCCATGCATGTTAACATTAAAACCATAACTCTGTCTGCTCACACACAGCCAGAGTTCATGTGAAGGAGTAAGATGTTTTGCAGCATTGTGCAAGAATGTTGAAGACAGTTTTGAAATCAGTCCAGGTTTGTGCCAGAGAGGGGTGGAGATGATCGTTAATGTGAGCTCATTTAGACAAACACTTTTTTTTAAAGACTATTTTTGAGGCAGACTGGGAACGGGGGGAGAGAGAGAGGGTTGTGTCTTGATGGTAAACTCCAAGTTGCTAAAAATCTCGCAAGACTCGCAGCCCAATGACCTATCCTAACCATTCAAGGTCAATGCCTAACCTTAAAGCTGCAGTGCGTAGAATTTGAGCAAATATGATTAAAAAATATATTTTTATAAAACGGTCACTATATCCTGACAGTAGTGTACGAGACAGTTTAATCTGAAAAAAATCATGTGACTCTGTGTCCTCCGGTGCTTCTAATGGCATCTGCAAGATTTCACAGACCGGAGGAAAACAACCAATCAAAGCCTTGCCGTCTCTGAGCAGCTGTCAATCACTCGCAAACTCCGATCAAACGGTCAAACTAGGCAGCGCTGATCAAATATGAATCAATATTCTGTTACTGTAATGCCTATTTCTCATACAAAATGTTTTCAGAAACATCTTGTAGTGTACTGTTTAGCTGTAAAATGAGAAAGTTTGTGACCCGGCAGCCATGTTGAGATAAGTTTAGGAAATACCAAGCACCGCCCACCAGCCAGAGCAAACTTTCTCATTTTACAGCTGAACAGTACACTACAAGATGTTTCTGAAACATTTGAGGAGAGAAATAGGCATTACAGTAACAGAATATTGATTCATATTTGATCAACGCTCCCTAGTTTGACCGTTTGATCGGAGTTCGCAAGTGATTGACAGCTGCCTCCGTTGAATGAACAACCAATAGGAACGCTCTCTCTGAAGTTTCTTGTCACGGGCTAGATTTTTTAAAAGCCTGAAAACAGAGCCATGAGGAGGTGCAGAAGTCTAGTTTTCTCCAAGAACACTCTACTGCAGGTTTAACCATCTCGGGAGAGTTTTGCAACTTGGGAGTTCTAGACACAACCGAGAGAGAGGGGTATGGCATGCAAAATGTCCCAATGGCCAGAACATGCACTTTAAGCATTAGGCACTCTGTCCCCACTGAATGGCTCTGAGTGGATTTAACACTTAGATTGTGTTTAATGAATGCCCCCGGGTCTGGGCCAAATCAGCTCTGAGAGAACAAACATCCCCAGTCGACACTTTTCACCTCTAAATAACTGTCAGTAAAAAAATCAATGTTAGTCAACACTGGAAAATATTCTGTGAGTCACCAAACAGCCTATTTAATCCTCAGATTGAACAGGGATATACTGTAGCAACGGCTGGACTGAGCTCAGACGGCCAGTTGGCCAGCGTCTGTTGAAGTATAAATAAAAAGAGATGAAAGTCAAAGGAGAGAAAACAACAGAGACTGTGGCGCGGAGATAAAAGTGCACAAATTGCTGCGTTTGAACAGGCACATCTGAATTTGTCTGGATTGCCATGGCAATAATTGGACAGCAGGTAACTCTCCCAATCATGGTAGTTGTCACAGCTGGAGAGTTATTGTGACGTGTTAGCACGGTGGACAACAAGACACATCAAAAGAGAGAAAGCAACTTGTTTATGGAGAGTCAATTTACAAGAAGAGAGGAAAGACTTTTCATCGGATTATGACCACAGCTTGAAAGAGAAGCTGCTTTTTGCTTTAGAAACGTACAAATCCACATTCGATGCTACTAAGGCATCCTGAATAGGAGAATGAATGAGAGACTTTTAGAGCGGAGGGAGTGTTAATTCATTATTAATCTGCTTAAATTGACAATAGAGGTCAATGTGAGTGTATGTTCCTCCTCTGATTCCTCCCTCCTCCTCCTCCATCTTCTGTCCTCATTTGTGTAGATTCATATTTGAGTATTGGTTTACTGTGCATCAGCAAAATTTGTTCCCTAAGACTTTGAGTATTCAGAGAAAGTGTGTTGTGTGCTTCGGATAATCACTGCTGATCTCTTTAAAAGCTGCTGTGGTCAGTGCTTGAGATCCCTGGTTTCTCCTTGCTCTCTCTCTCTCTCTCTCTCGATATCAATCAAACTTATGGGCATGGTTCCACCTCAGTTAACATCACATTCGACTGGTTTGACAGTCTCATTAAACAATGAAAAGAAACAAACAAAAAGATGTTCTTCTCCGTGTCTTTGTGCAGAAACTGGACACATAGACCCAGTCCTCATCGAGCGCTACAACACCCCAGGCTTCGTCGGGTGTCTCTCGCGGGTGCAGTTCAACGGCGTCGCCCCCCTCAAGTACGCACTGAGAACCGTCCCACAGGCCCAGGCCACACCGACAGCCGCTCAGCCAGACAGACCGTCTGCAGCCGCCTCGCCGGTGTCTTACCAGGGGAAACTGGTGGAGTCTAACTGTGGGTCGTCGCCTCTCACCATCCCGCCAATGTCTGCCGCGACAGATCCCTGGCATCTGGACAACACAGGTGAGGATTACAGGAAAATGTATCTGTACTCTTAACTCTACACACAGACATCAGCACTCCTGTGTCTGAGGTTTCCTCCCACGCCAGCGTTTAGTATTTCAGAGTGGCATTATTCTGGATGCAGCCGTGTTCTTCAGGCCCGGTGCCAACTGTGCCTTTGGGAGCGTTGAGCTATCTGACATCGATCCGGTCCACATTGATCTGGACTCCGGGTCCAAACTCACAGTCAGCTCTCCACCATCCTTCCACAGAAAGGATTTATTTTGCTTTATATTTTCTATAGATAGTTCTAATCTATATTTCAACCAGCCCTCCCTCAATCTGCCATGATCATTGTCTGTCTTTTCATTGATTTTTTATTTTTTTTTCATATCCTATCATCCTAACTTCCTGTTTTTCCATTTTAAGTTTTTACTTTATTGGTCTCCAGTCCGCTCTGCCCTTATCTCTCATCCTTTCATTGAGTTCTTGACATTGTATCCGAACACATCCAACCAGCTGACAGACTATAATGAGTCTGATTGCTCTCCTCCTCTCTGTTGCTTCCCGTTTTCACCTCTTTTTCCCCACCTCATCATCCTCTTCTCCGTCTTACTCATGCTCTTTACCTCCTTGGAGAACTGTGCAGTCAGCAGCAGAAATAGCTGACAGCTCATTGCAGGGCGAAGCAGTTTGTGAGTGTGCGTTTATATGCAACAAGGCTTGATTATACATGTCTGCAGCTCTAGCCATGCTTTTACATGCGTGTTTGTGCGTGTTCCTAAATAGCAATTACAGACAAAAATGGACAAATTGGCCAACAATATTTCTTCTTTTAACACCCACCATTTCCTCCGCATCACAACCTCTCATCTCTCCCTCCGCTGCTTCGCCCTGCACTTCTGTCCATTCAGGGAGAATCACAGTAGTTAGATAATTGTTGCAGTGGACAGGCCGAGGCAGCAGCTGTTATTAACCTCTTAACCTGCCATGGATCTTTAATGAAATGCATGAAACAACGATACAATAAATAATGTGCACTAGTCATCCCCTAAGGATGCTTAGCACTGTATCCATCTAGTTGTCTGATGTATGTATGCAGTGAAGCTAGAGCCAATATAGAAGAAACTGAGCTTCAGTAGTAGTTAGAATTCAGCACAAGTTATGCATGAAATTAGTCCATGTGACTTTTTACTGCTGAAAAAAAGACATCTATTTTTGTGTTGCTGCAAGCAGGACTGGGACATGTTGGCATTTGCCTGACCTTCAGATGCACTTTCACCGTCTGTTTGGTATTTTCATGCGCACAAATTGGTCCAGTGAAGCTATTAAAGTTGGTTACATTACTAGAATGAATATAAAACGTCTTAGATATTCTTTTAGTCTCTTTACGTGTGAGTGCACGGTCTGATTTCTTCTTGCTTTACTCAGATGCAGAGTTCCCCTTCAATGAGGAGAGAGTGATTCCTGATGGAGTCAACAGAGACTCTGCCATCATCGGAGGTAAAGAATGACATTTGTGAAAGCAGTCTTTCATTTGTATTTACTATATAACAAAGAAAAGCAACAGATACTGACATTTGAGAAGCTGAAACCAGGGGATGTTTGTCATTTTTGGTTAAAAAATGACTCAAATGATTAATGAGATGTATTTTCTGTAGGGCTGTCAAAGTAATTATGATAATCACATTCAGTTTTGGGAAAGTCATAGTCAAGTCAGCACACTGACACACTGACAGCTGTTGTTGCCTGTTGGGCTTGAGTTTGCCATGTTATGATTTAAGCATATTTTTTATGCTAAATGCAGTACTTGTGAGGGTTTCTGGACAATATTTGTCATTGTTTTGTGTTGTTAATTGATTTCCAATAATAAATATATACATACATTTGCATAAAGCAAGCATATTTGTCCACTCTCATGTTGATAAAAGTATTAAATACTTGACAAATCTCCCTTTAAGGTACATTTTGAACAGAAAAAAAATTAACTATGGACAATCGTGCGATTAATCGCGATTAAATATTTTAATCGATTGACAGCCCTGATATTCCGTCAATCGACTAATCAGTTAATCAACTAATTGTTTCAGCTTTGCTCCAAACTTGGTCAGATGGTTGGTGGAATACACAATAACGCTTGTTTTTGTGCCCATGCCGTCCTCTGCAGGTATCATTGCGGTGGTGATCTTCACCATCTTATGCACTCTGGTGTTCCTGATCCGCTACATGTTCCGTCACAAAGGCACCTACCACACCAACGAGGCCAAGGGCAGCGGGGAGTCCGCCGGCGGAGAATCGGCGGACACGGCCATCATCGGCACCGACAACCCAGAAACCATCGACGAATCAAAGAAGGAGTGGTTCATCTAACGGCCCGTGGCGTTTGACTTTGAGAGAGAGGAAGTGATTCGTCAGACCGCCAGGTGCCACAGAGATGGAGGAGGTTGAATTCAATGACCAATCACGGGGAGAGACGGAGAAGAGGCCATTCAATAGGACAATAATCTCCCAGAGTGGGCGGGGATGTGGGAAAGACGTGTACAGAAATATTTTGTTTGTTTTGTTTTTTTATATATCCAGAGTATTAGAGAGAGAAGAGGGACAGTTACGCAGCGGAGCACGGCTGTAAAAGACTGTACATGTATATACTAACCGGCTTGTCCTTCTTTGTATCGTGCTTGGGAGTTTTCAGGAGTCCTTTGAATACTGTATATGACAAATAATTATACTTACTGGGTCGTGTGATAGCACAGATTTATCGCCAGTCTCTGTTGCAATTTTATTTTATTTTTTAACAAAAATCTTATATCAAAAATGATCAAATCAACATGCCAAACCCTTTTTCTTTCTTTATCTATCAGGCTGTGGTTGCACCAGTCTGTCAACACTCATAACCGTCGAATGACCTGCCACTTATAGTATGGTAATATAGAGTTGAATATGGATGCCAAAACTCACTTTGTAAATACAATATTTTGTGTTATTTGTTTTCTTTTTCTCAAAAGATTTATTCAGAGTCCAGTACATAAAACATTAACGAGAAATGTCAGATCTATATTACAATAATATCATATGTCTGTCCATTACATTATATGTGTATTAAATATAGAGTTTTATGTTTATGACATTCGATTGTATGGGACATTCCTCTCTGAGGAAGAGCAGAGAGGTTTTTTTTTCTCAGAGCATGATTGGAGATCATGACACTCCGTTGGTTGGTTCAAGCTCAGCACGGCAGCTTTCTTTTCATTTGGAAATGGGTCAAACCGTGAGCCTTTACTCATTCACACTTGATCAATCCGTTTGTTTCTTTGCCAAACACTTGAGTCTTACATCATTTACAGATCGGCTTGGCTTTTTTTGCGTTAAATGTTTTAATTTTTACATCTTAGATTGATTCGTTGGACTGTAGGTTTGCAGTGCGTGCATGCATCTGTGCGTATATGTGTAGGTCAGATGAATAGTACTTGTTATAGCAGGACAAAAAGATGATATAGATCAACTTGCCTGACACTTAGTGAGTTCTATTGATGCGCTAAACTCCATGCATTAAGTGGTCGAAGCAGCATAAAGCACAACACTTAATATCTGGTCAAGATCTGGGAAAGGTTCAAATGACAATTGGCTTTTTAATCCGTTGTGCCTTCAAGGTGTTGAGCCTTTGCGCCTTGAACCAGACCACTTAACACAAACTTATAACAATAACTCGCTGCTCTTTAACGAATAATGTCATTTATCAGAGGTGTCTTTACGTTTTCCTGATCTGAGTGGTGCTTGATTTTGAATTCAGAATGCAAATTTTCTCTCAAATCCTAAACAAGTCTGACTTTCCAAGCATATAGCTGTGTGGGTTCTTATGCAGCAGGAGACATACAGGAGAGCTGCACGCTATACAACACACAGGAAGTTTATACCTATACCCTCTGTGACGCACATACAAACATGCATGTTTGATAGAGCATGAGTCAAGGTTGTCCAGAATGAGGAGGCTGCTGCTTTGTCAACAATGAATTGAGCTTCACTCTAACAATGCCACTGTTGTCCAACATACAAGATGTATATTTTCGAGCCATGTTTTTTTTCCTGTCAGCGTTCTTTACCTTACCGTAGCATTTACTCAACAGTGTGTTAAGAGTTGAAAACCAGCCGCCAAATTTATTATTTTGTTGTGAATTTGCTTTCTGTGTGTCTGTTTGGTCAAATTGCCGCCATGGCGCCCTCTTACATGAATGGTTTTGTACATCGTCGTCGCCTCATGGTTGAGCGCTAACTGTAGATCACTTTATCAGAGACATTATTAGAACAACTGGCGAACTCAGCCTGCCTTCTACCGCGGCCTCAAAGACTTTCTCCGTCCACGCATCACACCCATGAAGGCAAATCAGTGACTTTCCTTTTTCTTTTTAAATAATTATATTACTCAGACTATACATAAACATGCACACATGCCCTTGATATGTGGTTTGAACATGACGATGATAATGGATTATCAGCTCCAACAGACATAACCCAAATGTTTTGCTTTTCAGTTCTATTGAGTTCAATAAAGAGTGTTTGATCTTTAATATTGATCTTTTTCTATGCATCACTTTCATGTTGACATAAAGATGTCTTCGGACCGCATTATGAAGCACGTGTTACACAAGATATTCATGGAACAACTTGTACCTTATACCATGTAATAACCATGACATCAGGCCTTTAAATCTGACTCGTGACCTATTAATACATGTCACCACTCCTCTTTTCTACATTGCTCCATTTCACCGTAACAGTATACTCCGTCAGCAGTTCTAACAGAGTATACTGGCCCCTTGAGATGCAGTAAATAATTTATTTTGAAGGATACGTCTAAGATAAATCTCATAGCTGCAAACCACTCACTTTTTGTCATTTTGAATGAAAAATATGGCATCCCTCTGGTTTCGCATAGATCCAAAGTTCTGCACTCTGCCTGGACAGACAGATTGCACCTAAGGCAGGACCATACAGTCTATGGGCAGGACACTGCTTGACCTCATGCATGCATGTACTGTAATGTAATTGTAATTAAGCTGTTTCCAGTTGCTGTAACCTGAAATTAGTTAAAAGGGGTGAAGTGAGAGAAAGAAGGATACTGGATCAGAGGATGAATGAATCACAACTACACATAATCTCTAATGGGTCACTTTATAAAGCAATTTTAGTTCAACTGACTTAATTTAATAGCCTCTATCTGGTCTGTCTGAGAAAGGTCATAGGCTGCCCCCTTGTGGTCAGATGGTGCAGCTTCTTTCAGTCATAGGTTTAAGAAACACAGCATTCAGTGCAATTTAATACAACTTAATTTATCCCTGTAAGAGTAATTGTATGCAGCAGATCACCAGCAGATCAACAGCTCCCACTATAGAAAAGAGAAGAATGAAAAACACTGTTAATCACAAAACCAAGAACAATCAAAGGTTAGGCTATTCGTTTTAAGACTATATGGAATTTGTAAATAAATATAAATATCTAAAAAGACACAAAGCAATGAGGCTGTACTAAAGCATGAAAAAATCATCTTCCGTCATTGTGTTACTAATGGATGGAATTATAGTGAAAATAGATGAATCCCCTTTTTAATGGGGAAGTAGATTATTATTATACTAGAGCAGGGGTCAGTAACCTTTACTATCAAAAGAGCTATTTTAGGCAAACATTTTTTTTTTAAAATCTGTCTGGAGCCGCAAAACATTTGATCATTGTGTTGAAGGTAACACAGTTTATAGTCTAAGTATATAGTATATAAGTCTAATGCAGTGAGGGCCAAAGAGCAAATGTACTATGGAATATTAGGGACACATTGAGAGAAAAATAATCTGAGATTTACAGAATAAAGTCATAATATTACGAGATAAAAGTTGTAACATTACGAGTATAAAGTCATTACTTAACAAGAAAAAAAGTTGTAATATTACGAGAATAAAGTCATAACTTTACGAGAATAAAGTCGTAATTTAACAAGAAAAAAAGTCGTAATATTACGAGAATATAGTCAGAACTTTAGGAGAAAAAAAGGAAATAACACGTAAAATTACTACTTTATAATATTATGACTTTATTCTCAGAATATTGCAACTTTAATCTCGAAATCTCAGATTTATTTATTTTTTCCTCAACGTGGCCCTAATGCTCCATCGTACCGTTTTACCATAGACCTACAACAATGATAAATAAAAATGAAAATGTAAACAAAAAAACAGTTATTCATTTCCATGTTTATAAATCCACAGGGAGCCACTGGAGAGGAGCTAAAGAGCCACATGTGGCTGAAGAGCCTCAGGTTGCAGACCCCTGTAGGCTATAGAGCATAAAAAGAGTTAACGACGTCCTGAAGGCAACAAAGAGAGTGAGGATGTGCTCTGGTTCAGTCACACAAATTAGACCCCAATAATGTTTGAACAGAGCGTGAAGCACAGTCCAAACCTGGTGCCTACATTACCCACAATGCAACTCGACCACCGATTGTGTGGTCGGAGATTCCAAGTGATGATTCGATTCAGGTGTGTTATTGCTAGTAGAAATAAGGACTCCAGAGGTCTGGTAAACTCACTTTTTTAACTCCACACGGCACACACATTGACATTTTATGTTACTTTATACTTTTACTCTACTCCATATTAAAAGCAAATATTGTTTCTTTTACTCCACTACCTTTATTTGACAACTTTAGTTACTTGTTAAATTGCATAATCCGATTATTAATAGAAAATCTAAAATTCTAAAAAAATCTACTAATACATTATAATGTATTAGCAGTATGTAAAGTACTTAAAATTAGTTTCACTTTTACCATCCAAAACATTAAAGATGTATACATGCTAATTATAATTAAATTATATAATATATATTATTCTGAAATGGGCCATTCTGCTTAAAAGAGTACTTTTACTTTTGGTACATATTTTGATGTTAATACTTTAGTACTTTTACTAAATAAGACTTTGAAAGCAGGACTTGTAAAAAAGTATTTTTACACTGTAGTTTTGCTACTTTTACTTAAGCAAAAAGTCTTAATACTTCTTCCACCACTGAGCTAAAGCAACCCTATAATCAGTTTGTAACATTATGTCTAAAAACTTTATGTTTACCCATCAAATCCTCATCTGAACCACAGTGTTTTGCAACCCCCATATGTGCATAATTGCCACCATAATGTGTATTATTTCTGGGCATGTAGTTGTATGCCTGTTAATCAGCCCACAGGGGGGCAGTATGTGACATTCATTCATTGATCTGACTTTAGTTCAGTTCACACACTTTGAATTTCTGATGCTGTTTTTCAAAAACCAACAAGGAATCATTCTGAACACTGAAACATTCATGTATTGTCTTTACTGGCTTTTATTTTATTGCAACAAAAGATAAAACCCTACAAAAGAAATTCAGCAGTTACAAAAAACACACAGTAAACTAACAGCTTTCACAGTCTCATTCCTTCCCTTTTGTTTCACCATCATCAGCCCTTTGTTCGTTCCACTCTGATGCCACAGTTAGTGTGTGAGTTGGAGGGAATTGTTCTTTGGTACACGCAGCAGGCATTGGAGTAAAATGCTTAAGTTTCATTGTCTCAGGTGGAGCTTTCATTGGGATGATGCAGACATTACAGCGAGGGGGTACAAAATAAGAGTCTTCTGAGATGAAAGCCTGGGACTTCAGAGAGCGAGAGATGTTAGGACGGAAGATAGCAGGGGGACTCTTCAGACCTCGGGACACTCAGCTGTAACAACACACATGAGGAGGCCAGTGAGCATTAATATTGCATTTATATTTAAGTGCAGTTGTATGTGTTAATTTGATTATATACCATTCTTAGGCAAGATAGCGATATTGTCCGCGAGGATGCCACTGTTCAGGGAGAACTGTGTGAACTTCTGCTGCAGGACGTCACTGGACACAGGAGCACGACCTGCAAACCACAGAATGTTTTAACCTTCACCAAATCCTGAATCAACATACATGTTTTAACCTCCACCAAATCCTGAATCAACATACAATGCATTCCCCTTTAGGGACAATGCTGTGTGGTGTGACGGATCCAGACTTACTGTAAAGCTTGGTGAGGGCCTCAGACACTCCGTCCTTTGTCTTGACAGTGTGGACCAGAGCGTAGTCGTCGTACAGAACGTCAACAATGCGCATGTCGTTGTCGTTGTTCCAAACTGATGAAAGCAGAAATAGACAGGTTAAAGGCTGTTGAATCTTTGTCTCTCTTTGTGTGTGTGTGTTTAGTGTTTTTGCTCCACTCACCCTGGCTGCGGAAGGTGAAGCGTCCAGGAGTGTCGGTTTTATGAGCTAGGTGAGTCATTCTCCAGCAGGTACCATCTTCACTAAAAGACAGAAAAAGAGGGTCAGTTTATTTATAATATTTTTCCACAGGAGAATCATCAGGATGTTTTTGATTTAAAGGTATAATTACATAGCAAATACTCACTTCAGGTTGGCATAAGAGAGGTCCAGGTCTCCTCCATCAGTTGGCACTAATGTGGCAGTGCCCATCTTCATCCCTGCTTTGTTGTTAGCAAACCACTGGGCATTAGTGGCAAAGCCAACCATGTACCACTTGCCTGCCATCTAAAAGAAAGACAGAAGGGGGGTGAATAAAGGGTTGTGCAATCAAAGCATAATACTTGAGGTTATCTATACTGCAGCACATGTATCACATAACTGTATTACATCTTCCATATTCTTAAAAGTAAGGTTTGCTCCATTAAACATGTCAACCAACTAAAGATACTAATAACTCTTCCATACGTCTTTCCCTTTTGTAATATCAGCTATCTTACCTTCTGCAGGTCGAAGTCTTGTACCGGCGTGACATCGGTGCAGGTGGCCAGCGCACACATCAGGGCGGCCAGCATCCTCAGCAGTGTGTTCCTCATGGCTTCTCCTTTGTGTCCTTGGCTCTTCCAGCAGAGAGTGAAGTATCAGGAAAGAGGTGAGAATGAAAAAGGCCAGTAGAGGCTCTTTATATCCTGCAGAGTCCAGCTCCCCCCATCTCCTCCTCCTCCTTCTGTCTCCTCCCTCCCTTTTGCATTACAAAAACACTTTGGCCCTCACTCACTGGCATGCAGATCCCTGCCGTTACACAACTGGCACGTGTGGATGGAAGAGGGGGAGGTGAAGAGGGAAGGGAGAAAAGGAAAAGGGATAGTGGATACATAATGGGGTTCTTTTAACACTCCCTCCCCCTCTCCCTCCTCCATCCATCACAAATGCTCAGGCATGCCTGGACTATCAAAACAGCTTGTTTGGTAACAGTGCAAATGTCTTCCCCATATGGTGCGTGAAAGCTCCCAAAAAACACCACATGCACAATAAGAAGTTAGAGACCAGAGGCACTTTTCCTACGCATCCTTGAAAGGGGGCTCAAATCTCTATGAGCCAATAAACTCCACTTGAAGTAAGATAGAAAATGAGAACTTTCTTGATATAATAAAGCAATTGTAAATATGCATTCTCTTGCAGCAAACTGCATTGCCAGCTGCAGTGGCAGTGATTTTTAAGAAGTTCTCAGTGAAAACATGTTTACTATTTCTCATAAAAAAGCTCCGCCAGTGTTGCTCATTTTGAGTGTTAATAGTTGCATAAAAGCTTTGGAACATGAGTAATTTAAGGGAGATGCTTTTTCGGTTTTATATCAAAGATAGTGAGAAGAAGAGTTGACTTTTTTGACATTAAATGTTGCATAAATCTCTGCTTTATTTGGTCAATAATACCCCTTAAATCTATCACTGTTTATATAAGAATTTGTGTAATCTACATTGTGTAATGTGCTGATTGGCTGCAGATTCTTCATTTGCAAAAAATGTATTGATGGACTCATCGGAGCTCCATTTGCTCAGAGACGAGACAGGCACCGACTTGCGATCAGATGGTTATGTAACTTTCAGAGACACAGAGGTGCTGGGTGGAGCTAGGGGCAGCATTAAGAAGCACATTTTGTAATCTAGTTTTGTAACCAAACTCTCTCAACCCCATTTGGGCTCCACATCTGGGCTACATTAACAGCCACCCCCAACCCCCGATCTTTTGTGTCCTCACACCAACCCCCAAAAGCCAAATGCTTACAGACACTCACTGAAAGTTAAATCTCAGAATAAAAAGATAGGAGGTAGTTAACATGATAATAGGTCATGCATGAGAATAGCATCTCACCACAGAATCAGCTGGTGGCAGTAAAGGCCGATTGTGGATTTTTTTTTAAACTGAAAACATTGGACAAAACATGATTTTGCTCCATTTTGCTTTATTTATCTGTAACTGGTAACATTTAAAGTTTTACTGTTTTTAAACCATGGTGCGAAACAACTTTCTCACTGCACATTTGTAAATGATACAATATTCAGATATTCGCTTGAGAACCGTCGAACACTGCAAGGTTGGATCTGTCTGCCTCCTCAGCATGTGGGGACACAGTCTGTATAACAAAGAGTGACAGGTTAGATTACATAGAAGCTGTGCAGCTATTTTAATCAGAGAGTGGAGATTGAAAAACATGTTGACAAAGTTTGAAAAACTGAACCGAACACATGCAGGAGCAAACGTGAAAAGTGTTTGGGAAGGTTACGGCAGCAGGTCATTGGTTTCCTTAAACCTGCTCTCAACCAAACTCTATTTCTCCCTCTCTCTCTTTTCTCTCTTGTGATATAACAGCCTTTTGAATTTTATTTTGTCACACCTGCAACATTTTGACATTTCGTTGAATGGGAGAAATATCCACCACTAAATCCATATTATATATATTTTCATGTATTATTCCCCCCAAATCACACTCCTATAAACTGGCATTAAATACACTATACATTTGAATGAGGCATGTTTGGTAGGGCTGTCAATCTGTCAAAAATATTTAATCGCGATTAATTGCAATGTGGTCCATAGTTAACTGTGATTAATCGCAAATTAATCGCATGTTTTTTTATCTGTTCAAAATACACCTTAAAGGGAGATTTGTCAAGTATTTAATGCTCTTATCAACATGGGAGTGGGCAAATATGCTTGCTTTATGCAAACGTATATGTATATATATATATATATATTTATTATTGGAAGCAATTAACAACACAAAATAATGACAAATCTTGTCCAGAAACCCTCACAGGTACTTCATTTAGCATACAACAATATGCTCAAATCATAACATTGCAAACTCAAACCCAACAGGCAACAACAGCTGTCAGTGTGTCAGTGTGCTGACTTGACTATGACTTGCCCAAAACTGCATGTGATTATCATACAGTGGGCATGTCTGTAAAGGGGAGACTCGTGGGTACCCATAGAACCCATTTTCATTCACATATCTTGAGGTCAGAGGTCAAGGTACCCCTTTGAAAATAACCAAATATAGCGTAAGTTAGCGTAACCAATAGTACCAATGGATTCCTTAGGTTCTCTAGTTTCATTTGATACCAGTATCTTCACGCTTAAAACTGAGCCCGCTACAACTAAAAATAGCAAGTTGCATTAAGATGTTAAAGAAATTAGTGGCGTTAAAACAAATTTGCGTTTACGCATTATCGTGTTAACTTTGACAGCCCTAATGTTTAGATGTTAAAATTGTAAGATATTGTCTACCTCCAAATAGCTTTTACAACATCAATAATAAAGCCATACAATTTTACAATCCAATAGCTTATCCATTCACAATATATCTTATCAACAGCAGCACAATATAACTTATCGAAAACACTTAATTCAGTTACTGTACTGTAATCTCTCTCATTGACATTGCTGCAGGCACATATCTACAGATTAGACACATAATAATTACAGACATAATAAAAAGGGTCAGAGCAGGATAATACATTTTTCATCATTCAGCACCAGCACATGGCATAAGTGCAGCTGTGAAGGTGAAATGATGATCGACATGTAATGCACCGAACCAGTGAACCATCGGTTACACTGAATAGGATCAAATGCATGAAATAAGTCTGGAGCCCTGCAGAGCATAGGCACGATTCTTAATGTACTGCAGTGTGCAGTGACCTGTGAAAGTACTCCATGTACTATACATTAAGCCTGCCAGCTACATTGACCACTATTGAACTGAAAATCATTTGCGGTTTCCAAAAAAACGTTTTTGTTTGAAAGTGGCATTTTACATGTTTCAGCACGTCATGGTGATTAAATAAAAAGCTGTATTTGCAAAATTTGTCTGCTACTCCATTCACATCCGCCCCTTTTTATGTTAGTCTTATAATTATCACACCTTTTCATTCTATTAAAGAATAAAGGCTTTATCTTATTTTTTACACATTTAACTTACTGATGACATGGTCCTGGTCCACAGCACCACAGTGACCTAGAAATTTTAAAAAAAGTACACAGAGAGAGTTATTTAAAAGCAGTGGAGGAGGTAGACAGGTGTATGACTACATTTTAATCCTTTATATTAGTCATTAATGCGATATGTTTTCTTATTTTATTTTGAAAAGTAGCACAATATATTACAAACTACTTTTAAAAATATGCTGAATACTGGAGATCTCTTCCAGCTAGATTCTGACCTCTTGTGGTTTATCATCTTACATTTAGTATTGCAGTTGCAAACATAGTTTATTTAATTTAATTCCAGGTAGACATGGACGTACTGTAGGTGGGGAAGGGGAAGAGGTATGCCAGTCCCAAGCCCTGTGTTTCAGCAAGCTGCTCAAACTTGGTCAACATAGGCTCGGGCAGATCGTCTACAGACCTTCCTGCATACAGAACACAAAAACAAACATCATGACATTACAAAAGCATTTTTTAAACATACAGTGTAATCTCAATTTACCAGAGTAAAATAAGATCAGACCTACCACCTGGCTTTTAGATGTGAAACAGTGGGCAACTCCGAGGGTCTGAAAAATGTAGCCAAACCTGCATTCCTTCTAATAGCAAGCAGGGGGCGACTCCTCTGGTTGCAAAAATAAGTCTGATTGTATAGAAGTCCATGAGAAAATGACCCTACTTCTCACTTGATTTATTACCTCAGTAAACATTGTAAACTAGAGTTCATGGTCTCAATCGCTGGTTTCAAGTCTTCTTCAATACAGCATGATGTTCATTTAGTAAATTATGGTCCCATTTAAAGGCAAATAGATGAAAAAGCAGGGTAGGCTTTGGGGCGTGGCTGCCGTGTAATTGACAGCTCGCTACCACGGCGTTGTCCAGACTGGGAGTTGTCCGTCTTTTCATCTTACAACTTTAACCCTTTCAGTGTTTTCAGTTCATGAAAGTTAATTATAACCTTTTTGGTCGTCTGAAAATGTCTTCAGCTATGTCCACTTCTTATATACAGTCTATGTTTGGTAGGCCCTCCAAACACCCAACTGTATGTGCACAAGCACTGAAAAAGTGAGTTTCTCATGATATGTCCCCTTTTAAAAAGTGCCGGCTCAATTTATCAAAGTAAAATACGATCAGAACTACCACTTGGCCTTTAGATCTGAAATACCAAACAAAGGCCGCATGACTGAGGAACCCACCGTAGAGTTTCATGGTGATCTTGCCCCTTTTCTGGTAGTACATGATCGCATAGTTGTTGTCCATCTCCCCGATCGCTATCTCAGTGTTCAGCTCAGGATTAGCTCCTGGTGGAAACAACAGAGAGCACTAGACATTAGACAAAGGGATGCTGCATTGCGCTACACAGTATTTTATCAATCATGCTTCATAAAGGAGGCACTGACCTTTAAGTGTTAGTTTGCCTGGGGTTGGTGTCAGATGGTAGACCTGTAATATCTCCCAACACTGGTGATTACTGAGGAGAGAAGAGAGGAGTGAGACATTTGATGAAACATTCAGTAAAAACAAGCATTATGGTTAACAATCATTTCTTTAAAACCCTCATAGACTTTCATATCATATACATTTTACATGTATATATGCTGTTATGTAATCGAGCAACATATTTCATAATCTAAGCACATGTCTCAGCCTCAGGCCTCATATTGAACTAGCTTTCTGATGTTGACCGAGAAAAGGACCAAAAAAACAGTTTTCCTCTGCGTGGGCCAGAAGGGATTTATAAAGCTCAAATCACAACAAAGATATCACGCAATGTCCTACAAAAACAACCAGATTTCAACATTTCAATTGTGTATTGTACTCTCTGTCTTTCTGCAAACGTCATGTCAGGAAGACCTGAAAGTTTTTTAAATGATGAGGGAGAGCTGATGGATTTAACTGTGCTGCCTCCTTCCTGTTTTCGAGGATACGCAAATATAATCAAACACATGTGGTTGAGACATGAAGTGGAGAGATTTGTGGCTTATTTGCCCCCTCTGCCGATAAATCAAGGTACTGAAGAGTCACAGTGTGTAGATGGTGGTACTTACTGTCGTGTTTTTGTGCTTACAGACAGCGTTTGGTCAGAGGCGGTGGAACGCGTGAGGGTCATGACCGTGGGCTCCACCTTGGTTCCATGATTTATCAGGTAAGAGCATTTGGAGGCCGTGTTTAGCAGGTACCACGTTCCTGTCATCTGCGGCACGTACAAGCAGGATCAGGCAACAGAGACAGAGGAAAAATAAGCACAATTCTCACATCTTTCCTAACCCTAATGTTTGCAAATGACAAATTTCTTCTTCTTTACATGTCATGTTATCAAACGATCTGTAAAACCTTCCTACGTAGTATTCGCCCTATTTGACCAGGGTCAGATGAACTTAAATTGTATATTTAGGGTTGCATAAACTTTCTCTAGGGCTGTGTGAGAATCTGGCGATACAATACATATCATGATTAAGCGTCTTTGAGATCACTAAAAAGCGCTATATAAATCTAATATATTATTATTATTATTATTATGATACAGGGGTTATGGTTCAGTATATTTCAATATATTGCGATGACGTAAGCAAGGCAATATTGTGATTTTTAAAAAATCTAATTTTAGGAAAACTGTCATATTATAAAGAACACACCACCAATCTATTAATTCTAATTTATTTATTATTTATATTATTATTTATTTAATCCAATTTATGCAATCAGAACAGTGGGATCTGAATTTGCATTTATCATAGTCCCTGTAATATCCGACATCACAGCACTACTTTGAGAGGGCACATACACTGAGAGGGTGCATCTCTTTGCAAATGAAATAAAGTATTGACTGAGTTAATCTTTGCATGTAAACTATTAATTAAAAATAAATACAGTGTTTTTGAGAATCAATACAGTATCACAAAACATGATATTGCGATACTCTATGTTTACTTACACCCCTAACTTTCTCTACTAATGGAAAGGACAAATATGCTTCAAGTGTCCTGTTTTATTATCTTTTATGTTCAAATTCTATTTCACTGAAAATCCCCCTTATTGCCTAAAACACCATATTGACACAATTACACAAGCACGTCCACGTCACCATCCCCCACACTAATCCATAACCAGGCAGAGCTACAGTACATGCCTGTATGTTTGAGGCTCTGGAAAAAATATGGTAATTTCTCTTTTTAGCGTGGGTACTTGGATAGAAGTTTGCAAGTTGTCAACCTCCTGAAGTGGGCATTTAAATCTAATCTGTTTTAGTGTGCTTGTACATTTAACAATATAGAAGATTTGGACAAAAACCTGCTGCATTAGTCAAATGTATGGCAAATGTATGATCCTTGCATCACAAAGTTCACCTCCCCTATGTTCTCCTCAAAGCAATAATAGGTGTTTTTTTGGGCTATTCTGTTGAGGCAATTTGTCATGGTTTCCACTTAGTATTTTGCAATCCTCTTAATTTGTGTTATTGGGACATTGTGGTGAGAAACAGAATGACACTGTCAATGTGCAAAGGTCAGGTAACGGCACAATGAACTGTTTACTGTTTTGCTGTCAGGCTGCAGCTGCACTCCACACTGCCTGGAAACAATGAGACATTCTCTCTTTTCATTTCATGAATCTTTTTCCAGCCTTGTCACAATTAAACTTTGAATGGAAGTTAAAAATGGTCACTAGATACCAAACCATATGCAGTGTGGACTCTACCTATCTAGATCTATTATTTATTTAGAGGCGTTAATCACAAACAAGGAATGAAAAGATAACTTTAACTCTTGAAATAATTATTCAAAAAAGCACTTAAGGTGAGACACCCCAGGTGAATAGGGTAAAAAATTGTATCACCATGAATCTTCCCCAATTGATTTCTTACATTAAGACAATTATTTTTTGTATTACAAGTTTTCTGAAAATGTATGTTTAAATATGCAAATGAGGCATTATCTTATAAAAGTTGTGCTAATTTGCATACATTTCCAGAACAGAAATGTGAACATTGGATAAAGCTAGGGTCAAAATTATTGTTTCATTTTGTTGACATATTAGAGTCAACGGCTTTCACAGAGGGAATTTTTTGGTATCTCCTTTTATCGCTCCATAAATCCATGGATGTTGTCTTTCCACTAATCTGAAAGAAGACATATGAAAGTCAAATAGTCCGAAATCTCAAATTGACCAGTGCATGAAAAACAATGTTTTTGCTTTGGGTGTCTAGCCTTAATACACAAATGTGGAAATAATACACAAGTCAAAGACAAACACGGTACTCAACTCCTTCCTCCAGTTTTCTTACCTGTTGTATGTCTATGTTCTGTGCAGCTGGGGTCAAGTCGATAGGCTCGACCTTTGGCTTCTTGGGAGGTCGTCTTTGGGGTCGTGGTCGACTCCTAGCCCCCCCTGCGGCCTCAGTGGATCCCCACAGACACAAACACATCAACACCGCCACTGCCAACATGCACCGCCGTACTCCAGCCATCCTCGCACTCACAACAATACACACAAAGAAGAAGCAGTCCTCTTCTCTTATAGTATTGCTCAGGTTCCTGTGTTCTAACTTTTCTTTTTCTAAACTCTCTTCTTTTTATATTAGATTTTCTGTCCCCTCTGTCTCTGTCTGCAGTCTACTATTCCCAATCTGCTTTACTCAACCTCAAACACACAGATAAACAGACAGAGAGCAGGGGGCAAACAATGAGGATGGCCTATTTAGTTAAATATTAACTTGGTTAACTGACAGAGATGAGGCCATACTGCAGTGCTGCAATGTGTGCATCTGATAGGGGCAGCAATAAATTCTCATTAAATAATGACTATAAAATCTAAATAAACTCTACAGCATAACCATAGATTAAGAGAACAAACAAAATGTGCATTTATTAACAATATATCATTCAAGTTTGCATGATTCCTAACAAACAATTTGATCTGTAAATGTGGGCCCACACTGAAAAACACACAAAGCAGCAATGTCAGAACTTCCTGTGTTTTGCAATCTCTGCAAAAAAAAAAGAGGCACAGCGTATTTTGACATTTTTCAAACATTCATACATTCAGTTTGAAAACAAAATTACCAACACAACAAAAATTACTGAATAAAAACAGTTAACACGGTGACTTTTTTGGGAAGTATGCTTTTCATTGAAGGAGCTGCTGGTCTGCAGTTTTTAATTTGTCTGAATCCTGTACTGTATGTTCTGTACGTAGACTTCTCTCAGGTGGATATATGTTTCTTAACAAGAGACTGAGACTGACTTAATTCTTTTTCAATTTGATTAACACCAGAAGGTCTTCTTCCTTCGAAATTCAATTATTAAAAGGATAGTTTGAGTGTTTTGAAGTTGGGTTGTATGAGGTACTTATCCATGGTCAGTGTATTACCTACAGTAGATGGCGGTCGACACAACCCTAGTTTGGAGAAGCAGACAGGAGTTACCACATGGAACCAAAGCAATGTACTGCTGTGGACAGGGCCAGCAGCAAAACTTATTTTAGCCACCTACAAGAATCAATATCAGTTTAAGTGTACGCTATATTTAGAATATTTTTGCCAGTTTACCTTGGGAAACTGACGCTCTTATCTATGTCCTCACCAAAGCCACCAGACTCCATTGAAAAAACCTGGGATTTTGCCTCGCAGAACACAGGGCTTGCTGGTCTACCGTTGCCTCCATCTGTTAGTTTGTTGGTGCTATTGTATGACTTTGGTGAATCTGAACTAACCAAAGTCACACAATAACACAAACTAACCGATCGAGGCAACGGTAGACCAACAACTCCTGTGTCCTGCGAGGTAAAATAACTGTTTTTTTTCAATGGAGTCTGGTTGCTCTGGCAAGAGCATAGATAACAGCTTCAGTTCCCCGTCGGAAACATAGACTGAATAGCTGTCTCACAGCAAGGTAAACTTGCGAAAATATTCTAAATATAGCGTACACTTAAAGTGATATTGATTTTTTTTAGGTGAGCCTTTCTCTTAGGAGGCTAAAATATGTTTAGCTGCCGCCCCCGTCCACAGCTTTGCTTTGGTTCCCTGAGGTAACTCCTGTCTGCTTCTCCAAACTGGGGGCGTGCCGACCATCATCTACTGTCTCATCCACTGACTATGGATAAATACCTCATACAAACCCACCTCAAAACAGCTAAACTATCCCTTTAAGACACTTTGTGCCACACAAAGTGTCACACATTTTTAGATCAAAACCGTGGAATGAATGCTCTGACATTTAGGTGGTCCTTCAATTTGCCTCCTAAATGGACTGATGTGAAATGAAACATAATTGCGTTTTCAAGTCCAGATATTAATCCTTCTCATCCTTGTCAGGTTTGCCGTTTCCTCTGGGTTCAAACGTGAGGGCCACGCTGTTGATACAGAACCGCTGACCTGTCGGGTCCGGTCCATCCTCAAACACATGACCCAGGTGGGAATCACACTGCATCAAACACAAACATATAAGTCATAAACCAACCAAAAATAACGCTTGTATATGAAGAAAATGATGCATGAAATTCTCAATGTAAATATTAAACAATTTGCTTTATTAAAAAAAACACACACAAAGCTACATTAAGTAGAGCAACTAAAGCAAAGTGAACTTTGGCTTCATAGCGCAGAGAACAACTCACATTTTTACAAAGGACCTCTGTCCCAGCACTACCCAGGCTGTTGTCAGGGCGACGAATGACGGAGGCAAGGCTTTCGTCCCGCTCCCATGTCCCATGAGCCTCTTTGAATGCTGGCCAGCCTGTCCCCGAGTCATACTTAGCCTCTGAACTATTGATAGAGGAAGGAACATTTCCTCAATGAGCATCTGCTAACACATTTCTATATAAAGACAAAAATTCTCTCATGGCTGTCTGTCTAAGTAAAAAAAATCATAGTAATATTGCACAAAGCAATTCTGACAGTGCATACACATATATCAAACAGTAATAAAAATAAATAAATAAATGCAAATATAGAAAATATGTATATGTGGGGAAGTGTTCACACATTAACACTCAGGTTACCTGAAAAGTGGAGCCTCACAGCAGACACAGTGGTACATCCCCACTTCAGCATGGTTAAGGTAGATCCCACTAAAGGGCTGAAAACACACACAACTGTTAGATTTTGGTTTTGCGTCCTTAAGCTTTTTGATTATAAGGATTTTGTAAGTGCAATACAGTAACTTGTCTTCTTATTATTCTTATTCCTATTATTATTATTATTATTACACGCTCTGTGTTTCAAGCTGATAGCTTCTAATCATAAAACACCATGTTTGGACTGGTTGAACCTGACAACAATGCAAGTGATGAGCAAAGTCCACCTGGAACTGTGCCGATTGTTAATCAGATACATATTATGTGTGTCAGTCTGGTAGACAGAGATAATGTTGGCTTGACACAAATCCCTGTACGGATGTGCATGCTGTATGCAGTACTCACCACCTCAGTCCCCCTCTCCCTCGTGACTACATACTGTTCTGGGGTCAGCTTCTTCTGCCAGTCTGTACCCTCATTATAACGGGTGAGAGACTGCAGGCCTGCAGAGGTACAATGAAGAAGTCACAGTGGAGTTTTGTTGTGCATATACTGAACATAGTAAAATAACATAAATACATTGGTTCTGATCAATCAAGTAGCGTAAAATACACATAAATAAAAAAAATGTTTTGACAGCAATCAATTATTAAAATCACTATCTATTGCAGGATTTCCAAAACCTTTTCAAAACAGAACCCACAACATTAGACCACATACCCTGAACACTAATATGGTAAATTGAGAAAATGTTTGCTATTATATGACTTAGAACTTGGTCATAAAATTTCACTTAATCCTAACTCCTAAAATACAATTAAAAGTAATGGAATTAAATGTATTAGTATTAACCAGTCCTTTTTGCACAAGCAATAACTGCAGCATGGTGCAGCTGCAGGAGTTTACAGCCTGAGATGCTTGAGTTTTGTTGTGCATACTGAACAAAGTAAAAGAACATTAAATCCATAGGTTCTGGTCAATCAAGTAGCCTAAAATACACATTAATAAAAAAAAATTTGTGACCGCAATCAACCGAAAAAGTAAGTATTAGTATTAACCACAGTCCATTTTTGCACAAGCAATAACCTGTAGCTGCATGTTTCTTATTGTTAGTACTTGGTGAGCAAACTGCAGCATGGTGCACATGCAGGAGTTTACTGCCTGAGATACTAGATCAGAGTAACAGTAACAGTAAAGAAACCAAAGGTACCTTTAGATGTGGATAGAGGACGCATGAACACCGGGATCCTCCTCGGTAACACCGCGGATCTGGCCGTGGCATGCTGAGAAACTACTACGAAGAGACGGGCGACGAAACGAGACATGGTTGCTGCAGCAGTTGTGTGTCTGTGTCTAAAGTCAAGTGCTGATATCAGAGGGAGCCAAGTGCGCTCGCTGAGTCCTGATCGTTCATGCCGAGGCGAGTTCTCGCTGGTCCTCTATCGACTGATCCACTCTGTTATAGCTGGGTGACCTGTCACACCTCCAGCTATAATGTAGGTTAAAGTGGACAAGGTTCACTGGCTCTTTTTTATTGCTAGACAATGTGCAAAGAGCACCATAATTGTGTAGCAGCTTTATGGCTCTAAAAAAAAAAAAGCTGAATTTGGAGGAACAATCTGTCAAGTCAATTTTATTTATATAGTCCACAAATCACCAATTTGCCTCAAGGGGCTTTGACCCACATTTACCAAGGGACATAGGAAGTGTGTGTGTGTGTTTTTTTTGTTTTTTTTCAACAAAACTAGTAGTATTGCACAGTGAGGTAATTGTAAACCAAAAGATATAATGGGAACTCTGAAATTTTCAACAACAAACAAACGACAACATTTGCAGGTGGCATTTCATTTAATTCTCACTCTGCAATATTATTTTCCACTTGTGCAATTTTGTTAATAGTCTGTTTATTTTCAATACTGTATATACTGCATATTTTGTTACACTTTGTTTAGCTCTTTTTTTTAAAAATGTTGATCAGTATCTCCCAAAGCCCACCAAAAATTTCTTGTTTTGTCCACAACTCAAAGATGTTCAGTTTACAGTCATAGACAAGTCAGGAAACCAGAAAATATTCACATTTAAGAAGCTGGAATCAGAGAATTTTGACTTTTTTTTCTTAAAGAATTACTCAAACCAATTAATCAATTATCAAAATAGTTGGCAATTAATTTGCTAATTAACAACTAATCGATTAATCGTTGCAGCTCTATATTAGAGGAACTCTATTTGAGTTTAGATGAGTAATCCTAGAATGCAGTATGTCTCCTGACAAAAATATATTTTCCTTACAGTTATTTGACCTCAATTGAGTTCAAACAGCAGATAAAGACCTGATAATCAGCTCTAACATTTAATTGTGGTGCAGCACCGTGACACTGTTTGACCCCACCAGTCTTTTCTCTTCAGTTACAACATTGTGAGTCATCTGAGGTGAAGAACCAGGTTAAATCAGTGTGTTTATTAGAGAAGAAGACTAACAGCATTCTTCATTTTGGCTTGTGTTTGCACCAAAATAATCAACTGACATATTGAATAATACTCTACAAATACACATGCAATACAAATCAATATCTATAATGCATGTCAGTAAAATGTCTGGTCACAGCATTATGTACTACAGTATTTGTACTCTACAGTGTTGGTCTATATAGTCTGGTATTGCTCAGCAGCAGGGGTACTGGCTGTCAGCAGGCTTCCAGGCTGGTGCATGAGGTCTACTATATAGCGACGGGGCTCATTCCTGGAGGGATTCCCATTGAAGAGGAGTACCTCGTTCCAAGCCCGGTTGTACTCGCCTCTAACAAGTGTGCAGCTTATTCCGATGCAGTCAGCCAGACACTGAAATGCAAAAGAGAGAAGACGGGTCGATTATGATTTTGGAAAGAAGAGATGGATGAAATGGAGACGGTTGTAATAATACTTTAAGTGGAGGATGGGGAGAACTTGAGAAGGGGCTTAATTAAAAGATGTGGGTGAAATGTAAAGGAAGGGATTGCTGTTGATGCTGTGTGGTAGCTAGGTTAGTGGTACCTTGAAGAGAAGTGCCCTATGGCAGAAGATTCCCCTGCTGATCAAACCGATGGGAACGACATTACACTGAAGCTGAAACTCGAGCTCGCTGAGGTGCAGCACCCATGAGAACTCGTGCAACTTTTCCATCTCCACCGCTCCGCCCATGGCTTCACTCACCAGCCTGGCAAATCCAAATCCATGCACACAAAACTCATTACAATGCAGGAACCTTCAAAATGTGCGGTGTGTTTGTTCTGCATCCTCACGGCTCACAGTGGTATGCTAGGGATAATGCTGTTAAATGCCACTTCATATTTAGTAAACCTTTACCAACAACTTATGAGCTGGGGTTCATTATAGAAACTGTAGTCTGAAATACTGTATTATCTCAGTTTAGGATGACATTTAGGATTTGTGGTATTACAGAAACATGTTCCTAACTGCATTTAGGAAAAAAGTCATATATAAGGATAGGTATTCAGCTATTACAGAACTCTCCTAACTTAGGGATTTCCCAAGTTATGAATCCTAAATTCAAAATGATTGCCAAAAATGGCAGCAGCAATGAGGATGGGGAACAACGTGAACACCAAAATATAATGATTGAAAGGCTACTCAAACTGTATGATGATACTTTAAATGTCGCAGACCATGTATTAATGGGTATATAATATCGACCGCCACAATTAATTTTAATCGACATGTCCTGGGCCGATAATTGAGAATAAAACTCCCCGAAAAGATGCGCTTTCCTGTCCTCCCTTCAAGAATCAAATTTACAGTGATAGTTCGGATTTCTTAAGTTAACATAAGATAGGAGGTCTGAGATAGGATAAGATACCGCCATGAATTTAGGAATAGATTCTGTAATAGAAAGATAGGATTTGTAATATCTTTGAAACATAAGTTAAGATAGGAGAAGCAGTTAGGATATTTTTCTGTAATAAGGCTCCTGATGCGCAAATACAGTTTCCAGGGTGTTTCAATTTGTTTCCAAGGTTTTGGAGAATTGACAACAATGGCTGCCAGTCATATAATATGAGATGATTTTCTGTAGTGACATCTGTGCATGTTGGTTATGTGCCGACTGCATTAATCCGTCACCTGGCCAAGGCAGCACACTGCTCTCGTTCATCACTCAGTGGGATGATGGATTCTTTGGCCTCTTTAACTAGAAGCTGCAATGAGACGTCATCCATCATCTTCCACGGCTTCTCTGTAAGAGACTCAGGCTGGGTCTCCACTTTCTTCTTCCTGTGCAGAGAGACAGTGAATTAAAAAGAAATCTGAGTCAGTGTCTTAAAAATAGGGAATAATACTACTGGACTATACTATACTACTGAGAATACTACTGGCAAAAAATAAGCGAGGCAGTGTTATACATACTGTACGTATTCCCACCACCCACATCCACAGACACTCTCACCTTGGTGTCCTGCGGTCTGCCTTGCTGCTGGTGTCTATTTCTAATGGGTTGCTCTGCCTCTCTTCTGGCACATCCACCGTCTCTCTGCAACAGAAATACACAGTTTATATAACTGAACACGGCGCCGTTATTCTATTTTTCACTGTTCTTTTTGTATATTTCAGTTGTTGCCAGGTGTGTACAATATTTGGGTGTCTCTGTCTGTACTTGTAATGCACATTGAAATATGTACAGTATGCATGTGTGAGAGATCCTACTGTTCTTGTCTCTGAAATGGTTTGCCAATATTCAAGAGAGGAGTATATGCATGCAGCACATGTAGAAACACATAGAGGCACACATACACTGTAATAATAAGACTACACATTATTCCAATCTTTTTTTACTCTCTGCTATTTTAAAATTATGGCCAAAAAAGATTTTAATTGTATGATTGCAAAACTTCTGGAGCTACAATGCACTGTGTTTGATCATTAGAGGAAGAAAAGTAATAAAAACAATTCTTATATTAATTATATAAGAGCCCTTTTCCTTTATAGAGTTAAACTTGGGTCATACTAAGCCATGGATGAGACCATAGACGGATTACATAACACACTGCTTAAGAATGCCTGAGATGTTGTGTGTGTGCTTGCGTGTGTGTGTGTATGCTGAAGGGGGGACGTGGTGGAAATGGGGTGGACCAGAGGTACCCTGAGGGGGTAATACTGCTCTCTTTGGTAAGGTTAATTCATCAAAATGCTGGAAGCTTGTGGGAGCATTAGTGTGTGTGTGGGTGTGTGCATGTCCAGCCAGACACAGTGTGTTTTTTTATTGTGTGTGTGTCTCAGTCAGCGTGCATGTGTATTATGTGCAGGAATCTTCATGGCTGTGCCTGGTTGTGCGTGCAAGTCCATTAGTCTAAACACAAAGGCTCTTTTACTGTGAGTGTGTTGCCATCTTAAAAAAATGGGATCATTTACCCTGAGAGGCCACCCTAGCAGAGCGCACTGAAGGCAACGGGGAGAGAGGGGAAAAAGAGAAGCAAAAGGAAAAAAAGTGGAGTTTTGGATTGGAGGAGACAAGGGGAGGGTGATAGTAATCTCACAACCACAATAAATTGTGCCGACAAAACTACGTGGTGTGGCTGGTAGTGTAAGAAACTTGCCAAGTCTCAGACAATGCTCTACCACCATCTGTGTGATTGTTCCTGTTATTTTCCCACTCTGTACTTGTAGTGTTTCAAAAAACACGTTTGTCCAAACTTTTATTACTGGGTTCGAATATGATGCATACAAATAATAAGCAATGTTTCGTTCTAGTTGTTTTTTTAAGACAAACATACTCTGTTGCTGTGTTGAAAACAATGATGGGCTGGTGCTCGTTGACAGGCTGCTTGGACAGTTCCTCTAAAGTCAGAATCCTCTGACCTGCACAAGCCTAAAAAAAGGTAGACAAAGAGATGTGAATGCGTAAGAAATGTTAAATCATCCAATTTTGTTATTTGAATTTAACTCACATTCTTTTAAGTGACCTATGTTTAACATCAATTTCATTAGTATACATACATACACACACCTTCCCTGCGTCATAGAAGCCATCACTAATAACGTCGGTGGAGGCCAAATGACCTGTGAGGCTGTATTTGACAGACAAGTTGTGGTTAAGCAGGCTGATCTCAGCCAACTTGCTGAAACTGCTCCTTCGATTCACTGATTGGTTAATTTCCTGAAGCATCTCCAGGGCTCTGAGACACACATAAACAGATATCCAGACATTGATGATAAAAAGCACACACTAACAAACACACACACATATGAACAAAATTACCCATACTTTCTTTTGGAGCCACACATAATACTGTCCTATACTGCCATCTACTGGCTATTTAAGAGACTACTCTGAGTTGGCTTCAACGTGCTACGCTTTTTACTGTGCTGTAACTTTACATCAATTAACAACGCTCCTCCAGTTCTACATGTAATGATTAATCAGTCATGTTCTGATGTCAATCTGTCATCTCAGTGTCTTACCCAAATTTGCACATCTCCACAGCAGCGGGCACATCACTGGCACAGACATTGATAGCCCAGCATGCATTGTGCAACACATCCTTGTGATGGGAACACAGCACATTGACCAGTGGGTGAAAGCCTCCAGCCCTTTGTAGCTATGTAGGACAGGGAGTGAAAAGGAAAGCATGTACAATATTCCTGGACAATTTAAAAGAAACTATTGTTCATAATGAATATAGTTTTTTTTAGTTTTATAGATTTTGATATGGGTTAAGAATGAAAACAGTAACAGTAAAATTCAACCTCTCCAAATTTCAGAATATTCTTGTCATTCGCAAACATGACAACAAAGCAGCAATCTGAACCGTCATCAGACACACAAAAACACTAACCTCTGCCCTCGCTTCTGTGTCACAGGCCAGCACTGCCAGGCACAGCGTCGTGTTTAACAGGACCTGCGTATCTGTAGACGTCAAGGGCTCCACCAGAGCCTGTATGGCTCCATGTGACAAGATACTGCAGCGGATGACCTCCTGTCCTGCCATGTTGCCAAGTGTGGCAGCAGAGTTGGCCACCGTCCTGGAACAGCTTCCATACAGCTGCTGGACAAGCATCTCATGGCCTCCTGCCTCGTACACTGCACTGCAGATACCGCAGAAATGGATGGGAGTTTTACGGAGGTGACTATAAATGCAGTCTCATAACACATCAACAGCACAGAATTTATGTAAAGTGTGTGATTTGCACAAATAAGTAGAGTTTAAGGGGAAAACAACCTTTAAGAGTAAGGATAGTGAGGGGATGACGCATGGGAGGTGGAGTTAAATGTCCCAAGAACTGAAGGAGACAGTAATACTGAAATATGATGTCAGACAGTGAGAGACGACGGGTATAGGGAAGATTTGTCAGGGGATAAAATGGAGAGAAGAGAGGTAAAAAGATGTTCAGTGAGAGAGAACCATGAGAAGACAGATGGAGTGTTAAATCATTTGTGAAATAGTGAAGACGAAGGCACACTGCTCAACTTTAAAATACCACCTCCTTCCAAGCTTTGGTTTTAGAGACTGCATACTCATCACTTAATGTTTGAAGTTGCACATATCATTAATACTTTGTGGCATACACATTCAAAGAGCTTGAAAGTATTCATTTTCAATGTCTTTTTTGAGTCACTGTCACTCACAATGAGTTGAGCTGGTTGCTGTGTGTGAGGTTGCTGAGGGCCAGGGTTGCTGCCTGTCTCAGCACCAAACTCTCATCGCTCAGCAGCTTTACGACTGCAGGGATACCACCTGAAAAACATAAATCCAACTCATTCACACTTTCATCGTGGCGAGTGTGTTGATGTTAAGGAGGTTGTGTGAATGTGCACGTATGTACCCAGGTCTCTGAAGATGACTTTGCTGGCGTGGTTGGAGCTCAAGACGTCCACAGCCTGGCAGGCAGCTGTTTTCACGCTGACGTCCGCCACAGACAGAAGCTCCACCAGGACCTTCTCCACATTCTGCTCTTGGAGCAGTTTGTAATTCTCAGCTACACGCAGAAAACACACACAGATAAAAGTAAGTGTTAAATATACTTACCGACTTCCAAACCTATAGCTGGAAAGTTATGATTAAATCTCATTTGTCTCCTCCTGTGCTTACAGCTCTGAGCAACCATGGCGATGCATTTGACAGCGTTGGACTGGATTCCAGGCGCGTTGGGGGTGAGAACAAACTCCATCAGCCTCGTCAGCCCTCCACCCTCTTGGATCAGCTGTAAGGTCTTGCTGTCACTCACACAGTTAGCAACTACCTGTAAGGCCTCAGCATGAAGGTCAGTTAAGAGCTGTAAGAAATAAACAGATATATAGGGGGCAGAGGATGTAGAGGACACAGACCTTGAATGGGATAGGAAAGGCATTAGGAGTTGAGAACAAGTGTTAATTCAAATGGAACCATTTCCAGCTAATGATGCAAACATAAACCATATTTTTTCCTCTCATTTTTATTAACACTAAAGGGCAGGATGAAGACATACTGTACATGAGCATTCTCTCTCTCACACACACACACCTACCGTGTTACTGAGGATATCCATGACCTTCTCAAATCCTTGCTCTTTCCTGAAGGCGTCGCATGTATCTTTATCAGTGGTGACGCTCTGCAGCGTCTTTAAAGCCAAATGCTGAATGACAGGGAAGTCCGACTTCAACAGCTCCAGAAGTGGAGGGATCCCGTCCAACTCGTGTACTTCCACGCGACTTTGGTGGTCCTTCATACATACAGTACAGCACAATAGAAGATACAACAATAATTTTGGAACCATTCAATTTCACTCACACCCTTGTAACCCTGTCTAGGCTGACGCCAGTGAGTCACCTGAACCAGGTTCAAGATGACCTCTAGTGAGTTCTTCTTGACGTCGGGGTCTGGACTGGATAGGAGCTCGATTAGAGGCGACAGGCCCTCGTTTTCAAAGATCTGGACCTTACAGATGAAATCCACTGACAGATAGGCCAGGCACAGTGTTGCAAACTCATGGACAACTATATCTTCTTGAATAGGAGAGAAAATGGCGTTGTTTGTTTGTTTTTATTATATCTAGTTCTGAATCTATTAATCTTGTGGTCAAAATTACTCACCTTCTGGCGACAGTTTGTCAATGATTGATGGAATGACATCTGTTTTTTGAAGAGCGGTCTTTACATCACCTTTCAGTAGAAACATGAAAGTTAATAACAGAGTGGCAGTTATTCAGTGAGCAAACCCATCAGTCAACAAAACAGTGAATTCTAGCCAGTCAACAAATCTCTAAACAGTCAATTGCCTGACAAGCACATAGATGGTCAGGAAGATCAGTTGTACTGTAAGCCACCAAAATGTGTGTTTGCATTGATTTCGTATGTTGTCTGACACACCGTTGGAGGCCATGATGCCCAAGGCCATGAAGGCGTTGCGCCTGACCAGCTTGTTGTTGTGAGCGATGAGCTTACAGAGCGGCTCCAATGCCCCGAGTCCCAGCAGAGAAACCTTGTTCTCATCTCCTAACAACAGGGGGAGACAGTGATCAGGGAAATTAAGCACGGTGCCAAACAGACCTGAGTGCCTGTGGGCATGTATTATGTATCAGTGAAGCAGTGTGAAGATAAACACTGCAATGTGATTGAATATAAAAGACACTGGCGGATAAGAGACTAAAACCGGCTGGTATTAAACATAGTTATATACAATGTTATATCATGGAGCCTCCTAACAACACAGCATAGTGTGAGCTGTGCTTGGTTTCCTACTGTCCAAATGTGGCAGTAAGTCCTCTTTTCATATAAATAATGCTAAAAACACAAAACATCTCCCTCACACTCACATCTGAACTGTCACAAGAGTCTCTAAAAAAAACTAGGAGACACATAGCGTAGCCTGCATAGATACAAATATACATATATGCAAATACATAAAAACAAATAACCCCCTACATGTGGAATAATGGCATTTCTGGATCCGAAATCATAATTTCAAATAAAAAATATCTAAAAAATAAAAGTAAAAATCAAAGGAGTTGGTGAGAAAAAACATTGCTGTTCCACTGTGTGATGCCAGTTCAATGAATCTTTGTGAACACATACATGTCCAGAGGCCATTTTAAAAGCAGCCACTAGATGAGTTTCTTTATATTAAATAATATACAAGAGCTTTATGCGCATACAATGGGAAAATAGATGATAGTGTAGGCCTAGATCTCATAGTAAATCTCAGGAAATAAGACAAGACAGTGGTCAGCCACAAGTATATTTTGTGCATTTCAGCTGTAGGGTTGCTCACAATAAAAAGTTATGTGTAGGGGTAAGCATTGGGTAGTCTACTGTACCTTTCTCTGCAAATGTGTGGATTGAAATCATATAATCTGTGGTTCTTTCAGGTCCAATCGCTCTTGCAATCTTATTATTAATATATAGCCTCTCCTTCATCTTTTACTCAGCTTGTTCCTAATAATCGTAACATGGTTACAGTAAAGCCAGCCTGTTTACTGAATGTTTTATCTGGTGTTTTTAGATTGAGGAGGACTTGCTTTCCAAAATCTAACGCAGCATCGCTCACTCCATTTATTCATTTAGTATATAAATGTCTATTTATAGAAATTGTCCCCCATGGTGTGGCTAGCTAATGGTGTAAAAGATGACAATAGTTTAGTTTATGTAAAATACAGAGGAATTGTGGCCCTTTGATGCAGAGTGCTGCTCTGCTTTAGCAAGGTAATTCATCTATAATATATAATATAAAAGGAATATAAATATTTCGGACTAGTTCCATAACAGATGTCAGTTGCACATTATTATTGATTTTGTTTGTGTTTAGTCTACTGTACCTTTCTCTGCAAATATGTGGATTGATTCACAGGCTTTGACTAGGATGTCCTCCTCTGGAGAGCTCAGCAGCAGCACTACTGTTGCTGGAGTTTTGCCCTCAACAGCTAGTGGCTCAAACTGAGTGAGGAGAGAGAGGGAGAGATGTAAATGCTTTATAATGTTGCTTTATTATACCGTCCCGGGGTGTACAGTATGTTTCCAGGCTATGGGCATCTGTTTCAATTGACATGACATATAGGAACTTTTCAGAAACACCTTAGCTATACTATATAGCTATACTGTATTATATATATTTTACTAATTATTTTCTTTTTGTTTTCTTTTTGTTCCCCCTATGCTGTACACATAAAAGGTAGGATATCTGTGTGCATGTGTACAGTATATGTGTTTAAGAGTAAATATATGTCATCTAGCCTCATTCAATGCCAAACACACACCCATTATCCACATCATACACACACACACATTCCCCTTGTGTTGTTTTTGTTTTGTTTTTGTACTTTGTTATTTGTCTTTCTCTGTATAATATATTTTGGTATTTTTTATATATGTCCCTGCACATGTCTTCTCTTGTTTTTTTAATCACTTTATAACACAATACAAAAAAACAAAAAAAAAACACGTGAGCTCTGCTGATGAGAAAGCTTTCATTACTCACCGTTTCCTTGCATGGAATAACGCTCTCCTTCCTCACTTTCTTCCCCATTCTGTGACCTAGAGAGTTCAACAATTTGTACAATAAACAGCGTTTATTGATCACAGTCGTTCAATAGCTGCTCAATGCAGTCACATAATTAGCGAAACTACAAAGCTATAACCTCACAGCTCAGTAACGTTGTCACAAATTACGCTCACAAACCAAACAAGTTCGCAGATCACTCTCTCAAATATTTACTATCACTTACCTATTTTTTTATTTTCCCCCAACTAAAAGAAAAGTGCAAGATTCATGATTAGCATGATAGCCGACCAGAAGAAGCAGGCTCTGATAGTTTAGTGTTGTGGAAAAGGATGTTGCTAGGCAACGCCAAAAAGGTCTTAGACCATCTGTTAGCTGTGGTTAGTATTATAATAATATATAATTATATATATTATATATATATATATATATTAGTGTGTATATGTATATAATATATATATATATATATATATATTATATTATATTATATATATATATATATATATATATATTTATTAGTGTATATATATATATATATTAGTGTATATATATATATATATATACATATATATATATATTAGTGTGTATATGTATATAATATATATATATATATATTATATATATATATATATATATATATATATATTAGTGTGTATATATATACACACTAATATATATTAGTAAGCCAATTTAATGTTAAAATACATCAGACGTTACTGACTTTAATTTGTGGATAGGACAAGTTTACTGACGCCAACAGTGTCGTCTGCCATGCAGATAAATAGAATATTTATTTATTAGAATAATAAATAAAAGTCAGAATTTGGAACAAAGTTTATTCAAGGATTATTATTAGATAGATAGATAGATAGATAGATAGATAGATAGATAGATAGATAGATAGATAGTAACTTTATTGATCCCGAGGGAAATTCAAGTTTCCAGCATCACAGTTCCATAGTGCAAAAACATGTTAGTAAAAAGGCAGTAAAAAAGTTAGTAGTGCAAAGTACAAAAAAATATACCAAATATAAAAAATACAAGGACATGAAGAAACCTGTTAAAAGTGAATATAGTGCAGGGTAACAGCTGTGATACAGGAATATTAAAAAAGTGAATATAGTGCAGAAGAGACTGTTAAAAATAAGTATAGTGCAGGGTAACTCCAGTAGCTTAGTCTATGAAAGTGCACTGTGTGCATTATTATCTGTCCTACAGACTGTCCTCCTTTGATTATTTCTCTGTTGTTACAATGCTAATTGGCATTGTATTTTACATGGTTGGAAAGCCTGTTTATTTACCTTCACAATGGAGTCCAACTTGTAAGTATCATGCATTTTGTGGGATGAGCAGCACAGCTTATTATGTGGGTAGCACCCAAGAAAAATTTGCCAAAATGCTCTGCCGATGGTAAACAGTGTACTCTCCTGTTGGTATTGACTCTTATTTTGAGTTGTTTGGTGGATTGGATGATTGAACTGGATCTTTCACCCGCTACTGAGGCTCCTGACGGTGTATTAAATGAATAAAGTGTAAAATTGCCAATATGTGTTGTTTGTTCCTTGTTACTGATAGAGAGTTCAATCATCCAATTCACCAAACAACTCAAAACAAGAGTCAGTACCATTACCATTGGCAGAGCATTTTGGCAAATTTTTCTTGGGCGCTACCCACATAATCAGCTGTGCTGCTCATCCCACAAATGCATGATCCTTACAAGTTGGACATCATTGTGAAGGTAAATAAACAGGCTTTCCAACGATGTAAAATACAATGCCAATTAGCATTGTAACAACAGAGAAATAATCCACCAGACACAAATTTCCTTACTTTTTTTTCCCGAGATTATAAATCACTTGCATAAACAGGTCCATAAAATAAAATAAAAATGAATGGGGGAGGGAGAGGATATTGAATAATCAAAGGAAAGGAATTTGTAGGCCATTGTGTGAGTGATGTGTGGCGTGTGTGTGTGTGTTGAAGGGATGGCGGTCTGTCCTGTGCAGGTCATTGGAACAGTATTGAGGTGCTGCTGTGAGGGGTGAGTCATAAAACAAATGAGCTCTATACAGCATCAGTGCACTGAGGCCTCCTGCTCTCTGGAGAGGTACTGACACAGCAATATGCCGTTGGAAAACAGCACAGCATGCACCAGAAAACCAAATGACCTCTAAAGACTCTTGTGTTGGTGGTGTGGGACATTTTCACCCTTCTGCCTGCCCTCCTGAAATCAGCCTCAGATTATAATCTAAACGAAAGCAATAAAACAAGGATGGGGGGATGGTTGTGATGATGTACAGGTTTGTCCTTTCTTCCACTTTAGTTTTTATTGATGTTTTTCAGTTATACACATATCAACAACATATGGGCATGTACACAGTAAGACCCACAAACATAAGGAACAATACATACAGGTGTTTGGGAGCTACACTTCCATTATTCCATACATTCTCATGTCATTTCCAACTCAATGAGTTTTCCTTTCTGCCGTCTTCGTCCCTGTTTTGGTTTTTGAATAATGTCCATTTCTCCCACTTGTCTTCCATCTGTGCTTCTTGCAGTCTTAAAAGATGTGTCAGCTTCTCCATTATGTATTATCTCCTCTACTACCCCCATCCACTTTTCATGTGTAGGGGGTTCCACTCTACCCCATTTCCTTTTGATAGCTTTCTTACTAGCTATTAACAATATCTTGACCAGATATCTATCACTTATTCATATGTTTCCATCAGTAGAATTCAAATTACACAGGTAGAGAGTCATGTAACTCAAAGTGATATCATATCCTAGTACCTTTTGTACCGTGTTGTGTATATAGGTTTGTCCTTTCTATTGCATTATTATTATTACACAAGCTGCAAACATATGGCCACCTGAAATGGGGATAGTTTTCCAGTGAATGCTACACTTTCACACTCAAGATTCAAGATTCAAGAGTTTTATTTGCCATTTGCACCTAAGTACATTGGAATTCTGAGCAGTTTACACTGAGTCAGCTTTAAGAAAAGAAAAAAAGGTAGAAAAGGCATAAGGTAATTACAGTACAAAATAAGTAGCACATTCAACTCAACACAATAAATAAATAAATTATTAAAATATAAAACGCCCTCAGTGTAGTCAATAAATAAACTAAACTACCCTCTGCATAGGAACGATACCCCCAGAATACAAATACACAGTATATATGCTCCACTCAAAAGGGATTTTTCATTCATTCATTCATTCATGGTGTTTCAATTGTCAATAAATGAAAATGCTAAATTTAGACCGATATTAAATTGTAGTGTGGTATTAGGATTGGGATGGTTGTGATGATGCACAGGTTTGTCCTTTCTAATGACTTATTATTATTACACGAGCTGCAAACACACTACAACTCATATGGCCACCTGAAAATGTGGATATAGTCGTCCAGTGAATGCTACATTATTCACACTCAAAGGGATTTGTCATTCATGATGGCGTTTTCAATCGTTTCAACTTGTAAGGATCATGCAATATATCATGCAATATATCATGCAACTTGTAAGGATCATGCAATTTATTAAATTGTAGTGTGGTATTAGGATTGGGATGGTTGTGATGATGCACAGGTTTGTCCTTTCTAATGCATTATTATTATTATTATTATATGAGCTGCAAACACACTATAACTCATATGGCCACCTGAAATGGGGATATAGTCGTCCAGTGAATGCTACACTATTCACACTCAAAGGGGGATTTTTCATTCATTCATGGCGTTTTCAATTGTTTCGACTTGTAAGGATCATGCAATATATCATGCAACTTATAAGGATCATGCAATATATTAAATTGTAGTGTGGCATTAGGATTGGGATGGTTGTGATGATGCACAGGTTTGTCCTTTCTAATGCATTATTATTATTATTACACGAGCTGCAAACACACTATAACTCATATGGCCATCTGAAATGGGGATATAGTCGTCCAGTGAATGCTACACTATTCACACTCAAAGGGGGATTTTTCATTCATTCATGGCGTTTTCAATTGTTTCGACTTATAAGGATCATGCAATATATCATGCAATATATCATGCAACTTGTAAGGATCATGCAATATATCATGCAATATGTCATGCAACTTGTAAGGATCATGCAATATTCCATGCAACTTGTAAGGATCATGCAATATATCATGCAATATATCATGCAACTTGTAAGGATCATGCAATATATCATGCAACTTGTAAGGATCATGCAATATATCATGCAATATATCATGCAACTTGTAAGGATCATGCAGTATATCATGCAATATATCATGCAACTTGTAAGGATCATGCAATATATCATGCAATATATCATACAACTTGTAAGGATCATGCAATATATCATGCAATATGTCATGCAACTTGTAAGGGTCATGCAATATATTAAATTGTAGTGTGGTATTAAAAAGAAAAGTAGCATATAGGCATAGGTGTAGGGAAGGAGGGGGCTGCAGCGAATCAGCAGCAGCAGACACTGCAAAGCGCATACAGGCTGCTGTCACCTCCCTCCGCCTCCGTCGAGCTGTCAGATGACAGCAGCAACACATGAACCTCAATGCTGCAGACGAGAGTTGATTCATTATTTCACGTTTAAATAACCTGCTCCTCTGCGTTTTTAATTCAAACAAGGGCACGGGCATGACAGGATAACACCCCCCCTGTCCCTGTCATCTCCACACGGACTGACTGACCACTAAAGCGCGTATAGGAGGAGGAGGAGGAGGAGGAAGAGCTGAGCTGCTTGTTAGCTTGTGTGTGCTAACTATCTAGCTAATGTTAGCTTGCAGGCTAATGCTAGCTAGCTGGTGAACGGAGGTCGGGACGTTAGCTTATGGTAGTAAAGAGCCTTTAGTTAAGTCATGAATGTGTCATTTAAATAATTTGTTTACGGCTGCATAATAACTTGTTTTAATACGTTTATTAATTGCAGCTGAATTGGTTGCTAATGTGTTGCTAGGTAGCAGATTGATGCTAAGCTAAGCTATGCTAACGCCAGCTCAGTGAGAGACCTCACAGACTAGTCTAAGGAAGGAAGAGAGAGGGTGACTTATGATGTGGGCTGAGGGAAGCAGGCGAAGGAGAGCAGCAGTATTAGATTAAACACATCGGATTGTCCTCATTTTTATTCCTTTTTTGTCGAAGTAAAGAGCCAATAGTGTCAGTCAAGCTGTGTAGAGACTGTTGGATGAAGACTTTGATTTTTGCGAGCTGGCTAAATGAATAGTATTTGGTATCACTGAGTCGTGAGCTAGTAGTGGCCACTGTGCCAGCTTCAAAAGGGAAGAAGACACTGTCAAGATCATCAGCACAGACTGTAATAACTAAGCCTTTAAAAGATGGCTTCGGCGAGCAGCATTGCCGCAGCAATTGCGAGCAAAACGAAGACCAAGAAGAAACACTTCGTCGCCCAGAAAGTGAAGCTCTTCCGTGCCAGCGACCCTCTGCTCAGCGTGCTGATGTGGGGAGTCAACCATTCGGTGAGTCAGACCACCATCTATAATGTCCCTTTATTTCATCCACCTCGACCTTTTTGATATGCCATATTAATAAGCTTTACTAGCTGTCAACTATGAGCCTTTTGTGTGTTAATGCATTAGTGATTGACACATAGGAGATGACAGCTGTCCAGCTGTGGTTATAGTGCTGTCAATGTAAATGTGTGACTTGGCTTCAAGTGTTACTATTATTTCTTTATATTAATCTTGTCTCTAGGTGGAGGTTTCAGATAAGCCCAGTGTTTTTTTTTTGCCTCTTCCTGCACTTATAATTTATTAATAATATAAATTAATTTATTTTTTTCTTATGTTGTATAGTCTTAAATTGTGCAAAATAAATCAATTAAAAATCAAATAAGTGTCAAATCATTAGTTATGTTTGCTTTATTAAGCTTCGTAGAGTGACGATTCCCATTATATTAGTTTTACATACTTAAAATGTGTAAAATACTAGCTGTCAAACTATGAGCCTTTTGTGTTATTGCATTATTGATTGACACATAGGAGATGACAGCTGTTCAGCTGTGGTTATAGTGCTGTCAATGTAAATGTGTGACTTGGCTTCAAGTGTTACTATTATTTCTTTATATTCATCTTGTCTCTAGGTGGAGGCTTCAGATAAGCCCAGTGGTTTTTTTTTGCCTCTTCCTGCACTTTATATTATTAATTTATTAATAATATCAATTAATTTATTTTTTTGTTATGTTGTATAGTCTTAAATTGTGCAAAATAAATAAATAAAAAATAAAATAAGTGACAAATCATTAGTTATGTTTGCTTTGTAGAGTGACGATTCGCATTATATTAGTTTTACATACTTAAAATGTGTAAAATACTAGCTGTCAAACTATGAACCTTTTGTGTTATTGCATTATTGACTGACACATACGAGAGATGACAGCTGTCCAGCTGTGGTTATAGTGCTGTCAATGTAAATGTGTGACTTGGCTTCAAGTGTTACTATTATTTCTTTATATTCATCTTGTCTCTAGGTGGAGGCTTCAGATAAGCCCATTTATTTTTGCCTCTTCCTGCACTTTATATTATTCATTTTTTTTTTTGTTATGTTGTATAGTCTTAAATTGTGCAAAATAAATAAATTAAATAACTGTCAAATCATTAGTTATGTTTGCTTTAATGAGCTTTGTACAGTGACGATTCCCATTATATTAGTTTTACATACTTAAAATGTGTAAAATACTAGCTGTCAAACTATGAGCGTTTTGTGTTATTGCATTATTGACTGACACATATGAGAGATGACAGCTGTCCAGCGGTTGGTTATATAGTGCTGTCAATGTAAAAATGTGTGACCTGGCTTCAAGTGTGCTGGACTGGTACAGCAAATCATTAGTTATGTTTTGCTTTATTAAGCTTTGTACAGTGACGATTCGCATTATATTGCATTAAATATTTTTAAATCTAAAATGAAGACTTTAGAAGCAGACTCTGACAGGCCAATGTTTTTAGCTTCCCTTGTTGTACAGCTGACTCCCAGAAAAGTTCCTTTTTGTCCCCCCATTTGTCTTCAGATATTTCTCTTTTAATGCAAATTTTAGTGCTTTCAGTGTTTGTGAATTGTATTTTATATCTCTATTTGTGTCTGTGTCTGCAACTTTGTGTTCTTGCTGCTGACCGTCTTGGCCAGGTCTCCCTTGGAAAAGAGGTTCTTAATCTCAATGGGACTAACCTGGTTAAATAAATAAAATATTAGTTTTACATACTTAAGTTGTGTGTGTGTGTGAGAGAGAGAGCTGCAAACTCTTCTTTGGCTTCCTGTTGTGCACATGTAGGATAAGCTGCTAGGGGTCTGTGTCATGAGAGAGCAGCAGATCTTCCCATGCAAGACAGCTTATCTCTACTCTCTTTCTCTTCCTTTGCTGACTATTTTGCACTGGGCCAATACTCATATGTTGGAGAGAGAGAGAGAGAGAGAGAGAGAGAGCAAACTTGGCATGCAGAGGACATTTTGGCACCAAATCACAAGTATTAAACCTTTTACCAATGTTTTACATACATCATTATAACACACTTGGTGCTCAATCAACGGAGGCATATAATCTGTGGTTCTTTCACATCCGTCGCTCTTGCAATCTCATTATTAATATATAGCCACTCCTTCATCTTTTACTCAGCTTGTTCCTAATAATCGTAACACGGTTACAGTAAAGCCAGCCTGTTTACTGAATGTTTTATCTGGTGTTTTTAGATTGAGGAGAACTTGCTTTCCAAAATGTAAACAAAATAGCTGAGCACTTAGTGAGCAGCATCGCTCACTCCATTTATTCATTTAGTATATAAATGTCTGTTTATAGAAATTGTCCCCATGGGGTAGCTAGCTAATGGTGTAAAAGATGACAATAGTTTAGTTTATGTAAAATAGAGAGGAATGTTGGCCCTTTGATGCAGAGTGCTGCTCTGCTTTCTCGCTCTTTATTCATATACCTTTGGTTGCCCTGCTTGGTTTTGCTGCGTGTGGCAGTGGTATGACAGAATGAAACCGTAGAGCCAGCAGTGGCTGGTTTAGCACGGTAATTCATCTATAATATATATTATAAAAGGAATGTAAATATTTTGGACTAGTTCCATAACAGATGTCAGTTGCACATTATTATTGATTTTGTATTAAGTTAATGTGTCTGAGGAATACTATTTGGACATATGTCTACAAGAGCCTGACTATAGGTAAATACTAGTGGTGCAACTGTTCAAGAAACCCACGGTTCGGTTTGTATTGCTTTTTTTTGGTCACGGTTTAATTTTTTTGCACATATAGGAGAAGAAAAACACAACCTTTTATAATGTGTTTGTACTCCAAAATATATAAATAGATTGATAGTAATGAATGATATTTCTATATCGTACAAAGACAAAACACAGATTTTATACATGAAATAAGGCAGGCTTCTTAATGGTCAAGTATGCCTATGTTCAGATATTTGCGCCTTCTTTGTCTCTGGCAGCGCATGGTGCAACGGTTCAACAAGCCCACGGTTCTGATTCTGATGAAGACGCAGTTGGCGTCCAAACGTTAGTCTTCTAATAAAATTGATTGCCTTAAATCTGTGTGCTCCGATGTGCTTTGGACCTGGTCTCTGAAGTATCTCCTGTTACAAGATTGACCTATTCTGTGAGAACCGGACAGGCCTACTTTTCGTTGTGAAACGGTTGAAGCGCGTCTAACCTCCTTTTTTCACTCACGCCCACGGTTCGGTTAGTACAGTCATTGAATGGTTAATTTTTTCAATTTGGTTTTGCATCCCTAGTAAATACAGGGGAGTGATATTGCATAAATGCTTTGTGAAACTTTGTAACTTAATGGCCACTGTAAACATCATTACAAAAGCGGGTCATGTCAAGGTTGCATACCTATTTGTGCTATTTCAACTTCCTATATGTTATATACTTTCTCTGACATATTTCTCTTGAAATGCACAATTTGTTACCACTGTTTCCTCTTTGTTGATGCAGTTTGTCATGTTGTTAGAGACTGTGCCCTTTGACATATTTGGCTAAATGTTATCGCAGTTTTTGGCTTATGCACCAGAAATTTGTGCATAGATGATTTTGCCTCTTTTGAGCTCTGTTTTTCTTTCATGTTGCTTTGAAAACTCATACTGATTTGCTAATAACCACAGCTCTATTTAACATTTTAACAGTGTTGGAACTATGATTCATTTTCTAAGAGTTATCTAACTCAGTATGTCTGCATTGGATTAAGGAATCCTGGGGTGTTTGATGGACATCAGTGAGACAGATGCACATTACTAAGGGCACATTGACGATGGGGTCAATACTATGCATTTTAGCTTTGTCGATTTAGACAGTACCATTTGATTTTTGGCATAGTGTTAAGGGTCATAGTCTAGTGTGGCTTACGCAGACTCTAGATAGCCCGACTGTATGTGAGGCCAAGACAGCTAAAAATCCAAAGCTGTTGTTTTGTATCTAAGCTGTAGTCTGTAGATAGATCACCGTCACCTGGCTGTGGTGTTAAGCCTGAGGGTGCCAAGTAAGGTACACAAGAGGTTTACCTCCACGTAGCTATGCGGTACTGATAAATCATTCACTTGAAATGCTAAGGCTGGGACGATACACCCATCTCCCGATTCGATACTATCACAATACTTGGGTGCAGATTCGATATGCATTGCAATTCGATATTAGGGATTTATTGCAATTTTTGTTAACTTTTTTAACGCTAGGCCAAAGGAAAAGTTGAATCATACACCTCTAGGGACTTTTAATTTGAAAAATATGTAAATTAACACATCAAAATGTTTGATTTTCATCTTGTATGTAGTCAGAGATGTCCTGAAGTCAAATATATCACTTATTGTCAAGCATTATTTTGTTAATTTTTCTTCCAGCAACCAAAAAATCAAAGAATACACATTTCCATCACAAATTAGTTGTATTTTCTTTTTAATTTATAAGGGACAGTTTTTGACACGCCATTGTAAAATCTGTTGAAGGAACGGCAAGTTCTGGTCACATAACCGGAGCACAGCCAATAGGAACGCTCTCTCAAAGAAATGACCTGTGATTGGTCAAAGTCTCCCGTCACGGGCTAGATTTTTTTAAAGCCTGAAAACAGAGCCATGAGGAGGTGCGGAAGTTTAGTTATCTCTCAGAACGCTTGAATTACAATATGCTGAAAGGTTATTATGGAATTTATGCCCAATGATGCCAAAAATATACTGCCTACTGCCACTTTAACACCTTATTTTGAAAACCGGACATAGTCACACGTGTATATTCTCACTAACTTCGCCAAGTCAGTCGATAGCTTTCCCCATCAGCTCCGTTCTCTTCTCTATCCATGGTCAGCTCAGTTAGAATGCATTTAACATAAACATCAGTATATGGGTGCTCTACAGTTATAGCGTCAGCCGATATGACCACGGAGATGCGAGTTGGGGCCGGCTACCACAATACGTTAACGTTTCCTGTACATGACAGAATTGGCATGCAGCTTTAGCCATGATGTCTAGCTCTGCTTTTCCTGCACTGTGTGAAACCAAAAGTGTTTCCACACTTCACTGAATGTGTAGGGTTTACCTCTTTGGATTTAAAAATCAAGTCGTCTCCACGGGGACCCTTTGCTGTCTTGTACTTCCTCGCTGTGGCCAGCTGTTTTGGTTGACAGATACGGAACGGATAGGACGTCACGTTACTCAGACTATAAAACTAAAAGCGGTAACTTCTTTCCACCTACGCATAGACTCAAATGAAGCAAATATATTGATTCTGGCATTAAAAGATAGATTTCAAAACCGTAAAAAAAAAAAAAGTGCGATACATAGGTGAATTGATTTTTCTTTCCCAACTCCTATGAAAAGCCTGAGAAAGATGAACATTGATGCATTGTCAGATATGACATCAGCTATATCATGTTGACTGTCATCCAAGAAAGTACAAAAAAACCTCCCCCATAATGGTATAGTTATATACTGCAGTGTCTGTCAAGAGACTGATGATGTTTTTTCAAAATACCTTCACAAGTTTGGAGAATCTACATGTTCAAACTGTTCCCTCGTATTGCATAACACAAAGCAGGACTGCCGCCAGCACATTTCCGTCTTATGCCTTAGGCTACCTCCCCTGCTGTTTTTCTCACCACTTGATAAGGCACTTTGTTTTTCACACCACTGGCAACATAAAAATGACATTCCATGCCAGGTCACCAGTTTGAGCCACAGAGTTACTGCCAGCGGGTGTGAGGGCTGCAGTTTGTAAGTGTTAATGTAAGGTTACGTTACAGCATGTAGTTTGCAAAAGTAAACTCAACCTGTAAATAACAGGACACTGAAAGGAAGGAATAAAAGGAGAGGCCTGAGAATGCAACCAGACTGCAGAGACAACATGCAAACACATGCACATGCTCTGGAAAATGTAACCCCCACCCCTTCATATCTGGCCTGTCAGTCAAAAGCATCCACTTTGGTGCCTCCTGAAAACCTTAGTGATATTACTCTGGGAACTACTCTGGGAATTACTCAGGACTAAGTCTGAACGATTTTGAATAAAATATCTAATTGTGATTATTTTGACTGATAATGCGATATTAGAGGGAATGATAATTTTTACATCATTATTCTCATTTTGATTGAAAAACATTAAATGATTATGTTGTGATTTTTGCACAGATCTGTAGAGATGTTTTCTTAAGTGTGTAGAATATGATGTGTAGGCCAGGGCATCTCTGCAGCACCACAACATTTAATTTAAAATGGTATTTTGACACACATTTCACCTTTTAACAAATAGTACGCCTCCTGCAATTTGAAAATTGCAGTAGGCCATATTGCAATTTCGAGGATACTGCCCCTCTAATGGTCTAATGAAGCAAAAATGTTATGTGGACTGAGCCAAATGTGAGTGCCAAGATGTATAAAAATAACTGAGACGTTTATGTGGCCCTGGACATTCATTGTACGTTTTCAAAATGATTCTTGTGTAACAGCTGAGAAAAGCCAGGGATATGTGTTCTGAAATTTCTTTATGTGGCAAAAGGTGCATGGCAGCTTGCTGAAAATAACCTTCATTGACAGGTAGCCAATTTTTACTTTAATCCTAATACTTTGAAATTTTACTTGCATCCCTCAGAGCCTAAATGGGTTACACAGCTCATGTTTTTTACAGTAATGGATTGAGGCCAAAGCTAAATTTTTATTTATTTATTTATTTTCTTCAGTGGAAATCACAGTTGTAACTACTGAAGCTTAGTGGGGGCAAAAGCTCTAACAAACCAGAGTCTACAAAATCAATCTCAAACTCATTACAAAAGCATCTCCTGGTTCTAAGTCTGCATGACATTACAAATAAAGAAGAGGTCTCTCGGATCTATTTTTTGCTGCTGCTGAGTTCACAAATTATGATTTGGCTGCCTCAAAGTGTTTTCTGTAAATGAGTGTTGTACGCTTATGAAACTAGACTTCTGCCTCACTTAATAACTTTCTGACAGGAATAATCATTCTCTCACTTGTGCTGACATGAACAAAATAAGTTGACCATTTTTATTTTGGTTGTATCCTGTAACATACTGTATATTCTTCATGAAAGTAGTAGCTCTCACATACAAGTAAAAACAAAAAACCCTGTAAATCTTGGCTCTGTTATACATTAACATTCTCTTGTTTGGGCCTGAAAGTAAAATTGTCCTAAAAAAGACAAAACCGGAGGGTGGATGCTACGCTTCCACGATGACACCGTGGGTCATGACGCCGTTATCAGCGGTAACCACCGTATGAGTGTAGTGCAGAGCGGTGGCCATTAGCTAGCCAGTGGGGCACAACAGAGACTCACATGCACTACTCGGCCAGCGGGTGTGCATGTAAACAAAGCACAGAGAAAACTCAGATTAGAACACACACAGAGGGAGAGCGAATGTATTCTTTGCTCGAGTAGCCTTTACTAGACTATATCTTTACATTGCAAATAATACTTTGTTGCTATATTAATGCTCTGAATTTTGCATTTAGCACCTTTTAAAGAAAAAAGATCTTGGTAAAACATTTGCTGTGTCTGAATGTTGCAAAATCACTGTAGGGACACTTCACAGGCTGCAGTTCTAACCCTTTTATAGTTGGTGGTGTTAACGTGTTGGACAAGACACCTGGGGAAAACTCAGACTATTGCAGGATTTATTGGCATGGATTTAGGCCCCAACAGTGTTGTTGAAAATACTGGTTTTCAGTATGGCAAGCTAATTCTAAAACTGTTTCAAGGTGTTGAACACATTGTGTCAGGAGTTTTGTTTCTTCAGTGGGAAATGGATGAGAATATAGTTTACAGCTTCACCTTTGTGTAATTTGTCAATCTATAAAATAAATGTAATCCTCGCTTGTCTGTCAGTTCTTGTTGCAAGTCTTTTGGTGTGTCTGAGCGCAAATGTGATTTGTTACACAGCTGATTTTTGAGTCGATTTTTTCCGCCGGCTTTAAAGCTGCATCGTCTTGTCACAGTTTAAGGCCCCCACTGTGTAATGATAGTTTTGAGTCCAGCAGCTCCTAACCTGCTGTTGCATGTCACCTGCTCCTGTCCTTTTAAAGTAAAGAAGATGATTGTGTTGAGTTGATGTTTTTACATGTTTTTAATTAATGCAACTTGCGATTTTTAAGGTCGTAGCGGGCCTGTGTCATACTAGCTTGTCGTGAAGGAGGCTAAATAACACTCCAAAGTTAGGCAAAATTTTGGTGAGGAAAAACTGGCATGGCCATTTTCAAAGGGGTCCCTTGACCTCTGACCTCAAGATATATGAATGAAAATGGGTTCTATGGGTACCCACGAGTCTCCCCTTTACAGACATGCCAACTTCATTATAATCACATGCAGTTTGGGGGGAGTCTTAGTCAAGTCAGCTCACTGACACACTGACAGCTGTTGTTGCCTGTTGGGCTTGAGTTTGCCATGTTATGATTTTAGGATATTTCTTATGCTAAATGCAGTACCTGTGAGGGTTTCTGGACAATATTGTCATTCTTTTGTGTTGTTAATTGATTTCCAATAATAAATATATACATACATTTGCATAAAGCAAGCATATTTGTCCACTCCCATGTTGATAAGAGTATTAAATACTTGACAAATCTCCCTTTACGGTACATTTTGAACAGATCAAAATTAACTTGCAATTAATCACGATTAACTATGGACAATCATGTGATTAATCGCGATTAAATATTTTAATCAGTTTTCAAGAAAAAGAAGGCCTTTTAATTAGTAGAGGCGGAAACATGTGAATAGTAGGAAGTAAGTCTTTCCCTCTTATACAAATAGGAAATGAAAAATGACTACTTTCTCTTGATATTTTCCCAGAGCACTTAGTAGGTATAGGTAAATATCCTTCAAGTCTATATTCTAAGTTTTTCCTTACTTTGGGCTTCCTTAGGTTTTACTTTTAGTTTTTCTTAGTGTCATTCTTTACTTTTTGAACTTCCATTAAACTCTCCCCATCCTGCAGGTTCATTCACTGTTTTTGTCGTAGCCCCTTTTTGTGTCACCCTGTCCATCTGGCTCACTTTCATTCCCTGTCCCCCTCTATCTCCCCTTTCTTTGCGGTGTCCTGCCTCTCTTTCTGACTCAGAGTAGCTGTGTCTAGTTCTGGGGATTGCATAAGAGGGGGATTCTATAAATATCTGCAGGAGTGACCTATAGTTAATGTGTGATGATTATGGTGAGGAAAACAGAAAAGCTTGAGCCTCGCATCCTGGCACCCTGAGGCATTGACAGATAGAGGAACGCTAGAGGAAGCGTCTTGTGTTTTCGTTCCAGCGCGTCTCCAAAAAACCTTTTAAACAAAAAATGTTGTCCACTCCTGCATGCATGCAAACATGTATGCACGTGCCTACAGTACTTGTGTTTCCTTCGCCACAGAGTCAAAGTGCCAAGGGCCTGTCATGGCACACTCCTAGCCTGAATGCGATGCGACATGTTGCTGAGCAGCTTGATTCTCTCAACAGGACAGGCCATATACCATAAGCCTGTTTGTTGCTCAGTCATCAGTCTAAACCACTATATCCTTTAATAGCTGGACTTTCATAGCACTGACCTCATAGCAGACTTGCTGAGCTGTCTGCATGTACCTTGATGACAACTATAATTACTGTGTTACCTATTTCCACCTCAGTCATTTTGTCATGTAGTTTTTCAACATAGATAGGAGCATGTCTGTTGTAAGAACTTGGCTCCCAAGGAGATGCTGACATTGAATAATGTGCGTCCTAATTATACACTGTATAAGCTTGGTATACCTGGCATAGTCTACTGTAGTCTTAGACTTGGAAACACACACTTCAGCAATTGAGTGTGTGTGTGACTGAGCGACTAATGCTGACTAAAATAGACTTGAATGAGCTGTTAGTGTCTGATGATGTGAATGCAGACGTCTCACAATTCAAGGGATGACTACCATAAGCTTTAAATTGCACTGCAGATGTCTTACTCAGTTAGTTGCATTTATTCAAGGCCCTGTTTTTCTCTGCATGTCTCTGTCTCTCTCACTAGCACACACACACACACACACACACACACACACACACACACACACACACACGCAGCAGCCCTTTTACCTTACCACTGCTCCACTTTTATCATCACCGTGTCCTCATTATGGCTGACCTCTCTATGCCGTGGTTGTGAGCAGAGGGAGGAAAGGGAGTGAGGGCTACCCCTGACACTGAAGTTGTCAAAGCTGCTCCACAGAATTAGGTCACATACAGGCTGTCATGGCTACATTTTTAGTTAAATTGTGGGGGACTGATCGTTGCATGTGGTTTAAAGTAGGCCTGCAATTATAAATAAACAAATATTGAAGTGTGCATATTAGCTATACTTATGTCAGCCAGGTTGTCTTTAAATTCAGAACCGGATTAGAATTGAATATTTTAAATGTAATTTGGTATGGATGCACCGATACCGATACCAGTTTTGGGTATCAAGTCCGATACCGTCTCGTATGCGGGACTCCTCAGCCTGCCATGTGTCGCTCACACCCTCCAGCTGGCTGTTAACAAGGTTTTTTTTGGCACAGAGAAGTACTCATATCAGTACTCGGTATCGGCGAGTACCCAAATGTAAGTACTTGTACTTGTACTCGGTCTGAAAAAAGTGATATCGGTGCATCCCTATAATTTGGCTAAATGTTGTTTCTAGAGCAGCAGTAATGTTTATAAAGGCAATAAATGCATAACACTGAGGCTCCGTAGTCTGCACCAAAACGGCCTCCAACCATGTCAAAACTGCACATCACTGCCTCACTCTTTCCGCTCCACCCTTCACAATAAAATCCCCAGACACATACACTAGAAAACTGCTTACTAGAGGGAACTAAAGTCATTCAGAGCTTTCACTAAGAGGCAACTCAACAAAATAGCTTACACTGTACGCTACTAGCCACCGAGCTAGCGCGTGGTGCTTGTGTAAACATAGCGGCGGTGGATGAGAGAGACTGCGGACAGAGCAGATTGAAATATTGCTTTTCTACATGTTTACATCATGTTTATGTTTGTTGAACAGGAGTATAAAGTATTGGCTTTATACTTGTGAAGGTTTTATTGCACTTACTTACAGTAACAAGCGTAGTTGTCGTCAACTCAACTTCACCTGGTTCACTTGTCTGTCTCCACCGCAGCGTCTCTGATCAGCTGTTCGCTGACTTCACTCCATGTGAGTACGTGGAGAGCTCCACAGCCCCGATACAGAGAGGATACAGCGTGATAATAAATAGTAATGTTATGGTCTTTAGTCCCAGGGCCCGTTTAATACCTGGGCTCGGTAACCATCCCTAAATAAAACAATTTTTTCTTAATCATCGTGTTTCAGGCAGTCTTTTGCGATGTGTTGTCAAATTATGATTTATCGGTCAGCACTAGTTTAAAGCGGAAGATGTACTCGCGTTCCTTAAAATTTAATGAAAAATTATTGAATAAAAAAGGCATTAACGTACTGCTACACCAGATATAAGATTAACTATACAGATTAATAATTAAAAACTGATTAGTTGTTCATTTCCTGTTCTTTACTCTTTTTCACCCACCCTATTTTGCGATAATTACTTTTTACGGGCAAGCCAATGAATCTGTGATACACACACCCAGATACCATTGTTGTACTGTGTTTAGGCCTTTCCACCTAAAAGGGTTTGATTTGGATCCTAGGGGAAGATGTATTCTTCTTCATGTGGATATTGTTAACATTTCCACATACTATGAATGGTTCTGATTCTTAACAGGTCAGGTGATGATGTAATAACCTTGTTAAGTGGTCAGTGAAAGGTCAAGTCCAAACTTAACCCAATACAATCTACTACATCTATATGTGACCTTTGATGCTCACTGTCTGACTGTTAAAGGGCAAATCTCCATTTAGCTGGGTGTGTCCATATACCGCATATGATTGTGATTATGTTTGTGATTTATGAATATCATCTGTCATGTTGTGGTCTGGTTTTGTTTGTGTATTTGAGTCATTCCCTAAAAAGTGCAAAACTGATGATAAGTAAGTGAATGTGTGTGCTGCATTGATTTGAGCATAGCTTTTACCAGATTGTATAATCACATTCCCTCGTCGTATATTTGCACCTCTACATATTGGGTAATTGCATGATCCGTCAGTCTTGATTACTCTTCAATTAGAGCCACTTACACTGTAATGTCTTGTAAATTGGCATAGAGAAAGTGTATGCTAACACTCCACGCTATCAATGAGTCGTTTATTCCGAGCACATGTCCCATTTCCCCCACATAATTGACAGCTTGACACTAAACCATTTGGGCATGCTGCAAGATGACTCCAATGTAAAATATATCATATAGTGATGCTGTTTTCTCTCTCCCCCTCTCTCTCTGGCTCTCACCTGTTAGAAATTGTCCCCAACTCTCCTGTTAATCTTTACAGTTGTGATTTGCCTTGTAGGACATGTTTGTCTTAAAAAGGCAGCTTCTTTTCTGAGGTGATAAATCTCCCACATTGACTGTTGTGTGTCTTCCTGGACCAATGCCAATTTTAAAAATAACATCACTGATGTTATTTTTAAAAGTGGCATTGGTCCAGGTTTGTTTAATTCCCTGACTCTTGCCACCTTAAAGGCAAAAGTGCAAGAGCAAAGGGCAACCTTGAGCTGCATACATTTGAAAAGTCACTGGACTCAAGATGGAAGATTGTATTGGGGTGACACCCGTCCATGAGGGTAGCAAAACATCTCAAGAGTCCAAACTTGAGAACTACTTTTTATTGGGACCCAAAAGTAAGATATGAATGTTAGATCGGGTCGAGAACAGGGTTAATGCATTACACTTATACTTCGACATCAGTTACCACCAATTGATTTGTGATTATTCTGCTTTCTTGTGCTTGTGGCTGCGTTGTGGCTTTGTAGAATTACAATTAATTGTACAGTGAGAAATTAAAGTACATGTGATGTACATTTAATAAATAGCAGGGCTCTACAGTGTGACATATACTGTCTGTCGCACATACTACAAAAAATCTGTCTAATCGGTATATTTAAATTTGGTCACTATTTCACACGTTTTTAGCAACATTTTGCAGAAATATAATGTATGAATAAAGATAATTTCTGAAGATATTGAAGGATGCTGATTGGAATTGGTGGCAAAATATCTTTGAAATCTTTGACTTTTACCAACAAAGGAGGAACTTCGCAGAATTGCCACATCACTATGATGACTTTTACACTGGTGACTCATTCTCATTCTTGTAAGTCAGTTTCTGAGTTATCAGGAAATTAGAAGAGTTGAAAAAGATGACTGTTGGTTATAGCCTTCTTGTTCATTGCCAGATGTCTCCCTCCATACTGGTGACATACATACCTGATGATTAGGCTTGCTTCTTTTCTTTAGGAGAGGTTTCTCTCCGTATTTTCATTACCCTTCTATATCTTGCATCTAAGAAATGGCCCAGTCCTTTGTATTATTACATCCAGATTTTTAAAAGTAAAAGGTGTTAGAATCTCACTGCTGTCATCTGCTAAAGAGTGAGTCATCTATCTGTCATTGTTCAGAGAGATAATGCTATGCCAATGCTGCTGACAGAGCACACTCTCTTCACCAACTTCCTGTCCAATGGAGCAACAGCACATACTTGGTTCACTCTGGGCCGGAAAACCAGTCTTCATCACCATGGAGACAAACAGGAAGTGGTGGTGTGAAATTTGTCTGCAAGTTTGATAGCTGCAGGAAGATCGGCAGATATGCTGGAGGCCGATTAAACAGAACATAAGAGCTGTACTTTGCTCAAGATAGACATTATGACAAGAGCCTAGCAGATGTAATAGCAGTACTACATGTTACTTAATGTAGATTATAGGTGCTCCAATTGAACATTGGGTTGACCGGATTAGTCGTACATGTAGGCACCTGCAAAAACATTTAGCAACAAGGCAATGCCACTATGTTAAAAATCATTGCTGTACCGATCCAAACCAAAAAATGGTGACTGTGAAAAGCATACTTTATTATGAAAATAGCTCACTATAGTCATTCTGACTTAGACTCTCATTCATGCTCTGTTTACAGTTTTTTTAAGGATGGTATGAATTTAGTTTCAAGAAGAGGAACATTTGCCACGAAAACAGTAACAGTATAAAATGGGTGCAGGAGTGGAGTTTGGGGATATTTCGCACTGATGCACATTTTTTTCTAGGCATATCTCTATAATCTCACATATTTGTGTAGACGTGTGTGTGCATGCACGTCTACACTATTGTCGTTGCATACGTGCGTAAGTGCTTGGTAAGATCAGGCATTGTCTCTGCCTTTGTGTGAAACACAGCTTTGTTGATTAGGCGACATCTCCCCACTGAGTACCCAGGATGCATCTGTGCTGTAGCATCACTGTGACGTTGGTGCCTGTCACACCAGGGCACTGAATCATTTTTGGATATGGCATCTGTGGACTTGGATCCCCTGCTTGCTGTCTCTCTAATGCCCTCATTTTCATATCTTTTTATCTCATGGTTTCCTCTCTTTTCAGACACATTTCCTGCTTTTCTTCCAGATATGTTTTTTTCTCTCTCTTTACTTTATAGGTTTCCTTCCTAAAAAAGATCTCCTGCAGTTAATTTATCTTCTGTTAATGATGCAGACATATTCAGTGTGAATTGTAACTCTCACCAGTAGTAAGACAACATCAAAAGTGCTGTATGCGAAGTAAACAGCCTTCTTCTTGAAACGCTACTGTGCTCAATTTGTGCATGTTGTGCACGCTGGTTAACAGCAAAGTTGGAATAGTGTACAAAGGCAGACCTTTTCCCAACACTGGACAAGCTTTTGCAGATTTCTGCATTAAGATTTGTTGGACAGACCAGAAGCTGTTTGGGGAACTAGCCCCGGATCTCTGACTGGGCAGTTAACTCATAAGTCAAAGTCTTACGGACTATTTGGCAGACCTAAATGTTAAACGTCTAGTTCTACAGCAATTGGGCCACATACTAATTTGAGGTACTCTTCCAAGGTCAACCTGTTAATCATAATCAGTTGTTTGGCATAAACAAGCTGTTACCATACAAATTAAAGCCTTATGCAGTGTAGTGATATTTGTCAAAAAACAAAATCATGAGCATTAATATCACAAACATGTTTAAGGCATACTATCCTAAAATGCACACTTCTTAATGACCACCTGAAGTATGCCAAATGCTTTCATGGGTCAGTCAGTCATGCTGAGGCCTTTCTCTACACCATCTGCTGTAATATTCCTGCAGCATTAAAGGGCCATAGTCAATCCTCAATGGTAAAAAAATATTGGCTACCTCCTCTAATGCAGCTGCTGGAATTGTGATATGACACCACCTCGTCTTTTCAAATCCTAGCCGTGAGCAACGTATAAAGCTTAAAGTACATTTGGGAATGTACTGTAGAGGAACACACACACGCACACACACGTTTCGTGATTAATGTTATAGTCAATCAAAGTCTGAGTGTTTGAGTTTATTCAGTGCACCTTCATTACAAGTGTGCTTGGTGGAATGACAGGTTATTAATAGATTCAAGAAACCTGCCAGCACTCCTGCCTGCAGCCAACAACGAATACACAAGCACACACACACACAGACACACACATCATATTTGTATCAAGCTGTGCCTGAGTCATAACAAATGTCAGGTCTATGTATTACAGCAATGTGATGCATGACCAGCTCCAAATGGAAACCCCATTGCAATGTATGTGTTAGAAGACCCTCTGTTTATTCAGTGTGCAAGGTTTATTGAAGTGTTGTGTTATTTTGCATTTCGTTGGATGGCAATCATGACCATAAATGTGCAATCAATTAAAATCATGTAAGTCATATAATCAAGTGTAACTCACCTGACAACGTCTAGTTTATGTATTTTCATACACAAGAAGCAAATAGGCTTTGTCATGTGATATTCTAAAAAGATTACCCCTCTGGAAACTCAAAGTGGTTCTAACACTGACTTAATTTTCCTCATTTAATTATGATGCATACTTTATCTGATGTGAGCATTGAAAAGATGAATGCTCCATTTTAGCTAATGCCAGACTCGCCAACTGATGAGTGCATTTCAATTATGCACACAAGGAGAGAAATGCACATAAATAGAAAAGTCATCACACATCGAACAGTGATTATCTGCTCTTGAATGATGAACACACTCAAACTAAAATAGCAGTGCATCTGCAGGATATTACGATTATCTTTCCCGCAGGAGCGACACATCCTCTCTCTCTCTCTCTCTCTCTCTCTCTCTCTCTCTCTCTCTCTCTCTCTCTCTCTCTCTCTCTCTCTCTCTCTCTCTCTCTCTCTCTCTCTTTTTGACCTGCAAGTCCTCACCTTGTCATCTTTTCATCATTTTCATCTGTATGTTGAAAACACCTTGAAGCTTAAGCAATCCTGGCACCATTTCCATTCGCCCTTCCCCTTCAGCCGTCCTTCAACCCTGTAGGCGCCATCATCCTGAAAATCTAATCTGTAAACCGCTCAGTGCTCACATCGCCAGGTGTTCTGTGCCGAAGATCGGTATTGATTGATGACCCGGACCAGATTTCTTGGCCTGAATCATAAATTAGCCCTAATAAATAACTTTCAGGCTGCTTTGATTGGGGTAAACGCACTACATTTTACTCAGTTATCTGAGATGGTTTAAAAGGAAAGGTGACATTAATCATGTGAGTAGTATTTGTGCAGCAAAGTGGGGTACTTTTAACAAGCACTGGCGGGAGTCTTAGCCAACTGTTTCATCCTTTTGCCAATATCTGAACCAAATTCAAGTGTACATTCTGTTACACTGAATGTCTTTTCAGAGGCAAAATCTAGTAGTGAGCATTCGTGGGAAGCTATGTGACCGCTTATCTTCACACCACTTTATTAAAAGATGTTTTGATTGCGTTGGATAATATTGCATCGTGAAAAGGTTACATGAGTTGAGGTGTGAAGCACAGCTAGCACGTGGTTTAATATCTGCAGATTTCCTGTGTTGACATTTTTAAGATATAAAAAGTAAAACTGTACTGTAATGGTTGCAACGGTCAACTACCAGGTTTGCATCACATGTTGTGTTGTCCAAATCAAGTAAATATGTTGTGTTTTTTTTCCACTTAAGGCTTTGCCACTGCATTTACAGCGATTCCTTTCAGTGTTGACCCCACTGATCACCACATTATGTTTATCAGTGGTAATGATTGATGATCTTTGTCTAGGTTTTGCCTATATTCCCTCAATCACCCAAGGCTTAAATTCCTAACTTCTAGCATTTCTAATGTGACCAGTGATTTCACTGACATGCTTTAGACTGCTTTGTGTTGCTAGACACATCACTGATCTCCCTTGTTTTTTTCTGCCCAGATAAACGAGTTAAGCCATGTTCAGATTCCCATCATGCTCATGCCAGACGACTTCAAGGCCTATTCTAAGATCAAAGTGGACAACCACCTCTTCAACAAGTAAGGTTTTTTTTTAAGTGTATTGCATAATTATTGTATTTCACCAAAAAAAATAACATTTTATTTTCAACTCTGTCTCTTGTGTTTTATGATTATTTTCTTTCTACACAGGGAGAACATGCCCAGCCATTTCAAGTTCAAGGAGTACTGCCCTCTGGTGTTTCGAAACCTCAGAGAGAGGTTTGGCATCGATGATCAGGACTTCTTGGTATGAAAAACATATAACATTACTGCCACTTCTGGGTCAAATATGTAGTTTCTTTTGTTCTTTGTAGCACTAGATTAGTGTGAATCGCCACGAGAGTTCCAGCAACTATGGACAATCGGAGGATTTCACAGGCAATACATTATCCTGAAATGTATCTGTGTATCTAATAACTGTAACCCTCTGGTGCTGCAAGCTCATTGAAACACTTTTCAAACTAATTTGATCACAGCCTTAACTAGTAAATTGTTGCACTTTTTCCTTTCCCTTCTTTAGTTTCAGCCTTGATTTCCTTTATTTTCCACTCTTCCCTAGTAAATCCCCATTCCCAGTGCAGGCAATGAGTTGGCAGTATTTGGAGGTCGTCGTGTCCCAGCTCAGTGCAGCTGTCCTTCTCACATGTTTACATTAGGGTTCGGCTGGCTGCAGTGAGTGGGCAGTTGGGGGTGTTAAGACACTGGCCAGTACAAAGGAATGCTGTGACATTCTCAACATTAAACTACTTTCCGACATGAGGCACTAGTCACATTGTGGTAAAAAAGGTTTATTGGTTTGTATTTTTTTTCTTTGTAGCCCTTGCTCTAAAAGCCTGTTGGTATTATTTCTAAATCCATTGGTAAAATTCCTCATTACAGCCAGTGGGTACCACCAGCTGCAGGCTCTTTTGATGACATGCACAGTAACCATTAGTTTTAATGAGCAATGCTAGCAGTATTAAATTAAGTTTGGGGAAGGTAACTGAAGTGCAAATAGATTAACCTTTTTCCCCACATTATGATAAATGCCTGGTGGAGAAAATGACTAACTAAAACAAAAACATTAGGATATTCCTTTGAAAGCGTTTCATCTATGCCAGCCTCAGGCAAAGGGCCTCTTAAACATTTTCAGGCTGTGACACAAACCACTTCAATGTTACACCAGGACCCGGCCTGTAAGAAGGCTACCTAAGTGTCCATGGTTTTTAGAAACCTCTAGAAACACGACTGCAACCAATTTTAGGTCTAAACACAAGAGAGAAATGCGGCCTAACAGTTGTTTTAGGTCGCACTTTAAAGGTTAGTCCTCACTTTGCAATACAAGCAATAGATGCTATGAACTGAAGAGTGAACTGAGGGCAGAGGACATGAGGAATTCTTGGAGAATGAGGCATTGAGCCAGGGGTGTTGGATCATGTTACTTTTGAGCTCCAAAGTCTGGGCAGCAGCTGTTTGTGTCTATGTGTAGATTTGGACAGGGAGCAGGCGTAGGGGTCAGAACCCCACATGTTTAGACTGGAGAGTGGGAGGTGGTCGCCGTCGGACAACAAGAGGGAAGAGGCAGGACATGGTGTGTTGTTGGATCCATTCAAGTACACTAGACTATTACCAACTGAGAACATGTAGTTTCACCAGCAGCTATTTAAACATGTTGATATGGATTTTGAATCATAGTTAAATAAGCATTTTTTCTAAAAAAAAAATTCTGCATTGAGTGACAGACCATTAAACAAAACTAAAATACAAGTAATAAGCTCTCTAATGGCAGTGCAAATAATGCACATGCAGGGGTTGTGAAAAGGTGACCGCTGGTCAAATCTCAGTGTGTACATCCTGATCAATATTATTCATTACTTTCTGTCTTTGCTCTGTGTGTTTTCAGAACTCCCTGACACGCAGTGCTCCCCTGAACAGTGAGGCCCAGGGACGGAGCGGGGCCCGCTTCCATACCTCTTATGACAAACGCTACGTCATCAAGACCATCAGCAGCGAGGATGTGGCAGAGATGCATAACATTCTAAAGAAATATCATCAGGTGATAACAGCTTATCTTACAATAATGGATTTAAATGCAAGCCTTGTTTGGATTTTAAGAAACATAGGCTTTCTGAAACTGTGTGTCTTTGGTAGACTCATATTACCTCAGAAACTGAATTTTACTTTACTAAAACCCTCTTCTGTTACAAACACCTATCTCTTAGAGCAGTGTTTGTCATCTTTTTGTGTCACGGACCCCTGAATTGATACACATTAGGTCACGGATCCCCCATTTGATAAGATTTCTCTTCAGGGATCTCCATCTGAAAGGATTTAGGTTGTTAGATATGATTAAGACCAGAATTCTAGTTGTCCACTACAGTGGAGGAAGTGAAACCTGTGATCAGCATAGTCAGTCTTGTGACTCTGACTCACATTGGGCGCCACTTCTATAGTGAATTAAATGGTGAAAATAAACTATTCCTCATTTTTCTGGGGACCCTTTGGAACTCCCTCAAGGACCCCTGGGGGTCCCTGGACCCCTGGTTGAGAACCACTGTCTTAGGGGGACCACAGGACTTCAGAGACGCTGTCTTTCTCTCTCATTCTCTGAAGGAGCTTGTACAAAGCGGGACTACATTATAAACACATGTATAATTTTAATATTCATCTGTACCCTTTTCTTACCTGCATTACAAACTGACACACAGGCCTATAGCACGCACAAGTCAAAGACCTTTACCATCAGTGATGGGTGGCTGAGCTCCTGCTAATGCACACGTTTTATTTTTTATTATCATATTTATTTAGTATTTTCAGTTTCATAGCATAAGAGACGCTTTCAAGTTTTATAGCATGTTGTGACCTGTTGCCTTTTGGGAAAAGGCTTTATTCAGTCACCGTACAGTGTACAGTGAAATGTGCCTTATTTTTATTATAATAATAGTTTACCAAAGGTGCCAGTGGACAAAATGCTGCCTTGTATTATCGAAGATTGTCAGTGTGCAGTCACATATGTTAATATGAAAGTGACAAGAATTTAAAGTTTTTAACTTCTTTTACTGACTGATGTAGATTCTGGTTTCCTTTGAAGTTGATAAAGATATGTAAAGATTTTTTATTGTATTCTAAAATATAGTTGGATAGTTGAAATAAATAAAAACAATTTGTTCAGTAAGGAGAGAAATAGCATAGTTTTGGAAGGTTTTAGTTTATACTTTCATACTTTCATTTCATACATAAATTGGTACCTTTGGTACCTGTGCTAGTTCAGTCAAAAACAATTCTAACCAGCACCCATGTGATTACATTTTACAACTTTTGCTCTACATATTGATTTTGGATTGGTCAATAAATTTCAAAGACTGTCAGAGTACAGATTTGATTTCCCAGGACAGCTATTGCAGTAGAGCCCTCTTGTCTATTTATCACCTTACAGTTAATTACAGAGTGTACACTAGTCATAAAGGGACCCTTCTGTGCTTTATAAATCTTTCTTTCTCAATTTCTTACTGTCTCCCCTCTAATGCAGGCAGTAAGCATATATTGTGACTATAAAAGGGCAATCAAATAATATTTCTTACTCTCTTTTTCGCAGTTCATCGTGGAGTGCCATGGTAACACACTGCTGCCTCAGTTTCTGGGGATTTACCGGCTCACCGTGGACGGAGATGAGACCTACATGATTGTTACACGCAATGTCTTCTCCCACCGCCTTTCCGTCTTCAAAAAATATGATCTCAAGGTAGGATGGGAAAACGGATCAAGAAAAAGAGGAAATGAAAAGTGATCAAATAGGACATGAATATTACAATAGATGATGTAAATCTATAGTTGCACTACATTAACTTCAAGGACCTGTTTTCACTTATCATCTGAGCTTTTGGTGCAAGAATAAACAGAATGTTTATTTGATATTTTTTTGTGTTTTTTTACTTCAAATGTTTTGTAAAAGCTCATGTACAAGTCTAAATAATAATTTGTAAATATACCCAAAGTTGGTCAAACAAGGTTTGGTTGTATGTTTTACAAAACAGGCATCATCCATTGGGTAATATACGTGTTTTGAAACAGGTCTGAGAGCATCAGGTAACTAGTCTTAGAACAGAGTCAAACTGTTACAATCCATTTTAAGTCATTGCACCCTGCATGCCTAATAGGGTGAGCTTCTGTGTTCAGACATGCAAAAGGGTTATGAGTATCTGCAGGAATGAGTATAAGTAGGGTGGTGTGGGAAAGACTAAAGCAACACTTTCCTGTGCTTTCACCAACAAGCGGGTTATGGAGAGTAATTTCCTTTCTTTTGTTTCTAGGGTTCCACTGTGGCGAGAGAGGCCAGCGACAAGGAGAAGGTACAGTCACCTGTCGTGAGCCGGGATCCACTGTTATACATAAACACACAACTTTCAACTTCAGAAGAGGCTGGGCCTCTTAACCTTTTAGTTTATGCTTTAAAAATACAATAATAATATAAGCTCAAGAGTGCTATGATTTAAAAGCAAAGTAAACAAATGCAAACTAGCACAACAACAGTTAGAAATATGTCAAACAATCCACACCGCCAGCGTGTTTTTAAAACGTCTGTGGAATATTCCTCCCTTTTTTATCTTTCTCTCAGAACTAAAAGTGTATCCACACCGACACCACGTTGTTGCATGTCAATATGCAAACCGCTTTTTTATGCTCCAAGGAAAAACAAGTGAATCAGTTAACATAAACTATTTCGAGTTTCTTCTTGTATTACTTTTCATGCAGCTTTCTCAAGCTATTTTTTATCCATTGAACAAACCGCTCTCCTTTCAGCGCATCAGAAGGTGCATTGCTGAAAGAACAGTGATGATAGTGGAGGTCGATGCGGATTGAACAAATGGACACTTCCATAGCACATTGCTGACGTCTCGATTCTGGTGTAATTTTCGTAGGGTAGTTAAAACGTTTCAAGAAACTTTTTACAAATACACACTAAACATTAATTGTCTATCTTTCCAGTAATTTAAACGCTGCTGTCATGTACTGAAAATGAGTCCGTTAAATATTACGATTGAACTCGATGTTCATTAAAAGCCATGTGGACAATTAGAGAATGAGAGAGAGAACAAACTGTGTTTCCAGTGGTTTCAATAACCGACACAGCTTCAAACAATTCCAGGCTTACTGTCATCACCCAAATGCCCAAAACTAACACAACTTTGGTGTCTGCCTTTGTTTCCCTTTGGGTGGGGATGACAGTAGCACATATCCATCTCCTTAAGTTAGCACCTACTTCATCACCCCATCCCCTTTCTAGCCCCTGCACGCTTTTTGTGTTTCCTTAATTTGCTTCATCCTCTCTAACCTCGCTTCTGCTGTTCCATCAGTTTCCCTGCCTGCTGTCTGTGTGTGAAAGATGGAGGTTTCTGTGTGTGTGTGTGTGTGTGTGTCTGTCTGTGTTGGGTTTAGAGCTTTATTGTGAATGATGTTTTCTATGTAGTTGTGTATCTGAATGGGCGGTGTGTGTGTGTGCTTTTATGTGACTTATAGTGATGGAAATGCTGCTGTTTGTGTGAGACTGGCTATTTTGATTTTTTTGTTTTTGCTCTTGGCTGCTTGGACAGTCACCTGTCAAAAATGAATTGTGTCACTGAAATTGTAAAGGACCTGGTGGTTCACTGTGCTTCCTGTTAAAGTTAGCTAACAATTAGTATGGATATTTTATCAGATATAAACAATATATATTTGTATAGATTTTAACCTTTGAGTGATGGAAGTGGCTGACAGCGTCCTTGAACACTATGACTTTGGACCACTGTTCGTTTGACCTGTCATCTCAGCAGTATTGGAAGGGGATGGTTGTCCAAAGTGTTTTGTTTTTTCATTGCATGTCTCCACACGTCGCTCTGCACAGGTTTGTCCGACCATGAAACAAGTTTTTATAAGAGAGCGTTTGACCCAGAGAGGTTTGAACTTTCCACCGGGTTTTACAGGGGCTTAATCGTGGGGCCCCATGCGGTGAGGCATGGAAGATTTCAGGGAATCCCCAAACTAAATATAGCCGTCTGTAAATGGAAGAAGAAACAAAACATTATTGGGGTTAAAACAGATGAATGGAAAAACAAAACAGCTGCGGCTCTAACACACACGTGAGGCTTCTGTTTGACCTCAATTTGTCTGTGGCTCAGCTGTGTGTGAAACACCATTTGCAGTCTAGCAATAGAGAAGGAACAGGATACATTTTTGCCGAGCTGGCTTGAATGAAGATGTTGTTTTCCCACACACTTACTACCACTGACTCTGAACTCACAAATTATTACAAGTTGTTGCTGTAAGTCTGTGTGGAATTCTGTGGTTTCTTTATCTTTCGCTGAAATGCAGCTAATACAATAAGCATTGTACAGTCGTTGCGTAAGTGAAGCCTTAGTACATACATACTTTTGAATGTGCACACACACGTTCACACCCAACTTACAACATGTCTCAGAGACACAGGTTAGGCTCAGACATCAAAGACAAGGATCTGACGAGAGACGTGCTGGTTTCTCCACATGAAACACCTTTGTACGTACACACACTTACAGACATGCTTAAATTAACCTGCAGTTACTTACCACGAGTGCTGAGCGGCTATGAATCAATCCTTTCCTTCAAATAATTCGTCTGTAGTTAAAGTCCAGTATGTGAACACTACACTACAGTATGTGTGTGTGTGTGTGTGTGTGTGTGTGCGCGTGTGTGTGCGTTTTTAAAAACATTGCTTCACACACACAAACAACAAGCACGGCGGGGTTTTTCTCCTAACTGCATGACCGTCTCCCCTTCATGCATGCGTCTGCATGGTATATAATGTTTTTCTGCATCTTTTTTTGAAGTTACATTATTTCTAACACATTCCGATGTGTATGAACGCCAGCTCCATTCTGTTGCACATTGTGGACATGTTCTGTTCTACCCACGTATGACATGTATTTTTCTTTTCATAAAATACATTTTTGCGGTTCTTAGTAGCTGCTGTCTCAGGGTTTTGGCTGTCAAACAGCAGCAATTGGCTTTCTGACACATTTTATGTACAGCATTTTACCAAGCAGATGATCAGTGGGTTTAGGTTTTACTTGTTTTTACTCTCAAATTATCTTAACTAGAGCTCGAAACTAGGTCAATTTGGTCTCACTTAGGCCCATCAAATCATACTAGTTACTTTAATTTACGTTACTTTATTTGTGATTAACCACAAGAAAATCTGGACACTGGCCCACACTGATGAAGGTCATTCGTGCGATCGCAGTATTTGTTATGTGACTTGGAAAATATAGAGGTTTTGTTTGTATGGTGTTAGATAGCTACTGGTCCTTGGTTTGTGGAATACCACCTGTCTCCACTTGGTGTCTGCTCAGTAGCTATCCGTTACAGTTGTTTGTGTTTTTGTTTACTCTCCTCTCTCTCCTCACGCCAGCACCGGCTGGTATCTCCTGTGGGGGCACATGGCTTTAATGTGTATGTATGACTGAGTGTGAAATGCCTGGATATTTTCTTAGTAGCCCCTTATCCAGTTATTGTAATAAGCCCTTAGAATTAGTTTACGGTTGTTTGCTTGCTCCGCGTAGTTCCAGCTCTTAGCCTCCTTAGATAAGCGCTGTTGCTGCTTCCTTTCTCTACCAGGTGTTCATGCCAGGAAACCGTCATAATACCAGTGTAGGCAGACCGGAGTCATGACTTTGAATATAAATAAAATACTAAGAGTATGGAAATAGTATAACTGCAAAAATCATTCCACTTATTTACATCGTCATTGGATGAACCTGTTGGACATTGTTGATATATTGTAAAGACATCTAAGAATTATAATTATTTTTTATACGTATTTTCCGCGTTCATGCCCTTTCCAACCCTCTACCAATTTGAAAACAATTGTGTTCTGTTACATTTTAAACACTTTGCCTTTACTTCCAACTTCCTTCCTCCCTTCCTCTCTCCTTTCTTCTCTCCTCTCTACCGCCCCCCTCCCTCGCTCCCCCTTCTCTAGCAGCCGCCCCAACCAGAGGATGTGCCCCCGCGGCCCAAATCTGGTAACGTTCAGCAAAGGCTGCAAACACTGCGGATTGCCACGCGCTTTTACTGCGCCATGAAACACGTAAGAGATGTAAGGAAACCAGGGCTCATATACCAGGCATGATCTATTAAACCAATCTTTTTTTATTTTTATATTTGTACGCCCGAGCATTTCCGTGTCCTCGTCTTCTCCAAGCTGATACACTGTTATTTAAAGGCCATATTTTGCACACTTGTCATCCATTTACAGTCACCGTTTGCTCAACTTGACAGCAAGTTCAGTTTTAGTTTTGCCAGAGAGTTTGTTTTCGTTCCCACCATTCACTCAACGGCACCAACGTGTATGTGAAACACTGGAGAGCAAGAAGTGGAGGAGTAAGGTGGTGGCATGAATGGGAAGGACACACTGCAAGGTCGGAAAAAAAAATCAGAAAGAGAAAGTACATACTTTTAACGTTCCTGGAAAGTTGATTTATTCCAGAGCTTCCATGCTTTGTTGCTATTTTTATTCCAAGTTTAAAACTAACTAGTGAGTTGTACAAAATGCTACTATTTTCTGCAGTACAAATTGAAAGCAGACCACATTAACCGACCAATGTACGCTACCCACAGCAGTGTATAAAACAGAGTGCACATTTTGATTTGTCTTCTAAATCGGTGAAGAATAGTTTCTTAAGAGTTAAAAGCAAGATTTAATATTACCTGTGATGTAGAGAACCTGTCCCGAGACAATAGAGTGCAGATGAGATGTCCTGCCTCTATGTCTTGTACCCCACTTCAGCCAAAGCACTTTGTTTTTCTAAATAAAATGCATTAGGCCCTGATCAGACAGTGTGTTTTGCAGGTGGAAAACACAAGGTGCTCCGCACTGCTTTTCTGTTGCCCTATCAGACAGAGCGTTATTTTGCTGTTTGCTGCGTCTTTTTTATTTTATATGTTGCAAGGCAACAACCAAATGAGTGCTAACGCTACCTTATTAAAAAACAATGAACTGTACGTGACCCAAATAGTTCATAGTACAGTTTAAACCAATGAAAACAACTTACCCGAAATCTCAGATACCGCACTAATTTGCCTCCTGCTGTTTTCTGTTCAGATCATGGTAACTACGTTTGGTAAACTCATAAACAGTAGCTCCGGGTATCCAGCAACATCCTCCAGGCCTGCTGTTTTCTGTTCAGATCATGGTAAAGAATAAAGCTTAGGTAAAGTCATAAAGCTCCAGGTATCCAGCAAAAATCACCACATTGAGAAAAAAAACGTTAATGTAGTCTGGCGCTTTTCCGCCCTGAGTTGAATTTTTTTCAACTCAAGGCGTACAGACGGATAAATGTGAGGCGCTCAGCAATGCAAAAGCAGCGCACAAAACGCTTCAATCTCATTGAAAACAATTACAAAAAGCAGCCCCAGGCTGCTAAAACGCACTCTTTCTGATTGGGGCCTTAAGCAGTAGTTTAGCTGGTGTCTTGGTACATTAGTTAATGACTAGTCTAAAGAGATAAGTCAGGTTTGAGTAAGTTGGGTTGGGTTAGGTATTTTTTTTTTTTTTAAGGCTGTACAGTATTCAGCGGTAATCGAACCAAACACCGTGTGACTCTGGTCAGTTTTTATTTTCTTTTTATAGCTACAGCACCCTGAGATAATAAGTGTTTTATGAGTCAATATTGTTGGCATACTTGACTGACTATGGCAGTTACCGGTGTCTCAATTCTCAGTTTGATTCTAGTTTTGGGGGGGACGTGGCCTGTTGTTTCCGACAAATAGTCCAGCATATGATGATATGATGATATGTTGCAGGCAGGAATAGATTGGGAACATTTGACAAAATCATTTAGGTGCAAAGTATTTGAATGACGTTTATTATTGTTTATGCCCAGTTTACATACTCCAAAACTGTTTTGTTTTCAAGAGCACGTTGTTCTCATACACACCCCAAACAGTTGATTTTGCATAAATAACAATGCTAGATAAACACATGAAGTGCTTGATTCACGTTGCCCTTGCATGTGGTTGATATGATCCTGCTGATTTGCTAGTAGCTGATCGAAGTATTGAATGATACTTCCACATAAAGTATTAACAGTGAAACCTGCTCGTGGATGTTAATCTATGTTTGACAACATCAGTAGGAATATAACTGGATACAAAAGTCTAGGAATACCACAAATCCTACAGAAAAGGCATAGCTTTGTTCTTCTGAGACATCAACGTTGTCAGAGGCCAAGATCCATTTCCAACCAGCTGATGGGAGACGGAAAAAATAAAATTAGATTGATTTTTTTTATTGATTTTTTTAAGGTCGGGGAGAAATTCACCTGTCACACAGCTTTACATCAGCAACCCGCCCTTTCTTCCTGCCTCTAATATATCCTTCTGTTTTTCTACTTACTACCTCAATGTCGTGCACCACTCAAGAGTCAGACACATTTCATTGTAATAGAGAATATCCGTAACAGGCCCGCTGATAGAATACTATGCATGACTGGGAGAAAGCACAAGACTTAATGAACCGGTTAGAAAGACTGTGAGAATGTACGGCATGGAAATAAAAGACGGTTGAAAGCATAAAAGAGATGGATGAATGTAAGAGATGAGGTGTCGGTTTAGGTGACAGTCCTGCAAATTGCTTTCAGGGTTACGTTCACTCTTTGCAGTCGGCCTCATGTTGCGTCCTCATTCACTTTTATATGTCGCATTTATTATTATCAAGTCTAGCCAAGTTGTACATCCCATATTTCTTGCAAATTGGAGGTCTATGTCTGTATAAATATATGTGCTCAAACGTCCTATTTTGTGAGATGTATTCCTGTCTTCATCTGTGTAAATGTGTAATCTGTATGTGTATGTATGTATGTGTGTCAGTGTGTGCTGTCCAAGCTCATTGTAGTGCTACAAAGTGCTGTTGTGTTGCTGCTCTTCTCCTGCTGCCATAGAAACACTGTAGTAGCTAAACCGCTGCTGTTGCCCTCTTACCTCATGTCCTGCTCTCTTTTTCCTCAGTGACTCAGAACTAGGCCCCGTCCCTCCTCACTTAACACCTCTTCCCCCTACAGGCTGCTGGCAGCTCTGCAGCAGCCTGGTTATGAAGTTTCTTAATCCCAATAGATGAGACACTTAAATAGGAAATTCTGCTTGTAGGCTGAATAGTGGGAATCCGTCACAAAGATACAGTACGCGCTGGCTTTACAGAGTAATAAAAAAAGAGTTTAGATTAGGTGCAAACCACAGTCTGGTTTCCGAGAAGCATCTGAACAATGTGTGTATCATTTGTCTCAGCGAAGGACATACTCTATTATCAAACCAATAAGAACGGGATGCTTTTTGGAGACCAGCCCAGTGCCAACAAGGGACGTTTCATGGATTTGAGTTGGACGTCCTTTTTTTTTTTCATTACACAAAGAGTATGGATCTACCAGATGCATTTAAAAAAGCTGTCCAAAATGTCTGTGCAATATTCCACAAAAATGCTGAATTTCCTGTGTTTCATGGTACTGAGAAGTGAATACAAATATGCAAATTGGTGCATCAGATGGATCTGTACCCTGCTGTGAGCATGCTGCATGTTCGGTTTCACACAGTCGGCCTTGGTTTGGACAGACTGCCTGTACTTTGTCAGCCAACTCATTTGACCAGTAATATGTGTTGTATTTGGCTGAATCAGACAGGCTTATCTAACAAACCACAGGCTCAAAGCCTCATTTATGCCAAGGGGGCATTTCAACATGCAGGATTGTCTTGTCAGGCAGATACAGTTAAATACGCTGTTGACATGACTAATTTCTAAGATTAGGATTAATCTTTGCCATCAGGCATTTTGAAATACCCCTTAATTCTTCTAGTTGAACAAGACAGCTCTATGCTATCTTTTTCTCCTGTTTATCAAATTAATGTTTTTTTTAAGTATTCTGGGGAAAAAGGATGAAGAACCCTGTTGCTGGTGTTATAGCTTTTAGTAAATCTTGTATTTCTAGTCAATTTATGACCTTTATATCAAATATCTCAAACCAAAATGTAATCAAAAAAATGTAAGGATTCAAATTTGGATGAACTGATGTTAATGGAAACTTCCACATCTTTTCAAAGAAAAGTTAACACTTGCTTTGAGCACCAGATTTCTGTCACATTTTTGCCCAGGTCTGCTGCGTATGTTACCATGCCTCCTCGGGTTTGAACCGTCTAGTGTTGTGGTTTTGACTGTTGTTTATTTGGCTGCTAATCTGCAATACTAATGGGCAGGCCAAGGAGCTGCCCACCTACAAGGACAATGACTTCATCAATGACGGGCAGAAGATCAACATCGACGGGGAGAACAAGAAAATGTTCCTGGAGAAGCTTAGGAAAGATGTGGAGGTATGTGTTAAATGAAAATTACAGAAACCCCCTTCTTCAGTGTCACCCCTTTCCGTCTGTATTAATACATTTTCTCTTTCCCCTCCTCTCTACTCATTGCTATCTCCCGCCTCCTTAAACACTCCTCCCATCTCCTCACTCCTCGCTTTTATTTCCTCTACCGTACTACCTTCTTCAATCGTCCGCAGTTCCTGGCCCAGCTGAAGCTCATGGACTACAGTCTGCTGGTGGGGATCCACGATGTGGAGCGAGCCGAGCAGGAAGACGTGGAGAGCGAGGACAACGATGCCGAGGAGGAGGGCGAGAGTGACGGAGGGGGCATTGGAACGCCCCCAGACAGTCCCAGCAACACGCTGGATAGCAACAAGCCTCTGTCACCTGGAGAGTTTGACCCCGCCATTGACGTCTATGCCATCAAAAGCCATGATAGTGAGTAGCCAGATGCATGTGTTTTTCAGGCTCAGTACAACCCTTACAATGTGAGGCTTGTATTTAACAGCTAAATAATATACACAGTACTGAGAGCTCCCCCTACTGGGTATTGTGGTTCTCATTCTAGTTGTCAAACCTGCTGCCGTCAGAAGGATTTTGTTTGTCTTATTTAACAATACCTGATTTTGCCTGATTACACTGTGCAAATATATAGATTCTCATCCGAGGTGTATTTGTTTTAAAGTACAGGCAGGGGCGGATTTAGTGATTTGCTTTACTTTTCACCCTCTGTAACTGGAATTGTTGGTATAAACAGTGGTAGAACAAGTAAACCTTTTTTCTGACGTAAAACTATTAACTATTAATAGTAAAACTATTACTACCGCACAGTAAATGTCCTATTCAAATGAAGTGAAGAGTGAAAGAGAGGTATTTATTTAATGTCTACTTAATGTCTGTTCGAGATGGAGCTTTAAATTTTAATATGATGCTGGATAGTTTAATGAATGATAATGCATCATATTTTAATTGTTACATTTTGTGAGTCAAATCTGAATCTGCAACATAACCAGTAACATTTCTCTGTCAAGTAAATGTAGTAACCTACTATGTTTTCTTCTCAAGTAGAAGTACACACAGTAAGGAGTATACAGTTGAGTTGCATATTTTGAAGTGCTTTGGGGGCCTTTTGTAAGTAATTTTGGGGTACAATGAGTCAGAATAGTAACATGATTGAATATGTTTCATATCTAAACATCATAATATGCTCCAGGCAGGTTCCTATCAGTGCCTAACGGTAAAGTCTACTCCTAACTACAGGTGCTCCCAGGAAGGAGGTTTACTTCATGGCTGTCATAGACATCCTGCAGCATTACGATGCCAAGAAGAAAGCTGCTCACGCCGCCAAGACTGTCAAACATGGGGTACGTAGCCGCATACAAGAGCTATTTGAATGGTTCTATCTAAAATATATTGAGAAGTATAGACGGGTTTCTTGTATACAAACATTACTGGGTGCGTGCGCATTCGGGGCAAAACCGAAGTGAGCTTTCCCCAGCCGTAGTCGCTAAACATTACAGCAATTTAGAGCCGTAATGAAGTCTTGCATCACTTTTGAGTTATAAGGCATAGTCGCTAAAGATATATAAATATTTTCTTAGAGTATGGGGCGATCACTCTGTTGTAGATCAGTTCATTTTTATCGATCTGTGGAGCATGACAGCTCGCCATGACCACCCGCTGATTTGCTAGCGCTTTGTGACTAGAACACTTTTACCCATCAGGCCTGGATCCATAATCTCCTTCTGTTTTTAGTAAAGGCATATGATCCCCTCTGAATATTAAACATTTTTAATCCATCTTTTCTGCGGTTAGGTGCAGTTTACTGCAAAACAACTCCTCGTCATCTCTGCTTTGGAGCTTGGCTCTGCTAGACTTGCCGTGCTTTCTGCCCCCTAGCTGCGCGCACATCTCCGTGATGACGTCGCACAGAAACCCGTCTATAAAACTGACTCGAGTTACAAGACAAATACACTGCATCCTCTGTGTCCCTCTTCAGGCCGGAGCGGAGATCTCCACGGTGAACCCAGAGCAGTACTCCAAGAGGTTTTACGATTTCATCACCACTATCCTGTCATAGCCTCCAGGAGCGACAGGGAGCACAGAGGCACATGGGAAAAGGGAGGGCAAGCGGGGAGCAGGGCGGGGAAGAGCAGTGACGGAGAGAAAAAAAACATCGAGAGGCTGAATTAATAAGGTGCTGTGATGGCTTTGTATCACTCTCCCTCATGCATTCTCCTCCCTCCCTGTTTGCTTCTCTCTCTTTCAGTGGCGTGCCACGCTCTGCAGCTAAAAAAAAAAAACATCATTCGTTTACATTTAACCTCCTCTGTTGACTTTTGTTCATGTGTTACTTTGAGGGTGTTGAAAGCAAGCGTCCAGGTCATTACGTTTTGTTTTTTTTATATAATTTGTTTTTGTCTGTTTGGTTGTTTATGTGGAAATACGGCTTTTTTATTGCCTCTAATACATCCAGCACCCTGCATTTTTTTTTTTTTTTTTGATGCTCGTATTTGTCTTCCCCTTGTGATGTTTAGGGGGAAGGTATGATGTGTATAGTGTGAGGTCAAGGGAAGTGCAGAGGTCAGATTACGGCACAAGGTGAGGCCCCTCTTGCAAAAAGAATGCTTAAGCGGGATGTAACGAGGAAGTTCGCGTTGAGCCTCGCCTAATGCAATTGCTTAATTTCAGGAAGTGGGAAGCAGTCTTCCAATAGGCCAACAGCCAGACCACCCCCCCACCCAAATGCTATACAAGTACTCAGCCAAACAAATCTTCCCATGTGGATTCCTCCTTCATCATGCCACCCGTTCCTTCGTGTACACTTGATGAATTGAGCTTCTGGGTTATCCTCTTGCCACACACACCAACAACTTCTCATTAGCTGAGATGAGTTCACTTGTTGCAGTAAATTGTGACGCTTGTTTTCCGGCACTAGTTGCACCACAGTGGTTGTCCTTTTTGCTTTTTGTTGTGATGCACAGGGATTAAGAATGATTAAGGGAAGGATGTGTACCTTGAAATGAGTTGGTAGAGGGATTTGAGCACACAGTAAGTGTTGTTTACTTGCGTTCCCTCTGAACACGTTGGGCATTGTTAAAGTAGGTAGGCCTGGTTTCTGTTCCTGTGGCAGGGAATGACCCAGAAGTCGTGTGTGGCTGTAGTGATTACGAGTAAATCACTCCTTGTTCTATATCCTCATATATGGTGTCGGATTGAAACATCAACAGCCCTTACCTTTCTGTTGCCATCAGCACCTTATGAGTAAATCAAAAATGTTGCACTTTTATTTGTTATTAGAGGTTAGGAGCTCTTGTTCTGTTACATGCGCTGCAACAAAGAGAAAAAATGAACTCAGCTCTCTTAGAATTGAATATTTAGGGGCCTGATCTCATATCCCATCTCCTCCGCAATTTCTCACCTATGGGTGCTTCTTACTGTAGGGATTGGTCGGGAAGACTTTACTGCAATATTAGACGGGGAAGTGGACGAGTTCTGTTTACGGGGCTTTTGTAAATTACCTTTCCAATCCTTTTTTAGAAGTGCTCTGTGGTGTTGGGGCGGTGGGTTTTGGGATCAGGCGACAAGTGTGACTGTGCGTTCAGGGCAGGCAGAAAAAAACTGTTTACCTCCAGCATCGTACCAGCACACACTCAATGATGGCGAGCGATGTGTGTGTGTGTGTCAGTGTTCAAAAGTTGTAAAGGGGAGGGGGGAGGTTGGGAAGCTGCAGATGTAAAGATACGCGTTAAAGTCATTAACACCAACAGCATCGTCCTCTTCTCTAACCTCGGCTGTGAGTCTGTTATTCATCGTTGTTAAGTGTTGTTGTTGTTGACATTTTTAAAGGTGGTTTATCTGTGTTTGAATTTGGCGGTTTTATGAATTGATGTGGTAATAATTTTTTCGTTTCTGTTTTTGAGGTTATTTTTTGTATATTTTGCACAAGAGGAAAGGAACCAAATGTTACGAAATACGATCCCAATTAGTTGATAACGGTCTTAACAAGGGAAATGCAATATACTTGTGTGTAAGTGAGAAAAGTTGTTGTGCGTGTGACGTTGTGTATCACTTCTGGATAACCAACTAAAACAAGTAAAGTCGTCCTCCTTGACTATTGTAACCCATGCAAAAAGCTTCCATCACGATATGTTTGTTTAGATATCATAGATTATATTCACATTTATATTTTTACATTGGATTTTAGTCATGAAATATAGTTGTATTTAAAAAAAAAAAAAAAAAAAAAAAAAAAAAAAAAAAGGAGCCACCCTTGGGAATGAATGATGGTGCTGTGGTAAATGAAGAATGAAACTGCTTGAATTTATACTTACTATAGATGTACTTTAAAAGAAAAAGTCATTAAAAAAAATTGCATGTCACAGGACTAAGTTTCCTTTTCCCTCTCTAGTCTGTGTTGTTGGCTGTTCAGGTTCTCTTCGTGTCCCTACACTTTAACCAGATTTGTTAGCTGTTCAGCGTAAAAATAGTCCCTACCATGCTTTAAATAACTGTTTTTCATTGTATACACTGTGCAAGATGTGTGCCTTTATACTCCAAAATTATTTAATTTTATATTTTGTAATCTTTTTTTAAAACAAAAGGTAAAAGGTTATTTTAATAATAGGGTGTTTACTTTGACATGCATTATTTCCAACTTTATTTTCAACCCCTCCCCCAACCCCTCCGGTTCATCCACTCCAACGCCTCCGTATTTAGATTTGTCTCGTCAGTTAAACAAAACCATTCGAATGATTTGTGTTTTAAAAACCCGACACAAAAAACGTGAATAGCTGTCTTAAATTCTGAATATGGTGGATCGGTTTGGATTCTGTAAATTCAAATCTGTCATTGTGATTATTCGGTGTGGGCAAGCGTCCCTTTCCTCCTCCTCAGAGCGAGGGTGGCGTCTGCTGATATTAACCCCTTGTCCGTTCACGCTGGTCCTGCCTTTATAAAGAACGTGCGTGCGTGAGTGCATTGTGGAATGTGATTGTGTTTTGTCGTGCTCGTCCTCGCTAACTGACGGCTGGCTTCACCTCAGGAGTCTGTCAGCATCACGTTTACCTTCTAACCACAGATTTCAGGAATGTGTTTTTTTTTTTTGTATTAAGTGTTTGTCCGATATTTCACTTACCGTCTACGTACAAACTCCCACTCATTTCTTTAAAACAGGTTTGTGTTCTCTCGCGTTTCGTGTAACCCCGGATCACCTGTTTGTTATTAGGGAGGTCATCAGCTGATAGTTCATCCTGAGTCAGTGGTTAATTGATATTTCAGTGTTCTTTCACTATTAATGGGCTGTTTTGTTTCTATTGTCACGTAGCTCATACTGTACATAGGTTGTGTCATAAAGAAAAACAGGGAATGAGGGAACACAATCATCTTCTAGTCTGCTTTGCTCTGTATGGCCCTGGAGGCTTCCCTGTAGTCAGACATAAGCAAGTAGAAAACAGCACTGCATGCTGGGAGAGTGATTTTTGTTTTGTTTTTGGGAATATTAACTCTGGATCTTTGATGATGCCAGACTTTAACAAATGCAAATTAAAGACGATAATAACACACGCACCCTGCTGCTGTACCTTGAAATTAATAAATCCTCGCTTTTGTGACTTTATCTCACGAATGAGCTCCTTCACCCATTAACCCCCCAGTCAACCTGCTGCCACGTTAACTTGCCAAAAGCATCTTTTAGCAGTCAGAACTACCCCACATGAGCTTGAAGAACATTGTGTATAGTGTAATGTGTCTGTTTGTTTGAACTGAATATTTTTCTTTTTTTTTACATGCACTGGGAGATGGAGCGAGGTGTGCATCGCTGATATGTGTACATTGTCCAAAGTTATGAGAAACAAACCCCTGTGTTCATGTGGTTTATCAAGTGTTAAGGGAAAAAATTTGATTACAAAAACAGCGGAGGCCAGGCAAGATCTGCAGAGATGGAAAGATTTCCTTTTGGGCTTCAAGATTTAAAAAAAATATCACAACATCTTTGTGAAGAAAAATATCATTTTGAAATTGAATCCTTTGAATTTGCATGTGCAAGTCCAAAAATGCCCTCCTGCAATTAAGCTTTGGCCTCACAACAGTCCCAAGTACTTTTAGACTACATCTAAAAGACTTAACTGTGTGTATGTGTGAGTGTGTGTTTATTGCTGTCTGACAATGGTTTGGTGAGAGTTCCCTTTCAGTGGCAGAGAGGCCAAAATGATGATGTATGTTTATTGTTCTTCACATTTAATGGTGATGATAATAATACACTCCATTCCATAAGCGTTCACTCAAACCAATTAAAGCACTTGTTCTGCTTAACTCTACCTCTGATGGCTTTTCTTTGTTGTTTACTATCCCACGTCCTATACTTATTCCTTCATGTTTGTTTTACACTGATGCTTTATATTTTTAAATGACACATTTCACACTCTAGTTAATTTCTTTCTTCCTCTCCTCCTTAGCAGAGGCTAAGAAAAAATGGCTCTCCTGTGGCTCTTAAATGAACAGTTAAAGAAAATGATTTTTGTATGATTTAATTGTCCCAGTTTGTGTAACTATGATGTCATTTTTGCAAAGAAAACTAGAGGCATTGATTTTTTGTGATTAGCCATTAACCTCGTGCATCTGTCCCATCCCCTGTTAATAATTATAATAGAATACATTTTAACATTTGAAGTAACAATGTAATTAAATTAAATAATGGACTAAAAAAGCTGAAAGATGAACGATAACGAAAAAAAATGCTTATTACTTTAAAAAAAAAAAAAATGTTTTACTTTTTGTTTTTTGGATTTATAAAAAAGCGCAAACGAGATCTGTTTTACTAAATTGGCAGTTATGTCCAGAGGAAGTCCCGCTTTGGAAATGTCCACGCAACAAGGGAAACCTTTACTTCTAGTTTTTAGTGGCATAGAAAGTAGCAAAACGTCGCAATCGCTAAAATCGTTGCATCATTTTACACACTTGAATTTAGCAACAACAACAAATACCTAAACTTACTTTAACCCGCCTCATGCATCATTTAGTCTAGTCTGGTTGCAGAGGTGACCATAATGGGAGCAGGATGGGAGGATTACCCATAAATATGATATATGAATCCGTTAATGGAAAAACGTTCAACGTCAAAATATTTTTTTTTTCTGCACGAAAAAATATGAATTGTCACAAATAAAAAAAAATTTACCGGAGTAGATGAAAATTAATCATTACATTTGGACATCACCGACCGCATTTGTAGCCTACATAGAAATATTTATTTTGAGTGTTTTATTTGCTTTTCTTATTTACAAAAGGTTTATTAGGCTACCGCAAAAAAAAAAATGTGCGCAGAAGATGTGCGCTTTTATTAGTTTTTGATTATTTAAATTTAGTTAAAACTAGGCTATACATGAGGAATGGAGCAGTCTTTTAATATTTCATTAGTGACCATCCTTTCTTATCGCCGCACGCAGCACCAAGGAGTCACATTTCCATCATTTTCATAACTATATAATAAATGCTGTCATTTCGTCGTATGTTGATTTTAAAGACGGGTTCACAGGTTTTCATTCAACATCAACAAATTAGAATAAAAAAATGATTGCATTAATAAAAGCAAAACGCAGTCTTGTTTTGCAACACGCCTTGCACAATAGTTAATGTCCAGGCTATCCTATATAGGGTTATAGGCTATACTAAGGAACAAATGTTGTGTTTTCGATCCTGTTTTTGTTGTTCATCCGCTGAATATGAAATATATACATTTGTATTATTAGCCTGAATAAACTCGATAGCTATAGGTTTATTCGTTTATAATCAACCTGCAGGTCTGGATTTATTCATTTATGTTGAAATCAAAACCGCCCTGCTTTTTCTATAACTGAATCATTTCATTTAGAAAGACATTTACATTTGCAGACCTGAAAAAATACATGAAGCGATAAGAGTCGTATAGATGGAGGCGGATGTAAAGTCTGGTTTTTAAAGAGAGAAGAGAAGAAGGAGGAGACAGGCAGCTGCAGCCAGGAGCCCGATCACATCTCTGCGGCGGTCAGAGGCGGAGGCTCATTTGCACCGTCAGTACAATGTGGAGAACAAGCAGAGAGACACAGAGACAAACCAGCAGACAATAAACAAAGAGCGGCTCGCCATGTGCGCTGCAGCTGCTGCACACACACACACACACACACACACACGGCTGAGCTGAGCTGCAGTGAGGAGTCACACGGCCGCCAGGGGGCAGTGTGACAACCTGCAACCACAGCACAGACAGATTCATAATCTTATTCGTGTGCAATAAAAAAATTACAACGCATATGAGCTAGACATGACTCTCTGCTCTTAAAAAAGGGTTCAAATCCAGGTGTCAGCAACCATCCAGCCTCCCGAAAGTGTCTTTGAGCAACACACTAATTCTCCACCACCTCCATTGTAGCTGCTCTGCTGAACCTGACCTTTGACCTCTCTATAGGGGGGCATAAAATAGTTTTAATGAAGCTCCATGAAATGTCCTTTATTTATTTCTATCTTTAGAGTACCTTACACAACATATAGTGACAATATTACGAGCATATACTCTCATATCCGTCCTACAAGCTGCAGTTATACTGCCAACATGCATTTAAAGCTTAACCCAGACGATATAAAAGAAGGAAAACTACTCTTTAAAACTGCTTGAATTTTACTGTAAAGGCATACACAGCGTACATGTTCATGTCAACATTTCAACAGGATGTGTAGTGTGAACGGAGGTCAGGACGGCTGGTAGTTCTCTAACCGCTCCAGCAAGACATCTGAGTAGCCAGGTGAGTAGTACCTGAAACAACACACACACACACACACACACACACACACACACACACACACACACTGTAAATACCCTACACTGTGTTTTATACTGAAGGATATTTTGTCTGTTTTACCATTATCATACAGCTAAATTCTGCTTTTTAAGTTAACTTATTCAATTGTATTTGTTTACTCTTATGTAACCTTAATTCTAAATATACAGTGTTTTTCTTCATTTAGTTGAAATTTATTTAGGCAATTTTTTTTTTGTTAAAGCATTTTGTTACTCTGAATAAATGCTAAAAAAAACAAAAACAGATTATGATGTTATGATTGTTACAGGACGGATGATGCTGAGTCTGTACACAGCTCTGAAGTTACCGCTGTGATGTGATCAGTCACTCCTAGGCTGCGGTCAAAATTACATCCTAATGTCTCTTCCTAACCACTTTTCCTTTGACCTCAATGGAAAACGTCATGAGGTCAAGGAAAGGGGAGAAAGAGAGTTCATAAGGACTTTAGCTGGGCATACACTGTGCGATTTTAGCCCGTTTCTGTTCCAATTTTTGAGCCGCACGACTCATTTTAGAGGACCGAAATTCGTAAAGGATAGTCCAGTGTATCCTATGCTAAAGGAAATAATAAAGGAAGCATTGAAGCACCTTTCCTTAGCATTTAGAGATTTCAACCAGCTCTTATCATTCCACCGCAGCCCCATATTGCTGTTTACAGCTCTCTCTCCACGCACAGGGTTTCGATGTCGACAAAGTATGTGTTTCAGCATGTGTGTGTGTGTTAGTACTGGGGAGAGACACACACCTGACAATCTCTTCAGGAAAACAGCTGTTGATGGTGTTGATGTGCTCCTGTAGAGGGGAGCCAGGCTCTGCCTCGATCTCCTGCACTTTCTTCAGCCCTCCGCTGGTCACAAACAGACGGCGAGCCTTACTGTCATGAGGCAGCACCTTTGAGGGGAGGGGAGGGAAGGCAGAGTGGATAATACAGCTATAAAATCTTAACCATCAAAACTTGAAAAATGCAGATTACTGATTCAGATTGCGATACTCATCATAGCCTGCGGTCGAATAGTCTTTTTTGCTTAGGAAGGTTCTCGAGGAAAAGTGGTTAGGAAAAGACATTAGGTTGTGATTTCTTTTTTTTTACTTTTCTACCGCAGCCATAGACTCACTCACCTTGCTGAACTGGAAGACAACATGTTTAAGGATGTTGCTTGGAGCATCGTAGAGGAGGGGCTCCAGACCTGGCAGGTAGGTGCACTTCTGCAGAATGCTCTTTAGGGCCTTCTTACTCTGAAAAGACAAGAGGAAGGAAAAATAATACATATCCAGTCATATTAACCTTTTTCCCTGGCTCTCATCTTTTTACCAAGTGACTCAAAATACTTCCTGGTTTGCCTGGTCCTTGTTTAGTAATCGGTAAGAATGCACTAAAGGCTCATTTCCATTACAGATACCAGTTATTTGTGCCCCACAGCTGAAAATTTTACGACCCTTTCCATACATTTTAAGACCTAATCGCCACTTTGAATTCTAACTTTAACTTAAATTCACTATACATTGATTGTAACAATTAAACAGTCTTAGTTTTTGCTTGGTTCTTCCGTCTTGCTATGGTTGTAGATCGCTGACTGTGGTTTCTTTAGCTATGTTAGTACTATATATAGAATCTCTTATTGTTTTGTGTTGCTTAATTGTTTGTTTTTGCAGTAGGAACCATTTCATCTCCAGCACTCCAAATACACTGAAACTACCCAACTGTGTCCACTTGTTACTTGATTGAGAGGCCCGACCCATCACCACTACCCTCTGGTGGCGTGGCATACTAATACCCACAAAATGTAAACTAGTCTTTCAAAAAGAAACCCAAAAACACCAATATTGGCTCCAACATTCCTACACATACACACACACACTTGACCTCTTTGTTATTAAACTATTATATTTTGATTCTTTAAGTAATTGTCTTTTATGTGTTAGTTATGGCACAATTAAAGGAATTGGAGGTCAAGAATCATGTGCTTGTAAAACCAGTATTTTATTATTTGACCAATAGACTTTGAACTGATAAAAGCTAATATATGGAAGTCACAAAAAACCCATAGTACAGTAAAAAGACATACATCAGCACGTCAAAAAAATGTCATAGTATAGTATGCCATAAAAAGGTAAATCACCATTTGCATTGGCAGGCAAATAAGAACAGCAGATGCAATAATATCTGAATCATTCGATCACAATGTTAAAATAAACCAAAAAAACAACTACATTTGAGCTCATTTTTCAACAGCACTGATGGACAGCAGACTTAAATAATTTTCTAAACCAAAAAAACATGCCAACAACAAGCATGTCCCAACTGTGTGCATCCCTTTTTAGGGCGTTTTCAACAAACAGAAGTGTAGAACCAGCATATTTTCACATCAAACTTGGTGAAATAGGAGTTTATTTCAACTAAACCAGGGTTGGTGATTGTTGGAAACACTAACGACTAGGTCTTGGTGAGTTTTATTTAGTTTCTGTCAAGTTTGAATTAAGTTTTACAGCTGAGAAGAACAGAACAGCTGAGCTCAACATAAACAAATACACGTGAATGATGACGCAAGTGTACTCAGGTACAGAGCAACATTACTAATGTGAAAAACACTGCAGAGCTGCAGCACTTACTTTGGCCTGCAGGTCCTCTGAGCTTCTGGCGTCCATGTAGAGTTCCAGCAGTTTGGTCAGGAGGTTAGCGTTGGCCACTGCCTTGGCATGCTCAGGGGTGTGATAACCTATCTGACCGATGGACCAGGCTGTGGCTGCCTTGATATGATGTTCATGCTCCTCAGACAGACACAGGCCCAGCTGGGGCACCCCCTGCAGGACAAAAAAGGACACACAGCACAAAAGGACAGTCAATATGACCTACATACTGGACCTGAATGGAATGTCTCTGGTTGTAGAGGTGGATTTAGCTGTCACATGGCGTGTCGAGGGGAACACCTTGGAGAGAATGACAGCCATGGCGAGGTTCTCGCTGTGAGCTGCCACATATCCCAGCATCATGATCCCCGGCAACCGCAGGTTTCCACGGCAATCGCCCAGATAGTCGATCACAGCTGCCATGCCACCACAATTCACAATCACCTGGGACAGCTGGAAACAAAGACACAGATTACATTGTGTCCCTCCGTGCATATTTGTGCCCACACAAGTGTGAAAGTGTGACGTACCTCCGGTGTGTGTTTCGCAACCTCCCTCATCAGAGTGGCGACGTTCTTCCTGACATACTCATCTGGATCTTTGAGGCAGGCCACTGCTGCAGGGAAGATCTCAGCCTCTATCACCATCTCTGCCAGGCAGATGGAGTGTTTACTGATCTGACTGAGGGCTGAGAACACCTGCCTCTGGATTGGAGACAAAAACATGAATTATTTCCAGAGTTCATTCACATTTTTTGCAAATTCAATTACAGCTTCATGTTGTACATTTCTAAAGCCAGCATCTATGTTGAAATGTTCTTTATTAAATATCTGGTTCTTTTGCTAGCTACACTTGGATGGCACATTTATTCAATTTTATTTTATTTACTATCAATGTAGTTGTTTCTAAAGTAGAACTACCTGCAGTTAATGTTAATATTGTTGTAGGTTTGAAAAAAAGTTTTTTTTTCAAGGATAGGTGCCTACTCTTAGCTCAAATTTCACCACTATTCCGATTTCTGTATGATTGTGTTGCTCTTTTGTTTACTCAAAAATGATGAGTTACTACAATGGTCATTTGTACTCAATGTAAAAAATACAAAAGAATATTTTAACATTTTAACTTGACATGACAAAGAATATTTTCATCTCTGTATTTTCAACAAAAAATCTTTTGAAAGGACATTTTCTAAATCATAATTCATTCACAATAAATCACAACTGATTACTTTTGATGAATTTAAAACATTAATGCAAGACGTAGAAGCAGAGTCAATCGGGAGCTGTCTGTGTTTTTGAATATTTTCACTTTAACGTTGGCTTCAAACACTTGATTTTAATGTGTTTTGTATGATATTATGCTATGTATTTATTTTGCATTTTGTTTATGTTGTGGCGTCTGAAACTTTAATGTATGTTTAAATGCTGCTGTCTTGGCCAGGTCTGTCTTGCAAAAGAGATTCTTAATCTCAATGAGTACTACCTGGTTAAATAAAGGTTAAATTAAAAAATAAAATAAACAATGTATCACATGAAATTCTGACAGGGCAAGATGTTTGTTAAAAAGGTGAATGAAGGGGCAAGAGAGGACAAATAGATGGAGAAAGAACAATTATATATGTAGACAGTATCTCTATATCTTGAGTACATTTTTTAAATAGAAATATTTTCAGAAGAGAAGAAAGACAAACATTTATATTATAGCTAACGTTACCTCTTCAGACGTGGGGTAGTTAAAGATATTGGTCTCATATGAAACTAAAAAGTCTAAGGAATCCATTGGTACCAAACATGTCATGTTAGCATGTCGGAAAGGAGGATAAATAACGCTCTGAAATTACACTACATTTGGGCGTGGAGACAACTGTCATGACGACTTTCAAAGGCGTCACCTGACCTCTGACCTCAAGATATGGTTCTTTGGGTACCCATCATGAGTCTCATCTTCAGACATGCCCACTTCATCCTAATCACATGCAGTTTTGGGCAAACACAATGCCTTTTTTTTGCATGCACTATACATGTGTTATTTTTGCCTATTCTAAAAAATGATGTGTTTGAATATGTCTGTCCCTAAACAGCCTTAGAATTACATAAATTGGGTGTCACTGTAAAGCTGAGACTCTTGTGGATCCAATGAGTCCAATTGTATTCATGTGTGATGATGTTAGTCCCCATAGTAGATATTTTGTTGTAGTGAGACCGTTTTTAGAAACTTCACCTCACTGTATAAAATGTAATAAATAATAAAATCACCTGTTGTGACCTCTAGGATAATCACAGCCTTGTGAAACTTTACAACCACAAACTAGAGACCTATAGGACATTCAGGGGATTGGGGTATTCCTAGTTATATTGACTATAGCGGGGTTTCTGAGCAGTTTCCAGAACAGAAATGCTCTCAATCTAATTGCCGAAAAATTCAATTCATCTAATTCTTCTTCAAAAGAAAGAAAAATATCAAAATATCAAAAGTTTTTCAATTCCAAATCACAGAATGACTTTTTATATGGTGTTCCCCAAGGTCTTGGTGTTTTGGTCTTGTAAAAATAGGTTAAATTTAGCACCAAATCTGTGTAACAAATGGTATCAACCCAAAAATTGCTGCAACAACTTATGAGACATAATAGAGCATGGGAATGGCCATCATACTGTATACATCTATCATAATGTTCTTAACCATTACACACTTAATTAATTAATTTTTTTCTGATTTATGACTAGAATAACTTGACGCACTGCTGAGCTGCATCTCAAATGAATTTTAGGTTCCCAGCTTTCAGATGATTTACACCGCTTCTATGTGTCATCTACTGTTGACCTGCTATCTCTCCTAAAGACCCTCTGTCCCCCCTAAAAAAGACAAAAATGGGTCTATGGTAAAGAGGAGTAGACTGAAGCTTCAATAATCAAAACAATAGAGGGCACACATGAATTTTGAGCATGCATGTCTCAGGTGTTGTTTATTTTTACCATACTTGGCAAGCATTGTTATAAGGAAAGAAAATCCCAATGAGGTATTATTTAAAGACTTGTTTTTTGTTCATTCATGCCATTATACATCATCAACCGAGTTAAACCAGCGGCTGTTTAGGTAAGACTGTTCTCTGAGCTGGCCTACCTTTAGTTTGGCGTCTGGGTTGAGGATCATCTGTGCCAGATGTGCGATGGCACCATTGTCCACCACAGTCTGGGCCAGCTCTGGTGTGTGCTTGGCGATGTCGCTGAGTGTGGAAGCTGAGATGCGTTTGAGGGCCAACTCAGGCTCCAGAAGACACAACACCAGCAGGGGGATGGCACCCGCATCCACAACAGACTGAGACAAAACTACACAGCAATGGAGAGAGGATCGAAACATGAAAACAAACACATATTTAAAGGATGTAGTGCAAAGAATGATATTTAAAACATCTTACCATGGGCTAAAATGTCTCTTCAAACCAAGAAAGTGAGAAAAAGGTAGAGAGAAATCATAGAAATCTAAGCATGTTAGTGTGTTTTCCTTACATGCATTGTGTCGTGCGATGTAGCCTAAAGCCCAGGCTGCAGCCTCCTTCACCCCGGGGTCAAACTCCTCCAGGCAGAGAACCAGGGCATCAACTCCCCCACTGGCCACCACAGCCTGGGCCAGCTCCGGGGAGTGTTTAGCAACTGCACGCAGCACGAACGCTGCTGACTTCTTATAAAACCTCTGCATGCAAACACACACAGAGATACACACATTCATTGTCATGGCCCAAATTGAGGATTAAACTAACATTAGACTTTAATTAGGACTAGCCAGTTATATTGTTCCATGATTTGATGACAAATCTCCATGTAAAGCCTGGAATGATATTTTATTTTTCTCCCTGTGTTTTAAAAATAAGATTTTTTAACTTATTAATAATTTAAACATCTCATGTATCCTAGAGTTTTCCCTGTACTGTTTAACCCTCATGTTTTATTGACACTGGCTTTAATTCCTCATTGTTTGGGATCACATAATACCCAATGCTGTATGTGTAAAAAATTAAAATAATTGCAAAGACCAGCTATTTGTTTTACCTTCAAATATTCTTTTCTTTTCCAGTGAACAGAAAAGTATTGAAGTTGTAACATAGGGTTTTTCATATTTCAAAGACAATATATTTAAATGACCATAAATCATTGTTTTCACACCAAAAAAAGGACATGTTTTTTAATATGTTTTATACACTATTTCCCTAGAAACTCTTCAAATAAAACATGTATTAATTTTTCCAATAATATAATCCATAGACATCTGCAAAGCCACCTCAAACATTGTGATTTTTTCTAAAGGTTTCAATGGAGATTTTTCACTAATAAAGTGAGAAATAATTCTGCAGAAAACACTGAATTCTTGTCACATTTGACATAAAATGTTTAAAAATGTATCAGATTTTAAACGTATGAGACTGCAATGTCTCATTAATAACAAGAAACTGCAGTCTGTCTTCTCTGAGAGGCCTGAGAGAGAAAGAGAGGGAAAACAAAGGCCTGGTTGCTCTCATGGTAAAGGGCTCTTAGGTTTTGAAGTAGCCCCCAGGCGAGCTGCCAAGTTAGTCCAAAACACACTCTCACATACAAGGGAGCATGACCCTGAAGTCCTGCAGGGTCTCTTTTTCCTCTCTCTCGCTCACACACTAGCCTCTAAACGGCAGTGACAGAGTATTGGACAACCTGTGTGTATGAAACTGGCACTTAAGGATGAGATACTGACATTCTGCGATTGGAGCGATTGGACCAGCTGGGACAGGATGTCTTCCCTCACCACGGCCTCAGCCAGGTCATCACTGTGGTCTGCCAGGCGGCCCAGAGCCATAGCTGCCGTCTGCTGGATGCCGGGGACCACGTCCAACATGAGGGGACGCAGCATGGACATCACACCTGCAGGAGTTGTTTGTTGTTTGAATAAGTCTTTATAGATATTTAAATCAATATCCTCCTCACAAACACTAGCCATACACTTCCATGCAACACACACACACACATGTCTTTTTTTTATATATTTACTGTATTGTTATTATATATATATCTTGTCCTAATTGTTTTGTTATCACTGTTATATAGTCATATTATTTCTTTATATTAATCTTGTCTCTAGGTGGAGGCTTCAGATAAACCCAGTGTTTTTTTTTGCCTCTTCCTGCACTGTATATTATTCATTTATTTTTTTGTTATGTTGTATAGTCTTAAATTGTGCAAAACAAATAAACAAACAAATAAACAGGAGAGGAGAAACCCTGCAAATAGCAAACTATAAAGCTACAACATAGTCTCAGTGGTTATAATCTCTTACCAGCATTTTGAAGGAAGTCTATGTTTTGTGGTCTGGCTGCCAGATCAGAAACAGCTTGCACAAACTGCATCCTTGATTTCTGATACTGCTCAAAAACTGCAAAACACAAGCAGACAGATAGTTTGACTTTTATAGCTACACCTTTCCTTTTTATGAATTAAAAACAGCTCAGGTTCTCACCTTGAATTATCTGTCGTTGACTCATTGTTACCCTGATTGGAAAATGCCTCCTCCTAAAGACTTATTATAGGATTATCTACACAGAAAACACGTTGAATTGATCACAATAATCCGTGTTTCTCCTGCAGGTCTGCAGGTTTGGGGCTATGGTGATGTTGTTAGGTGTTGCTGTGGCAACGCACAGGAAGCAGAATGACTCCTGCCAGAGATCGTCTATTGCCAAGATGAATCACCCCCTGGCAGGAATCCGTTCGCACCTCGCAGAAATATGTTCAGTGTGAGAGCTCTGTGCTGCTTTCCTCGTCTCTGCTGCAGCTAAAAGAGAGAACCGAGGACGTGTCGCACGACACTTTGCACAACATCATTATTCACCACCAGAGGAGAGAAACATGCAGGATTGGCTGATAAAAACGCTAACTATACAGTTGAACGTGTTGCGCTGATTTTAGACAGACTTTCATCATGAAAGACTTTTCTTCTTTTTTTTTTTTTCAACTTTTGCATGCCTTGCCTGCTTTGAGAGTGTGTCCTCAGATGACCTGCCTGGGTGAGTTGTTCTTGTTGCACTTTGTAGGCTAAACCTGGTTTAAAAGAAGTGATAGGCCAAAATAACCCATATCATTATTATTAGGCTATTAGCCTATAAATAAAATAGATGAAATGTGATCAGTCCAAACATTATTCTATCTTTCTCGGAATAGGCATGTTAGATAGATAGATAGATAGATAGATAGATAGATAGATAGATAGATAGATAGATAGATAGATAGTAACTTTATTGATCCCGAGGGAAATTCAAGTTTCCAGCATCACAGTTCCATAGTGCAAAACATGTTAGTAAACAGGCAGTAAAAAAGTTAGTAGTGCAAAAGTACAAAGTACAAAAAAATATACCAGATATAAAAATACAAGGAGTTGAAGAAAACTGTTAAAAGTGAATATAGTGCAGGGAAACAGCTGTGATACAGGACTATTAAAAAAGTGAATATAGTGCAGAAGAGACTGTTAAAAATTAGTATAGTGCAGGGTAACTCTAGTAGCTTAGTCTAAAGTGCACTGTGTGCATTATTATGTGTCCTGTTAGTGTTGTAACAGCAAACAAAGAATAAAATAATGGCAATGATAACAATATGTATAGAAATGGCCATTTAAAAAAACGTATAAATAGAAATGGGTCCAATCGGGCACACAGACTCAACACTGCATAATATCAGTCATGTTACTGTGAAATATAGCCTATTTTAGATGCACCGACTCAGATGGCAGAGTGCCGATTTATTTTTTATTATTTTATTATTTTATTATTTATAAAGATTTATAAGATAATTAGACATCTTAATGATGTCTAATTATCTTTTGATAGGTTTAGATATATTTTCTTTTCTTCAGTGCTGATTTTTGTATGTATTTCATTGTTTTAACTGGATTGTTTTCCACTGTTTGGTTAGGGTTTTTTCTGCACATGTTGTATACTTCGTGTTGTTGTTTAACTTTCGTTGTATTTTTAAAATTATGTTAGTTTAGATCTTTCTTTCTTTTTTGTTATTGGTTTTTTTTTTTTTTCTCTCCTGGGGTTGGTGGGAGGTCCTTTGTGTATAAGCCTGTGGCTTCTTGACCTCTCCTGACACTTTTTTTTTTTTTTTTTTCATTGACTGGATTTTGTGCAGTTTTATATATGCAAATAAATAAATAAAAAATATTGCCTGGTGTAACTAGGTATAGGCCTATTTTTAATTAATGTTTTTTTTTTTTTTTTTTGCAAATTTTATTTTTTATTTTATTTAACCTTTATTTAACCAGGCAAGTCAATTCAGATGAAATTCTTATTTACAATGGCGACCTGGCAAAAGGCAAAGCCTCTTGAGGGAAGGGTGTAAAAAGAAGTATCAAAAGTTATAAAAGGACAGCACTGGCATACATGACAAGCATTACATAAAAGAAAATGCAGACAGTTTTGTTTTTAATTATTATGTTTTTTTAACACTAGATGTAAATGCGTATTATTGTCGTTCCGTTTGAGCTCAGTATGTTTTTACCGGAGGGATAATTATCACATTAAATTAAATTAGCCTTATAATCACTCAGTTAAGCCTCAAAGAACTGATTATTCTATTAAATTCGACCTGACTCCATGTTTATGTTTATGAAGCTGTTCTGTGAAACACTGGTTATAGAATATATATAGGCTAAAATATAAACACATTGGCCATATCTGTCCTATATCAGCGTGATATGGTCCCTTCTTCCATCTGTCCATCTGTTTGATAGGCCTATTCTTAAACCTGCCTTATTTACTTATCTAGGTTAGCTACATTTTTATTTATTTAGTCTATATTTAAGTTTTATTGGAAAGCTAGATTTCTAACACATATTTTTGAGTCGTTTTAATATCAACTCACAACTGTATATATACATATATATATATATACATATATATATATATATATGTATATATATATATATATATATATGTATATATGTATATATACAGTATATATATATATATATATATAGTTTATATATATATATATATATATATAGTTTATATATATTCGATATACGAGTTTTATTATTTTATTTCAAAATATTCTTTCAAAATTGAATTAATTATATATATTTATAATTAATTAAATTTTGAAAAAATATTTTGAAATAAAATACTAAAACTCGTTGGTTAGGTAGCGTCCCATATATAGGCCTAATCATAATATGCCTAAAATAGGATAGAGAGCATTATAGGCAGCGTTACTTGACAACGAAAAATCACACTGAAATTTAATACTGGACTATTAAAAATAATAAATTGCTGTCACATAAATTAGAATGTTCTTAATCTTCTTAATTAATTAATTTTCCAATTAAAACCGCTGCATGTCAGTGCAGTAAATGCAATTAATTCATGTGATAAATCATCAATACAAAGCAAAAAATCAAAAAGGCTTCGATCTTCATTGAATGTAATGGACCTCCAGATCTCCTGACTGCTCAGAGCCTCCTTATAACCGAGTTATCTACATCTGATTCACACAGACATCTGGCGCTTTGCACCGTCTGTCTGCCCATTTGCATTATTATTCCTTTATTTGGTTGTTAATGCAAAAAACACCAGACCTGGCTGATTGGTCCTCCATCACAAAAAGGGGAAATCGAACTGACTTCTTCTATAAGTGTAAAATGTTTTATTTAGATGTTTTATACTGTGCAACAGTAACAATACAATAAGTTGTCCATACAATCGAGCGATACAAATACGGAAAACACGAGGAGAGACATCAAAAACATCATTGAGCATGAAATGGAGCTGAAACAAGGAGCCCAAGTCATTCCCTCAACAACAAAAGGGGAATAAGAGAATAACATCATCGCTGATTAAATATGCATTTTGTTTATATTTACACGTGGATTCTCGCTTATAACGTGTTAAAGACGTGGAGGACAATAAGCAATCCGATTCCACTGCAGCTACAAGTTTTTTTTCCAGTAAAAGGCAATTTAAAGTTGTTGTTTTTTCTCCTCCATATAGGCATGTTTTCCATGAAGCCAACAGCATACAAAGTTATGTTCCTTTAAGTGGAACAAAGATCTCAAACACTTCCAAAAAACTAGACTTGTGGGGGCAAACACACAGAATCCTCTTTCATAAAATAAAAAAAAAAAAGTGTTATCATGAGCATGCATGTTTTTTAAACTGACAAAATATCCCATAACACACATGATAATAATCATGATTTTTATACACGTTTTTTAATCTGAAAAAAAGTAAAAGAAAATATAAAATCTTCTTCGGTCACTTCTGTAAAATAAAGATGTAGCTTTTAAAAAAAAAAAAAAAAAAATGTGGATAAATGCTTGTCCATCTCCTTTTTCCAACTTTCTTTTTTTTTTTTAAAGTCAACATCAAAAAATCTGCTTTCATATTATAAAAAAAACATTCCCACCCAACTTTCCTCTGTTCCTTTTATTATTATTATTGAAATGTCTCTGATTCCACTATAAACTTACATATGATGCCATAATATTCAGAACAACAGATGATGGAGAGAAGAAGAAGAAGAGTTGTCTACACAATGGAGCTACGTTGGCATGGAAACAGGAGGCCTATATTAGCTGAGCGGTTGTCTGGCGTTGGCTGGTTTCCGGTCCGGAGCTCAGCGTCATCCGGAGGAGGTCGACGAGCCGTTCAGAGACACCTTCCTCGGCTTGCTGCTGCTGCCGCACTGAGTGAAGGACCGGCTGGGGTTCGGAGGAGCCACAGCCGGAGTTCCGTTAACGGGATGCTGCTGCGGAGACTGAGCTGCAGGTGTACCGGGGCTCGGTAGAGACGAGGACGTGGACGGAGCCCCGGTGGGACTCCCTGCTTTGTCGCTGGCTGAGTCGCTCTCTGGACCGGATGCTCTGCTCACGCTGTTCTGGCCTTCCTGCTGTGCGTGGCTCACCTTCATCTTCTTACAGTTGGGTCGGACTCGGTACTTCAGAGGCAACGGGCCGTTCTGGAGAGGAAAGGGTTAGAATAAAGGTAGAATAAGATAAGATAAGATATTCCTTTATTAGTGCCGCAGTGGGGAAATCTGTATATGTATGTATTTTTTATTATAGGCAAGGGAGAAGTCATATTTTGGACGTTTAAAAGAGCTTGGTTACATGCAGTTTTCATTTGGAATAATTACCAAGTTTATATTTGGTCATGGATGCATGGATGCAATTAGCTTGGACAAATGCATTTGGAGTTAATTTTGTTGTATAGGTCCATTATGGCTGGTTCAAAATATCTTTAAACATAGTGTGAAGAATAATATGTATAGGCTAAGATAAGATATTCCTTTATTAGTCCCGCAGTGGGGACATTTGCAGTGTACAGCAGCAAAGGGGATAGTGCAAAAAACAAGATGCATCAGCTAACACAGTAAAAAAAAAAAAAGAGCTAAATGAAGTGTAACAAAATATGAAACATTTAAATAGAAGGAAGTATAAGTATATATATATATATATATATATATATATAAACAAGATATAATAAAATATTAGAACTGTTGAATTAATTGCATAAAATAAATAAAAAATAAAACAAGTTTAACATAGCCTATTCTTCACACTAAAGATGTTTTGAACTAGCCATAATGGACCTATACAACAAAATTAACTCCAAATGCATTTGTTCAACCTAATTCAAGGTTTGCATAAAGATATAATAAAAATACTGTTGAATTAAATCCAAATGCATGAAATAAATAAAAAAATAAAACAAGTTCAACATACATACTATTCTCCACACTACACTGTAAACAATTGCTGTTAATTTACAGCAGGATTTCAACAGTATTAACCTGTTATTGCTAAAAACAGTGCTTTACTGTTAATACAAAAGAAAACCTGTTAAATTACGCTCATAGGCCGTTTTTTAACTGAACTATAATGCATTCTTAAAAAACAGCACTTTACTGCTGATCAACTGTCTTAAGTATCATCAGTAACAGTTTCATGAAGTATTGTTTTAATTCTGGGACCTGATCTGCACATGTGAGGCTTGTACATTGTACATGATTGTAAAATCAGTGAATTAGCTCTGTTCTTCACTCACATGTTGTTCTGGTTTGCATTCTGTGCTTGTAGCCAGCTATAGACAGACATGTTGGGAAAAGTGTCAACAAGTCCATTATAGCCTTTTTCCTAACAAGTGCCTTTAATTGTATTTAGTGTGACTATTCCTATGTCTGTAACCTGCTAAGTCTATTCATCTAGGCAAAAAATAATGTTTATTAAAATGTATGTAAAAAATACAACCTAAATAGTGCATTGAAACAAATCAGTAAGATAATGTAAAAGAAAGGTGAAAAACAGCTATATAATGTATCTTTAAACAGTAAATGAACTGTAAAATACTGTGAAATTAATAAAAAAAAAACAGTTCAAACTGTATTTTTCATTAACAGTACAAAGCTGTAAATTTCAGCAACAGTATAATAATGTTAATTTTACAGTAACATTAAGGCAACCCTACTGCCAGTTCTTTACTGTTATTTTACTGGGAAATTCTTCACAGTGTATGTTTAAAGATGTGTTGAACCAGCCATAATGGACCTATACAACAAAATTAACTCCAAATGCATTTGTCCAACCTAATTCAAGGGTTGAATAAATATAGAATAAAATACTACAACTGTTGAATTAAATCCAAATGCATAAAATAAATAAAAAATAAAACAATAACCTGATATTTTCAGGTGGAATTTCATTCATTCATTAATTTCATTCTCACTGTGCAATATCATTTTCCACTTGTGCAATTTTGTTAATAGTCTGTTTATTGTCAATACTGCTCCTATTTTATACTTCCTTCTATTTAAATGCTTCATATTTGGTTTACACTTTGTTTAGCTCTTTTTTTACTGTGTTAGCTGATGCATCTTGTTGGTTTTTTTGCACTATCCCCTTTGCTGCTGTACACTGCAAATTTCCCCACTGCGGGACTAATAAAGGAATATCTTATCTTATCTTATCCTATACATACTATTCTTCATAAGCCATAATGGACCTATACAACAAAATGAACTCCAAATGCATTTGTCCAACCTAATTCAAAATCTAGTCACATTATGGAGATCACCTGCATCCATGACCAAATATAAACTTGGTAATTATTCAAAATGAAAATAGCATGTAACCAAGCTCTTTTAATCGTCCAAAATATGACTTCTCCCTTGCCTATAATCAAATTAATTTTTAGGTGAGATGTATTTTTCCATTCCTCAGAGAATAACTGACTCTCCCCCTCTTTCATACACTCTCAATACCACACCCCTACTGTATCCCTCTCTCCCTCTCTCTCTCTTTTTATATCATGTTTATAGCTTATATTGTATATTGGTAGAATTAAACAAATTTTATTCTTATTTTATTCTAACATTTTGATCTATTCTTTTGTTATTATACTGCACCAACAAAACCAAAGCAAATTCCTAGTGTATACCTCTTACACATGGCAATAAACACGATTCTGATTCTGATTCTGAATAACCTCTATGCGGGCCTACAAGCCAAATAAAAACAAAATTGAAAATTTGAAATATATATACAATTGTCTGACCAAGAACCTTCCCCATCCAACAACCTCCTGTCAGTGTATTTTATGTTTAACAAATAAAAATATTTTTAAAATGTATATAAAATTGTCTGAGCAAGAACCTTCCCCATCCAACAGCCTCCTGTCATTCTGTATTTTATGTTTAACAAATGAAAATATTTTTAAATGGTCCACATCATAGTGTCTGCACCACCAACAGAGTCGTGGAAACCCATATATAACAAACATACAATTATTTTCTGTGTAGTGCCTTATAGCCTATTTGATGCAACTAAAATCAAAATGTGTGATCTGAATTTATTTGTTAGTAAAATAAAATCTAAATACACTCATTTGAAGATCATTGGTTGTCTTTGCTAAAAAAAATTAAAAATTGCTAAAAACTGCATTTTTAAAAACAATAAATCACAAAGTGTTTAAATGAAGGCTCCAGCTGATAAGACGGACATGATAATAGCTAAATGTATTCGATAATATAGAAGACTTAAAATGATCAATACAACATCATACATAAATGGACAAAATAAGAACATTTGATTTATGACTAGACATGTGGATAAACCAACTGAAATCAAGTGTATTTTGTCCGAAAAAGATTTCTTACCCTTCTCCAAGTGTAGATATATGCTATATCCATTAACGTGTAGTAATCTTTCAGCGGTTCGTCTTCATACATGACTTCAACCTAGAGAGAGAAAAACCATATTTTAACTTGAATAGAGCAGTAAATATATCTGCATTTAAATACAATTTTTGAAATAAAAATCATAATATCACAATTCCCTTGTACCGACAGTTATATTCAAGTTAGTCAAAAATTATATAAATAAATAAATGATCAGTAAATCAATTAAGACCTGGTAGGCATTTGGGATGTCCATTTTGCTTCGCAGAAACTTCCTCAGATGCATGACTGTCATGGCTGCTGGACACTGCAGGTACCTCTTGTTAGCCACCTGCAGATTATGTAAATATTCCAAAATTATACACACGACAAGCCATTTGTATATAAATATACTGATACAGAGCAGGAAAATGATTTGCTATAAGAAAACAATGTAGCCCTTTCGCAAGAGGAAACCATGTTTGGTTAACATGTGTCAGATTTCACAACAGGAAAAGTGAACAATTAAATGTAGCTGCTTCCTTAAAAAGGAGTCTGCAGGACGTTTCATTCTTATTCTGCTCTAAAGGATGTTAACAAGAAAAATAATGCTGGCAGAGAACACAACGTGGCTGAAAATCTACTCACAATATTTTGATCTTTAGACGGCTTGTCTTCCACTGCACCTCCCAGTCTGCACAGAATAAAATAAAGAGGAAATATTAATACTTTACAGCTCTGTGATACTTGTGTTTTTCCAGGTGCCAACAGCATACCTACATGCAATAACACAATTTGATTATTAGGAATAAATAACATGATATTTTAAAATAGTTAAAAAAACAACATATATTTTGTGGACAGCCAATGATCTACCACTTGAATGAAGAGAACAATTTTTTTTTTTTTTCTTGAAACCATATTTGACACATACTGGTACAGTACTTGGCTTATTACTCATGTCAACAGCCCTTAAAATGTTAAAAAAAAGTGTTAAAATTGCAAAACATAAAATGAAATATAATAATAAATAAATATTTTGAAATAATTTCATTAAGGCTGAAACAGTGAGGGGCAATCCGTTACACATCTATCAGTCGCTTCCTTAAAAAAAGGAGCCTACATAAGTGACATCCAGAAATGATAACTGGAGGCCAATTTTTTAAACCTTACCCAAATATTACAATCCTAACTCATCTCTGCTTTAATAAACCCCCTACAAACATCTCAGTTTCAACCTAAATTTTTCTCATTTCTTTATGTTTGTATGGAAATACAAGAAAACAGGCACACTTTCCAGTGGGGTTTTGCACTTCATCACAGCTTAAGCTGAAGAAAATAGGTGTTCAGGACCTAGCTTAGCAGTATATGACTCATTTGGCAGTGTTCCACCCTGGATATCTATTATTCTGGACAGTAGGAAAACTAAGTTTGGAAGACAAAACGACAGTATGCTTTCTGATGCGAGTTATTGATGGGTCCAGAAAACACTTGGGTTGGATCTGATCAATTATGATCTATCTGAGACAATATGTCATTCAAATAACAAGATCTGATCAAATACATGACAATATGTATGCTTAAATGTTTCCTTAAGCATATTATGGCATTATAAATCATGACATTTCTATCGGAATGATTAACACTTATTGGCACAAAACCAAACAACAATGCCTACCTGCTGTGATCAAAGAACTCAATAGAGAGGCTGATGATCTCATCATCTGTAATAATTCTCTTGTCCTCGTCCGCTACCTCTCCACGATCCTCATTTGATCCATTCGAGGCTGTAGAAAAACATATATGAATACCCAGAAAATGAAGTAAAAAAACAACGAATCAAAAATATATCATTTGGAACACTGAACTGCAATGAAACGCCTATAGAGCGAAAATTAAGTCTTCATCCATAGCTTCAAGAAATGTGGTTCTCTCTTGGGTGACTAAAATGAAATGAAATAATACATTTATATACATGCTTTCTAACTCACCATCTACGGGGTGATCCGCATAAAAATCTCTCCTCCTCTTCATTTCATCTGAGGACATTCAGGAAGACAAGCAATTACAAGTCTGTTCACTTTCTCAGTTTTCACAGAAATATAAAATCTCGATCAGGAATCAGAAGATGTAACAATTACCAACATTTGGTAACATTACAGGGTTATTTCATTACAGCAAAAATAGTGCCTCAAAACCTGCCATACATTCAACATTCATGTTATCATATCAAATGGACATATCAAATACATGAGCCTTTGCAATAAAACAAATGTAGTTTTGCCTGACCTATTCTGAGAGGTTTGATCAACAGCATATACAGAATAACACCAAACAAAACCAGCACGAAAAACAACCCGATGTGATGATGACAGCAGTAGATATGATCTCAGCTCAGCCACCGCAGCATACGCATTTATAACAGATTATGAACATATTGAAAAACATTGAAAACATAAATATGTGTAAGTCTTTTTTTTTTGTAGAAGTGGTAATACAGATGTTACAGCTGGCTGGCTGACTATAAATGAAACAACTGATCAAAATAAAGCTAGAACAAGTGTGCAGATGCAGAGTCAGAATGAAAGTGAACACATGTTAGACAGGGTTCAACTTTCGCGCTCTTACTTTTGAAGAGGCCGGGAACCAGCTTGTACACAATGTCCTGTAGAGTTTTGTCAGACCTAGAGAGAGAGAGAGAGAGAGAGGAAGAGAAACTTCAGTCAAGTCATTGAGATACTGGAATCCTCAAGACTTGCATGGTTGAATCGTTCCTTTTCAATTAAAGCTCTTGAAGAAGAGGAAAAATAAAAAGCTTATCACTGCAAAGTGTGTTTTCTTCGCTTAACATATACATTCATAATTACTCATTTCTTGCTTTGCAGCACATATGCAGCTTGCATGCAACACACACATATTCAATAGACATTCATAACTGGTATTCAAGGCTGTGGAAAATCTCACATATAGTATATGTAAGTGTTCCTTGTGTCTTTTAAAACCAAGCACTGGCTCCAGCCTTTTATGGGGAATACAAATGGGGAAAACACAAAGGGCAAGAAAGAGGAAACAAAGCATGTTCAAACTAGTGTTGTAGCTGCCTAACATAACCAATAACCTACATAAAAACTAAATCTGCAGAGGCAGAAAAGCCAGTTTGTTTACTCTGCGAATCTTAGGTATCTTAAGGACAGATTCCTTTGCCCTAAATAACAAATAAAATCTATGATCAAAAGCAATAAAAGAGACAAACAAATAAGATGCAGAATTCTCAATAAGCACATTTTCTCACCTAATGTTGAGCAGAGGCTTGGTTTTATGCACTTGTACATCACAGATGGGACAGTATTTGCTGGTTTCCAGGTAGCGCACAATGCACATCTTGCAAACTGCAAACCATAGAAAAACAAAAGAAAGAAATCAGATGTAATCTCAAAGGATATCCTGGATGTACACCAATCTGGTTTAAGGAGAAATCTCTCTGCAACATTAACACTGAACAGTTTACATCAAATCACAGATAGGGAAACATGCAGGAAAGATTTCTCTATAGGCTATAACTTAATGCAACATATTCCCATAGTTATTAATGTGCACAACTCCATGGTAACATTTCCCCCCCTATACAACAAATGCCATTTTTTTTGTGTCAGTTTTCTCACATGAATGAAGACATTCGATGATGGTCGTTGCGTCTATGAAATATCCTCCACACAGGACGCACATGAGGTGAGGGTTGAGCTCAGTAATCTTTATCCTGGTCGTCCGATGCATGTTGAGAATGAAAGGAACAACAATCCTGCGTGGAGAGAAAGAAAAAGAGAAGAGCAAGTCAAAACAATGGCATGCATGGCCGGAGAGGAGGCATCAGAGGTGATGCAGGTTCCTCCTTTTTTACAACAGCGAAAGCAGACCATTTGGAGAAATAAAAAAAGGGCTGCTGTTTGTTTGACTGTGTTAAAGAAACATCATCTTTTATGCTAATCAAATAAGAAGGAGCGCGGTGGCAGATTGATAGCTGCAGCCACACAGAGTCACCTGACAAGAGAGACGCAGTGAATAATCATAAATCAATCACTTGGAGATCGATGGAGGCGCTGCGCTCTTTCTCCTCCTCCTCGAGCTTCATGTTAAATCAACATGGTTCAACACATGGCAAGATCAGAGGACGAAGTGAACAGCGCAGATCCAACCACACACACACACGGGCTTTTTTAATCAAAGGAGTTTCTCAGCTTTAAAAAAAAAGAGAGAAGATAATAGAATCTAGAACAGAATTCTAGAAGAGAATATTCTGGGTTCCATGCGTCGTGATTTGGATAATCTGATATTAAATGCGGCATTTGTAGCTTTAAAATCAGAGGGCAAGAGTCGAGACAGAAATCTAAAGATATAGGCTACAACACTTATAAAAACAAATAAGACCAATGAAGCATCAATAGGCTGCCCTTCAAAATAAAATGCGCATCTGCGTCTCATAATGTATCTCTCATAATAAAAAATGGATAGATTTATTTGGTGGCCGCTCCACTTTTAAGAGTATGCGAAGACTTGCCAACAGCATCTCTTCTGATCCTTTACATGTTTTAAATGGTGGAATATCAACTTCTGCCCTCCAAGAGGCGATTCAGAGTCCCTACTGTACATTTAACCTGCATCAGGCTAAAGAAGGCTTTTGTCCATCAGTCCATCTTGTTGCTAAATAACAACAATTAATGTGCTGCTAAAAGACATGTAAATCCAGAGGACAGATGGTAGTTTTGTAATGGGTACAATTGTGATTTTGTTTTTTGTCTGATGGGTCTTACTGGTCTGTCTGTCTAACAGTATGTCTATTGTATGTGTACTTTGTCTACTTTGTCTTTGTACTCAGGTCATCTGGATCAGGTCTGCTTAGTGTCCCCCAGAGTCAGAACTAAACATGCAGAAGAAGCAGCGTTCAGTTTTTATGCACCAAATATCTGGAACAAGCTCCCAGAAACCTGCAGGACCAACTCCAACTCTGAGTTCTTTTTAAAACAAAGCTTAAAACTTTCCTGTTTGTTGTTTTTTATTGAACCAGATAATGATCTTGTACTGCACTAGAGCTTTTACTCTTGTGTGTTATACTCTATTTTAGCTTCTATCCTATAGCTTTTATTTTTTAGCTTGTTTGTATTTTCTAATCTTTAATGTTTTTATAACTGTTTTTAATTATGTCTTAATATTCTTTTGCACTTTGTTGCAATGTTCTTGAATGTTTATGTAAAGCACTTTGAATTGCCCTGTTGCTGAAATGTGCTATACAAATAAAGCTGCCTTGCCTTTCCTTACTTTTTGAATAATTGTGATGTGTTCTGTTTTTTGTCTGATGGGTCTTACTTGTGTCTATGGTAACAGTATGTTTATTGTATGTGTACTTTGTCTCAAACTGAGCTGGATGCAAAATGAATTTCAGTGCAAACTGACAGTAAAGTTGTTTTGTATAACTAGACCCGAAATTGAGGAAATTCTGGTGGAAAATAATATTCAGTATGTGTGGTGAGAGTGTGTGGATGATATGGAGACACCCATTCACTGCGTCAGGTGTGCCACACGCGCTATGGGGGGAAACCTGAGCGTTTCTATGGCAACTCCTTTTGCTTTTTAGCCCACATGGCTGGTCGCCAGTAAACCACCAGAACAAGACAGGATCTCCAACCAAAACAAACAGCACGGCGAGCTATTCTCGTGTAGAAGTCTAAGGAGGAACCGGAGGGACTATCCTGGTCCCTCCAGCGCACACACACAGACAGACAGACAGACAGACAGCGGCTGGCTGGACTGCCAGGCTGCCGACAGCACGGCTGCCATTTTGTGGAGGAAAAAAAAAAAAAAAAAAGCCCGTATCGGTTGAACGGGGCTGAGGGGCTTTCCTTCGAAAAGAGGGGCAAATAAAACCACACTATCCAGCGCATTTACGCAAAATCCCCAAATCTTTACGCACCACAGGAAAGGTGTAGTATATGCGCCCAAAACGGAGCAGAATCTCGGTTCTATTCTGCGTGTTTTTCATGCGCGATAACCAGCGCCGCGCAGCAGCTCCACCACCAACCAACCAACCAACCAACATGGACAAGACGACTGCTGAAGTTGAAGCGCAAAACACTGGATTATACTTGTTATATTCTGCGCCATTTGAGCAACTAAAGTCACACACTTCATTTATTTAACATTGCTTATATACTTTGTGCCAATTGGCATTTATACAAACCCCACAAACATCATAATACGTCCTCCAAATGACAAACGTATCCACATATTCCATTTTATCCAGGATTTATAAGCCATTATAGGCATCTTCTAGAAAGGTTGTAAAACAATAATCTATCGGCGCGTATTAATACAAAAAGCTAGAATGACTTTCAGGGCATCCCTTTGATGAAATGAAAAAACACCAGTGATTATTAAAAGTCTAAATGTAACACACACACACACAAGACATGGACATGAGGAGGTGACCCCTCTTTCAGCACTGGATGACAGCCAGCTCCTGGACATTGCTTATACTTTGTGCCATTTGGCATTTATACAAACCCACAAACATCATAAGCTCAAACGGGTGAATATCCTCCTGAGCCCATTGACATGTGTCCACATGCATATCCTCTTACTCTTTTGACCTACTCTATCAACCCCTGGTGTATTGTGAAGAGGACATCCTAGGCTTTCCAGTGATATGTCATGTGTGTTGTTTTTTTTAATCAATTTGAATGTATTCTTGGTTTAATATCACTCACATTCTTTTTTTTGTTGTCTTTTCACACTGAAATAGTCCTGTAGTCCACTATACAGTGGACAATAAAAATAAAGTTTAACAAGCCTACATTTCTTTTAACCCTAAATAGGAAGGAAATCACAGAAAAAAAGTAATTGGAAGACACTTTTTAACTCGGTTCCCAGGAGGATATACGTCCTCCAATGACAGAGTATCCACATATTCCCTTTTATCCAGGATTTATAAGCCATTATAGGCATCTTCTAGAAAGGTTGTAAAACAATAATCTATCGGCGCGTATTAATAAAAAAAAGAAGCTATAATGACTTTCAGGGCATCCCTTTGATGAAATGAAAAAACACCAGTGATTATTAAAAGTCTAAATGTAACACACACACACACACAAGACATAGACATGAGGAGGTGATCCCTCTTTCAGCACTGGATGACAGCCAGCTCTGAACCACACACTGTTACTTTATGGAGGAGCCACAGCAGCAAGGCAAGTTTGGACAGCGACTCCACACATGGATAATGATGGCTATAATGTCTACATACATGCAGAGAGAGAGCCTGTTGCACCATTAATCGATTGACTTGGTGTTTGGACAACTGGTCTCCTGTCTGTCCTGTGGGAGCTGCATGCTCACTTTATAAGAGTCAATCACTCCACAAATCCAAAAGAAGTTTGCTCATACTGGGAACGAATGGTGTTTAACGTGCAACCAGCAAAACGCTGCTGTAAAGACTAAATCAAGAAACAATGATTGAAGGCTATACAGAAGATGCAGCCTATATACATCACATTGGCTGTGTTCTTTAGTTTGGTGTTGATAACACATCAATTAATTCAGACCCGCTGTAATTCTCTCAATAAAGCAACAACAAATGAGGAGATTTCCTCTCAGCTTCTTTGCAATGACCCAAAACAGAGAGCAGTTCCTCTTGTAATAAAGGTTCCCCCCTTTACACGTAAATCAGCAGCAGCTGGAAATAACCCAATTAAAAAATCGGCAATGGGAAAAACCCAAAGACCTCAGACAATCCAGAAAATCTTGAAATAAATAACCTGGAGATTCCTAATCCACCACATGACTGAAAAGTCAACACAAACAAGAAGAACGTTTGGTGTCTTAAATGTGGCTCATCACACACTAAACCATCCAGGCTACATTAGAACATCTACTCACAGACATGTGAGGCTGTCAACTTGCAAACCCGAGTGTGGGTTGGGGGGAAATACATTAATTTTAACCCATTAAGCACACACAGAGGGTGCCCAACAGCATGCATGAGTAAAATGATAATTTTTTATCCCCCCCCAAGAGGCAAAAAAAGCCCTGGCTCATGTCTGCTTGTCCTGTAAAACACCAGACCCAGAGCCACACACAGTGCGCCAGCATTTAGCCTGCATGGAGGTGAAAATATGGAAAATCCATAATGGGCTTATACATGTCAACAAACAAAACAGTCTATGTGAAATTAAGTGACTGCTACAGAGAGACTCCACCAGCCTTTATGTATCCTGGCCGACGAGTCGCTCCACACATTTTTTTTAAATTTCTCAAAAACCCAACCACCCTTCTTAAATATGATAACCACACACCAAGACATAAAGAGACACTGTTTAACCATGATCCAGTGTTTTTACCAAAGCAGCCGTCATGAAACATTTACGCACAGTTGAAATGGTTCGCCCTCCTTGTCACGTTTCATGGGATATACAATCCAAGTTAAGTTAATAAAACGAGAATTTAGTCACATACAACCAAAAGCAACACAGCATCGTGTCCACAACACTCCAAACATCCAAACTCTATAATATAAACCCTCTATATGGAAGTATGAACCTAGAAAGAGCGTTTGGAGCACTTGCTGTTGTGCACATCTCATCCAACCTCAGCCTGTTTCACCCGACATCTCCCACTTTACATAAATCCAAACGACGCAATGCAAACCCTAGCCAATATCAACTTATACGCACACGTTGCTCAATAGTACATCATGCGACACCGGGTGCGCGTGGATCTTAATTCGCGTCCGTGCACGAGCTAGGAACATGTTTTGCAGAAAGGAATAAAAAAAAAAAAAGTGGTTGCACACACACACACACACACACACACATACTGGAGCTCCACGTCGGTGATCGCTACCGTTTGAAAAGCTCCACATCCACCAGCTTGGCTCGGTAACGTAAGGGAAAAAACGCACAAAAGCACCACGCAGAAGCGCTCCTTTTGCGTCCGTTAGTTGGAGACGATATCGATGAAGACGTACCTGGAGGCTCGGCTGTGAATCCGTGGAGCTTGAGGCGACTAGACAATGAAAGTTGGTGAGTGCAGCTCAGCAGAAAATGAATAGGAGCCGAGCCGCCATCTTGAAGCAGGCTGCAGACGCTGTCAGTGGCGGAGAGGAGGCGCACGGCGGACCGGAGCGCATTTCAGATGGTGAGAATAAAAAAAAAAACTCCTCGTTTTTCCGCTGCGAGCTGTGAGCGTATCCGATATCCACGGAGCTCCAGTGCTCCCGGTTCGACTCCCACTTCGGCACCGACAACTTTGCCTCCAAAATATCCTCCGCTTCAACCCCCTCCAGTAGAAAATGCAGCAGCAGCAGTCAGTGTGTGTGTGTGTGTGTGTGTGTTGCTCTGTGGAAACTGACACCGTCCCCAAAATGGCTTGTAGTTCGACCGCCCCGCTTTGGTCACGTGGTCTCGTTGCTTAAGGGTGCCTAGGAATTACTGTCGGTGTATGCTGTTTTCATCCTGATCTACTACGCATGATGCATAGACTCAAATAACACACATATATAGACATTTTTACAGCCTATTTAAGCAACACATCTTAAAAACTAAGAAGCAGTTTGTGCCTCACTTTGAGCTGAAAGGACACCATGGCACCATGGTTTGCTGTTTTTCTCCTGATCTACTGCGCATGATGTAGAGACTAGAATAAACACACATCTATACATTCTAACAGCCTTTTAAGCGACAAAATCTCAGAAACCAAGTAGCAGTTTTGTGTCACACTTGGAGCTGAAAGGACACCATGCAGTTGCTTAAGGGTGCCTAGGAATTACTGTCGGTGTATGCCGTTTTCTCCTGATCTACTACGCATGATGTATGGACTAGAATAACACACATATATAGACATTTTAACAGCCTTTTCACCAACAAAATCTCACAAACTGAGTATCAGTTTTGTGCCTCACTTGGAGCTGAAAGGACACCATGCAGCTGCTTGAATATCACTGTCGGTGTATGCTGTTTTTTCTCCTCATCTACTACGCATGATGTATAGACTTAAATAACACATCTAACAGCCTTTAAAGCAACACATCTCAGAAACTTAGTAGCAGTTTGTGCGTCACTTGGAGCTGAAAGGACACCAGGCAGCTGCTTAAGGGTGCCTAGGAATTACTGTCGGTGTGTGCTGTTTTCCTCCTGATCCACTACGCATAGACTAAAATAACACACATATATACATTTAACAGCCTTTTAAGCAACAAATCTCAGAAACTAGGTATTAGTTTTGTGCCTCACTTGAGCTGAAAGGACACTGCTTAAGGGCGCATAAAAATGACTGTCGGTGTATGCTGTTTTCTCCTCATCTACTTCGCATAGACTAAAATAACACACATATATACATTCTAACAGCCTTTTAAGCAACAAATCTCAGAGATTAAGTATTAGTTTGTGCCTCACTATGTAAGCTGAAAGGACACCATGGATGGCAGCTGCTTGAAAATTACCCTCGGTGTATTCTGGTCTCTCTATAATGTAGGCTATGACGCATATGATTTTAAATAACCCATAATATACATTCATAACAGTTTGATGCACTTTTCACCTCGAAAAGAAACACAACACATAGCCCAATCCTCTCATGTACTTTGGCTCAAATGAGACTATTACGCGCGTGTATAGAAAGTAGGCTACTGATGGTGATGGTGTGCCCTCTCGTCTCTCTCTGATGTTATAAATAACTGCAGCACAAGCACGCACTCTCTCACACACACAGTTCCGTGTCGTTTTGACCGTCCAAATCCACTGACACAAGAAGAACAACGCAGTCTATTGGAGAGCACCATGCCAGGCAGCTTTATAACCTTTATAATAATCTCTGTTCATCTTTGCTTAAAAAAAAGAAGACCCATGAGTCCATGTGACAAATGGCTCTGGTGTCAAACCTTTGTCACAGGCTTTTCCTGACATCTGCAAAAAAAAAGAAAAAAAAAAAGAGAGAAAAGGAAGAAAAAAATGCGCCACAACATCCACTTGATGAATTGGAGCCTTTATCCTCCAGCCAGCGCCGCAGAAAATGAAGGCATCTCGGATGTTTATGGAATCTGAGCCGCTGTGGCGCTTCAGCTGAGGAGCTTTGAACTTTTCAGCTGTGTGAGGTGGATGCAGAAAGCTTATGAAGGGTCTAAAAGGGGGACCGAAATTCCTGCAGAGAAATGTAGCTAATAAAAAAGTATAACTTTTTATAAATAAACTAAATCCCGTCCAGAAAAAGCTGCTCTTGTTGCAACAAATGCTGCAGGAAACAATAACACACGGCTGTCATGAAACTATGGCAAAAATCCTATTCAGGGTTGACAAAACATGCCTATACCTCATTGGCTCAAAATTAAATGTTTCACATCTCTCCGACACAAATCCTAAAATATGACAATGACATCAACTGAATGTTATTAAAAATATTTCCCCGACCAAAATGGTAATTTCTAAAAGACAATGTGTGCAGCTATATCAGTGTGAAAACATGGATTTATTCAAAGCAAAAGGTGGATTTGATTTTTTTTTTGTTTTAATTGAAACACACAACTTGGAATGATAATGGTCTCACGTGCACATCATGTCAATCTTATAGGTACAAAAGAAGCTCTAAAGAGAGATGAGCAAAATGCCGCTGGAAACTGCTGAAGTTCAGTGCTTTTGTGGTGCCGAAAAGGCGAGGAGGAAACTGGACACCGGCATCACATCTGACTGGCTTTCTCCACACTCTTGGCAGCGTCTTTGAGCTTTCCCACCAAATCCTGAAAACAAGCAACCATCGATCATTTTCAATAGGAAACACGTCCGGTGGTAAAAAATATCCATTTAAAAAAAAAGAATATTATACTCATTAGAATAAATCAAATAAGAATTAAACAGAATTAGTAAGCGTTCAGAATTTTGATTACTGAATTCTGGAATATTATAATATTTGGTAAAACTGAATTCACCAAATATTTTGCAACGTTAATCCAACATTGTTCATCTAAATTGTATTATTTATTTAAAAACAGGTCAGTCCTCACATCACATAAACAGAAAGCATCAAACAGCCGAGTGTACTGTAAGTTATTATGCCAGTATAGCATTTCTTTTTTCACACTTGATCAACTTAATGCATCATCATCAATACGAAGTTCAGTTGGTTCCATTTATTATATTTAAGGTTTGGCTGCAGCAATGAAAAGCTCTATCATTTATTAAGTCGCAGTTATAATGATACAATTTAGTACATATTTTCTTTGGATGTTGCCCTCTCTGAAGAGGAAAAATGCTCAGTGAGTCGACTTCTTTCACTTTCGTTTCTGAGGCTGAATATGGTGCGAAAAAGCTCATGATGCAACTAAGATGGTCTAACTCTGGAGTAAAAATGACAGACAAGTAGATCAAAAAGCAGCATTCAAGGAATAAAATCCTTCCTCTACCTGTAGCTGCTCCACTGTGCAGGTGAAGTTGATATCTTCCGAGGATCCTTCATTCTAACAAAAAGGCACAATCGTTGTTTTACGCACTGCAGAAGCGCACCAAACACATCCAAGAAAATCCAGGAAAGTGGAGGCATGCTTAGAGTCTTACCTCCGTGTTCAATGAAATCAAGTAGAAAGGCTCGTTGACCTTATCGACCTGTGCGTTCTGCATGTCGGGGAAACAACATTTTTAGTTTGGTGCAACAAAAAGACAAAAATGTGCTCAAAAAACTTGTTTAATGTACCTTTACGTGGTATTGTAGACGCCATGACGCGTCTGTAATCTGTGGTGGACACCTTCCTATGCTAGAGAGGGACAGAACAGATTGTGTTGCATCTGTAATCTCGATTAAGTAGAAATTATACAGAAAACAGGATCAGGATGGTGGAGAAAAAGCAGAAATGTGTTCTCAAAATGTATCCCCATTTGAGCATTTTTAGCCGGATCCTCTAAAGATTTTCAGTATTTAACAAATAGCCCTTTTGTGGTTATTTAACCACATGTCCCACAGTTTTGTGTGCCTACTTTTTTTTATGAAGATTAAAATACTTTCCGTGTTTTTATATGAATTGACCATTTGTTTGCAACTGTTTCGAATCAGTTTGCAGACAATGAGGTTCTTTCACAAAGAGCGTTTGTTTATGGCGCGTCATAAAGCAGCATTTACATTGCAATTAATCACACTCCATGTCTCTTTCGACTCTCTCTGCTTCTTACTGGGCTGAAGCAACAACTTTTCTTGCCCTTCCCTCATTTTCAGTAAATAATCCAATCCAATTATCTAAGATTATGTCAAAACTATTTTTTTTCTCTCACATCTCATGTCAATCATCAATACTGTCGAGTCGAATACCAATTGGAAAAAAAACTTAAATTTGTGATCATCAATGAGCAAAAACTTTCAGTTATAATTCTGCAATATTTAATTTACAACTCATGCTTTGAATTTTGTATGTATATACGTTTATTGGTGTATTGAGGCTTCACTGTGTGAACTCACAAAATGTGAATTCTTTTCAGAAAAATCTCCATGTTTGATTGTTGAAAGTTGGTCGAAACTGACAGCTCTGGAAAGAAGACCTCACACTTCAACACAGCTCAATACAAACTCTACTGTAGCTTCTAGAAATATCTCCGTGTGTCAACTCAAAAAATCTCATGTTCCAGTTTTATCTTGGAGACATGATCAGTTTGGGATAAAACAACTCTAAAATAACATCATCACCTCCACTAATCTCTTCACCACTGACAGCTCTAAGAATTTCAAGTTTACCTTGCTAACAGGCGCTCCAGATCTTTTTTATGTTTCTGTAAAACAAAACATGGAGATCAATGAGTTATGGGCACAGTCACAAGAATATATGACAAAACATTTTTTTTGTAAAATTTTATAAATGCAATATTGTTTGAAGTGTCACCTGATGTGTGCTATAGAAGATTTCTATTCTCTCTGCACTGAATGTGAGCTCTTCAAGGCAGGAGCTGCAAGAACAAAACAACACTTTAATTAGATTTCACAAAACTACATATTTTTTGGACAACTTTACACCGGCATTTTAATTGTAACCTTTGTATTTTTCCCTTCCCAAAATAAGAGATTACAGGGGAACAAATACATCAGTGCTACTCTGGCACCATGTAGAATGAATGAATGCGGATGCCTCCATTGTCCAAGTTAACGTTTGTAATCACAGTTAAATTGCAGTTTTTTAGAAATACAAGGCAACCTAAAAGCTGGAGTTTTTATGAGAAAAAATGAAACACTTTCCTAGAAGCCTAAGAGATCTTTAGCTTTATATATCCTGAACACCCAACTGATGATGATGATGAACTGATGATCAGATTATCACCTTCCCTTCTCTGACTAAAAATCTAAACATTAAGGCAATGTAGGTGGACAATTGTGAGAAACTGTATTTCAATCATAATCTACCACTGATCCACTCAGACCAACATGTCAAATGTAACTATATTATTTTAATTGATTTGCATCCATTTGCTGTTCCATAAAACTTGCAGACAAATTTCAAAAGTTGCTTAATAATGCTAAAAAATTGGCCCTTTGTTTTATCTTTGGGAACATTTCTGCTGGTTTGCAAGCAGGACATGTTACACATCTGGGACATCTGGGCCACACATTCAGAACACAACAGCAGCATGGCTAATTAACTCATTTCAGTATAACAACACTGTGACCTCCTGCAAATCACACTGATGCAGTATTTTAAATGTACAATATTTGTTTGCTGTTTTATACAGTTTCCTCTAGGAAATAAGCCTATCTCACATATTTTGTTAATTCAATTTATTACTGCAGTCTAATAGCCTATAGGCTCATGGTCTATTGGGAGATGTAATCAGAAGGTAACAATAGTGTCCTTACATATGGTTAACAATATGAATATAGGCTACAATATAAAACCATATAGAGCAATACATTTCATGTCACACTATGTGATATTAGCACAATTTTCAGAGCCATATACAGAACTAATGAGCCTATTTTTTAGCAAGTGTGTTGGGTTAAAAACAGTATACAGGAAAACTTTTAGTCTCCTACCTGATCGTTGACTTGTCTGCGTTTTGTTTGACCGCCTCTAGTATGAAGGTGGTCGCTGCGGTGTGACTCTGCTTCAGCAGGATCTGGTCGATCTGCTTCAGCTCGGGCTGATCTGGAAGCACAAAAGCACCTACATGTGAGGATGCCCTATACTCTGCAGGTAGAAACACGCAGCCTTTTCTGCTCTGTGGACGCAACAGACGCGTCTGATTGGTATAAATGATGTAGGGGATCCATATACTCTCCAGATTGACGTGCCAGAATGGAAATCAATGACAATTTGCATGTGAATGGGCCCCTCAGCTGCATCAGCCAGGGGTCCTTTGTTTGTTTGCATGGTGGACATTTCACTTTCTATATGATTCTGCCATTATAAAGAGTCGGAATGCTGCAGAAGTTGGACAACACATGCAAAAAAAACACCAGTCGAAGTTGTAACTATTGCATGAGGTAGCCAAGTCATGCCTTCATATTGCATTATTTATATTTAGATCTAAATTAGTAGGCTATAACAAAGATCTATGGTTAAAGAGAACAATCGGATGTATCTCCTTTATCGTTTTTTTGGACTAATGGTGATTGAAATAGTCTAACACAGTCTTTTCTAATGTGCTGAGTAGACATTTCACTTTCTCTATGATTCTGCCATTATAAAGAGTCGGAATGCTGCAGAAGTTGGACAACATATGCAAAACAACAACCAGTCGAAGCTGTAACTATTGCATGATGTAGCCAAGTATTTCGTCATTTTGCATTATTTATATTTAGACATAAATCTAAATTAGTACATAGCCTACTGGTGGTTCCAAAGATCTGGTGGTTAAAGTGCACAATCGGATGGTATCTCCATTATCGTTTGTTTTGGACTAATGGTGATTGAAATAGTCTAACACAGTCTTTTCTAATGTGCTGAGTAGACTTGATGCCAGTTTAAAATGACAAAAGGCATCCCCGAGTGGCCGTGTGATTGTGTGACTGCTGCTGAATGTAAAGCAGCTCCAGCAGCAGCAGCAGCAGCAGAAAGAGGACTAATATAAACCCGCTTTAGTGCAGCTGATGGGCGGCTTGTCTGCTGCTGCACCGCTCCGCCTCATTACAGATCTGAATATAAACACACAGGGGAAAGAAAGAAAGAGCAACATGCACGTAGAAAAAACAGCAAAACACATCGAGGCATGCACACACACGGGGGGAGAGAGAGAAACCGGAAGCAGCGGCTGAGGGAGACAAAAGCGTCGGCGGTGGAGAGGAGGAGAGTCGGCTCACCGAGGACGCCCGGGTCCGCTGCAGAGGAGAGCAGGCTGCGGAAGGACGCGTCCAGCAGCACCTGGTAGCTGCTCTGGTCGAAGCAGGAGGACGGGTCGGCTAGAGACTGCAGTCCTCTCTGCACAGACTCAGACAACTCCATTTTGCAAAAAGGGTTGACCCACGACACCAAACCACGTGATGGATCAGCTGATGTAGCGTGTGGTGGAGCAGCAGAGAGCAGAGAGCTGTGCTGAGGCTGATTACACCACCAGAGAGCTGCAGGGCTGGTTAATGTGGAGAAAGCCCTGTTATGGGAGCACGATTTTGGGGGGATTGCTATTAGGATATGTGGTGGTCTTCATATTGCGATTCTCCCCCTTGTTGCTCTGTATGTGCACCAAAGAGGCTATAAAGACAAACTTGCCACTACATGGTGAAGCCACACATTTATTTATTTTTTACCTCTAAAAGTAGAGGGTGAGTTGTGGTAAAGTGGGACACTGCCTAATTTGGGACACCAAAAGCTCCAGTGGGTGTAGGTTTTTCCTCAAACAAATACAAGTCAATAAAACTATTGGTATTTCATGTCTTTTTTAATATGCCTAAATGCTTCAAAACTATTATAGTCTTTATTCATTATTTATTTATTATTATTTATATTTGTATTGCATTTAATTATGCTTTCTTTGCATAACAGATATGGTAATATAGGTCTTGGTCTACAGTATATGTCATTCCAATATGCCTAAATGCTTCAAAACTATTATAGTCTATTGTTTGTTTGATGTTGCTCAATTTTTTTCAAGGTTTTGTAACAGCAGTAACATTGTAAGTGGTAAAATTACTGAACATGGGATTGCACATTTAGCCTTGAGTGTTTCCTACGTTGATTAAGGTAATTTTAGGCCTTTTAACAGACTTTTCAGTGTCCAACATTTCCGACATGACTGTCCCACAATAGAAAATCAAGATTTGTCTGAGAAATCTTGGCATTAGAGTACTGATATGTCTACCAGTTTTTTTTATGAGTGTGATATCTGCATTTTCTTTTTTTTTTGGTTTGATTAGGACTCATCCTGGGGATTTCGGAGTGGTACTGGGTTTGGATTTAATGTATTGGCTTCATATCACAATATATTCCAGAAATCTGAAATTCAAAAAATGTCCCACATTAGGCTAATTCACCCTATATTCTGATACAGTTCTATACAGTATTAAGGAATCTTACAAAAATCTCTGAATTGTTGAAAGATGCATGATTTGCTCTAATATTATAGCCTATAGATCTGTTAACCTGCGACCTCTTGAAGTCAACATGAAAACAGTCAGAGGTCAAGTCAAAAGTGTGCTAGAATCTCTAAATCAATGGATAACCTTTAACTTTTAAACTGTAAGACTTTTGCAGAAGCCAACAGTGTTTTAGTTGTGGGCAAATAAAGTTTAATTCAAACTTGTGACTTGGATTTTGAGTGCAATGGAAATATTTTAGTCCCCCTCTCTGCAGTTATAGCTGCTTATTTAAGTAAACTGACACAAAAATACTCCTTCACAGATGAACTGAAAACCATGAGATCTAATGGATTCCTGTAGTCCTCATGTGTTTTAAAGTCTGTTGAATAGATGAATAGATTTTTACCATGCAATTATTCACACACAGATCTGGCAGTAGCTAATTTCATAGGCTGATAATATTTGCTCTATAGTGCATTGTCATTACCTGTATATACACTGATACACTGTTAGGGGCATTCTTTCTTTAGGCTATGAAGAACTGAAACCAGGAAATGATCTATATCTCTCAATGGTTTCTGCTGTTGAGTAAACTGAAACAAAAATACTCATTCACAGAGGAAAACCTAATGAATTTCTGTAATTCTCATCTGTTTTAATGTCTGTTACCCTACATGAATAGATTTTACCCATACAAGCATTCACACAGATCTGAAGTAGCTCAATATCTGCAATACATTGATAAGCTCTTAGGGCCACTGTTTCATTATGAAGAGCTGAAACCAGGAATCTCTCAATGGTTTCTCCTCTTAGGCTAAATCACATCGCACAGGATATTTAATTAATTTGATTTATTTAACCTTTATTTATACAGGTAACCTCATTGAGACACAGGGTCTCATTCTCAAGAGGGGCCTGATACCGACTCAACAGCAAACACGAACTTACAGACATACAGGACATTCATACAGAGACAAGATAGAACACAAATCATAAAAGTGATATGAGCAAAATGAGATGAAGTGAAACTGATAAAACAAGGGATTATTCATTGAGAAAGTGAGACTTTTGTATACACACTGTAGTTTCTAAAGTGGAGAAGGCACCAACCTTTTTTTAGAGTTTCATTTCAAGAAAATTGTCTATGCAGTTGCTACTAATATTCTACCACGTTGAAACCTGTTATTTACCTTGATTTTTACAGTTGAGATGTGGATTGTGTGAAAGGATGCAAAACATGTACTTTATATTTTATATTTTTACAACCAATGTACATCTGACTTGTGTAAAGTGATGACAGTACCGGCCTTTTTACAGTTTCATTTCAAGAACATTGTCTATGCAGTTTTGCCACTAATATACTACCACATTGAGACCTGTTACAGTTTAATTAAGTCATCATGTTACATGATTTTCCTTTGATTATCCTGAAGAGTTGATCCAGCATAAACCTAATGTGACCGATTGGTTTTCCCTGTTAAAGATCAAGATACACAGACGGGGATAAATTATTTTTTAAGTCAGTTGAAATGTGGATTGTGTGAAAGGATGCAAAACATATATTTTATGTTTCATATTTTTTACAACCAACGTACATTTGACTTGTCTAAAGTGAAGACAGTACCAGCATTTTTACAGTTTAATTTCAAGAACATTGTCTATGCAGTTTTTCTACTAATGTACTTCCACATTGAAACCTGTTATATCAGTTACTCTTTTCACTAGGTGACCTGAAGAGTCGAAACCAGCATTGTGCCGTATTGGTTTTCCCTGTTAAAGATCAAGATACACAAATGGGAGGTAAATGATTTTTAAGACACTTTAGGTGTGGATTGTGGGAAAGTACACACAACATTGAATTGTTTTTACAACCACATCTGACTTGTGTAAAGTGAAGGCAGCACACACCCTTTTAATTTCCAAAGCATTATCTGTGCTGCATTATCATGGGTTATTATACCACAGTGCCTAACCCTATAACCTGTTTAAAACACTTTAACACTTAAGTCATCATGCTGTTGCATGTTGATATGATTCTCTATTTTAATCATCTGCATATGCGGTTGTTTTTCGTGTGGGGGAACTTCCCTCCTAGAGTGTTGTAGGGCAGTCACCAGGAAGAGTAGGTCAAAACATGTGTTATTAGTGTGTAATGCAGCATATACAGAGAAAGGAAATACCCTTTTGTATAAAAACACAACTGCATTATTAACTGTTTGCTGCATAAATAGGCAGTCACCAGCAAGAGTAGGTCAAAACATGTGTCATCAGTGTGTAATGCAGCATATACAGAGAAAGGAAATGCCCTTTTGCATAAAAACACAACTGCATATTAACTGCATAGGCTATAGATGTGCTCCTAAATTTCCCCCCAAACTGTCAGAAAAACACAAGGTCATGGTATCATGACTATTTTAATCCTTTTTTCCTTTCCTATTGGTCTTAACGCTCTTATTATTTTAATATCCTGTTGGTTTTAAGTTGGTCTTAGTGTTTTATTGTGTTGTTTTTATGTTTTTATGTATAATTGCACAGCACTTTGATCAACTTTTGTTTTGTTTTTAAATGTGCTTTATACATAAATTTGGATTGGATTGGATTGGATCATCTGACCAACATGGGGACATTCAATGGCAAAAGAAGAGCATCTTTTAGAGAAGCAGAGGAGAAGAAAGAGGAGATGTTTCAGCATTACTTGCTTCTTTTATTTATCATTGAGGCTACTTGGCTTCTGCTGCTGATTTGGCACATTTTTATGACCACCAGCAGCAGTTAATGGGTTAAAACTCTTGGAGGAAAAAATTATGTTTTCAAATGCTTTTTATAAATCACACTACTAATTTTGGGCTGCATCATTTCACCTATAAGTGAGAGATCTAGAGATTTAGAAACGAGAACTGGAGGATCTACACGCTGCAGCAGCTATCGGAGTGACCTCTGACTCCAAAGCTTAGTCCAAAGTCCATTTTGGCTCCAGGTCCGGATTGTGAAATAGATTAGCCTTCACTCTCTCTCTCTCTGCTGTTTTGTCTTTCTCGCCATGTGCATCCCACTGTCTCCTTCTCTGTCTCTTATTGCATCGACAGATTTTTTTTTTTATGCGTAAAACCTGCGTTTTTCTGCGCAAAACCCCATTCACACATACTGTATGAACATGTGTGGACATATGCTGCCTTGCAATCCGTTAGCCTATAATGTATTTACATATGCATCTTCTTAATAATTCCTTCAAAATAAAAGTCAGTAATAAAACCCTCAAATCGAATAACTGTCTGGATGTGAATTAACACTTTATATATATATATATATATATATACAGTTCTATTTCTGCAGCTTTTCATCTTCACCCTTCATCTGTTGACACATAACTTGTACAGCTGATCACAAGTCGTTTCCTTTTCACTAATATGTTGCTTCTGCGAATATTTTTAAGATTAAAGCGCACCAGTTCAACGGAAACACATTTTTTTTCCCTGTTGTCAGAATGAAAACCAGGCTGATCCTGCATCATGTTGGTGGAGCCACAGTTCCAATTGTTTTTAAACCTCTATAAGTATATTCTGATACAGCTGTATAGCCTTCAAAGAAATCTTACAAAAATATCTGAATTGTTGAAAGATGCAGTGATCTGTTAACCTGTGACCTCTTTAAAAAAATATGAAAAACTGTCAGAGGTGTCACATGCAAGTCAAAAGTGCGCTAGAATCTCTCATTTAATGGATATTACCTTTAACTTGTCAACTTTAAGACCTTTGCAGGAGCCACCAGAGTTTGAGTTGTTGCCAAATACAGTTTAGAGCTGCAAGCCTACTGATCTACAGGTAAATAAAAAATGATGGATAGCCTCTAGCCTATAATGTTTGGATGAAGTTTTGTGGCAAACAACTATAAAGAAAGGCTGATCTGCATCTCTATTAAACTCTATTTTCTTTAATTTTATTCCGCTTTTCTGTCTTGTTTTTAATCCTTGATTGACTGAAGGTCAATAGTCGAATAATCACTTATTATTTCCCGCCACTGGCTGTCTTTACATCCTAACAATGACACTGGAAACATCCCCTTTAAGAAGATTCTGCGGTAACATGACCTTGGAAAACGTGTGCATTGTCAACAACAAGGGAACACATATTTAAAAAACAGTTTTTAAGACAGACATGTATGGGCATATCTCCTTGTTTCACCTTGCTGGTTTTAATAATAGGACTGCATGTTCCTATATATTTGCAACGTGGGTTATTATAACCCTGGACGATTGACAGATTGTCACATTTAGGTTACCGTTTTTTATGCTTGCTTTTATTTTCCAAAATGATAACAGTCTATATCTGAAAAGTAAATTTGGCTTGTTTTCCTAATTTCTTCACAGCTCTATGACAGTAAAATCAACGGATTTTTTTTACAAAAGCATCAGATCATTTCAGTGTGTGGAAAGATTCATGTGACATAAAGGATCCAAAGGGCTTACCAGTACCTGCAGAGCATGTTTTCATTCTCTATACACCAACTAGTCTATACTTAAAAGACTGTATTAACCACGATTGTAGATCTGCATTGTTGCAATATATTGCACTGTTCGCCCTGTAACATTTCTCCATGTAGACAGAGGCGGTGACTGGCCTCTTTCCGGGGTGACCCACCTTAACCTTATTATACTCATGTCTGACTCATACCATGAATGTTGCACTGCATCTACAGTGTACAGTGGAAATACAATGAGTTATGAGCATCGTTGCAGAGAGCTACAAGCTATTCGGGACTCCTGAAGATCCTAAAAACCATTATGTTATCTCATAAATTAGAACAACCCTCAGTGTGATCTCGTGAATAAGGCATTGGTGACATTTAATTATTCTCTTGTTAACATGTCTTTTTAGAATTTCAACACAACAGCCCCTTTATAGCCCATCTGGCTGCTATTATCTACAGTGTGCAACGATGATAGAAAAATGGTTAGTTGGTGAGTTCATTCACTGTCGAATAAGCTGCACGTTTTCTGATGTGGAAATTGTGAATCACTTAATTTGTCTGCCTGATTCAAGACCCCTCAGAAAAGAAGAAAAAATGTCCTTAATTCTGCCTTTAGAACAAGAAGAGGGTACACAGACTAGGTTTATTTTAAGACTTTCTCCTACAAATTATCATTTGCAAATAACGTGGTTGCCTAACCATATACCAGATTTGACTTGCTATGAGTGGATGTTGTGGGAGATAAAAAAAAACTAAAAAAAAACTGTAGCCTAACATTTTACATTACATTTTATTCAATAGGAATGTGTGAGCCAAATACCTTGGCAGATATCACATAAATTCAATAAGAACAGGAGAAATGTCTGGCTTATAAATAAACCTCCCATCTTCATCTTTAAAATAAATGCCAAACTGACTGTCTTTGTGGATGTTTGTCTGCGCGTTAAGATGATTAAACTAAAGGTTTAAAACCAGGATATGTTTTTATACACATTGCACCCAAAGGTATAGCTCTTCATCGGTTGTCGGTGGAGCAAAAGAGATTTTGAGAGGCATGTTTTGGTGAATCTAAAATCCCCAAAAATAACGTGGAAAATCAGTTTCTTTGCTCTGTCAAAAAAATACTTGAAATATGCAAATAATATGTATTGCTTGAATTTACATGTTGAATAAAAAAACGTGAGGGAAATAAATGCAACAATATTAACTACCCTCTGCACTTGCCCTGCCATGTTGCATTCTATTATTTATAAGCTCCAAACATCCAAATTTTGCTTTAATTAAAACTTAATTAACCATGAAGCAGCATGAAACCACAACTCCCAAACCACCAGCTCCAGGGTCAGGACGATGTAAAAAAGGAGGCCCCTATAGGAGGAGGGGAAAAAATACTAAATTTACTGTGATTCATCTGGTTATTATTTTAAAGCTTTAAACTAATCCCAAACAGTAACCTTAGAGGAGAACTTCATTTGAGCTCCCAGGAGGGAAGAAAACTTTTGCTTTTGCACTTTGTCAAACATCAAGTCTGTTTAACTGTTTAAGCACGTTTTTAAACACCCTTTCAGCCTCATTTGCTAAAATAGATTAGAAACCCTGGAAGTAATCTACCCCCTCCTCTGATCTGGCTCTATACGGTTTATTTGTTAAACAAACAAACAGCGCTGAGGCTGTTTAAAGGGAATTTTTAAGGCAGCTGGTAGGAGGTGAAAATTGCTTGCAGAAGAAAAACAACAGATCCTAAAGCAGAGCCTGTGTGTGCATGACATATGTGTGTGTGATAGAGAAAACGAGTTTTTTTTTGCAGAGTAATTCTGCCCCCTGTTGGAAAAAAACCCTCCCCATCCCCTCCTCCACCTTCCTCCCTCCTGCTGCTTTTATAACGTTTAAATTATTTATTATTTTAACTCACACTCTGATCATGCTATAGGTTATTTCCTGATATATTATGTTGCTTTTGCTTTAAAAAATAAATTAAAAAAATATATTTTGTGTGGGAACTGTCTGCACAAAACACCAATTATGAAATGCACCACAATAAATGAATAAATAAGGAATATATGAACCCAGTTTTGTATCAGCAGATGAATTAAAGGCGCAACATTATGATTGATTAATCCCACTTAAAGGCGCAGAGAGAGAAGCGAGGAGGATGCCCTGCAGGAAAAAAAGCAGGGGCCATATAGAATCTGTAATTAACGTCTCCCTGTTAAGTACCTCATTAACTAGGTTATATATAGGGCTAATTAAATTATTGTCCTGCAGAGCCTATATTCCCCTCTTTATTGAATCATTCTGATGCGTAATCCGTCAGATATGGTGGTGAAAAAGGGAGTAAGAAAGACGCTCTGATGATAATATGATAATCTGAGGAGGAGGACAGATCCCCCCCCCCTCACAGTCCCCATGCAGAGGTCAGGATGGGGTCAGTGTCTTGCTCAAGGACACTTCAGCAGGGCGCGTGTGTGTGGGTGTGCGTCGGTGCCATGCAGTATAGTGCCAAATGGATGGAGAGGAGAGCGGCCTTGTGCGTGAATATGCTTGTAAAAATGTGGTGAAGTTGCACAGTTTTTTTAGTTTTTTTTAAATACCCACTGATGGAAATTCATGGAGGTCGGGGCTAACAAAGAGCACGCGCGGCACGGTCACGCGCGCCTCCGCGGCCGCTGGGTGGCAGTGGTGTGGTTTCTCTCTCTCTCTCTCTCTCTCTCTCTCTCTCTCTCTCTCTCTCTCTCTCTCTCTCTCTCTCTCTCTCTGTCTCTCTCCTCTCTCTCCCTCTCTCTCTCTCTCTGTGTCTCTCTCTCTCTGTCTCTCTCTTTCTGTCTCTCTCTCTCTCTCTGTCTCTTTCTCTCTCTCTCTCCTCTCTCTCCTCTCTCTCTTTCTCGCTCTCTCTCTCTTCTCTCCTCTCGCTCTCCTCTCTCTCTTTCTCTCTCTCTCTCTCTCCTCTCCTCTCTCCTCTCTCTCCCTCTCTCTCTTTCTCGCTCTCTCTCTCTTCTCTCCTCTAGCTCTCCTCTCTCTCTTTCTCTCTCTCTCTCTCTCCTCTCCTCTCTCCTCTCTCTCCCTCTCTCTCTGTATCCCTCTCTCTCTCTCTCTCTGTCTCTCTCTCTCTCTCCTCTCCTCTCTCTCCCTCTCTCTCTCCCTCTCTCTCCCTCTCTCTCTCTCTGTCTCTCTCACTCTCTCTCTCTCTCTCTCTGTCTCTCTGTCCTGTGTGGAGCTCATAGAGGGAATCATCGGAGGGGAACAAAGAAAGGGAGGGAGAGAGAGGGGGAGGCTGTGCGCGTGTGTGTGTATGTGTGTGTGAAGAAGAGGAGGAGGAGGAGGAGGAGGAGAGGGGGTCTCCCTTGTGACAGGACATATATGGAAATTTTGAATGGCTCACATTCACCTCTATATACCAAAACCAGAGCGCGCATGCCCGCGCTCCAATTCACCAGCAAGCACCATTATGATGACCGCGGGAGCGCGCATCCATGCAGGCAGCGCGTCACCGCTTAAAGGCAGAAGAAGCCCTGATGACATGTGACAGATGTAACAACGATAGAGGCTCCTTAGTGATTTTTTGTGATGTGTAGAAGAAGTGTACATCCATAGCCTGAAATAAGCTTGGTTATACCCCTCTAGAGTGTGTGTGTGTGTGTGTGTGTGTGTGTGTGTGTGTGTGTGTGTGTGCGTGCTCATACTCTGACAATAAAAGCTTTTGGGGTTCAACGTGATTGTAGCCTAATTACAGTCCTTTAAGCCTGTCTGTCACAGTTACAATATATGTGTGGCGGAGGGATATTAAATGCAAATATCACCCTGACGTAAAATTCAATAAAAAGCTCATAGTCTTTAACCTGCTGTTCACCTTTTCATATCGCTGCAACTCATGCATATTAGATATTAATTAAATATATTTAAATATATATATATAGAAAGAAAAAAATATACAACCTAATATTGTAATATGACAATAACCTCTAATAAAGAATAAAACATACACCTGATGGGCTAAAATATAATTGGCCAACTAAATAGTCACATTAATAATTATTTAGTGCCTCAGATAAATACAACATATATCCTAATAAATTATTTTATAATTGTTATAATTTTAATTATTATCAGCAATTTGATTTTCAGCCGCTTTTTTATTTTTCTTAAATAAAATATATAGGCTGTGCCATTGTGTCTGCAATTTATTCCTACATTGTTGGCTAGAATACAAAGCTATCATATATTTTAGATTTAATTTTATAAATTATTAATAATATATTATTGTTTTTATACGTATAGCCGTAGTGTTGGTGTTTTTTTCCCGAGCCCCGCAGTTTAGCAGCTGTTCCTCCTCCAGCCTGCCGGTGAAAAGCAGCTTCCTGCCGGCTGCTCGCTGCTCCTGCAGCCGCTGTCAGAGGCTCGATTTCCGGCCACGTTCTGCTCGGCTCCTCGGCACGGCGGCTTCGCACCGAGCACGACAAACTGAGAGAGGAGTTTAGCGACTTTATCGATCTCAAAAAGCATTTAGAGTTTTAAAAAACGAATTTAACACGAGTGTTGTTGCTTTATTCTCACGGAGGACCGGCCATATTTAGGCTGACAAACGACGGCAGCCAGTTAGGGTCTTTTATAGTTTAACACATTTGTTCTCTGCGTTGCTCCACTTACAGCCAACTTAAAGCAAGCGTTGTTTTCCTGTTTCTACACTGTTAAGAATTTCCCAGTAAAATAACAGTAAAGAACTGGCAGCAGGGTTGCCTTTATGTTACTGTAAAATTAACATTATTATACTGTCGCTGAAATTTACAGCTTTGTACTGTTAATGAAAAATACTGTTTTATAAAAAAAAAAAATGTCACAGTATTTTACAGTTAATTTACTGTTTAAAGATACATTATATAGCTGTTTCTTTCACCTTTCTTTTACATTATCTTACTGATTTGTTTTAATCCACTATTTAAGTTGTATTTTTTAACATACATTTTAATAAACATTATTTTTTGCCTAGATGAATAGACTTAGCAGGTTACAGACATAGGAATAGTCACACTAAATACAATTAAAGGCACTTTTTAGGAAAAAGGCAATAATAGACTTGTTGACACTTTTCCCCAAAATGTCTGTCTCTAGCTGGCTACAAGCACAGAATGCAAACCAGAACAACATGTGAGTGAAGAACAGAGCTAATTCACTGATTTTACAATCATGTACAATGTACAAGCCTCACATGTGCAGATCAGGTCCCAATATTAAAAAAAAATACTGCATGAAACTGTTACTGATGATACTTAAGACAGTTGATCAGCAGTAAAGTGCTGTTTTTTTAAGAATGCATTATAGTTCAGTTAAAAAACGGCCTATGAGCGTAATTTAACAGGTTTTCTTTTGTATTAACAGTAAAGCACTGTTTTACCAATAACAGGTTAATAGTGTTGAAATCCTGCTGTAAATTAACAGCAATTGTTTACATTGTATGTTCTACAAATGTACATCTGGACTCACATCTGTTTTGCAAAATTGTGAAAACCTCTGAAGTTATCACTCATAATATCATAATAATAATGCACACAGTGCACTTTCATAGACTAAGCCACTGGAATTACCCTGCACTATATATTCATTTTTAACATTCTCTTCTGCACTATATTCACTTTTTTTTAATAGTCGTGTATCACAGCTAATTGTTAAAACTGCACTATATACAGTTTTAACAATTTTCTTCATCTCCTTATATTTTTATATCTGGTATATTTTTTTGTACTTTGCAAAAAATAGCAATACCACAGTGTAGAAATACTCTGTTACAAGTAAAAGTCCTGCATTCAAAAAGATTACTAAAGCAAAAGCACATAAGTATTAACATCAAAATATACTTAAAGTACCAAAAGTAAAAGTACTCATTATGCAGAATGACCTATTTTAGAATAATATATATTATAGGATTATAATTACTGATGCATTAATGTGTACATCAATTTAATGTTACAGCTGGTAAAGGTGGTGTTCATTTTAACCATGCACTATATTCAGTTTTAACAGTTTTCTTCATCTCCTTGTATTTTTATATCTGGTATATTTTTTTTGTACTTTGTACTTTGCACTACTAACTTTTTTACTGCCTTTTTACTAACATGTTTTGCACTATGGAACTGTGATGCTGGAAACTTGAATTTCCCTCGGGATCAATAAAGTTACTATCTATCTATCTATCTATCTATCTATCTATCTATCTATCTATCTATCTATCTATCTATCTATCTATCTATCTATCTATCTATCTATCTTTCTGCTCAACACTGAAGCTGCTGGTTTGAAAGTTTCTTTATGATGAGCCCATCAGTTTGCCACAACTGTGTGTTGTTGTTGTTGAATTCAAAACCGAGCCTATATACTGAAGGCTCATTTTAGCCAGTCCACATGTTAAAGCCTCAATCAGAGGCAGAGGTCTGGATCAAAGTGAGTTAAGTGAGTAATTGAACTTTGTGGTTACAAAGGTTACAGTCTCAGTTGACATGTTGCCAGAAAAATCTGCAGCCACCCCCTTCTCTACTCTTCAGCTCTCACAGGTTGACTGTTTGTTTCTGTGGGTGTGTGTCCAAGGGAAGTTTGCAGCCAGTGCAGAGAGGAGGAACAGTTCTGCAGTAGTTCACATCATATCATACATCCAGCAATAACATTCATGAATATTTCTCCTTTCGCCTGCCTTGTACATCTCCCACAAGGTCATGGTAGGCCATCTGTGTTGGGTTCAGTCTTTGAAGCAAATATAATTGTTTTCTGTCAGCACGTTTGGGAAATACAGAAATTTTTAGACTCAAGGCCAGTTTGATAGCTGAAGTCTAAAGGACAGCTGAGCATAAAAGGATTGTTGAGATTATGAGTGTGACATTGTCGTGAAAATAAATCTGTAAAGATGTTTTATGATGCTTTGAAACAGCGCTAAGGTTTTCTTTTTTTTGGCATTCTGTGAAAGCTCACATAGCCTATTTATTTCTGAAGGCTATTTGCACATTCAAGAACCTCCCAATCAGTTCTTCAAAAACCTCAAATATAATAAGCTTTATCCTGCGAACGACATTTGCCTTCACAAACCTGAGCTGTAAATACTTGTTGAAAATTAAAAAAAAAAAAAAAAAGAAATGGAGGAAAATCAACATTTTTGTCTCCCTTTAGAAGAAATACTTTTATATACATAACACATTTTGCTACAACTGCAACATTTGAACCCTGTTACACATGCGGACACATACTACATACTCAGTCATACTTCTCACTTGGTGCAACAGAGCCCCGTACTACTGCATATTCTGCTACTGATACTATCAAGGTGTTAGAATATTAGAAATTATGGAAGTAAGCTTGATACAAATGTTACTGTTCACTAAGGAAATTATATAATTTGGCACACAGTAAATAAATCAAAATAAAGAAATAAACATAGCTAAATAAATAATAACGGACAGAGGGACAGGCAGGCGTCCACTGCAGCCCAAATTAAAACACTTTCCAATCAGGCAGGGTGAAGGACGGCCCTGAGGCGTCTCAGTTTCCTTGTACGTGGGGTCTTAACCGAGGATCAACTTTCATGAAAGCACTCCCAAAGAAGGATGTTTCTTTGTTCTATCAAGACCAGTCTACACAGAATCTCTCCCTCTATTTGACAAAGGAAAGAGATGAGGAAATGTAATTATGAATGATTACTTCTGGAAAAAGCCCAAAGAAGACCTTTTATACACCGTCACATAAAGGCAAATACATACAGCGGCTCTCGCACATGTGTGCAAGAAAGGACAGTTAATTATAAACACCCTTTAAATACAGTAATCTATTTATTACAGTGTACATTGTCAAGGTGGCCACACACAAAAATAGAAAAATATTTACTGTTTTTCCTCCTTCCACTTCCCCCCCACCCCCAAATGCAGAGTTAATTGAGAGACGGTAACGCAGAGTGCAAGCACAGGTTCATTGTTTGGTGATGCAAAATGTAGCTGATGTGTGCAGAAATGTGCCCGCCGAGAGGCCGCCGCCGTCAGGTTTGTGTGGAATGAATACAATGTTGGACACAAAAGGAGCACAGCAGAAAGAAAAGTGTCAATCTCCACCTGACTCAGAGCCCATTATAGGGTGAGAGAGGAGATGTGTGTGTGTGTGTGTGTGTTTGTGTATGTGTGAGCAGGAAAGGGAAAGGGAAAGAGAAAGAGAAAGACACCCAAAGGTGTATAAAGCACACTGTCTATGATCAGCAGCTATTATCAACAGCCCGAGCTGGGTGCCAATCAGACTGAATTATTCTGCAATGAATCGACTAGCAGGGCAGTTGACCAATGACAAACACTAACTCTGCTCAGTCTGATTTCATTTCCTACCCTTTCTATCACTCCTTTCATTGATTGGCTCCTGTGCTTTCAACTAGAACCTCTCTTTTATCAATCCCACCCTCCTTTATTTCTATTGCTTGCTGTGTTTCCTTGCTGTTCTCCCTTTGTCCACGACACCCAGCTCTTCCTTTTTTTTGTGTGCTTGTGGCTGAGCAGTGATGAAATCTGGGGTCCCTGTGGCAACAGGCGCTCTCAGTGCATGTATGTGTGAGCGTGCATGTGTGTGTGTGTGTGTGTGTGTGTGTGTGTGTGTGTGTGTGTGTGTCAGGGCAGGGCAGTGCAAGCAGCAGTCTGATCCATACTAATGTTCATTGATAGAAAAATCAATGGTGCATTGATCCAAGACTTGGCTCTGAGAGAAGAGGGGGGGATGCAAGTGTGAAGACTGGTGGAAGAGCAGCAGAAAGAGGAAGAGATGAGGAAAGAACAGTAGAGGAAGGAAAGGATTAGGCAGATGAGTAAAGAGAAAACAGAAAGAAAGAAGTTCAAACCACTGCAGGCCTCTGTGTGTCTGCACATGACAAAGATGAGCCCCGGTGGCTGCTGTTGGGGGTGGGTAACTATATGTGTGAACAACCTGTCGTGGCCTAACTATTCTCTTTTCTCTCTCTGTCTCGCAGAACTGCTCTTGAGAGTGGATGAACAAGCCTCAAATGGAACCTGAGACGCAAAGAAAAAAGAGGAGAGGAGAGGAGAGGAAGGAGGGGAGGGAGAAAATCAATTTTCCCAGACAGAGGCAGGCTGGTCTAATGGAGGTCTAAAAGAAGAGGAGGAGGAGAGGACATATTTTCCTCTGATTACCTCCCGTAACCTCCCTGGCAAACCTTGAAAGCTAGGATCGCTGCAGCGGCCTCGCTCGTCCGACCTTTTCACAGGAGGTATGGAGGCTATGCTTTCACTCTGCAGCAATCAGGCTTTGAGGTGGACAAGACAGTGCAGTTAAAAAGCATGCAAAATCACTGATTGCAAGAAAATCAAACACAGTGACATGATAGACTTTTAACTTAAAGAGGACCTATCATGCTTTTGTGCTTTTCTCCTTTTCTTTAGTGTGTTTTATAGTTTTTTTGTGCTGGTAAAATGTCTACAATGTTACAAAGCCCAAAGTCCACGCCAAAGGGAGCTACACCACATTCACACCAGGCAGTGGTGAAGTGCTGCTCGCCGCAATAATTACGTCTTTCTGCGGCCGGGAGGTGTTTTCATGTGTTTCAGGTGGAAAGAAATTATTTGTAACAATAGGTCAACATGTCACAGGAGTCACCGGATCTGTTAACAGATTGGCTGCATGTTCTCTCTGGCTGCACTTTGCCGCTAAAAGTTAAACTTTTCCCAACTTTTGTTTGGCTGCACTTCGCTGCAGATTCAAACGGCCGCAGCTCGCTAAGCTCTGGAGTGGCTGCCCCATCTTTTCATAAATATAAATGTGTAAACAAAAGCACAAAAGTGCGGCCATGGCAGCTTGCCGCAGGCCGCACTTCTCCGCGACTCTGGTGTGAATTGGCGTCACTCTTCCCCACAGAAACACTAATTCTGAACTGCCTGAAACGCTGTGCTTGAAGTCCCGCCTTTTCTTCCGTAATGTGGTGATGTCACCAAGTAACACATTTGCATAATACCTGCTTAGTGGCTAATTTGGCACGCCCTCAAACAAAGCTAGTTAGATCGGAGCTAGAGCAGAGTCTGTAGAGTTTGTTTTGTTTGACCAATCACAACAGAGTGGGCCTGCTGACCAATCAGAGCAGACTGGGCTTTTCGGGAGGGTGGGGCAGGAGCTCAAACAGAGCGTTTCAGACAGAGGGTGAAAAGAGGTGCTGCAGCACAGCCGGTATGAGAAAAGTAAAGCGTTTTTTGAACATTAAAGCATGTAAACATGTCCTAGTAGAAACCCAAAATACAAATATACGCCTTAAAATTAGCATAATAGGTCCTCTTTAAAGGAAATCATGTCTCCATTAGCAACATTTTTCTCTACTCCTTTTTTTGGAAGTAAATCTAAGCTTAATTTTCAATCTCTATCCTGTTCTTTGTGGAAGTTATGTAACCTGCTGTTACATCTCTGAGAGAGAAAATGTGCTGATTAAATGGATAAAGGTTTCCATTTGGCTAAGAAGAATCGTTTATAAAGTATAAAGGATGGAAATTTGTCATTAGTGTCTCTGTCAAATGAAGGGAGATACGTGGAGTGCCCCTTTGCTTGTGAATCTCTGTCTGATGTCATATGACCAGGTCGCTATGTTCAATTTCCTGTAGCAGGCTAGATTATTATAAATTGGTGAGTGAAGTGGACATTCAGTGCTATGCAGAAAATGCAGGCAGTGATTTGTTCCGGTTCTAGCTGAGTGAATTTTGTTTATGGCTCCCCTCATAAAGTAAAATGCATGTGCCATGGTAGAAGATTTACGTGAGAATGATCAAACTGATGCAAAGGGAGCAATAAATCTAAGAATTTGTATTAAAACTTCTACAAAACGGATGAAGCAAAACTGTCCCAGTTAGTGCATGTAAGACAGCTTCAAATGTGAGGTAAACCGGCTGTCTCTCCCAACAAAAATGTTGCCACAAGCCATCTGAAGTAGGAGTCTAAAGGCTGTGACCTACAGTAGAACCAGAAAAGAGAAAAAAAGGCCAAAACAGGGACAGATGTGGCTCCGAAACCACAAAACCCCTCCAACAGCCACTGTACACATACGCTTCTGTAGCTTAGTGATGTGCTCATTAAACTTGTGAATGTTCAACCAGCTATTAAACAACGTCTCAATGAACTTTTCCCTTTCTTTGGAGCTCTTGCTGTACAAATACAGTGTTTCTTTCCCAGGAGGCAGTGAAAAAAAGCTCAGAAGGGTTTGAAAAGCTATTAACTGTAGCTGAAGGAGAGCTCGCAACACTCTGTCTGTCTGTCTGTTACTGTTTTTCTGTCGCTCCCTCCCTGTCTCGGTGGCTCTTTGTGTTTTTCCTGTCTCTTTCGGCCTGTCTCTCTCGGCCTGTGAGGTGAAAGTGGCTTCCATGGTAACGGCACACTCTGTTTATGCCACGACGTCTCACTTCATCACAAGCTGTTGATGGCTTTGATTTGCATGCGTGCCTCTGTGTGTGAGTGTGTGTGTGTGTGTGTTTGTTCTCCCCCAAATACTCCCGAAAACACACATCATACAGGTGTTTGTGAGACTAACAGGACAGGTTAAAACTATAAGATGGATCACATTCCTCTGTAAAATACAGACGAGTCAAAACCTAGTTTGGTTCTGTGATGCTTTTAAGAAACATTTCTCTTTATTAATAGCACAGATCACGATATGACCTGTGAAAAGCAGTTGGTTTGTGTTTCTTAATCAACACTTAAATGAAAAATATAAGCACCAACTCTCTTGAGATGCTACCAAACCCCCTCAACATATGCATTTATCTTGTGCAAACTGCCATATGGGGGTTTAACTTACAGAAACCTCCAACAAAACCATAAAAAGGGAAATTGGCACTTTAGCTGTTAAGATTTTAAAAAATGTAAATTTAATCATACTCATTTCCTCATCCTGCTAGCTGATCCCGTACACTTAACCACTTAAATTAGCAGCAGAAACAATGATTATGACTTCTTTTCACCAAAACCAGTCGCCAATTAGTGGACTAGGGGTGGGAGGGGGAGAGGAGGGAAGGGGATAAGGGAGGGGGGTGAGAGCAGAGGAGGGAGGGAAGGAGGGAGGGAGGGCCTGCATGGCTCGCCGGACCCCCTGCAGGGCAGAGAGGGGGGAAAAATGGATTCCATACCAGGAAATCCATTAGGGCAGGGAGCGGCGTGGAGCTGGCAGCACAGAGCGGCCGCCGTGTTTTTAAAAAATTCCTCATTAGGTGTAATTTCTAAATTACAATCAGCATGGGCAGAATGAGAAGGCGAGGATCTGACCAGCTCATCAGGATAATCAGGGTAATAGCATGATTCAGAGAGTGTGTGTGCTGCTGGAGCAGAAAGAGAGGCAGATGAAAAGAAGGATGGAGAGTGAATTTTAATTCTGCTGCTGGACACTGACTTTGGGATGTTTTTCTGCTTTGTTTCTTCTTTTTTTTTTTTTTTAAAGTGATCTCAATAATTGCTGTAGGGGGGGTTGGGTGGCGAAAGCAACAAGTTAATGGAAAAGCTTCTTCTCTTGCTGTCTCGTCTTTGCCCTCCACCTCTGAATGAGACATGGAAAAATTGGTGAAAGTGAAGCGAAAAGGAGGAAGAAGAGGGACAGAAAAAGAGGGTGGAGAGTAAAAAGAAGAGAGGGAGTCGAGGGGCCTCTGCGAGGGAGAGAGGAGGGGAAACGGCAGGAGGGGAGGAGGGAGGGAGGAGAAGAGGTTAATTTGCACATATTAGAGAGGGCAGGATTTTTCATTAAAAAGAGATTGAAGTTGATATATGCCTGTGCGCTCCTGACACACTGTACACTCTGATTGTGTTAAGTCCTTGACAGAACAAAGGATTTCCCCCCTCTCTCTCTCTCTCTCTCTCTCCCTCTCTCCATCTATCTATCTCTCAAACAGCCATTGCAGCCGGCTGCAGCTCTGGCAGCATGTTGCAGCTTTATATGGAGCTGTTTCATGGTGAATAGAAGCACAGACAGAGTGTCATATCACCTCTGGAGCCCCCCCTCGATGCATATGCATACACTTACTTTCTTATATGTTAATTTGCGTCCGTGCAGGGGAGGAAATGGCTTTCATGCGTGTGTACGATTTACCCCTATATGTGTGTGTGAACATTCGGTTCTCCTTCCTCACTGCAAACAGGAAGCACAAGAAGCCAACGCCTCTTTTGATATTCATTCCTATTCCCTGCGACTGAAGGAAGCATTTAATAAAGAGCTATTCACCAAACCGTGTGACCATACAGTTCGTTTAGTTGGTGGTTGGACTCTGACCAAGCTCCCAGTCCATTGTTCAAGGCCAACATTCACTCAGGTAAGATGATCTGGTGCCTGAGGCCAACTCATACATGCTGCAGAAACAACAGAAGCAATAATAACAGTTCCTTCTTTTTTTATGATCTGTTGTTCAGGACACACGCAACTTCTATAAATCTCTCTCGCGTTCTTTCTTCTTTTCCTTTCTTTTTATCTTGTTTCCCTCCGGCCACATCTGTCATTCCACGCTGGAGGGTTATACCTGATCTTTGACCTTAGTTAGCGCAGCCCTGGAGACCTGTTTTACACAAACACACGCATACAAGACTGCACACACAGAATAGGAGGTATCGATTGGCGATAGATAGATAGAGCAGGGCTGGCCTGATAAGGAGGCCATATTTGATGTTTGCTCTGGCAGTGGAGAGAGAGATTAAATCAAAATGAGCAGCCTGCTCCGTCCTTGGCTTCGTCCCTACTTGAGGCTTCGCAGGAGTTTAGGGGTCGAGCTTAAAGGATGACGGGTGAGGGATTGTGGACAAGGGGGCGGCCCGGTCTGCTTAAATCCACTGTGGTGCGAGCCATTGATTAACACAGCCTGTAATGTTATTCAAGGGCGTGTTTCTGTACAATCCAAGGTTTTCAACATTTCAAGCTTTTTTAGATGCACAACAACAACTGCTTCTATTCCAAAAGACGGATCTTTGTTTTCCCTCCCTTGTCCTCCTCCGTTCAATGTCTGATTGACAGGCGTCAATACATGTCCGTAGGCTCACAATGGATAAGAGCTCAGGTCTTGTTCCCTTCAACACACACACAGGCTCATTCAACCACTGCTGCTCTGCATATCCTTCTGTTTAAGAATTTATTTTTTTTATCCCCTCTTCATTTGCAAATACCCCTGGAAAAATAGTAACAGGTACTTTTGGGCACATGCAACCTATTTAGCATTTAAAAGCAGTATAAACACTTAAAATATAAATACTTTACAACACATAGTTGTAAGCAAATATAAGGGCATTTTTATAAAGCATGCCTGTGTCAGTGGGCACAAATGACAATTACAGGATAATGATAGATGCTAAAATGTAACACAAGTAGAGAGGAAATAAAGTCAGCAAACAGACTCCGTAATGTCAGCTCTACACAGCAGCATCTATTTGCATTCATTTATTTGTTAGCTAACATAGTGGTCATACCAGGGCCCGAACTGTGTTGAATTGAGTGAGAGTTTGTTTTGTTGGATTAAAAATGTTATTTGCAAGAGGAAGAGAGTGTTGTTTCTTCTTTTGAAAGTTCTAATCTTGCTTTAAGTGTTTATATACGTAAGGGCTGCAATTAACGATTAATTTCATTGTCGATTATTTTCTCGATTAATCGATTCTGGAGGTAGTTTATTAACATCTAATGGTGACCTTTAGTTTTATTAAAATGTATTTTTGTTACTGGGCTTATGTGCTCAATTATTTGTTTTTTTAACCTTTTACATGGTCACAATTTTGGTCTCATTATTACAGTGATGCCACAGTTGTTAAGGAATGTTTCTTGAGTGAGTAATCGGTAGATTAGGGCTGCAACTATCGATTATTTTCATTATCAATTAATCTGTTGATTATTTTCTCAATTAATCGATTCGTTGTTTGGTCTATAAAATGTCAGAAAATTGTGAAAAATGTCAATCAGTGTTTCTCAAAAAACCCAAGACGACGTCCTCAAATGTCTTGTTTTGTCCACAACTCAAAGATGTTCAGTTTACTGTCATAGAGGAGTAAAGACAGCAGAAAATATTCACATTTAAGAAGCTCATTAAAAATGACTCCAACTGATTAATCGATTATCGAAATAGTTGACAATTAATTTAATCGTTGACAACTAATCTACAATATAGTGTGTTTATTTCATTTAATTTTTTGTTCGTAGCTACATGTAAATGATACATATCCATATCCATTTTTATCTCCATTTTCAGTAGAAACATTTGATGTCAGAATACAATGTGGAAACTGGTTCACACATGAAAGCACTTGTGTCGGAGGAGCACATGTGCTCTAAATTCACATGTGGGTTTTCACATGTGACAGCATTTTCCCCCCGAAGACATGCAGGCTCTTTCTCCTGATTCCTGGTAAATCAGCACACGTATTCTTTTGACCTCAATTTTGTACATAATTGTTCACTTGTTGTGATAAATCCTTATCATCACTGCAATGTTAAAGGTTGTGTCCTATTGATTATCACCTAAATCAAAATGGACCAAACCCCGTTCTGGCAGCGCAGTGACCTGAGAGTCCCCCTTTTACATATACGACCAGAGCCAACCCAGGATCCAAATCCCCCGGTCGAAAAAGCAGCATGTGTACGTATGAAAGGCTGTATATGTTGGCCAGTGTGTGCGCCGGTCTCAAGGGTCGGGAGATTATGTCGACAAAAGGTGCACCTGGTGCTTTAGATTGAGTTTCTCTCCTCCCCTTCCTCCCTTTATCCCTCTTCCATCCCCCTCTCCCCTTCTCCTCTGACCATTTCCAACATTACCCTGGGACTTTTAAAAGATTAGACCACAGCTTTTATAATTGGGCCACTAATGCGTGTCAACAGACTAATGGAGAATACTACTCTTTAATATCAGAAGCACCTCTTCCACTACACCTTCTAGTTATTTTATACTCTTATATAATCGCGTATAGTGTGTCGGGGCAGATTATTGAGCCCTATGTAACTCAGATCTGGTGGGTTTCTCTGCAGCTATAGTGATGAACAGATATGCATGTGGTCAGTTACATAGTGTTAAGGTCTAGTCTTTTGTATCACAATGCAATAGTTATATCAGTATCAAGAGGTCACTCCAAAGAGTTAGATCCTTTACTTTAAGTAAAAACTACCAATATGGCTATGTAAAAGTACTCAAAAGCACTAAATGATATCAGCAAAATTAAGTAAAAAATCAGGCAAGACCTGTTGCTGGTGTGAGTACATCTCAGTACGAAACACACAGGCATCGTAGCTTCAGCGAGAGAGACATCGCTTATGCAACTTTTGGGTGTGTTGTCTTTCTAATTAGGTATTTTCAGTCTCATACTTCAACAGTTTTACAACAAACTGCGACTTTCTTGACTTGCAAAATTATGTTTTAAATTGACAAACATCATATGTGTGATTCATGGCGCAATTCAAACAGGTTTAAAAAAATATTTGTCTCTCGTCGCTGACTACAGTTCATATTTTTTCTGAAATAAGGTCCCACGGTGGTCCACCGGAAGGGGCGGGACTTCGTCTCTCTATTGTAGCATCCATTTGCCGAATGGTCTAACTCTCCAACTGATGGATCACAAATTTATTTGCTCCAAAAACGAAAACAATGCGACCACATTGCGAACACTCCATAAGAGCTATGGAGAAAACAAAGGAACACTAAATATTAACATTTTTTAACTTGACACAAATGACAAGCTCTGATAGCGCGCTACAGAGAAGCATATTCAACTTCCAATGAAATTGTTAGTCCCATTTTAAACCTTTAAATCGCACATAAAATGCAGCTGTCACGCAGAATTCACACTAGGCAGGTACAGCCAACATGGCATCTTTGCTAACTTACACACACACACTTTTTAACTAAGCAAATGCTATGAAACTACTTTATAAAGTCACTTCTTATCAATTGTAGTAAGAAACGAAACATTAACCAACCTTTTGCCCTTTTCAGCCAGGTGCTAAACAGGCAGGTACTAAACAATAAAACCGTAGGAAACACAGTCTTGGGAAGACAGAACGACAGACATATTTACCTTAATAATGTATCTAACAGGTGCTGTTACCGGTGTTACCCTATCAAAATAAAATCCCCTTTATAATGTTATAGATTCAAATTAGCACAATCAAACACCTATAAAATGAACAAACGTGAAAACAACATACTATGCAAATATACTGTACCATGCCGAGGTCATTTACACATATTTTGGATTTTTGGCTAATCTTTTTTCAGTGAAATATTGGGTCCCTTTGACCAATAGAGAAGTTGAAGTGTCTGTGTTGTTTGTCTCATATCTGAAATGTAAAGTACACACTGATTTTTTTGTAAAGCGCCACAAGCCAAAAAGTTTGGAAACCACTACTTTAATCTTTAACAATGCATTTAATTTTAAATAAAATTAATTAATTAATTAAATACAATTATTTTATTTTATTTCAAAATTGTAAAGTACTTGAGTAAATGCACAGTTGCCTTTTAGATTATACACTACTTATTCTGCCACCTCATGGGAGAATTTATGGTATCCCACATTTGTGTTTAGCTTACAATAGCATTAAAATCCAATCCTTCAATAAGAAAAATCATGTTTTTTTTGTCAATTAAAGGATCATATTAGCTTTTTTGTCTTATACTTTAGGAGACCCAAAATGCCACATATGTTTTTAAATTGAATTTTTTGTGATTAAATTAATTAAACATCTTGTATTAAGGCTCCTTGTGTCCACAGATGTTTCTCAGGGTGAAATGCATTTACAGTTCAACAGGAGTGCTCTTTTGTGTTCTCTCTCTCTCTCTCTTTCTCTGAAGGGAAACAACAGAAGAGATATAATTTAGCAGAGGAGAGACATGCGGCGGCTCCTTTGTGTGTGTGTGTTTTCAAGGTGGTCATATACACACATGTTCAAACAGCACACACACACACACACACACACACACACACACACACACTCACACACTTGATTGTTATATGAACCCTTGACAACTTCACTGCCTTCTTTTACTGGACTAATATCTCATGATAGGTCTTTCTCACAGCAGCCATTTTGACTTGTCACAGTAGGAAAAGCACAGGTGTTACTAATAACACTAACTATGGCTCTATTCAAGTGTCCCAGTGAGTGAGAGAGGTTGAAAATTCCATACTAACATGCTATTTAGTATGCTAAAACAGTATTTGAGGTATTTTAGTATGTCCAAAACCTTAGTATGGAACCAATTGCATGCAAATATTACAATATGCAACGCTGGACACTACGGCGGAATAAATATCCCACAATACAATGCAGTAGTGACCACAACATTCACAACAGACGTTGACAGACACCGCTATATTTTAAATTAATTCAGACTTTGATTTTCATAAAAAACTTTGTTTTGGTCACATGAGGTTGGCACGGGTTACCATGGCTACATGTCTGCAACCGGCAAGGAGGCTCTCAGGAAGTGACGACGTAAATTACTGCTCAGTGCGTCCAAAAAGATACACACTAGTGTTTATTCACACAAAAGTATGTGGAACGCCTACATCGAGCATGTATAGCGGATAATAATATGCGATTTCGGACGAAGCCGGAGTGAGCAAGCGTGCACAATATACCAGGAACCTGAAATCAAAGCAGCTAAATGGAATTCAGCCATCATTGATTTCATCATGTACACCTGTGCTACAAGTCAAAATGTCTGCTGTGTAAAAAGGCTTGTTGATGTAACAAGTTCAGCATCACTCATGCAATCAATTATTTGCACACACAAATCTCTCTCTGCAGTTTTTACACCTCTCTTCTCGGCCCTTTACTCCCACAGTATTAGTGAGCAAAGAATCAGCTGTGTGTGTGTGTGTGTGTGTGTGTGTGTGTGTGTGTGTGTGTGTGTGCTCTTGTGGGCATCATATGTGACCCCCCTATTTCCAAAACACACACACACACACACACACACACACACACACACACACAGACTAGCCTTCGCCTCCAGCCCAGGGGTCTCCAGTCTGCATAATAAATGAAGCCTGCTGATAGGTGGATGAACAGGGGAGGGGGAGGGCTCTCTCTCTCTCTCTCTCTCTCTCTCTCTCTCTCTCTCTCTCTCATACACACACACACACACACATCAGCCTGTACCATTATGCAGCCTGCTATACCATTTAACAGCTGTTGCCCGTTGGAGAAATCCCAAGTCTCTTTACATGCTTGTTGTTCGCTCATTTATCGTGATTGCAGCAGCAGTTGGACTCCTCCTCAGTCTCCAATGTTCTGATTTCCAACGCTGGAAATTAGCTCCAATCCTCCATCGGGATGTTTTTCCCTTATACAATCCACTGCATGCAGTGTCCTTGAGCAAGGCACTTAGCTCTCAACTGCTCAGGGCAGCCCACAGGTGTTTGTGTGTGTGTGTGTGTGTGTGTGTGTGTGTGTGCGTGTGTGAAACCCTCCCTCTTCCTGCTGCTTTTTATTAAATGATGTTTATTAGCTAATCATGAAAATACACACATACAAGTGGAGCGGAGGGATGGATATCAGAGGATTTGAGGTTGATATGCATGAAGCTTTTTGAGCTGATGAATACTAAAATCAAATTTGTCACCTGACAAAGTACAAAAATGAGTAATTCATGATACACCTCTATCCACCCTATCACTTTTAATGTACTTATTATACATGGACACACACACACACACACACACATGAAATTCTCTCAACCTGCCATCACTAACTAACCAAGGGGCGGAATTATTTAATAATATAGACCTCTCACATTGCCAACCATTGGGAAGTAATTATCAGTAATGATCTGCCGGTGACTGATCTATTTTTACCTGATGATCAGACCAGATCTCATCTCAGATCTATATCCCGTCACATTCATTATAACCGCCACAAGATTACATTCATCTCTGCCAGCACCACCTGTCCTTGTAATGGTGTTTCATTCTTCACCCGGAGCCCATTCACAGTGATGGTAAATACAGGAAACGTAGGGGAAATACAATAGATGGGTTTGTCCTTTTATGTTCAGAGTGGATTTAAACATTTTAAGGGAAAATACATAAAATACATACAATTCTGGGGTTATTATATTTTTAATTTAGCTCTAACAGGTCATGCTTCCCTGTTGGTGTCTTGCAAATAAATATAGAAATAAATACTTTTGTCCAATTTGCATACCACACACTAGCACAGGTTAAATAGACTTATCTTGCTTTTAAAACAACATGGCATATAGAAGCCAAAAATAAAATAAAATGCCAATTGCAAAGAAAAAATGGGGGTTTCTAGATGAGTTTAATTGAATTTATACATAATTTAGTGCATTTCTGTGTGGGGTCATGCAGCTTCCCTGCAGTTAGCTGCTGTGGTCGATGGTCTTCAAAACAACACACATGGAGGTCACCATAACAGATTGGAGGCTACCTAAATTTTTTACAAAGAGGCAAACAACACTACTCCAATATTAATATTAGAGTAGTGGAAAATTAATTGATTAAAGTAAAACCAAAAACCTCACTACAAGTCAATTTAGGAATAATATAATAGATAAATATAATAAATATAATATAATAAAAAATTATAGTAGGTAAATATTAGAGATAGTATACTGTAGGAGGTCACAAAAACATAATCATAAATTGACATATTCAAAAATGACACATCATAACATCACTAGACCCTCACTGTATAGGCTATATGTAGCCTACATTACATACTAGATGAAAATACTACAATAATCTGTTTCAGTAGTGAACAATAACTCTCCAATAACTAGATTTTTTCTTCAAGATGCTCTTTTCTGTTGTGTCATTATATTATAGCAAAAACAAAATCCAACATTTTATTTGTATTTGTTTTTTATATATATTTCCTTGTGTTTTTATTTAAGTAGTCTTATTGTTTAAGATCTATGCATTTTATTTGTAACAAAAAGTTGTTGTACCTAAATTGTGACTGTATTCATTTAGATAGATAGATAGATAGATAGATAGATAGATGTACTTTATTGATCCCAAATTGGGAAATGATTGTGTTACAGCAGCAGGTTATCCAAGCAATGCACAGGAACAGTACATAAAATGTACATGTCAACACTAAAGAAATATATCCAAAGAATGCAAAACACCACTAGATCCTCACTGTATAGGCTATATGTAGCCTACATTACATACTAGATGAAAATACTACAATATTCTGTTTCAGTAGTGAACAATAACAATATTTTTTTATAACATTTCTGGAGAGTGTGTGAAAATTTGTCTCCAACATTTTGACAAGATGTTGTGAAACTCTTCCATGAGTCAACAGCGGAGCCTCAGATAAATAAGCCCAGGGATGTAACGCTAAACGCGGCGTTGCTGCTGTGAACTCTCCGCTGAACAGAGAACCGGTAGAGACGCACTCTGCTGCTGCTGCTGCAGAGCTGCATTTCCCCTTTCGAAAGGGGAATAGCAGACAACACGTAAATCACTTATTTAAATCCCCTCCCATCACCGCTGAGTTTACACACTCTTGGCGCACAGTGGAGTTTATCCTCCTCGCTTGTCTGCAGGTTTTCGGAGCTCCTTTCTTCTCGCCATGTCGCGGGAGCTCCAGGCAGGCAGCGGGAGGAGGAAGGGCTCGCTGGCCGCTCAGCGCGTCACTGTGAGCGGCCAGAGAGCGGACCAGGCGCCGCCGAGTCCCGGAGAGACGCTACTACAACGCTGGGGAGATGAACTGCTTTTTATGGGCCCCAACATCTAACCACGCATATGGTGCACATATAACACTATAAAATTAGATCCAAAGTTATTTATACAGCCTTTTATATACTCAATCATTTTTTCACGTTATTACTTTGTAGCCCATTTGCAGATTTCAAACATTTGAAATTTATTTATTTTAATTTATCTAAAATATAAACTAAATATATAGAGTTACTATCTACTGTTATTTATGTATTTTGGGATTTAAAAAAATATATATATATATTTTGCCATTTTCCTCTGATGGTGGCCACTTATTTCAAACGTTTGAAAAAAAAAGTTTTTAATTTATTTAAAATATAAACTAAATATATAGAGTTACTATCTACTGTTATTTATGTATTTTGGGATTTTAAAATATATATATATATTTTGCCATTTTCCTCTGATAGCCAACATGATACACAAGAACAAATGATAGATATCGTTTACACAGTTTTGTGGTTTGGAATTCTGTAAATATTTACTTGTTTAATTGCACAACAATTCGGAATTAATTTATAAAACAAATCTGTATATTTATACAATATTTTTCCATAAATGTTTGCAGTATTTTATTCTTTCTATTTTCTATATTGTTAGTAATTGGTTCTCAGCTTGCAATTATCCATCGATGATGTGGACAATGCTACATGGTTTCTTGTGTGTTCTAGGATGTTATTAGTGTAAATGATGATTGTAAAACAGTTTAATTTTATTGATTTAAAACTGCAAGTGTATGACTCAAACATTATAAGTCCTTAAAGTGAGTTTTTCCATGTCTGTTTTGAGGGTCAAAAGGTGCTGTGTTGTGCAGATTGTACACAGAAGCCCTCAGAGATGCATTTCTGAATTTTAGGCTACATAAATTAGACTTCACTTTCAAAGTAAAAGAAATAACGGTGCAGTACTTATATTACATTCAGTGTAATTTGTCAAGTTTTGTGTTTACACCTCAGTCACTTCATGTGCATCAAGAAGCTCCAAGGTGTCATTGAACTGGGAGGCAGAGAGAGAGAGAAAGAGAGAGAGAGAGAGAGAGGGTCCTGGGAAGGATGTGTATATGCATGTGTGTGTGTGTGTGTGTGTGTGTGTGTGTGTGTGTGTGTGTGTGCGTGTGTGTGTGTGTGTGTGTGTGTGTCAGAGGGGGTGACAGAGGAGTGTCACTTAGCAGAAGAATACGAGCTATCTGAGAATGAAGAGGGATGAGGCTGAATCCTGCTGCTTCTCCTCGCCACCATTATCCTACAGGAGAGAGACCTGTGGGGGGCACGCACACACACACACACACACACACACACACACACACACACACACACACACACACACACACACACACACACCCTGGGAATCTCCTCAGCTGTTCCTCTCTCCTTGTACCCTTCCTCCTCCTCCTCTTCCTCCTGCCCCGGCCCTAAACACCTCTGTCCACCGGATCTGGTTCCACTCGGCACCGGATCAGGGCCCCTGGCAGCTGACTGCAGGTTTCTGGCCAGGATTAGGGCTCCTAATGGCAGCCACTCTGTGATGATTTACACTGCATTACTGTACACACCAGCGGCTGCCTCCTCCTGCTAATGGTTTATTACACCGGAGCCTCTCTCAGCTTTATTGCTCTTTGCTCTCCCTCTTTGAGGCTGAGGTCTAATTAAATAATTTAACTGAATTACCAAACATATGCCCAAACCTGTGTAGGAATTACTCGTGGCACTTGGTTAAGCTGTTTTATGGTTTTGCTTTCATTTCTGCTTGGCTGGAGTGTGACGTTTAAGATGCTCTGAGTTCATCCAGGATGGGACAGATGATGGCAACAAATACTGTAAGTATGTGAAAACCATGCATCTCCAAACCATCAGCTTTCCAGGATCTAAGTGTCAATGAATTCTTCAGATGGTTGAATTTTCAAATGAATTTTCTCTATCCATAAAGGAGCACTGAATCCTTCAATTTGTCAGAAAAAAAATCAAAATCACCAAATTTTCATTGGACAGTGACAAATTGGATGCAACCCCTGCGGTTGCATGGACTGGTTAAAAAACACTTAAATGTGTGACTTTAATTGTATGTAATGGTGGAAGTAGTAGTTGATACATTTAATTCAAATGAACAGAAATAAAACTAATTAAAAACTAGATTTTTTTCTTCAAGATGATCTTTTCTGTTGTGTCATCCTGTTATAGCAAAAAAAAAACTAAATCCAACACTTTATTTGTATTTGTTTTTTTATATATATATATCTCCTTGTGTTTTATTTAAGTAGTCTTATTATTCTAGATCTATGAATTTTATTTGTAACAAAAAGTTGTACCTAAATTCTGAATGTATTAATTTAGATAGATAGATAGATAGATAGATAACACTAAACACTAAAGAAATATATCCAAAGAATACAATATATGAAAAAATATTGGAATACACTAAATATACCTGACTACTACAGCATAAAAACAATCTAAATTATAAAACATAGAATAACCCACTATATAAATTAGCAAGTGTACAACAACATACTATATACATTGTGTGTAATGTGAGACAGAACATTTCAAGCTGTGTAATTTGTTTTTTATCATTATGGATGCAATCAGGACAATACAAATAGTTGCAGTTATGTTCTCCAGCTGGGCTGCCTTTAAACAAAAATGCAAAACAATTAAAATGTTTCATTTTGAAGCAGGAGAATAAACACTAGAAAGCAGGGAGTTGAAACGTCACAGGCAGGTACTCATGTTGCTGCAGAGCATTCCTCAGTGACAGCAGCTCAGCTCGCCTCTGAAGCTCCAGATATCTGCCCAACATTTGTCTAATCATCCAGGGCTTAACCCTCCTGCTGGCCTGCTATCTGCCCTGTGTTTGTCTCAGGCTGTGTGTGTGTGTGTGAGAGAGAGAGAGAGAGAGAGAGAGAGAGAGAGAGAGAGAGAGAGAGAGAGAGAGAGAGAGAGAGAGAGAGAGAGAGAGAGATCCCCTGTCTCCTAACACCAGGGCTTAGTAGTGTTTTGACTTTGTGATCAGGCACCTGGTTGGGCAGCACACAGGGGTCCTCCATCAGCTGGTAAGCCCTCCTCCCACCCTTGGGGAGGGTTTCTGGGGGGAGTGAGATCGATGATGGACACAGCAGCTCTGCCCTGTGTGTGTGTGTGTGTGTGTGTGTGTGTGTGTGTGTGTGTGTGTGGTAGGGTGGTGCTGCTATTACTGGGAGTGGAGGGGAGGCAGCTCTGATGGTGGAGGCTTATAAAAGAGAAGGTCCTGGGTGGTGGTGATGGTGGTGGTGGTGGTGGTGGTGGTGGGAGGGGGGTACATGCTGTTTAAACAGCCTGGTTTTGATTGACAGGACTGATAGTGAGTGGGTGGGGGGCACTGTGAGGGATGTTTGGTAGTGGGAGGGGTGAGTGAGCAAGTGCTTGAGAAAAGAGAAGAGAAAGGGAGGGTTGTATTGTTGAATGCAGGTTAGATTGTGTGTGTGTGTGTGTGTGTGTGTGTGTGTGTGTGTGTGTGCAGGGAAGGGTGGGGGGGGATGGAAAACTCCTGATGGGGGGGTATTTTTTGGGGGAGCAGGGGGGCACGAGGAAAGTGAGCTTTTAATTACCAGGGCAGAAGCAGATGTAGCAGAATGGTGCCCCCACCTCTAAACACACACACACACACACACACACACACTGGTTGTTTCTTGGCAGCTGGAAGTCATCAGCTTTGGGGGGTGTGTGCGCATATTTGTTAGGACAGGAGCCTTGAAGCACATTGTTTAAATTTAAAGATGTTCAGCTTCTATTTGCACTTCTTAGCTTGATGATTATTCATTTTCCTCCTCCCCCTTGTTACTGAATAAATCACATCTCTGCTATAATATCCAACTTAATTAATGTCTTTTAATATAAACCAGGCTCACCATCTAAATTGACAGTCTCTCTATTGTCAATTAATTTGAAATAAAATATTTTTATTATTTCGAGTTTTCCCTCATCTCATCTGCAGTCATGATTTATATGTGATCAGAGGAGAAAGAAACATGCATATATGTAATTTTAATGGTAGCTAAATACCATGTATTATAATGTGGTATTATTTATTGGTGGAAGTGTACTGTATATATTTTGTGCATATTTAATATCACTTTAATTTTTTTTATTTTTATTCTATTTTAGGGAGCCTTTTAAACATCTGGATAAATGAAAATGAAACTGGCTCATTTGCAGCTGTTTCCCCTGTCCCTGTCAAATAAACAAAAATAAAAATGGATACATGTTCCATGCATATATTAAATGAATTCAAGATGAATAAACTGAAGGCATTGTTACTACTCCACACAGACTTTGTCAACAATAAAAACACAAGAAAATAGACTTCCCATTATATTTTGAATTATATTATTTTATAATTATATATATATAGATATATAAAATAAGTTTTATTAATTTATTTATAACGATAAAAACATATATTTTTGTAATATTATATATATATATATATATATACATTTTTAAAAAATCCTTCAGTGTCAGCATATTTAATATTAATTCAGGTGTAAATGGAAATAAATTCCTTTGAAACTGCAAAAGAACATTTACAATTGATAACAAATACAAATTCACTGTCTAATGTAGATATATATTTTTTAACAAACTCCTAAATACAAAGACCAAATGTTCCTGTTAATTTATCCAGAGTGTTTCTTTATTTTGGTGTTTTGAAATACAATGTTAGATTTATTTTTTTACTCCACCCCCCCCTCATTATTTTCCACAGATGAAAACACGGTGCCAAGTATAAAATGACTTCTCATCAAGAAAACGGTGCAAAACTTAAAAAAGAAAAAAAAAGAAACACAATGTCCCTGCACATATAAAAATAAATTAATACTTTGTGTGTCCAGTCACTGTCAACCTTTTTTTTTTGTCTGGTCCTAAAGATTCACGCACACAAATTGAGGCTTCATTGGCTTTCCTTCACACCAGCACGGCTAATCACAATCACTTATGTACACCAACGGGCCAATGAGAAAGCTTTATGTACACTTAACGAGGTAGAAACTGTGCCACTGAACGCCCCATGACACACTTCCTCCCCCCTACAAACAGCTATATACAGCCACCCCCCCTCCCGCCCCCCCAATCAGCCAAGTAGCTTCAAGCTTTCAAAACACAACACAGAGTAGAAGTCATTAAACGGGTTTACAGCAAGATCCGACTGTATGAGGGGAGAAACAAACAAACAAAACTTTACACAGTAGTACAAAATGTTAAGTTGCAACACCAGCAGGCTTTTTAAAATATATCATCTTATGCCCATTACACAAACAAACTCCCAATAAATAAAAAGCACAATACAAAGTTGGCTTTGATATTAGAGAATGCAGAATAATATTTCCTGGTTTTATTAAAGAGACCGCCAGTCTTTTTTTTGTAATCTGTTGCCGTAGCAACGCAGCTTAATTACCAGTAGCATTGTGAAGAATTGGGCTGAGTGACAGGGACACAGGTAAAAGGAAAACAAATCCCGCCTTCTCCCCCCCACCCCCCCTCCCCTTTGGCCTCAGGCACTTTTGGGTTTGGACACTGATTGGCCAGTCCTCACTGTTGTGGGTTTTTAGGTCCTGATAGGCTGGTCCTGCTCGAGAGGTAGGTGCAGCGGGGGGCTCAATCAGGAAGATGAAATGTAATGACTTCCACGTGCTGACAACCAACTGCATAATTTCTCTTTGGGAGTCTGTGCCGTGTGGATTCATGCATCCCTCTGAACATTCAACTTTTACATTTCACTTCCCTGAGTGAGCCCCCTGTATCTGGCCCAGAGAAGAGACAGTCAAAAGCAAGGCTTCTGCGGTGACTGTACGAGGCTTGGCTCCACTGACATTAAGGGATCTACACAAACTGGAGTGAAAGACACTGGGGGAGAGAGGCAGCGACAGCGAGAACATATGGGATATTTTCACAAGCCTCTCGCCCAATATATTCCCCTCGGGATCGCTGCGAGACACATGTCAAACATGCATCTGCTACTGTTAAGTCCTGTGGTGGGGAATTGTAGTTTCTTTTTTTCATATACATGTATTTCTGCTAGTTTTTTTTGTAGTTCTGTGTGCGCTAGCTCGTGTGCTGATTTAAGCTGAGGCCCCTGAGAGAGTGAGACAGCAGAGAGACCAGACCCAGAGGGATGTTAGCGTGGAGGATGGAGAAGCAGTGAGAGAAATGTGGAGACGAAGGAAATGATGCAAAGAAAAAAGATGACACAGCAACAAGAGATAGAATGAATGTGAAGAAGCAGGATGAAGAACATATTGAGAGAAATTGAAGAAAAAGGCTGACCTGTTAGTCAACTCAGTTGTTGAGAGATCAAACACACCATGTATTTACCGACACTAACACACTAAGTTCAGTGATATCAAATGAAAATCATATCAACAGTGATCAAATAAAAACCTGAAGCAGCACTAAAGCTAAAAAAAACATAAAATTGAATGGACATAAATAGTACAAATGAAGACAAAAATGTTGTGTTAAGACTGTAACCTGAAAAAAGTTGCAAAATAAACCTGACGAGGTCGCCGTAGTGCATGCTAATGTATTAGCACGGACCGCTGGATAGAATAATCTACCAGGAACGCAGATTTCTCTGCTGCCAATGTTCTCATCACCGAACCACAAAGTTGACCAAAAGGCTGATCTCCCGAAGACTCTGCATATTTATTTAAAAGAAAAAACAACAGCAACCAAAAACATAAAGAGCATCTGCCGTCATGTCTTCTCTTGCCCCGCGACGCCCACGGCCTTCTCGGCTAGCCGCGGCTTCTGTGCCCCCGAGGCGTGTGTGTCAGCGTGTGCGTGCTGCATCGCCAGGAAGGGGTTGGCGGTGATGGCGCCTTGGCCCTGGCCCTGGGCGCCGGGCAGCAGGTTGTTGATGGGCAGCTGAGCGGAGGAGAGCGGCATGGAGGGGATCTGGGCGGAGGAGGAGAGGGATTGCAGCTGCTGGAGGTCCTGCTGCTGCTGCATCAGTTGGTAGAGCAACACCTGCTGCTGCTCCTGAGAGAGAGAGAGAGAGAGAGACAGAGAGGGAGGGAGGGGAGAGAGGAGGCAATAAGGAAGAAAATGCATTCAAAAATGAATGATAAAGTGATAGATTTAGACAAGAAAGGAAACGAGAGTTGGATAAGAAGGAGGACAATGAGGGATGGAAAAGAGCGGAGGAAAGTGGGGTGAGCAGCGGAGGGAATAAGAAAGAAAAAGAGTTAATAAGCCTGGTGATTTAGGCCATTGTCCAAAGGAAAATTGTCGCTCAGTGTCTTTGTGTGTGTTTAACTGTGTGTGATAGTGGTGATGGCAGTGAGTGGTTGCAAGCTTGCCAGTGTGTGTGTGTGTGTGTATGTGTGTGTGTCGTACCGCTGTAGGTTGTGAGGACAGCAGCTGCTGGAGCTGATGCTGCTGCAGGAGGAGTCTGTGCTGCTCAGACAGCAGGCCGAGCCGCGCAGCGCTGACGAGACAAAAACACAACTCGCAGTCAGACAAACAACGCCGTCCTCGCGCTATCAGCGCTGAGCACAATACAATTTAATACACAGTTTCAAAACATCAGAGGTTTACACCCAGGAGACCACCAGAGCAATGACAACTCATGAACTGGACCCGAAGAACAAGCATTTTATATGTATTACTATTTAAATATTAAGGAGAAAAAAAACAAATTCATATATGAATTCTAGGGTGTCAATCGATTAAAATATTTAATCATGATTAATTGCATGATTGTCCATGGTGAAATCACGATTCAGTCAGTGTGCTGACTTGACCATGACTTGCCCCAAACTGCATGTGATTATCATAAAGTGGGCATGTCTGTAAAGGGGAGACTCGTGGGTACCAATAGAACCCATTTTCATTCACATACCTTGAGGTCAGAGGTCAAGGGACCCCTTTGAAAACGGCCATGCAAATTTTTCCTCGCCAAAATTTAGCGCAACTTTGGAGCGTTATTTAACCTCTTTGGCGACAAGGTATGAAATGGTTGTTACCAATGGATTCCTTAGGTTTTGTAGTTTCCTTATGATACCATATCTTCCATTTAGCTTTGAAATTGAGCCCGCTACAACTTAAAAATCGCAAGTTGTGTTAAATTAGTGGCGTTAAAACAATTTGTGTGAAGTTGAACGCCTTAATTTTGACAGCCCTAATGAATTCACATAACCTTCACACACAAAACATGCAACACAACAATATCTTCACAAAATCTCTTCTGACAGACTTCAGGGTCACAAAGGAAATGGCGCTACAGGTTGTTGTGATGCTGAACCGACTTCTGTCTCACCTGTTCTTACTAGTTGCTGAGCTGCAAGAATCCAACACGCAAGCAAAAGGAAACAAAGAGGAGAGGACGCAGTAAAGTTCACATTCAAACATCTTGGGGAAACCAACAGGTGAGGTTGCCAGACATGCATGTTCCCTGACATCAGGAATGATTGTGGTGTTTTGTCAGTACTTTAAGATGTTGTGGTGACAGAGGGGCAGAAATACCCAAAGTCTCAACGTTAGTGGATTAAAGAAATTGAAATGTGTTCCAGTTGCCTGACAGGTAACGGATTTGTTGGGGTGGGTGATATGACACCTCGTGCAATAATTTTATTATCAACTTGAAACACCATTGAGCATTAATGAGCATAACTTTATACTTGCTCCTGTACAACGGCGTATTAGGGCCATTGTAGGTAAACAAAAATAATAACGAGACTGGGGAGGGGGGAAATGTTCTGAGAAAAAAAACGTCTATAATATTAGTACTTATGTTCATAAAGAAAGCATGTTTATGTATCTTTCAGGACCTTTGCCTCGCTCAGTTTTCCAAAATATTTTTCTTGTGAATTTATGACTTTATAGTCTCGCAAATCTTTGAGTTTTTCTTGTAAATTTGCCACTTTAATCTCAGAAAATATCCGTGTATTTTTCTTGTAAATTTATGACTTTAATCTTGGAAATTGGAGTTTTTCTTGGAATAATACCCTTCCCAGCTCCGTAATGATTTTTTTTTTTACCTACAATGGCTCTAATACGCCGTCGTACTACGGTCATTCAGTTTTGTTAATGTTTTTTTTTAATTAATTAATGTTTCATCAGAAAAATACCTCAGGATGATTAAAAAGCAGCCGTAAGACGTACCTATTAATGGGCATCGTGACGCCCGTAGCTGCTCCTGTAGTGTGTGCGTGAGGGCTGGCGGTGCCCGTCGGCGTCTGGATCACCCCGTTCAGTGACCCAACTATCCCCCCCATGCCCAGTGCACTGCCTGCACCCAGAGCGCCCATCAGCCCCGCCACCCCGCCGAGCCTTGCTGGTTGCGCTCCAACGGCGGCGACGCCGTTCAGCTGCGGCTGCGGCGGGCTCTGGGAGACGGAGGGAGGCGTGGAGAGAGAGGAGGTGGAGCCACTGCTGCTGTGGCCGCCACATGACGCACCGTCCTGAGAGACAGAAACACCATTAATGATGATGTAGTTCATCTAATTTACCATGTAATGAGGTGGAAAATCACAACATTACCTCGTATAACTAAACTTTACCATCACTGAACCATAATTAATTCAGTTATTACATTATTGATATGTTACTGCTACGTCTTGTATTGTAGTGCTTGACTACAGGATTCAAACGGAGTGTGTTGGGAGTTTGTTCTTACCTGAGCTGCCACAGGTAAAGATGAGTCAGTGACTCCGAGCTGGCTTCCTTTCACATCTGCAACACAAATCAATGCAGGTTTAGATTCCCTCCGTGTTAATTTCATCAATTATTCTGCTTCGTTTAGTCTACAAAATGTCAGAAAAATAGTGGAAAAGGTCCATCCTAAGTTCTGGAAGCCGTCATCAAATGCTTTTTTTGTAGGATGTTCAATTTAACATCATATAAAACACAATAAAACAACAAATCTTAACATTTTAGAAGCTCGAGCCAGAAGCCATTTTGCTTCATTAAGTAAGGGATAATGTAGAGCGAGCCACTTCGCATCGGTGCCGCATCGCCCTGTCAGGGTTTATTTCATAACAATGACCCGCTAGCTGTACATTATCCCGCTTTTTACACAAAACACAAAAACGGTCCACCAGAGTACGAGATTACTGCACATAGCGTTACATATAGCACCGGTCTGCTATTAAGAACAGACCGTAGAACGCTGACCAATCAGAATAGAGTATTCAACAAAGCCGTGTAATAAACAACTGTAATTATTAATGAGTTAGTTAAGTTGTAGAATTGTATTCTCTCGATCGACTAATAGATTAATTGACTAATTGTTTCAGCTCTTGTGTGTTTGTGCGTGTGTGTGTGTGTGTGTGTGTGTGTGTGTGTGCGTGTGCGTGTGCGTGTGTGTGTGTGTGTGTGTGTGTGTACCAGAGGAGGCCGTGGTGGAGGTGAAAGGCACTGATAGCTGAGCGCTGAGAAGCTGCAGTCTCTCTTTCTTCATGGTCAGACTTTTAATCTGCTCCTCCAGCTTCCTGTTCTCCTCCTGCAGCTGGTGGAGGGACTTCAACATGCCCAGCACTGAAAGAGACCAAACTGATTGATTTGATTGATCAGAGTATTTGAGTGAAGCGGAGTGGCAGCACTTTCTGCGTTTTTTTTGTATTTACTTCTGTCCGGTTCTGTGTTGAGAGGAAATTTACAGTCAAATCTGCAGTAATAAAAGTCATCCTGTCACAGTGTGATGAAGCTGTATTGGAGCGATCTTTTCACAAGCGAGGACACGGATGCTCTGACTTTCTGAAAGGCCATTCCTTCCTTAAGGCAAAACCACGCAGCTCTGCTAAGCCTCCACACCATTTCGCTCAAATACCCAGTGACTGATTGGACAGATGCACTCCACGGGGAGGTCGGAGGTCAAGATCGGCTACAGAACAGTGACCCTGGTGGCTGTGCAGACTCAGCGACAAGGACAACTCAGTGAGGAGGAGGATTTGCACACACTGGAACTTAAACCAGATGAAGGACGACCTTTCTAACAACTAGGCTACCTCCTGTTTTTCATTTTCACTGTATAGATCCCTGAAAGGATGTTCAGATAGGCAGATGACGGACTGTAATCGACAATAACAGATGAAGTGAGAAAGTGACTGAAAAGAGGAAGAGAGAGAAGGCAAAAGAATGATTTGAAGAGGTGCAAATAATGATTAGCTGTGGGGCTGGGAATCGAACCTCAATACATTATAAGTACTGACAGAAATGTGCGACACGTGCCAAAAACTGGCACTGAACGTCTCGTTAGATTTGTAGCTTTTGAGGACTTTAACTTAGAAAATAGTATTGCTTTGGTGTCGGAGATGAGAGTCAGGGTATCAACACTCCAATTGAAATATGTGTCAGCGCATATTTGTACGTCTCCAGGTGTGTTTTAGTGTGTGTGTGTGTGTGTGTGTGTCCTCTCACCGTCTCCCTGCGCTCCCTGCTGCAGTAGGAAGCTCTGCCCTTCGTTCCACTGCCTCTCCAGGAGCTGCTCTATGCTGGTGGCCACCGGGGGCAGCGTCTCGCCGCCGCCTCCCCCCGCCCCTAGCAACCCCAGCCCCGGCCCAGGCAACGACCCCGAGGAGTCATAGCGGATCTGCAGGCCACCAATGGGAGAGCTGAATGAAGGCAGAGAGAGAGAGGGAGAGCGTGGATAGAAAGGGAGAGATAGAGAGGTCAATGGGGAGATTAACGACCCAACATAAACGTCAGACAAACATAGACACTGCTGGCTATAAAACTACATCAATTTGTTGTTACAGTGGCCTCTAATGAAAAGGGGCCAGGCTTTCTGTCTGTCTGTGTGTGTGAGGCAGAGAGAGAGGGAGAAGCAGGACATGCGAGAGAGGGAGAGACAGACAGAGGGAAGTGGACTGTCTTGATGCGATAAATCTTGGTGTGTGTGCTGAGACAATCTGTTGAGTGTGAAGGAGGGGAAATGAGGTACAGCAGGAGAGAGTAGAAAGGACAGAAAGAGAGGTGCGTAACGTGGGGAAAAGGCAAGATTTTTCTACTTTTGAATCACACTGCAAACTTAAATACACTCAGATGTCAAAGGCACAGTATTATCCACGTTGGATGCCAAAAAATGTGTCAGCTATATTCCTATTAAGGCAGTAAATCAAGGCATTCAAAATGCCATTAAATGTGCTACTGTCACCATATTCTTCTATCTTCTTTTTAAATGAAATGTCACCCTTTCCCACACACACACAAATGATGTGAAATAATACAGATGCAGTGTAAAAAAATAAATAACTAAAATAACGAAAAACTGGAACCAACCTCATCAAGTGAAACTATCCATGCCACAAAGAAGTCGTAACAAACAAAAATGGATTTGCATCATCAATATTCCCATCCTGAGAGATCCATGCAAATACTCCCAGATGAAGGAGATGCAGAAAATCATCAGACTGTCCTTCCATGTGTGATTAAAACCCCAAGACAGAAAAAAAACAAAAAAAAAACTACAGTTGAAGGATGGTTACCACCTTCAAAAAACACAAGTTATCGTTGGCTGAGAGAGCGAGAATTGCCTGTAGGGGTGAGAGCGAAAGGGAGAGTGTGCATGTGTGTGTGTGCGAGGAGTGAGAGGAAGAAGAGAGGAGACGAGGGGCCAGCGGAGGGAAAAGCAGAGAGGGGGATGGGTGAAGGAGGGGTGGGGGGGCAGTGAGGAATGTAAATGGCGAGGGATGGGTGGGGTGGGGGGAGCATCTGTGTGTGTGTGTGTGTGTGTGTGTGTGTGTGTGTGTACTCACCGCGGGGTGGTCTTGGGAGAAGCTCTTATGGAGAAGCCCTGAGCTCCGACGCCGCTGCTGCCGTCTCCCACCTCCTGATCTACACACACACACACACACACACACACAAAAAAAAATCAATTGTACATCTAAGACCAAGACCGCACTAAGCCAGCTAAAACACTTTATGTGTGAAAACGACGTGCATCCACACCAACATTTTCAGGTCATTTGTGTTATGTAAAGTTCTCTGTCCACACCTGGACAATAGGAAAACGACTAAATCTCTTCTTCTTTGTTTTATTTTGGTGGGTCAACAACAAAACGCGCATCACAGCCAACATCTGGTGAGGAATGAGACCAACAGTTATTCTGCTGAGTCTGCTCTATGCCCTCCTGCTCTCTGTGGTAACCTATACTGTGTTTTAACACAACCAAACTCATGGTAAATATATACATACATATTTTATTGTTTTCCTGTTTCTGCTGTCAAATAACAGAACAAGCAGAGAGAAATCATTTGACTAGAGCTGCAACGATTAATCGATTAGCTGTCAACTAGGGGTGTAACGATATGCCGGTATTGACGATAATTGCGATATTAAAAATGAAATATTGATATCATGTTAATAATACACATATGATAATATTGTGTAAATAATCTAGCATCGCCTAAATAATTTTATATATAAAGTTATGGTAACAAACTCTCTCTTCACCTCCCTACGCTTGTATTTCGCATTTAATTTATTTGCCAAAACAGAGGAAAAAAACGCACTATAAACAAAGTTAAAGATTAATGTGAATTATTTAATTATTTTTAAAATTTTCTATAGATATTGCGATAATTTTGTTATTGTGAATTCTTTGGCCACGATAATCGTTTAGTGAAATTCTGATATCAAGACAGCCCTAATGTCAACTATTAAATTAATCGCCAACTATCTGGATAATCGGTTTGAGTTATATTTAAGAAAAAAAGTCAAATTCTTTGATTACAGCTTCTTAAATCTGAATATTTTCTGGTTTATTTACTCCTCTATGACAGTAAAATCGACATTTTTCACCATTTTCTGACATTTTATAGACCAAACAACTAATCGATTAATCGAGAAAATAATCAACAGATTAATCGACAATGAACATAAACGTTAGTTGCAGCCTTAAATTTCATTGTGGCTTATACATATTACCTGTTAACCAGGCAAACTGCATTTCCTGCAGAATTGCACTTAGACAAAATAAATATAAATGCAGCTTAATGACTGTATTGAGTGATTGGCTATATTGACATTTAAAATGAGTGATCTCCGAACATCTCAAACATCATATTTAACATTGTTTTATAGGTTTCATAATTGATGGATTTTACAAATTTTATGAGAAGAACTGATGGCTCCAGCTGTAGCACATGGTTACATATAGGGCTGGGCAATATATCGATATCGTATTGATATCGTGATATGAGACTATTAGATTTTGGATATCATAATATGACATAAGTGTTGTCTTTTCCTGATTTTAAAAGGTTTCATTACAGTAAAGTGATGTAATTTTCTGAACTTACCAGACTGTTCTAGCTGTTCTATTATTTGCCTTTACCCACTTAGTCATTATATCCACAATACTGATGATTGTTTAATAAAAAAATCTGTGTTTTTATTTTGTGTAGCATCAATATTCAAACCTACAATATCGTCTCAATATTGATATCGAGGTATTTGGTCAAAAATATTGTGATATTTTATTTTCTCTGTATCGCCCAGCTCTAGTTAAATACAATGGATTTTCAAATGCTCTAAATCTGTGATTGGTGTTGACAGTACATTCACACAGCAATAACGCTCCCAAATATGTCTATTTGGATTTCTTTTATTGGAGTTTTAGAACGCTTTGATTAGAGGTCTAATTCAGCCCCTAACCAGGCTTACAGTACAGCACAGTACAGTACATCATTTTCCAAAAGCTCAGTTGTCCTCGTCCACACTAAAAACGCATTGAGATAGTTTTCAGATTTATCGGTCTGGAGACTGGCGGTGAGAAAAACGCCGGCCAAAACAAAGAGAAAAACCTGCATTTTCTAAATTTATCCGGCGTAGTGTGGACGTATTGTAATACTTGTGGCTCTGCAACCTCTAAAACTTTTTCTCTCTCTTCCTTTGTATCTCTTTCACACACGAGCCTTCATTCAAACTCCATGTGCGTTTCTCCTTCTACCTTCTGTGAGAGTCTCTACCTCCTCCCTCTGGGCCCCTGGCCAGACGCTTCTTTTCATTTTCCTCACTGAGAGTAATGAATCACACATGCACACACACGCAAACGCACACTTTTGCATTTACACAATCGCACAAACTCCCCTCTACTTAAGACAGTCAATCCCAGCTTTTACCCCCGCCAGGTCACCACTCTAGTCCCTCGCTCGCCTTCTTTTTCAAGTCCTTTTTCTCTCATAACCCTCTCCGTCCTGGCACCTCCCTCCAGACACTCAAAAGCAAAGAGAAGCGGCTGCCAAAGTAAACAGGCTACATGCATACAAACACACGCACACCTTGCACGTTTGTGCTCACATGACCCTTACTAGTGCACAAACACAACTTCACGCTTGTGTAGCTGCACACACGTGCTGTACACGACTGTGTGCATAACTTTGCGGTGAGGAAAGAAGGAATGCATGACAATGATTTTCACTATTGATTACAAATTAAATGATTAGTCAATTAATCTATTAGTCAATCATTTTGATAATCATTCCAGTCAATTTTCAAGCACAAATGCAAAAGAACCATCTGGTTTCAGCTTTTCAAATGTGAGGATTTTGCTGCTTTTTCCTGTTTTCTAATCACTGTAAATTCAATATCTTTGTCTTTTGGACAAAGGACATTTGACGAGGTCACCCTGGGATCTATAAAATCACATTAGACAACATTTTCTGACATTTTACAGAAGAAACGGTTAATCGATTGATCAGAAAAGCAATTGGCAGATTAACTGATAATAGGGCTGGGCGATATGGCCAAAATCTTCTATCCCGATATAGGTCATTTCATATCTCGATAACGTTATACATCACCACATAGCATGTTATCTGGTAATTCAATTAATACATTTTCTGTATGAAATAACCACGTGGTAAAGCCTATTTTTGGATACTCCTGTGTGAATTAAATACTTTAAAAGTACAGAGTATTTTCTCATTTAATTAAAGAACTTTTGTGCAAAATGAACATAACAGTTTCAAGTAAAAATATAGAGAAAAGAAATAATAAATATTTCCAGCTATACACTGAATGTGTTTACATGCATGCACACAAATACAGAGTAATCAGATTAAGACAATAGTTTGATTTAACGACACTGGGGTGTTCCCATAAGCAGAATTCTATCAATTTAGTTTTTCTGAGAAGTTACTATGTGCTCGTTATTATCAATTTAGACAACATAATTGTGTTTTGTGATATCTAGATATATAATTTCATCAAGATATGATTCTATTGAAAAACGATATATTATATTGAATTATCGCCAAGCCCTAACTGAGAATGATATTAAAGATATTCAAGAAATTAGTAAACAATTACATAAAAGCAGACAATCTTCACATCGGAGAAGCCTGAATCAGCAAAGGTGTGATATTTGTGCTTGAGAAATTGCTTATAAATATAAAATAATTAATTAGTATGCTCATTTTTCCTTATTAATGCTCAAACAAATCTAAAATGCTACTTTTTATTTAATTAAATATAACATTTATCTTATATAAAATCTAACATTTTTCTAAAAGTGAAAAAGTTGCAACCAAACTTTTTTTTTTTCCTTCAGGAATTACACAAAGCTTGCTTGTGTAGACACACAGAGCCTGCCTAGTTATCTGTTGCACACACACACACACACACACACACACACACTCACACAGTTTCTCACACACACACACAGCCCCGTGGCCCCCTGTCATTCAGCCTGATTAGTGAGTTGACCTGCAGGTCAGGGTGGATCTGGCTCTGATGACTGCTGACCGGCAGCAGGAACTACCTACCTTCCTCCTCCGCCTCCTCCTCCTCACTCTCAACTCTCTCCTCCTCTCCTTTCTTCTCTCCTCTCGGTTCAACCAGATGTCTTGTATCAGGAAGTAGCTACTCTGATTACTTACTCCTTCATCAGCTCTTCTGCACTGGACAGACAACAAACCACCTATTTTTCTACTGCAGGAGCTCCTGAAGGCAGCTACTGGCTTTCTCTGCATCCTCTGTCACACCACTACCTCAACGATCTTCCTCTTTCTCTGACACCGGCCACAGCTTAGAGTAGACTTTTATGTTTTACGTGTAGAAGTGTGTGAGCCCCAGTGCTGTATTTGTTTGTGTTTGTGTGACAGAGAGGACGAGTGAGAACAATCACGCCGTGTAACTGGAGCTGAGTGGGAGGAGCTTGGAAATATCACGAGTGCTGACCCTTGACCTCTCTGTGGGACCGAGGGGGCGTGACCTATCCATTATCTCCCTCTCTTTCTCTCTCTCTCTAACACACATGCATACATTTGTCACACGCACACACACACACGTCGCCACGTTAGGTATGTTGCCGTACCTGCTGGTGAGGCCTCGGACTGGGCCATGAGTGCCGCCATGGCCGAGTTGGGATTCAGCCTGTTGCCGAACATGTGGGAGGGGGCGAGGTTGAAGACGGACCCTGGCAGCCCGCTCACCTGTAGACAAGAGGCACAGATACGGACAAGAATAAGCCACAAAAAGTGTTTCACTTTGATTGAAATTGTAGTTATAAGTCACTTAGGCAAGTTTTTAGAGATCTTTTTTTTGGGGGGACATTTTTGCCTTTAGTGAATAGCTGATAGTTTAGAGACAGACAGGAAAACAAGAGGGGAGCGAGGAGCAGGACACCAAAAGTCTCCCCACAATGCTGTTATATGTGTCTTAACTGCGTGGCTATCGGGACGTTTTTAAACCTCGAGAAATGAACACCAATGCCAAACTGCTTCTATAATTTAGTGGACATATATGTATGGATTTAAAATAATTTTTCATTGAATTAAATCTTATTTTAGGGCTACAATTTATGATTATTTTGATGAATTCTTATTTTAATAGTATGGATTTTTTAATATAAATTATTGTCTTGCTTATCAATTAAAATTAACTGTATAAAATATCACCAAAAAAAGCAACAAATGGCCATTACAAATTTCCAAAGTCCAACAGTGCAAAACACAAAGTAATTGAATTGATAATGATATAAACGGTAAACAAAAAGAAAATTCTCACAGGCTGAAACCAGCTGATTTTTGGTGTTTTTTATCTTGATAAATGACTCAAACAATTCATTGATTATTAAAAGTGTTGTTGATTCATATTCTGTCCATTGTTTTAGCACTATATATTTATTAAACCTAAATAAAAAGTAATTCTTGAACAGTCGCAAAGCAACGTCCTCTACATAAGAGTGGGGAATTTTTGTTTGCAAACTGATATTTAAATCTCATGTTGCATGTTGCATAGTCACAGGTGTTTCTTTGGTGTGTATTTCACAGTGCCATTAAGTTATTTGTATTACATTTTTGGAGAGGTCTGACTGGTATATTATTACACATTTAATGAGCCTGAATCCAAAGCTGATAATCAATCTGCTCAATCAATGGTTTGAATTTAAAATCTCTGGTCTCCACTATTGATTCCGCTTTGTCACAAAGCATCTACATATTGTTTCACGCCAGTAAAGCTTATTTGAATGGAGAAAAAAAAAACACTTTACTATCATTTCATGTACAAAAAACATGGATATATTACAGATCCACGGCTCATTATTCTGTTACCAACACACACATGCACGCGGGGCTCAGAGTGCCTCGACACCCCGACAGTACGCTGACATGCTGACAAAGTGTTTCTGATGCATAGAGTTTAATCCAATTAAGGCATTTCCCAAATAAGGACCGTGGAGGGTGGGGTGAGACGGAGGAGAGCGAGGGTGGAGCATCGGGAGGGGAATCAGGTCTATCTAAAGGAACAAAATGGCTGACTGTTTTGGTTAAAAAGATACAACTAAAGAAAGTGACACAACAGAAAACATATTGAAGTTACTGGAAGTTGCTCTTCCACATTTTGTTTGGAACTTCCAAGAGCTCTGTAATTTTTGGACAAGCTGAAAAGCACTTTTTCTTTTGAAGTTACTGAAGAAAAAGTTATTATTTGGTGACCAAATGCAATTTTATAATTAACTGATGGGACAGTTAATAGATTAAATAGTTTCCTACAATTTCTGCAGTTTGACAGACGAGAGTTCTGATCAGCACTACAACAATGAGAACATTATTTTTTGCAAATGAACAGAAAATAGAAAAATTATATGAAAACCTGAACACCAAAATGTTAAAGGAAACAAAACTAAGCCTCAGCGTGTTCATGCAAATCCTGCATTTGTGAAGCTTCGCCTGTTAAGATTTAGGGTGCAAAAACTGGAATGCCATAATCTCTTATTACAGATTCATTGAGGTGGTACGTCTAAAATAATACAATTTGGAAAACATCCTGGAAATTCCCATCCGTGTTAAATGTTAAATTCAAAGAAAGAACCTGTACCCCGTCCATTTTCCCACCCTCATTGAAATGACTTCAGATTTCTTTCTAGACCCCCCCCTCCCTTTCTCCCCTCTTCCTCCTCCTCCTCCTCCCCTCGGTGCCATAATCCTGCCCCCTTTCCCATCAACATTCATTTTTCATTTTCATTCATTTTTCATTCAAAGTCGCTCTCGCACTCCCTTTCTCTGTCCTGGGCTGATAGCCAATAACAGTAGGCCGAGAGTCTGCTAGCGGACTGAAAATAGCAAATGGTCTCTGTCACACACACACACACACACACACACACACACACACACACACACACACACACACACACACACACACACGCACACTGAAGGAGGCTTGTTGTTGGCGTCCTTCTATAGTTGCGTAATTTCTGCAGACTGGATTCGGTGTGTGTGTCCCAGATGTCCAGAGGCGTGCATCACACTTTTACAAACCAACACACACTTTTTTTTTTTTACAATCTGGAGCGACAGGAAGGAAAAAAATATTTCTTTCAATATTAAAGTCTTCCTCACTCTGGCTCTCTTAATGTCTATTTCTCTCTCTCTCTCTCTCTCACACACACACACACACACACGCACACACACACGCACACACACAGACATGTACAAACAAACACAGCTACAGCCCAAACTCATCTATACACGCTGCAAACAGGCGTGATATCCTGTGCTTCCCTGGGCCTCCCGTCCTCTATAATATGCGCTGAACAGAGAGGAGCGGGGCAAGATGAAGGCCAGGCCAGCCAATTCAAGGCATGAGTGCAACCCCCCGCCCCACACACACACACTTGCCCCGATCCCTCCCTCCCTCCATCTATCCCTCCATCCCTACTGTGGTGCTTGTCAGATGTCATTACATCACAGGACAACGGAGGGAGAAAAAGAGAAATGGATGGGGACAGAGAGAAGGAAGGTCGAGGGTGAGAGAAAGTGTGTGTGTGTGTGTGTGTGTGTGTGTGTGTGTGTGTGTGTGTGTGTGTGTGTGTGTGTGTGAGAGAGAGAGAGAGAAAGAGAGAGAGAGAAAAAGAAAGAGAGGTAGTAAGTGGACACGGGAGAAAAATGGAGTTGGGTGGACAGAGACAGAGCGTGGTCTTTGGGGAGGTTTTGAAAGGATGGACACTGGGGTCAGTGATTGAAGATGAGTTTTTTCTTTCTTTTTGGGGAGATGGGGCAGTGATTACTGGAGGGGGTTGAGCTGAATTAGAGTCAATGCCCTCTCTTTTGAATATAAGTAATAAGAATTTAAGCCAATGGGACACACCAAAAATAATCACACTTTTGAGGAAAATTGCAGCCTTGGGTTTGAAAATCAAAATAATTCATTTTGATCTGGATAAACTGTTGCTTCAACATCTGATGTTTAAATGGGAATATGTTTTAAAACAGAGGTTCTCAATCATTTATCAGGCAAGGACCCCTCACAAGATAGAGAAAATACCGGGGACCCCCTCATGTATGTCCCTAAGAATAATTTGACGTAGCCTATTTTTTACACTTCTTTAGTAGTAGTTATGTAAAAGAACACAATTATGAATCATATTTTCAAATTTGAATATAGATTTGTTGGATTAGAATGTAATAAAACTATTATAGATTTAGAAATTAAAATATTATTTGTATAAGTCTTTTGTAAAAGTTTTTTTTTTCCTTATATACTTTATATATATATATATATATATATATATCATGATAATTTAAATGAATGAATCTGAAAACGTTTCACGGACCCCCTGGCAGAGTGCCACAGACTCCACTTTGGGAGTCACTGTTTTAACTGGTATAAAACACAGTTAAAATTATTTAATGTTCATAAAAAAATTTCAAATAAATCCAAGCAGCCTGGATTCAGAATCCACTTCCTGACCTCATGTAGAGTGGAGCTACCGCTTTCCCAGCTTTGCCCACAAGCTTTTTTTTTTTTTTAACCTTTTCCACATTAAGGGACATGGTGGATCATAATAGCGAGTGTGTATTAAAATAACACACCATAGGTGTTTTTTTTCCTGAATTTAATTATATTGCTATTCAATTTCTACTTTTTTCTAAAGAAAAAATATGATTATCCAATATTTCCCTGTGTGTTATCGTTCTGATTACATCCCTACACACATGTACATTTACAGCGATAAAGATGCATCGCTTACAATTATTACATAATTCAGACCATGCTCACTAAGGTCAATAGTTGAAGTGAATTATGCAGGAGAATCACAGATGTTTCAATGAAATGTTCAGAGACAAAAACATTTTTTTTTTTTAAATGTTGTGCTCTGATTAAACCAGCGAGATCTTCTACAGGTGCACCCGTATAAAATCAGCTATAGAATAACTCGCTGAGAAAACACAATCCACACAAGGTCAGGACACACACACGGTTCACACATAATTAACATGCGGTGGATTAATAATAGTGCTGAGAGATTTGGCGCGGAAGACGTTTAATTAGTGCGCTTTGGTTTATTTGTGTTCTCACAGTTTATCTGCACTTCAGCTTAAAGATGCGAGAGATGTGGGTGAATGGATAGACGTAGAGGCTGAATGAAGTGTGTGTGTGTGTTTGTGAAAGAAAAAGATGGAGTGTGTTTAATGAACATGTATTTTCATGTATGTGGAGTGTGAGGAGGGCGTTGAGAGTTTTTTTAGCACAGTTTGTGTGTTTGGACTCACGTGTGGGGAGGCTGTGCTGGTTAGCGGTGCGGTGGCAGTGAATGGAGAGGGAGGGGCTAGCGAAGGTGTGGGTTGCGGTTGCTGTGACAACTCGGAGCTGGCTCCGCCAATGGTGACGGCTCCCGTCCCCGCCGATGACCCATCGGCACCAGAGAAAACACCTGTGGAGACATCAGAGACAACAAACATTAACAATGTTATTTTCATTTATATTTAAATAATACCATAAAACGATGATTTTAGAGGGAAACTGTTTGACAGTTGATGTTACAGCTACGATAATTATTACGGTATGAAAAGCACTGGTGTAATTAATTGATTTATGATGGCTCAATTCCATTTAGCTATTTCAGTTTCATGGTGCTGGTATGCGCATGCTGGTTAGTAGGGCTGCAACTAACGATTATTTTCATTGTCAATTAATCCGTTTATTATTTTCTTGATTAATCAATTAGTTGTTTGGTCTATAAAATGTCAGAAAATTATGAACAATGTGGATCAGTGTTTCCCAATGCCCAAGATGACGACCTCAAATATCTTGTTTTGTCCACAACTCAAAGATATTCAGTTTACTGTCATAGAGGAGTAAAGAAACCAGAAAATATTCAAAATTAAGAAGCTGGAATCAAAGAATTTTGACTTTTTTTTTTCTTAAATAAAAAATGACTTAAACCGATTCATCCATTATCAAAATAGTTGGAGATTCATTTAATAATTGACAACTAATTGATTAATCGATTAATCATTGTAGCTCTACTGGCTAGAAAGAGACAAATTACTGTACCAGAGCGTGAATCATTTACAGCGATAGAAGAACAACTAAAATTAAGTTTTAAACGAGGTGCAGATTTGTTGATTTTAACCAATTTAATGCATGATTAATAAAATCAACAAACGTATTGCATGCATGATTAAGTACGCGGGGTTGAGTATGCGGTCAGATAATTTGGTTTCTTTATGATCGTAAAAACTCCAACAATTATAATAAACTCTGTTTCAAACGTACAGAAACACATTCACATTAAGCTTTTACAAATAAAGACTAGGGCTGCAACTAATGATTATTTTCATTGTCACTTAATCTGTTTCATATTTTCTCCATTAATCGATTAGTTGTTTGGTCTATAAAATATCAGAAAAAAGAACTTTGTACTAATTCTGATAAAACATTTTATTCTGCCTATTAAAAATTGTGAATATTATATATAACAAAATATGCCCTGGCTATAAATCACCAATGCAAACATATTGCTCCATTTTCACACACCCATACGCATGCTCTATTCTCTTATCTCTTTGCTTTCTCCCCCTCCCTCCCCCTCACACACCCCTGTGCTCGCCCACTAACCAGGGATAAGCCCTGCCCCTGCCCCCCTTTGACCCCAGCAGAGGAGGGAGGAGGGGGGGGGGAGGACAGGGCCCCTCAGCCCCACAAAAGCCTGAATGGCTCAGGGCAGCACACATTCACTGGGGGAACAAGAGATCTTTGTGCCAGGAGGGGAGGGGTGGAGGGAGAGAGAGGGAGAGAGAGAGAGAGAGATAGGAGCACTGCATGGGCCTACATACTATTTATAACGCTTTGTAATATGCACCAGAAAAATTGATACCCAAAGCAGCGCAGCCGTGACTCAGGGGGCATGAGCTGCTGCGAGATTTTTAGCAGCTGGATTAGAGGCCAAACCAACAGTTTATCAAAGTTTAGCTCGAGCCATTGATGAAATGAGTTACACACAAAGGGATGGTGCAAAAACAGTGAGCAAAATACAGGTTCATTTTAATGCATATTGACTTCAGAATGTAAGAATAGAGAATAACAATAATGCAAAAAATGATTTACTTTCCTGAATTAGATAAACTAAAGAGTTTAACTATTAACGGCATCTATAAACCAAGGTGTAAATTGGTTAAACTTTGAATTTAAGGTATTATATTTATTTGAAATATTGTCACTTTAAGGTGAAAACCTTCTTGCTCCAACTCTCAGGTTTTAACTGAAAAGCAGGATGACGTTCCTGAGCAAAAATCCCGCAACCCTTGTATTAATAAAACTTTTTTTTTTTTTTTAAACAAATTGAATAAACTGAAAAATGTGTTGTGTTAACAACAAGGCTAGTTTTCATAGTTGCTGAGGAACCGCTATTGTGGAAGTGTAGTTTCTCATTAACTGCAGCCCACTATCAAATTTACAAAGAATGTTATCTTAACAAACTGATTATCGTTTGAATTACTACTTTTGTTGGGAATTAAAACTTCCCAGAGGATAACAAATAAAGAACAAAAAACATTACTCCACACACACAAGCTTAAAAAACGTAGACCCTATGATCAATAACGTTAAGCCCCTGAAGCACGACTGCCTCCATCGCCCGACCTTCCTGTTCCTTTTCCCTTCCTGCTCAGAACGTCTGTAAGCTGCAAAAATATCCACCTTGATTAGTTCAAGCTGGTATTATCTCCATAGGAAATCTATGTTGTCTATTTAGGGAAGGTTAAATCCAATCTAAAAACCAAGTGGATGGCATCATACTCTGTTACTAAACAGCTGAATCAGTGCTCTGAATTCTGTGTTTGAGCAGTGTGATGCTGAAGCCCGGTAAAAACTGTAGACAGTCATTTAATCATGTTTAAAACAGGAATGTAGAGACAAACACTGAATACCATCGTGACAACAGAAAGATTTATTATTCTGAGAATTTTCTACCACCAAAGATGACCAGAAATGTATTCAAACATCACGGCAATGTGTAGAGGGAGCAGAGCTACATCGAGGGCAGTCAATGCAAGTGTGTGTGTGTGTGTGTGTGTGCGTGCTTGTCTGTATGCATGTATAGCATAATGTATGTGGGTCTGCCACAGACTGGTAAAGCCACATCTGTTGCAAAATCAACAACAGTTTGGACAGACAACCAAATTCAAGAGTCTCTGCAGTTACGTGCAGTTAGGTTTCAAATTGAGGTGTGATTGAACTAATGTAAATGCAACTGAAAATATATATTTTTCCCCAATTTACTTATTCAGCAGTTTATGGATGAGGAACACACACACACATATTTGCTAATAAGCATGAAAGAACTGTCACTTTAAAATTGTTTGTCAATTTTCAGATGTGTTGTTTGAGGTTTTCTGCATGTGTGTGTGTGTGTGTGTGTGTGTGTGTGTGTGTGTGTGTGTGTGAGTGTTGTTTTTCTTCAGCTTCAAGTGTTTAACAGTCTTTGTTTTGGATGAATTCCCTGTTCTTCAAACATACCTTTAAGCTCGATCCACCACAATGCTCGCTGCTCACACTTGTTTAATATACTGATTAAAACTATATTGCAAAAAATAAATAAATGTAATTCTAAAATAAAATAACATAAAAATAACAACAACAAAAAACAGAACATTTTGAAATTTTTAAGTAAAATTTCCTAGAGCCCAAATTGTTTTTTATTCATCCAAGCTTCAAATAATTTATTGTAATGCAGAAATGTACAGGTTTTATATTTTCCCCCAGACGCTTAATAATTTGGTATTTAAATGAAATCCTGTTCACTGAATATTTCCCTGGTTTTCACAACTTCCCCTCACGTGTTTTGCAGTGAGACCAAGTTGCTGATAATTATGATTCCACTGGGATGAGGAAAAAAAAAATTACAGCTGAAGAAATCTTTTGAAAAAACAATAAAAAAAACAAATCATATAAATGAGCGAATAAATACACAAATAAGCAGCAATAAGCTAATAGTGCTTTCTTGTCTCTTTTCTCACACACACACACACACTCCCGCTGGTCTGAATAAATTCATGTCCACCCAACATCTTTCCTCCCCCACACACCGAACCTACTGCGCTCCACCGGCTCCTCCGTCCCATCGGTGACCCCCCTGCCGTCAAACATTAACCTAACCAAAATCTAACCCCCTGCCTCTCCCCACCCTCCAACACATATCTATCAGGCTAACTATCTATCCATCAGCACGGTGGAGTCAGCAGACAGGATGGAGGGGGGGAGATAAACGCCAAGGATCCTCCCCATTACTGCCCTGCATTAACCCTCAGCTAAATATTTACAGTAGGAAGAAGAAGAACACACACACACACGTATAATGCACAGCCATACATAACCGCCACTGTCTAGCCTATCTTCTGCCACCAGCTGTGGTCAGAAATGCCGCCACTGACTGCTGTAGGGAAAAGCACCAAAAACTGAGATGAATCACAAAACTAAATCATCCTCAACCACCACTGCTGCAAATAATTATATTCACAACGCAAACAGTCCTCATGTTTGACTCCCCAACTCATCCTCAAAGCAACGCAAATATAAAATATCCACTACACACACGTTTGAAAGCGTGACTGAATATCAATATTTATGGATAGACACGACTTGTGCTTACACTATTAGCAACAATACATTGGAAGGTTTGCAGTGATAAAATCATTTCAATGTGTGAGACGGCCAAACGTATAATTGCTGCATTTTCATGTTGCTTTTATAACACGTTTCCTCCCAGTAACATAAAATGGATAAAGTAATAAATATGTAGAAGGAAATTTATGTCAAGTCATGATTAACCCCATTAAATTGGGGGTAATGATAAATGTATAAAGTGGATGGCATAAAGCTATGATCCCACTATAAAATAATAGTCTGCATCTGAATGCACATGCAAGCAGACAAAGACTATAACACCAATTTTTATTTAAGTTTTTAGCTACGTATATTAAAAAATATGTAGATCGAGACAGTCATACCATACAAAGCAAGAAATGTTTAAATCAGAATCAATGTATTGTTGCACTTTAACTATACTGCGATGAGGAAAAACAACATAAAGAACTGCTGCTGTTATAGATTATAAGTCTTACACTCTTAAATGCACTAACTTTTTAAAATATGTACACTGTCAATATAAATCCTACATACTGTACATACAGTATATAGACATGTACACATGTACATAATCATCCAGTCCATGTATATCCATTCGGTATTTATTTCTATGCACCATTTGTATTTTTTTACACTTAAAGAACACTCGACTTGTTTATAGATGTTTTTATTTTATTCTTATGTTATTGTCATTGTTACACATATTTCTTTCATTACTTGTATAGATGACAGATTCTTTGCCTTTATTTGTCCAGCTTTGTTGTCTTTGTTCCTAGCTGTTATTTCTGTGTCTGTGTAAGCACATTTAGAGAGATGCATAAAACCGGAGTCAAATCCCTTGTATGTACAGTATGTATTTGGCGATTAAAAACTGATTCTGATTCTAATTACTACCGATGCTCCAATCCAACAGTGCTTTGTCTAATATTCATTATAAGTTTTGAAGGTTAAGGACAAAAATAATTTGTAGATGTAATGAACTGTTTGAAAGAGTAGTCAAATTGAAAAATCCTCATCCCTCATCTGCAACCGCTTATCCCGTTAGGGGTCGCGGGGGGGGCTGGAGCCGATCCCAGCCGACATTGGGCGAAGGCGGGGTACACCCTGGACAGGTCGCCAGTCCATCACAGGGCTGACACATAGAGACAGACAACCATTCACACTCACATTCACACCTACGGGCAATTTAGAGTCCACAATTAACCTAATCTGCATGTCTTTGGACTGTGGGAGGAAACCGGAGTACCCGGAGAAAACCCACGCTAACACGGGGAGAACATGCAAACTCCACACAGAAGGGTCCCAAGCCTGATTCGAACCTGCAACCCTCTAGCTGTGAGGCGCCAGTGCTAACCACTGCACCACCGTGCAGCCCCCAAATTGAAAAATACAGTATAATAATATTTTAGGATTAGGAACCATAAAAAAAACAAAGAAAAAAAAAAAAAAAAAACAGGCTTCGTAACAAAGAAACACAAGTGTCTCTTATGCAAGCGCCTTGTGTAAATATGGAACAAATTGGTGATCAGTATCAGCTGATCATATTGATCAGTGATGGATATTGGCCATAAGAGCATATATTTTCTTCATTTGGACTTAATGAGCATGTACACATATATGCATTGACTTTGCAAACACACAAACACCTTCGACTGCACAAAGCAGTCTCAACAGGTGAGATGAGGATTTAAAGGATGAGCAGAAAGCAGGTGAGGGACAGCGACTGAGAGGAAGGAGAGAGAGAGAGAGAGAGAGAGAGAAACAAAAGGGCTGTAATTCTGTAAGAAAGGGGAGATGTGGGGATGTGTGGGCTGTACTGAGCCATTTCCATCAGCAGAGGGGAACTCCAAAGCATAAAGACAGTTGCCAAGCAACAGAACACGATGAAAGAAACATACAGACCACTTCCACGTGTGTGAGCAAACGGCACATAGAGCCGTAGCTCTGACTCGCGCACACAAGGAGCCAATAACAAAGGTGTGTCAAATCCTTCCCATTTGTGATTGTAATGTTAATACTTTGCTGCAAACAATTTCTGTTTGAATTCATCAGCATTTAGTGGTGAGTGACAAGAAAGCTCCATGAGTCAGGAGCTGGACGTGAAGAACAAAAACTGCAACAGTGATGCCACACATGAAGCCACTTCCCTTTTAGTCATTTTGATGACGCTATGGAGAACACGATGGGACACAACTTCTCTGTCTAACGGGACATGGATGCTTGAATTAAACCAGCCCGTTTCCTCATTTTTAGCTGCCAACAATAACTTCATAATTTCTGGCTCTTTGTTTAGCAAAACTGTGCAGATCATTTTCCTAAATGCAGCCGATAATGACAGACAGATGTATCCGAGAGATCTCTCATCATGAGAGCTTTCAAAAACTCTTATTATCGTTGTGACACAACGGGCCTCATGCAGGATGTGATATGGCGACAAATTTCACCAATGTTTTCTTATTTTTGCTCTTCTCTTGGGTAAGAGGAAATGTTATGGGTGATGGAGAGCACTCTTACTGAGATAATAGGAAAAAAACATCTTGTTTTCACAGTACACAAATTGTTTGTCCAACGCAAGGAAAGTTTTTAATTTGAGGAACATGAAAAAAATGTCATATAATCAAATTTAGATTATTATATGTTGTAGAGTAATTATAATGATTGGATTAATAAAAATGAGGGCTAAAGAAATACTATTCGTCCATTGATCCTAATTTTCCTGAAACGTCAGTACAGACGCTCTGGAAAATCCCATTTACTTTGTGTAAGTTTATTTAACAGTACCTTAGTGTCATTCCTGCTGAAGTTCTTCTTACAACCTTTTTTTTTTGGTGGCATCTCCAATTATTGTGCATATGCCAGAGTATTTGCACACGGCACAACACCTGCCCTTTTATAGTGTTTAAGGGGCATTAACTGTGCTAATAATAAGCAATTGAACACGCCCCCTTTTATTCATGATCAAGTGGGATTCATCATTCAGCATCACATGGGTAAGAGCAGATTTGGATGGTTAAGAGCGTTTGGTGCATCTGGAGTTGACTTCTCTTATTTTTTCACTTAACAGAAAATTAAGGGAAAATATAAGAGAACTTTAAGAGAATGTTGCTGCATGAGGCCCATTGTTGTGTTTTGTGTGTGTTAACAGTTTCCTCCTCACCTGGCCCAGTGGTCGTGGAGCTGCTGTTGCTCTGCAAACTCCCATTCCTGAGGAGCGACGGGGACTTCTGAATCCCACCGCTGACACCCATGACCCCCAGCCCCCTCTCTCCTCCTCCTCCTCCTCCTCCTCCCACCCCCACTCCTAATCCACTGCTGGATACTAAGCCCGGCCGGCCCGTGAGCGTCGAGGACGAAGAGGAGGATGGGGAGGCGGTGGAGGAGGAGGAGGAGGGGGTGTTGGCCGTGGAGGAGGTGGGGAGATTCAGGGAGGGAGCCGGCTCCGGAGGCTTCACATCCTTGGTGAAGCAAGGTCCAAATCTGTTTCGCCAGTTGCCCTTCTTTTTCTTCTTCACCCCATCATCCCCTCCTCCTGCCGCCGCTCCTCCGATCCCCGGCGCTGAGCTGGAGGGTTGGGGCCGTTTGTAGCCGGCGGACCCACCGAGGCTTGTCGTCTCGCTGGCTGTGTGACTGTGGGAATTCTCATACAGCTTCCCGCCCACTGAAATGATAAGAAAGCAGAACTGAATATTCAAGTATAAAGCCCGCGGCCTCTTGGTGTTTTGTTGTGGTTTGTTGGCCATCAAAGAATCTACTTCAAGAGGAGAGCATAACCTGCTTCATCAGTTCTCTTGTAAATTAGGGCTGCATCTAACAATTACCACTACTTATTATTAATGAATCTACTGTACAGCTGCAACAATTAATAAATTAGTTATCAACTATTAAATGAAATTAATTTTGATGATCAATTAATCGGTTTGAGTATCTTTTTAAGAAAAAAAAAGTTAAAATTCTCTGATTCCAGCTTCTTAAATGTGAATATTTTCTGGTTTCTTTACTCCTCTACCACAGTAAACTGAACATCTTTGAGCTGTGGACAAAGAAAGACATTTGAGGACGTCTTATTGGGCTTTGGGAAACACTGATCAAGATTTTTCACCATTTGACATTTTATAGACCAAACAACTAAATCGATTAATCGAGAAAATAATCAACATATTAATCAACAATGAAAATAATTAGTTTAAGCCCTAACCTACTGATTATTTGCTCAAGTAACATTCCTTAAAAAACTGTGGCATCGCTGTAATGATGAGACCAAAAATGTGACCATGAAAAAGGTAAAAACTAGGGCTGTTAAAGTTAACGCGATAATAACATGTTATCGCAAATTTGTTTTAAGGCCACTAATTTCTTTAACACATTAAGGCAACTTGCGATTTTTAGGTTGTAGCGGGCTCAGTTTTAAAGCTAGAGTGAAGATAGACTGGCATCATATAAAATTAAAAAACTTAAGGAATCCATTGGTACCAACCATGTCATACTAGCTTGTCGGGAAGGAGGTTAAATAACGCTCCAAACTTGCTGCTACATTTTGGCGAGGAAAAACTGGCATGGCCATTTTCAAAGGGGTCCCTTGACCTCTGTCCTCATGATATGAGGATGAAAATGGGTCACAAGCCATGAGTCCCCCTTTACAGACCTGCCCACCCTATGATAAACACATGCAGTTTGGGGCAAGTCATAGTCAAGTCAGCACACTGACACACTGACAGCTGTTGTTGCTTGTTGGGCTTTGCCATGATCTGAATTGAGCATATTTCTTTATGCTAAATGCTGTACCTGTGAGGGTTTCTGGACAATATTTGTCATGTTTTGTGTTGTTAATTGATTTCCAATAATAAATAAATACATACATTTGCATAAAGCAAGCTTATTTGTCCACTCCCATGTTGATAAGAGTATTAAATACTTGACAAATCTCCCTTTAAGGTACATTTTGAACAGATTAAAAATGTTTGATTCATTTGTGATTAGCTATTGACAATCATGCAATTAAATTAATATCGATTGACAGCCCTAATTTTAATAAAACTAAAGATGACCATTAGACGTAAATAAACTACCTGCAGAAGCCGTCGTGGCGGACATCAGAGAGCCGAAGAGTGTCGTAGTTCCCTCTGAAGCTCCGCCCTCCGAGCTGGGCTTCACAAGGCAGCTGCTGAAAGACGGCGGGGAGGAGAAGGTAGTCCCGCCCCCCGAACGCAACGATGGATCTGAGAAACTGAGGAAGTCTGAGGAGGAGGGGGCAGAGGGCGTCTTGCTGGCACTGGTCAACAGGAGGCCTGGGAGAAAGAAAAACAATGACAGCAATGAATGACAAGTAGCAGGAGAGACACGAAACAGAGGAAACAGACATTACAGCTGGAAAAGTTTTCATACCCCCCTTTCCATCATCATGGGAGGAGCAGAAGCAAGATAACTAAAATAAGAATGTTATCTGCTCTCCTGCTCTCTATCTGCTCCACAGTCAGCCCTCCCTCATCATGTAGTCCTCCCATGGAACAGAGGAAGCGCCTCGAGAGCACACAAATGGACGGATACTCAAAACACACACACCATTTTCTACTAGACACAAACAAACACACACACCTGACAAGGGCTTCAAGGTTCTGATAGTACAAAACAACGGGAGCTCAGTGTGAGCGCTGACTCCTTTCAGATCCTGACCACCCCACATGTTCTTTCTTTCTGTCTTTTCCCAGACAGGGCCCCCGATTACAGGAGCCAGAGGCCGGTCAAGACGAAACACTGTTATCATGGCCACACACAAAAACTCTGGTGTCTGGCCAAAATCCAGCCTATGACACAGCACACACACACAAACCGCATGAATCACACTCTTATTTGGGTTTTAATAGCATTGCTGTAATTGCAAATGTGCTGCACTTGCAGTTTTTTGGTGGGTGGGCAGGGCAGTAACACCGGATGATTTGTCAAGTGCGTTTCCATTTTTCTAACTGTGCAGGGTTAATTCCCAGTTGTGGGGAGAATTAACATACGGGACCATTAATTCACCTTGGTGGAAAGGCCCAGTGGAAGCAGAGGCAGATGTGGAGGAGGTTGCCATGGTTACCACGGCGGAGGCGAGGGGTTTCCCTGAGGAGGTGAGAGACTTGCGGCCACCCCTCTGTCCCACAGTGTGGGTCGCGCCGCTGTTCTTCTTGTTCTTCGCCTCGGACGCCACCTTCCCGGCATCGGGGGCCAAGCTGTCTTTGGGACCGCCGCCGGAGAGGGCGGACGACACTTCTTGGAAGTTGGCGGTCGTGAAGCGGGCGGTGCCGTCGTCTAGCCGCTTCTGCGAGGAGGCCGGCAGAGAGGCGGCTCCTCCTCCTCCCGCTGCGCTAGTGCTGTTGTAGGTCTGGAGGGAGAAGATGAAAAGGGAGGGAAAGGGAGGACAGGAACCATGAGAAATGCCGGAACAAGGAGAGAAAATTATCAAAACAATGCCGGTTGAGAGAGGGAGGACCAAAAATGGGAAGGTCAGCGGGAGTACAGGATATGTGAGGGACAGACAAGAAGAGCAACAAAAGGTAAATCAAGGTGAAGAACAAAAAAACACCCCTGCTGTAATATTCAACTAGCCTAGTCAAGAGAGCGAGGAGTGGAGGAGTGTCACCTTGTCTGGGACCATGATGTTAGGAAGGACGAGGGAGGGCGACATGTCCATGGAGATCTTCTTGTGTCTCGGTTTGTGCCTGTCCCGCTCCTTGTGTTTCTGAGCATGGCGAAAAAGAAAAAAGAAAAGGAGAAACAGATGGGTGAAGCTGTTAAAGACATGATACAGAGAGGAGAGAAATAAAGACAGACAGAGAAAAACAGACCTCCTACAACCCTTATTTTATATCCCTCTGCATTTAGGAACATTTGGAAAAATACTCAAGTGTTACTCGCAAGTGTTCTGTAGAAGATTATAGACAAAGAGATGGCAAAAATAAAACAAAAAAAGGTGTGCGTTATTAGGATATAAGCACAAAAGAGGAAGAGTGTGTGTGTGTGTGTGTGTGTGTGTGTGTGTGTGTGTGTGTGTGTGTGTGTGTGTGTGTGTGTGTGTGTGTGTGTGTGTGTGTGTGTGTGTGTCTGATAGAAAGAAGAGAGCATTACATTTCAAAGGCTCGGTCTGAGATGAAAGCTAAGAGATCTACAAACACAAAGAGAGTGATGGAAGAGTGATAAAGAATGGGGCAGGAGAAAAACAGGAATTCAGCGCGCTCAAGTTTAGAGCAGAGTGTGTCTAAGTGCCTCTCGCCGCGCACAAGGTCTCGTCGTTTCATCCAATCATATCCTCCTCCTTGGACCATCACAGCTCAATTTACACCCTTGCTATCACACACACGCGTGCACCGCCGCCACCCTCCTCTCGCACCCCCGAGGTGGCGACTGGGTGCCAGCGCATTTACACCTCGCATGCGCGCCCCGCACCCTGACACCTCTCTGCGCAGGCATACAAGCAAGACAGGTGCATGTACGCTCACACACACACTTTTACATGGACACTCACATGCATGCACACGCACTCTTGAAGATCGGCGGTGAAAATATGCAGCGATCCTGAGAGACGACATGGGACTCAACATGCTTGTGATGCTCAGTGTCATGACAACTCTGAAACACCAGAAAACGCCCCTCCCCCACTTCTTCTTCTTCTCACCCCAGGGTGACTGCACGGAGGCTGGTGACAGTTTAGCCAGACTTCCTCTATGAGTGGCGGTTAACAGACATCGCCAGCCAAATCAGGAGATAGCAGCTCCACTGTGACCTAATGCCAACGCTCTGGGGTTAGGAGACAAAATGCTGCAGAGTTCTGTTAGTGATTATAACATGGAACTTTTGCCTTTCTGTTTTCTGTAGCTATAAAGTTGTTAAAATCATCTTATTCTACTGCCTTACAGTATCATATATATTCTGCAACAGTCAACATTGAGTGAAATATTGACTCGTGTTTTTTTACGGTTGCACCATTCCTCTCTGCATCTGCAGATATTCTAGATGTTTATACGGGTGTAAATCACAAGTTTCATCCCGATACGACATTGTATCGATTTTTTGGACAATGATACGATATTTGCTGAAATCACAAAGTCTGTGGCCTGCGATCAATACGAGACGATATCATATGCCCATTTAACACATCAGTTACATTTATATTAGGGCTGTCAATCGATTAGTAGCACATTTTTTATCTGTCCACAATGTACCTTAAGAGGAGATTTGTCAAGGATTTAATACTCTTATCAACATGGGAGTGGACAAATATGCTTGCTTTATGCAAATGTATGTATATATTTATTATTGGAAATCAATTAACAACACAAAACATTGACAAATATTGTCCAGAAACCCTCACAGGTACTGCATTTAGCATACAACAATATGCTCAAATCATAACATGGCAAACTGCAGCCCAACAGGCAACTACCACTATCAGTGTGTCAGTGTGCTGACTTGACTATGACTTGCCCCAAGCTGCTTGTGATTATCATAAAGTCGGCATGTCTGTAAAGTGGAGACTCGTGGGTACCAATAGAACCCATTTTCATTCACATACCTGGAGGTCAGAGGTCAAGGGACTCCTTTGAAAATGGCCAAGACAGTTTTTCCTTGCCAAAATGTAGCGCAAGTTTGGAGCGTTATTTAGCCTCCTTCCTTCTTTCTAGCTGAGTCGGCTACAACCTCCGAAAGATCGATTGCGTTAATGCATTAATTGTGTTAGCGCATTAACTTTGACAGCCCTACTATATATCAACTCACAAAAAACAACTAAAATACGATTTGACCATTTGTATTATTACTGGGCTCTTTCAGATATTTAAATAAAAACTATACACTGATCAGCCATAACATTAGGACAGCACCCTGACCAATCTGCGGCTACGCAGCCCCATACGCAACAAACTGCGATGCACTGTGTCTTCTGACACCTTTCTATCGGAACCAGCATTAACTTTTTCAGCAATTTGAGCTACAGTAGCTTCTCTATTGGATCTGACAACAAGGGCCAGCCTTCTCTCCCCACGTGCATCAATGAGCCTGTTGCCGGTTTTCCTTCCTTGGAACACTTTTGGTAGGTCCTGACCACTGCAGACCGGGAACATCCCACAAGAGCTGCAGTTTTGGAGATGCTCTAACCCAGTTGTCTAGCCATCACAATTTGTCCCTTGTCAAAGTTGCTCACATCCTTACACTTGCCCATTTTTTCTGCTTCCAACACAAAGTTCAAAATGTTCACTTGCTGTCTAATATATCCCAACCACTGCCCGGTGCCATTGTAACGAGATAATCAATGTTATTCACGTCACCTGTCAGTGGTGTTAATGTTATGGCTGATCGGTGTATGTTCTTTTTAATAAAAAGAATAAATATAAAGTGTGATTTTTTTTAAATATAGGTCTATCTTAAAGATGATGATGATATGTAACGATATTTTCACTTTGCATCGATGATATTTGGCCGTTGATCATTGAATTGATATATCGATCCAGATCGATGCATCGTTGCACCCCTAATGTTTTGTGCATCATTTTATACACATTTTCCGAGAAAAGCTGACATATTTTCGTATCTTTGGAAACGTTCAGATCCCCCACTAGAAAATAAAATAATTTCTGGGAGTCTAAATGATGTTTGGCTGCACAGCATGATTTTGCGATGACTGACCTACTGGTGAGTCGCTGTTTGTTTTTTTAACCCCCGGTGATTCATTTCAACTAATCAAGGAACTGTTTAGTCTATAAAATGTCAGAAAACACAGCACAGCACAGCACAGCACAGGGTGGCGTCTTTAAATTGTTTGCTTTGTCAGACCAACAGTCGACAACCCAAAGATAATCAATCAACAGTGATATAACACAGAAAAAAACAGTAAATTCTCACATTTAAGAGGCTAAAATGTTTTCCCCTTTTTGCTAAATAAATTAGTTACACTATTGTCAAAACTTTATTTTTTTTATTTTCTGTAGGGCTGTCCCTGAAGTGTTTGGAACTACTTTAAACGATAGTGCCTACTTTGCAAATTGGCTACAGAAAGCGGAGAACCAAAGACAAACATGGGACAAAGTGAGACGGTTAACTTAAACAGCATCTACTGCAACAAAAAGGAGATGATCCTGGAGAGAAAAGGAGAGTGAGAGAGAGAGAGAGAGAGAGACAGAGAGGTAAATTCTTTGGGATTCCCTTGTTGTTTTTCATTAACATTCCAGAGGAAGGTGTTGATGGACAGAGGCTGAGCTGAGAGGGTCGGATAACACACACACACACAGACAGAAGGACCCGAAGCACTGGGCGTGGGAAACATAACACACACACAATGTAACCCTGACACACCCTTATCAATCAGGTCAATTGATTATACAGGCAGAGACAAAGCCTTTCAGCGTGTCCTTTCCCCTCTTTCTCCGCTGCTGACCATTAGCAGCCTGATCATTTGACATGTCCGAGTGGTCTTTGAGACTGTGTGGGGTAAATATGAGCGGTGGCAGCGGAGAATGAGAGCCGCCGTGTCTATTTATCAACAAACCCCCCGAGCAATGAGCTATGAGCTATGAGCAACACAACGGTGGGCTGAAATCCTCTCCGTCTATGTCGAACGCTGGTCACGGGGGTCTGAACTGGGAAAGTCACTTTTCAGGAGACAAACACTATCCCTTAAAACGGCCTCTTTACAGTTCCTAAAATATGTGCCTGGAAATGTCTTTACTCTCTTAGTACGCATGTTCATTTTTGCAGTTGGTCACTAAAACTAAATGCATTACATTAGAGCTGTAACTATCTATTGATTGATCATTTATTTGTCAATAATATGAGAGCACAAGTTGAACACCACACATAAATATCTCCCAGACCCCCAGTTGATTGTTTTAACAAACCAACAGTTCAAAATCCCAAAATATTCATCTCTATATATAGGGATATATATATATAACCCTAACCCTAACCCGTATAATCAAATAAAAACAAAGAAAAGCTGCAAATTCTCACATTTGAGAGACTAAAACCATAAAATGTTTTTGCATATTTGCTTGATAAATTACTTCAAAAATAATAAATTATCAAAACTATAGTTAAATTATTTTTTGTTAATTGACTACTGAATTAATTGTTTAATCACTACATCATTGACGATAATCGTGATATTTAAAACATTAAATATTGATATCATGTTAATAATACACATATGATAAAATGGTGTAAATAGTCTAGCGCCTCTTGAATGGTTCAGACTTTCTCTCCACCTCCCTATACTCATATTTTGAGTGTAATTCATTTGCCAAAAAAGAGACAAACTGCACAATAAACAAAGTTAAAGATGAATTTGACTGACAGCATTATTATTATTTTTTTCCTAATTTTCTATAGAAATCATAATATCCTTATTAAGGCTGTCAAAGTTAACACGATAATAACGCGTTCTCGCAAATTTGTTTTAAGGCCACTAATTTCTTTAACACATTAACGCAATTTGTGATTTTTAGGTTGTAGCTGGCTCAGTTTTAAAGCTACAGTGAAGATCCTGGTATCATATGAATCTAGAAAACCTAAAAAAAACACGTCATACTAGCTTGTCGTGAAGGAGTCTAAATAACATTCCAAACTTAGGCTAAATTTTGGTGTTTTCAAAGGGGTCCCTTGACCTCTGACCTCCAGTTATGTGAATGAAAATGGGTCTTATGGGTACCCACGAGTCTCCCTTTTACAGACATGCCCACTTTATGATAATCACATGCAGTTTGGGTCAAGTCATAGTCAAGTCAGTACACTGAGACACTGACAGCTGTTGTTGCCTGTTGGGCTGCAGTTTGCCATGTTATGATTTGAGCATATTTTTTTATGCTAAATGCAGTACCTGTGAGGGTTTCTGGACAATATTTATAATTGTTTTGAGTTGTTAATTAATTTCAAGTAATAAATATATACACACATTTGCATAAAGCAAGAAAGTTTGCCCACTCCCATTTTGATAAGAGTATTAAATTCCTGACAAATCTCCCTTTAAGGTACATTTTTAACCGATAAAAAAATTATTAATTTAATTAATCACGAGATTAATCACGATTAATTATTTTAATCGATTGACAGCCCTAACCCTTACAGAGAAATTCTTTAGGCTAGTGAAAATCTGATATTCTGAGCCCTAGTGTTCATGCTTGTGGTACTTTACCTTGCTGTAATGTTCATAGACAAGAAAATTCATTAGCGAGGTTATGTAAGAAATAAAGAGCCTATAAAATTATGCAAGAAAAGAGAATTGCCTTTTAATTTGATGCAACATACATCCTAAATGCTTCGCAAGTTAACACAATGGCCTCAGGAGGAAGATGAGAGTGTGCAGACACACAGGGGAGGAGGGCTGAGGAGAGGCGAGGGAAGACAGGAGGGGGAAACGGAGGAACAGGAAGTAAGGGGGGAAATAATCCGCCCTGGCCTAGCAGGAATTCCCCTGTGCAGTTTCCTGCAGGATTTCTGACCAGCCATTGTGTACGTATAGATGTGTGTGTGTGTGTGTGTGTGTGTGTGTGTGTGTGTGTGTGTGTGTGTGTGTGTGTGTGTGTGTGTTTCCTGCAGGCCTTTTCTAAGTGGCCAGTGTTGGGATCTTTTAGCCCCTGCTGTAGTTTGACTGCAGGGTCTAACATGAGGTGGGTATACATCTGAGCCTCCAAACCACATAACAAATGCATGAGTGGATGTGTGGACACACACACACACACACATCTGAGCCTACTGATCTCTGACCCTAGAATGTGTGTGTGTGAGTTTAAGTGAGAGAGAAGGGGGATACTCTAACTAATGCAAATAAGGCAGTATTAACAAAAGCCAGGGCAGAGGGACTGGATAATATGCAGACAAATACACACACACACACACACACACACACTAATGCTGAAGCTGGTATTGTTTGACACAATGACTAAGTAGACAGATAAAACGTCACACAACATGCTAAACGCTCAATTTAGATTCCGCTAATTACTTTATGGTTGAACACAATGAAACATCTATTGTCTTGTTTCATGCTTTTTCTATCAAAAACAATTAACTATAAACTGAAAATAAAGATGGAAAAGGGAACTCAAAGCATCAAAGTATTTCTGGTAACGGCATCTCTACTGCTGAGCCGTCTGCACAAACACAGGGTTAAAAATAAATGCAACATCTCTTCAGAACATGAGCATTTCATTCAGTGGAGATGGAACAATTATTTGTAAAGCCGTGACAAAAACAAGCTTGGTTGAGGAGCTGACTTCCTCTGATTTTTAGAGTGGTGGAGCCGGCTGCAGGGCCAAGAGACACTTGCAAAAATGCATCCGATCATTCTTACTTCTTCAATCATAAAAACACTAATATAACAAAATGTCATAGTGCATCTTCAGAAAAAAACACACCATTTATTATAACTGAATTACTTTTATACTCAGAATAATAAAGACTTACTATAAGTGAGTGAGCTGATTTGAAAGATCGATATCAGCTATATGCAGCCCTGGCAAATTTCCATTATTGGTACATTATATCTGCCCTCTATATCAGTTGTTATACTGATGTGTTATAAATAGGGCTGTCAAAGTATACGGGATAATAACACATTAATGCAAATTCAGTTTTAAAGCTGGAGTGGAGGTACTGATATCATATGAAACTATAAAAACTAAGGAATCCATCGGTACCAACCATGTTGTACTACCTTGTTGCGAAGGAGGTTAAATAACGCTCCAAACTTAGGCTAAATTTTGGCGAGGAAAAATTGGTATGGTCATTTTCATAGGGGTTCCTTGACCTCTGACCTCAAGATTGGTGTATGCAAATGGGTTATATGGGTACCCACGAGTCTCCCCATTAAAGACATACCCACTTTATGATAATCACATGCAGTTTGGGGCAAGTCATTGTCAAGTCAGCACACTGACACACTGACAGCTGTTGTTGCCTGTTGGTGCCTGTGATTTGATTATATTTTTTATGCTAAATACAGTACCTGTGAGGGTTTCTGGACAATATTTGTCATTGTTTTGTGTTGTTAATTGATGTCCAATAATAAATATATACATACATTTGCATATAGCAAGCATGTTATCCACTACCATGTTGATAAGAGTATGAAATACTTGACAAATCTCCCTTTAAGGTACATTTTGAACAGATAAAAATGTGCAATTAATCATGCAATTAATCACAATTAAATATTTTAATCCACTGACAGCCCTAGTTAGAAACTGACTTCACCCAAAACTTGTCGCAGCAAGACATCTGTATAAAACAGGCGGCTAACAAGCTTGTAGAGTATATTTTTCATAATTAGAAAGCTGCAGCAGCCACTTGTAATACTTACATTTTTGCTCAGAGCTTTTATTTGTGATGTTTTCACAGTTGGTTTATATTGTTGATACAGGCAATTTCTTCCTAATGCAGATTTAAAGCATCCCCTTTCTAAATTGAATTGGTTTTGCGAACACACTTAGTATGCACTGTGCAGCTGCACTATGTAGAACAGCATAAATATCAGGGACATATGGAGAGCATTTTTAGATGACTGAGCAATTTGATTGAGACGTCATCTGATGCATTTTATTCTTGTCAGATGAAATTTATGTTGTGATTCACAAGTAATAAGTGTCTGTTTCATATTTTGAGGTGGTCTGGACCAAGTTTCCCATGGCTAAAATATTCTCACAAACGCACTTACAAAAGCTCTGGCTCAAATGTCTGAGTATGTTAAGTACTTGTTTTATCTAATGAGCGTCCTTTGTTTGCTGCAATGCACTTTGCGGAGAACCTGTCAAGCTTTAAGTGCTTGATAAATTTCACACACCAACACCAACTTCAATATCAGGATTCCTATAAACTTTTCCCAGTGATTGCTCCTCAAGAAGGGAGCGAGGATGGATGCATTTTCAAAGTGCTGTCCACAAGGGGCACATTGTTGGAGAGTTGGGTGGAGAGAATCAATGACACTGAGCAGAAAACTCTCTTAACAGCTCAACTGTAAAGGGACAGTCACGTGTTTGCTATGCTGGGTTGAATATCCCTACCAACCTATCATACACTAATACTGGCCTGCAAAAGTTGGAGATGGAGTATCAACCATCAGAAATGGTGCTTTTTGAGAATGATACAACCGCAGGCGAACAGGGAAAAATCCAGCTTGTCGTCTGTTCTGACAAGGGATCGGTAAACATGACAAAAAAAAAGAAAAGAAAAGTGGAACAAATGACTTGACACCTCCTGTAAATTCAGATTTTTCGCAGCCTGTGATTACATGTTCTGCTAACAGCTGTGACTGATTAAGTCACACTAATGTATTAGAGGCTGCGATCACTGGTGGGTGTAGGTGGGCTGCAGTCATGCTAGCAGCTAAAAACCAATACAAATGCAACTGCTGCTGGGTCTATAAAATACAATTTCAGCGCTCACTTGGACATCAAATTAAAAAGGACTTCTATGAGTTTAAAGGGATTATTTGGTAAAACTCAAGGACACATTGGTGCATTTTTAAGTGTGAGACATTTTTACACTCCCAACAGTCAAAACATAGTATGCTCATATCTATAGTATTGTTTTTTTTCCACAGGAAAACATTAATTAAAAATGTAAATAAAGATACCAAATGAATTACTTTCAAGGCCACCCATCCTTTTAAAATGTAACTGTCAACATGTAATATGTAAGAGATAATGTGCAACGAGACAGTCATTGTTGTGAAATATACCCCAACAACGAAACAGAGGGTCTTGCATCACCCTGAAGGGGTTTATTTCACAACAATGACTCACTAACTGTATACTATCCCTTTTATTACACGGCTACTTACTTAAGAAATCTATAATTTCACCCAAAAATGGTCCTCCTGTGTCCGAGATCAGAACTGCGTCCATAGCAGCAGTCTGTTATACATTGCAACGGTCTGCTATATAGAAATAACAGACTGTAGATTGACCAATCAGAATTGAGTGTCCAACAAAGCCGAGCTAGTTATTTGGCCTTTAATTCAAACAAAAATATGCCTTCTGAGACTCCGCTTGTCATAAATAATGTTCTGCCAATATATTCAAAGACTGTCTCCATAAATGTTCATTATAGAGCCATTATAAGAACCACTGAAAAGTATTATTGATCAGCACTTTCACTGCGTATCTGCCTGTCCCTCCACAGTGTGAGCATGTAGCAGCGAGGGCGTATGTTTCATGGTTTGGAGGCATAGAGAGGTTAAGATCTGAGGGCTGTCTTACCTTCTTGTCCGTGTCTGGGGGTCTATCCATACACAGAGAGGAAGAGTCACTTAAGCTTTGAGACATACTAGTGCGGCCCCTGCTCCTTCGCTAAAAAAAGGTAAAGAGGAACTCCAAGTTACTGGATGAATCCAAAGAAAATGAGTCTAACATTAGACAAAAAAAAACTCTAAGATATTAAAAAAATTAACAAAACTTAAACTAAAAAAGGCTGACTGAACTCAAAATTCAAAAACAGTGAAAAAACATCACAAGCATTAAAGTGGTGGTTATAGGAGTGAGCTAAAAAATGCATGGTGGCAGTAGGTATTTAAACAAAAATACATTACAGCTCCACTGTAGAAAAGGCCATTCCTTCTTTAATTGATCAAATGTAACCATTAGAAAAAGTAATTCTAGTGTAGAACAACCGTCAATAAAAAAACAATCAGGACTGAAGGCAACACAAGCATAAGTTGTGTTTTATTGTTGTTTTAAAACCTCTTTGCCAAATCTCAGATCTAAAGAGGCATCATGGGACACTTTCGAGGGGTCTTGGTTATCGATCTCAGTCCGAGTCAGCTTGCTCTTGCTCATAGTATCCGTTGCCATGGTGATAAACAACTACATCCTCAAATTACAGCCAAATTACCTCCAGGCATAGATCAAGGCTTGTGTTTACCCAGTCTCTATTCAAAAGCACAGATCTATGACCAGAGACTGTGTTTTTCGTTTTGGCATTTCATGTAAAACTGACACTCCGAGGCAACCTGGTGCACCATGGGATACATCCTCCTCGTCTGGCCTCCCATACAGCTCATTGTCTGAGTCACATGGCAGTCTCTTCCCTTTAAAAAGTCTAAATCTGGATTTACATACTGACATACTGTACAACACGTACAAAGGAGTTCATCAATTACTATTCCTACTGAAGAACACTAGATTATCATTCAACCTTACAGGACCTAAAAAATAAAAATACTTTGTGTAAACTTGCCAAAAAAGGGAGCAGAATTTACTTGTATCACTCTCTTTATTTTCTTTGCACCTTTTTCAGGGATAGATGTTCAGCTTTGTTACATTTTCAATTTAATGAATATAACTTAACGGTACTGTAAACATGTTTTTACTGCTAAAGACCAGTTGCTTTGGTAGTTGTGACAGAAAGTAATGCAACAATTTTGCTAATCACTGTCACAGAAGATGTTTGAAACCAAATACACATGCTGAAAATAAAACAATTTTACTGTATCAATATAGATATTTTCCAAAGTACGTGTCTCTAGAAGTGTATGATTCAACTTTTTCCCATGGTCTAGTGTTAAAAAAAGTTAACAAAACTCACAATAAATCGTAATATCAAATCGCACTACTTGTAGAATCTCAATACTTAAAAATCTCGCAATACATATCGAATCAGCACCAAAGTATCGCATCGGGAGACAGGTGTATCGTCCCAGCCCTAAAATGCCCCAGTGTAGATGACTGGAAAGGAAAGCCAACGCGTCAAAGAGTGTATTTACACTCCTTAGAAATAAGGAAAAATTATTCACACAGTATTAATAAAATCAACGACAAACAAGGATAATCTAAGTTTGATATTAGATTCGGTGTCCAGTCGAATACCATATGTTGCTAACACGCCGTAAACATCCATCAAGTGGCATTTTATGAAACCCACTCTGCTAACAACATTGCTTTCCTCATCATTGATTCCCTCTCGTACAGTCCTGTCATCCATACAATCCCGGCTTAATGACATTATGCCCCAGCATCCAAAGCCATTCATACACGATCAATATAACAGCATGAGCCCTTCCATCAGCATTTGTTAACATTGCAAAATGTCATCTGTGTGTGTGTAGACACTATAAAGCCTGCCCTGTCTTTCCATCCTCCCACTGTTCCACAAATCATGATAGTTAAGTCACGCTCCTGTTTTTCATATTTGCGTGACGCAGGGTGTGTACATGCATACATGTGTATACCTTGCGATAGGTTGTTAACTATCGGAGAGGCGGAACAAAATCTGGGACGCAACAGGACGTCTCTACAGTGAATGTGTGCCCTGAAAACACATTTCCTCTGCATATCCAGTTGGATGTGTGTGTTGATATGCCTATCCTTTTCATTCTTCTCTTATCTGATTGAATTCTGCTTGACAATGGGCCAGCTAGCCACCTATCAGGTTTGCATTATGCTGGTTGCATAGTCAGAGTAAGGCTAACAGACTGCAAAAGATAAGGGAGCGATCATGGACAAGAAACCAGCAATCTGCCATTTAGGAGTGAATGCAAATTGTTTGTCAAAAGAGACAAAAGAGACTGTTTTTCTGTCTTCTCTAGGTTAATATTGATGCTATTATACATCATATTCATTGTATACCTATACCATAGAAAATGAGTAGAAATAGCTTCTCTAACAGCGCTAAACTTGCACTGCAACTTTTTATTGAAACCATGTGTCTAATTTAAGAGTAGCAGCACAAAAGCCACTGTTGACCAAATAATAAAAGCTAACTGACAGGACAGGTCTGTTGGAAATAAATCACTGAAATGTTAATTTCCAAAGAATTTGAAATACATAAATAATGATTAAGCCAGAGTGTTTGACCTTACAGTGAAAACCAGGCTCAAAAGGACTCTATCCACCTGCAAACCAAACCCGCTGTGCCCACTCTGGGCTTAGCACCAATACACAAGGGAGTGGAGGGGACCACTGTTAGAGAGATTAGAGGCATCAGGAAGGGAGGAGGAATAAGAGTAGATGGAAAAGGGGTAGATGGAGGGTAAAGGACAGGTGGAAGAGAGGCAAGCAGTGGGGGATGGATTCATTGGTCCAGTGAGAGAGGGAGCATATGGGGGAGAAAGATAGATGGAGGGAAAAGGGGGGCAGAAGCCAACAGAGACCGGAAGCTGACTGCAGGAGGGAGATGGCTAAGCAGGAAAAAAAAAAGAGTACGACAGCGGAGGAGAGGTTGGACAAAAGACAGAGGAAGGAAAAAAGGCCAGTATAGTAGGAGAAGGACAGAGATGAGAAGGGCTAGGGGAGGTAGAGACACAATAAAAAGAAGAGGTGATGGTGGGTCATCTCTCAGTGGCAGCAGAGAAATGAGAACTCATTCACAAGATGAAAGGTATTTCTCACTGTGTTACAGTTAAACCAATAGGTGTGTGTGTTACGTCTACATGGTCTATCCATGCTGGTAGATAGTGGAACAAAAAAACACATCATTCAAATTGTTAACAGACACGCTCATGTGCAACACCGTGACCCTCAATATACACACCAGTCAGAGGGGTTTCATACTTTAACGAAACAAAACTGAGATCAATGCTCAGTTATGAAAAGGAAAGACAGTGAGTCCAATACAAGCCAATGAGTGAGACTTGGCATGTAGCGTGAACAAATGTCAACTACGTTTATACATATTTACAAAAACACAAGCTTTCTCCTCAGTTAATTAGTACAGTTAATAATTAAATCATCTTAAACTTAATAGCAAATCAAAATACATAGAAAATCTAATTTGTCCTCACATGCCTGATCGCTTGAAATTTGCAGCGAACCTCGTCACTTTCAAGAGAGCTACCAAATCCTGGCTAATTCAGCAACCAACCTGTACTCATGTCTAGCTTTTAAATGTAATTTTTTAATGTGTGATATATTGTCTCTCAATGTATCCTGTCAAAACCTTTTTTTTTTACCTCACTGTTCCACTCTCCTAGCTTCATAAAAGCCCTTCTAGGGACTGGTGTTATAAATTAGCTCTTAAACACTATGATACCTTGCATCGGATAGCTGTTTTCAGTTTGTCTAAATATTTTGTATCTGTCCCTACCAAATAAACCATAAATATAAATACAACATGCAGAAATAGGTTATGGCTACAAAAAACATTCAGTTGAGAAGAATGACATAGTGATGTGTGGAGTTGTGGTTATTTTAAAGTATCATAGTATCAAAAAGACATACCATCTGTAGAATATAACTAAAATATGAGAGTACACTTACCAATTTGCTGTGGTGGTATTTGCAATATCCACAGTACTTGACATTGTCTGCGTCCGATCCTTGTTCCTCACATAACAACCCCGCAAACTGGGCACTGTGGCAGAGAGTAAGGGAAATTAAAAAGATGTAAAAAAACAGAGGAGAGAAAAGTTTTCAACATTTATGTGTAACATTGTAACACAATAAGTACCATAACACCAACAAGTGATGAAAACGAAACAACAGTCGTGTTTCCATTCAATTGTCAAGCAAACTTTTGAAATTACGCTAAAAATGAAATGTGAATTAGGCATGTTTTCATCAACTGGTTTGGAGCGAATAAATGGAGCGTAGTTTGGTCCGAAGTTGGCGCTCTAGGCTACGCGTGGCTGTAATCCGCCAGTTAACAGTAGAAGAAAAATGGAGAGAGGTTTTCAGGAATTTGTTTAATTTGGGCAAGTTTTAATTGTTCTTTCAGGTCAGCTAGTATAGGCCAGGTTTCATGTTGTCCAGAGACAAAGACAAGCATTTGCACGTTATAGGAATAACCGAGAAGACGCCGACAGCGGAAACAGCTGATCAGTCATGTGAGTTAAATGTTCGCTATGCTTAAATGTATTCGGCAAAGGCATTTCCATAATCCATTTAGCACATCAACTCTTTTTCGACACTGGCAAAAAAAAAAAAACTCAAGCGAGCTTAAAAACTCTTTTTTCGCAATCGAGTAAGTTTTTCTAAAATTTTGCCATTTCCATACAGCTTTTCTAACTTCCAAATATGCATAAAAACATGAATGGAAACACAGCGAATGTGATCTGAACACGAGGAAGCAGAAATAGAAGTGGCACAAGAAACCACTCTAAACCAGGCTGTGTTGTCATTACGGTTTGGATTACATAGTATATGAGATCTACAATCTTTACTTGAGTTCAAGCAAAGAAGTGAAGAAACAATCTCCTCCTTTGTCTAGTGAGGTCAATGTGCTGTGAACGGGTCTCACCATGTGACATGGAACGCCTGCCTGCAGCCATGTTTGTTGCAGGTCATGCAGGCTCCAGAAGCTGCTTTGCTCTCTCTGCCCTGGTCCTCACAAATATAACATGTCTACACACACACACAAACACACAGTAAAGAGAACCATTATATTTTAACTGACTCATAATTACATTTTACATGCGATTTCGTGACATGTCTAAATGTATAGTTTTGTTACCTTGTTGTAGCGATCATGTGGCACAGACTGGAGTACGATTGGCTCCATAGTTGAGACATTGGCGAACTCCACTTCAGGTATGTAAAGGGCACAAACTACATGGGCCCAGCCTGCAAAGACACACAGAAAACATCAACCTCTGCACAGATATGACAGCAAAGGGTAGTTTGTAGCAACATCTGTGAAGGTCTTGAATAGGAATAAGAGTGCACAGAATGGATACTTATAATCCATTTGTTTCATTTGTTGGTAGCAAGTTGCAAAGGACTGATAAACGGAAGAATACAATACTGCTCCCATACATCACCCACAGGATTTTATCAGCTGGGAAAAACAAAACAAAAACAGCCTTTTTCCTGCACATTCTTTAGAGTTGTAACTCATGGCACACACCCTAAAACATGTGAAGTCCCTGCACTCAATGCATAACTGACGTTGCTACACTTCTGTGTTTGGTCTGGTAGATTTGTGTTGGTGGGAACACTGCTGTTTGAACTCTGGTGTGCATCAAACAACCGAACCAAGACAGACGATGAATGCCTCTTCTCACCCATCATGTTGCACTATATGATACATCATGGCGCACTATATGATACATCATGGCTATACTGTTTATGCACAGTGTAATTAAAGTCCATAAAGTCCAGTACAGTTTTGATGAATGCTCTCATGTCCAGATATTTCCTTCTGAGCTCTTTGTAACCATTAGTGAAGATAAAATAAAGCCTTCAGACTCAGTAAAGCGCAGCACAACTAAAAAAAAAAGTCCTTATTTGTGTTCCTAATCACTCCACGAAACTTTGCAACTTTTGGTTTGTGGTCAATGTGAACCCAAAATGAACCGGACCAAAAGGCCATGATGGATAACACTTCTTTGGCCCAAACCAAGAGAACCAAACACAATCTAAATGTGCTCTCTAAATTGCAGTTTTGGGTACTTTCACATATTAAACATAAATTAAACTTGAGTTCAACTTTGAAATGCTGAGTCGTAAATGTTTTAATTTGCAACTTGGTAGTTAATCTATCCAAGCAGCCGTTTATTGGGCCCTAACACACACAGCTGCCTGTCAGTGAAGACAAACTGGGGGCGGTGGAATGACAGTGGGGCATGGTGGAGTGGCAGCAGAATTGACGACCAGCCGAGGAGGAGCAGAAGGCGGTCAACGGGAGGTCAAATGGAGGTGGGAGTCTCCTGCCACGCTGGAGGTGTCTGTTTTTCCCCGTAGCGGAAACAAAAACAGGCTTAAACTTACAGTTGAACCCCTGACCTGCCTTTGACCTGGTGAGCGGGACAGGGGGAGGAGGGCAGAGGGCGGGACAGGGGAGAGGCAGCGGGTGTGAAATGGGGGGCATGTTGTTGTTTTGAAGTCCCTCCAAGAATCTGGAAGAGGCCTATAAAACAGGACTATAAAAAGTGGCACAGCCTTCCTCCTCAAACTAAGCATTCACGCTTTTACCCCCCGAAAACTCAACAAAGCATCCCTTTACAAACATGCCTCACTCCAAGACGTCCAATGTGTTGAGACAATGAGCTTAAATTTAGCTGATGTTATGATTTGAAATAAACAAAAAAGAGGCAAAATGCCGTCAGTTCATGATAATGGCTTCTGTGGTAAACCACGATAAAACAATAACACTGAAACCAGTAAAAAAAAACAAGACTAACTGCATGTTGTTCTCACTGTAGCAGGTAATGAACAGCATGGACAGTGAAACCACATCAGTATAATCAAAAATATGCTCAAGAGTGACAGCTCTAATTTGCTATGCTGCCACATATCTAGAGCTGCAACGACTGATCAATTAGTTGTCAACTATTTTTAAAATAATCCCCAACTATTTTGATAATCGATTCATCGGTTTGAGTCATTTTTTTAAAGAAAAAAAAGTCACAATTCTCTGATTCCAGCTTCTTAAATGTGAATATTTTCTGGTTTCTTTACTCCTGTATGACAGTAAACTGAATATCTTTGAGTTGTGGACCAAGACATTTGCGGACGTCATCTTGGGTTTTAGGAACCTTTTTTTGGGGGGACGTTTTTCACCATTTTATAGACCAAATAACTAATTGATTAATCAAGAACATGAAGGAGAGATTGGTCGACAATTAAAATAATAGTTAGATGCAGCCCTACACATATCTAATATTTCTTAGCACCCACTTGTAAGAAGTGAACTTGTTGCTGATTTTCAAGTGTACCTATTTCCATCAAACCACCTTAAATGGTTGTGGCAGATTATGTTTGAAACCTTTTAGTGTGCAAATTCTTTCAACATCTTTAAACTCTTTACTGGGTATATCTGCAACTAAATAAGACAACAAAGAGGCCAGACGTAGCAGCTGTAAACTTAACTTCTGTCTCGCTCTATGCCTTCTCTTTCTTCTCTGCCTGCTATATGTTACGATGCTAGATCAAATACCCATTTCAGACTAATCCCATTGCCCTGCTTTATTACTGTCCCACCTGAAATAACAGCAACTACCACACAGATCAACAAGTGAAGAGGAACTGACAAGAGCGGCGAAACGGACGGTAGGGGAACGAGACGGTGAGAGAAAAATGGGGAGGAAAAAAAGAGAGGGAGAGAGGGGTCATGGGAAGGGTAAAATAAAAGAGAAAGTAGTAAAACGGTGTGTGTTAGTGTTGTCCTGATGCCTCCCTGCAGGCCTGGACACAATCCCACAGCTGTGCCTCTCTCTCCGACTGACTCAAACACACACACACACACATACACACAGAATATTTACAGTCTCCACCAAGCTGACCTCCCAATGAACCCGGAGAGGAGACTCCTCACAGGCCATGCACTATACCCATCCTGTCCCGCCCCCTCATAAACATACACACACACACACACACATACACACATAAACCATGGACTGGCAAGGACGGCAGTGAGAGGCAGCACACACAACAAACAGCGACATAACTCTCCCAGCACGCTCACACCCCTTAAACTTGCCGGTGACATGCAATTAATGACAAAATATACAAGAGGCTCACCACAGATGTGTGTGTTATGTGTGTGTGTGTCTGTGTGTGTGTGTGGGATTTTACCTCCGTTGTCTGTCCTCTTGAGCGCTCCGTCTTTGTGTGGACACAGCTCACATCTCTGTGGGTAAAGAAGAAACAACGGGTCAGAAACAACTGGTCGACCTCATCTACTTTAACACAGAGGTATGACAAATATGCCAGAATGTGAGATAAAATGGGAAGTGGCCCTGACTTGGACACGAGGCCAGAAACTCTACGGGAACACACCCTCACTATCTGCCACCTAAGGATGTGTCTTTCTCCAAGCGTGTGTGTGTGTGTGTGTCAGCTAATACAAGTCCTTGGGCAATCATTTCTGCTGCTCTGAGCCTGACAGTTCATCTCTTCCTTAACTCACACATAAGCTGGTGTTGTTCTTCTTGAGGCCGAAACTAAATGCTACAAAGAGCGCAGTGTGTGTGTGTGCATAAAGAAAGACTTTCATGTCCCTTCTTTCTTCCCCTTTTTCTCACACCAATACTTTTCTGTTGCATGTTTAAGTTCACTAGAGCTGCAAGCAATGATCATTTTCATTTTAGATTAACCTGTTGCTTTTTTTCTTGATTAATGGATTAGTTGTTTGGTCTATAAAATGTCAGAAAATGGTGAAAAATGTAAATCAGTGTTTCCCAAAGCCCAAGATGACGTCCTCAAATCTCTTATTATGTCCACAACTCAAAGATATTCAGTTTTACTGTCATAGAGGAGAATAGAAACCAGAAAATATTCACATTTAAGAATCTGGAATCAGAGAAGTTAAACTTGTTTTTTCTTAAAAGATTACCCCTCATAAACAAGATAGTAAGTAAAGGTGCTCCGACTCCACATTACTATCTCAAAATTCATTTTTCTGAACAGGTTTTCAAAAATCTGTCTTTAACTTTTTATACTTTTAACTTTCATTTATCTCTTAAGGCCTTTATACACCGGGGGCATGACAAATAAACAACACGCCTGCAGATATAATATTAGACATATTATTTTCTCAAGTGAGTATTTCACATTTTTGGGGGGCTTTTATTGTGAAAGGTAAGAACAGAAAGAGTGGATCTGATCTGCGCTGCCTTTGTCAAGGTTGAAAGAAGTAATAAAGTTTGCCATGCTGGTTCGGATTACAGGGCCTTTGTGTTGCCGTTTCATAAATATAGACGCAACTCAACATGCTACCATGTTGTAAGTTTCGCAAGGTCGATGCCTTTATTTGCGGTGCAAAAGCTCAGAAAAACGACCTTCTGAAAAAGAATTACATCGCTTTTTGCCGCGTAATATTCACATTCTGTGTGAAAGTATTCATTCACAAATTAATCGCACACAAAAAAACGGCGCTGGTGTGTTAATGTTGTCAAAAATATCGAAAAATCTATACATATCAATATTGAATATTTGGAACGGTTTCAATGCTCATTTTCCACAGTATTGATACAGGGATACCAGCTGCACTTTCTGCTCTCTCCTCTCTCCGACAGCGAATTGACACACACACTTGTTGACACCACAATTTAACTTTTGATAAAAATCAAACATTTTATGCCCTCATATTTTTCCCCGTGGTATCGAAAACAGTATCAAATATTGATATTATTCAAGGTATTGTCTCAAGGTAAGAAATTCCAGTATCGTGACAACACTACGGTGTGTAAAGGCCTTTAATCTCATAACATCATTCAAATGCTACAGGTGTAAATACCCTTTCCAAATATTCCTTTATAAGACAAAGAAGGCAGAATCCAGAAGTTGAGTACTTTACTATATGCATTTTTAATTTTCATGGAGGCAGAAAAATCAGAAAATCACTAACTTCACCAGTTCTAGATATCCTTTAACTTTGCACACCAGCTCGTTTAAATACTTTCGTATGAGTCTATTGTTATTATCTTTAAAAGAACACCTCACCCATATGCCAGTTGCACAGCCTGGCATGCTGGACAAACAGGTTTGTACACTTGATTCCTTCAAGGAGAATAAAGTTTGGATGTTTAACACTTTACGTATCAGCTGCGGTGTAAAGATTTTGTACACTTTGGAGCTGCTTTGCAGCGAAAAGCATTTACATGTACTTAAGTGACCTGGTTATTGTTGTATGTCTCCACTAAACTCATTACTTAAATGCCATGTAAATAAGAAATGACCTGGCTGCCTTCGTCAGGTTAAGAGGTTAGTGGAAAACCTAGTTATCCTGCTAAATTTCTGCAGGAGAAACTTTGCCCTGTGTGCACACATGAATACAGCAAGTCGGCAGATCATTCCTAGCACCTGTATCAACAACTGCGCGAGTAAATCTTGTCCTGACATAATCTCGACAGGTCCTTAGAAGTTTGCCGGGGTCATATTAAGTTGAAACTCAGCAAGCCATAGCAGTTAGTGGCTTTTTTTCACCGAGTTCCACAAAAAGAACACGTAAAATATGGAAACTCTTTCAGTTCAGTCCTAAGTGACATGATTCAGAGGTCTGTGGAGAGTGGGTCAGTCCAGCAAGTGTTGGAAATGTAGTTTTTTTCCAGGGCCGCGTTCCTGCCTGGGCAGTAACATTTTCATGTGCTGTTAAACGTTTCACGTGCAGTCTAGATAGCTTAATATTTGCACCATAGTATGCCACACACAACAAATGGTATTTGGTAGAGTTTGTAAACTGGACACACTCCAACAGCATTTGAGATAATCTTTTATAGAGCTTTTCAATCAGGATTAAATATAATTTGGTGAAATATGATGGTAGCTGGTGCAGAATAAAGATTGTGGGCTGACAGTCAGGCTAAGGTCAAAGGACGGCAGGACGTGCAAAAGAAAATACTGCCGGTACATTCGGTTGCTCCACAAAAAGAGGCAGCAGCAGGCAGGTCTGTGCAGACCTCTAATATAATTTCTCTAGTTACGATAGTTGTATAGATTCAAAACGATAGATATGGTGGGCTAAACAGCACTAGCAGGCTTTCAAGTCTCACTAATGAGTTAAACAACTCAACTACTATTGCTCTGTGATAAATGATGCCATTTAATACGACACAATTCCTTCTTAGGTTCCCTAAAAAAGCCAAAGAAAGGTCCTCTACCACTGTAATCGCATTGCAGGATTTTAATATAGTGTTAAACTTTTATGTCAAATATACACAAACTGATGTACCGACACCGGCTTTGGGTATCAGCCGATACCGAGTACCGATCTGATACCAGTGTTTAATTATCAAGCTGTATGCCTTACTGTGTGGAAATGAGTTGGATCATTCCTTAATGTGTCAGGTCTTGCCATACAAGTTTTTTTTACAGTCAGGTTTGACTGAAATATTGCTTTCTTAACTTTGTAAAATGAAATGTAACCAATAAATACATAGATATAAATGTATTGAATTGTTATTTATTACTAAAATAATAAATCATGCACCAACAACTTGGCAAAACAATCTTCAAAATTAACAGGAATTACAATTCAGGTGTAAATCTTTTAAATGCCGCAACAAATTGGTCAAAACTTAAACAGGAATTAAAATTCCAGTTTATAATATATACACTGTAAACATAGAATTGAATTTAATAGATCTGCCACATTGTCACCAATATCCGATCCAGCTATTCGAGTCAGTATCGGCCCGATATCCGATCCAGTATCGGTGCATCCCTACTGCAAACAAGTATTAGGCAATACAGGCCGTCTTAATGACTTGATATGTGTTTCCTCACATAACTAAAATAATCAGAAATAGTGGACAACTCACATTCAGAACCAACTCAAAAAACTTTCTCATCAGCACAAGATATGCCATTGACTACTGATGGTGATGAAATATTACTGTCTTCAACATGCATTGTGTTATTATAACTGCTTTATTCCAAGTTGATTGAACGGACATTGATACAAGACCCAACCTAGCGCTATTCTTGCAAATTTCAGCCCAGTCGCCAGGAAAAATTCTTTTAAAGCATTGTATTTTTCTGCAAACCACAAATATGTTGAATGTGGGCTTTCGGTCAGAGTAAGTGATGTAGTACAAGGAGCGACGCTGTATATCGAGCAACCGTTATTGATAGTTATGTGGTGTAATAACGAGTATAACAAGCAAGAAAGTCCACAAAGGGCAGGCGGAAAGCGTGGTGGGAGGGTCAAACAAACACAGGACTCACCCAGGAGACTGCTGATGGGCTACCATGTGAAACCGTTACGTCGTTATGGTTGCTACGTTATGTTGTAATGTTATTATTTTAACACAAACCAAGTAATATTAGAGTAGTTTTGTTGCCTACACCTAACCAATCGTTTCACAACATTAACCATTTAGCATTTTGCGTTTCTGCACGTGTGATACAAGGCTGATATGAAAAGTATTTATGAAACATATTTTTGGTTCAGAATCGTAAACATTCAACGTAACCCCGGGGTTTACAGAAACCAACATCTGCCAACATCTTTTCTGGTGACTGGGTTGCACATTTAGAAATGATAGCACTGTTCAAGAGCATGAGGTCCACCATCTATGCCAGACAGTCCTGTAATTCCAGGAGTTTCCTCATAAATGATGAATGGATAGATGGATCGTGTGACTCACCACACGAGCTGCTCTCTCCTGAGATTCACACTTTCTGCAAAACCAAGGACCTGTGGGCACCTGCACGATGCCGTAGCATGCTGAGGAGAGACGGAGGGGGCGCGTTAAAGTAACTCATCACAACCATAACAAAAGACATTTTATACCACAGAATACATTTATACAGTGATAACAAAACCACACCAACCTGACGACGCTTGATAACATATTTACATGATCACACCAACCAATGATTTTTTTTTTTTTTTTTTTTACAAGTGCCAGAAGATAAACTTGTGACTAAACTGGTTTGAAAGCAGAACTGAGAAGTGTTTTGATCTGACAGACTGTTGAACACACCGCTGTTGTTTTTATATCACTCTACTGACAGCTGACATACTACAACATATTTGAAGCCTCTGGGGACAGTGGGAGAATCACTGGTGATGCATTGTTAATTTCAACACATACAGTATAGGCATCAATGATAAGTGTTTGCCTTATGTTAATGTTGCCTAGCTTGTTACACCATACATAAAGAGGCTGCATTCAAATAGTCCACAATCTTACTTGGACTTCCTCCAAACATTTATATGAAAAAGGTCAAAGAACACTCACAATGTCAAGGTAGAAGGTACATTTCTATTTTACTCACACTGTGTGGATGCTACATGAACAGGGCCACGAGATCGGAGAGGACTCAGTTGCTATTGATGTCTCTTTACTTTCATACATTCTAAGAAGTTCTGTCAATTCTTAATAATACTGTTGTTCCGATATCAATACCAATATCGAAAATGCCTCCGATACTGCCCAAAATGCGGGATCGGTTAACGGCGATCACACCAGTCTATGCACCGATCCAATACCATAATTTATTAACCCAGGAAAAAAATCAACTTGTTTAACCGGAAACCACAGTAGCCTTCACTGTGCTGTCGCCCTGGATGTATCATGGCTGCCACTGGCAACTACTGTCCACTATCCATACATACCATAACAACAACAACAACAACAACTATTTCGATATTTTAAATCACGCTGGTATCGGATTGGTACTCAATATCAGCAGATACCACAAGTTCAGGTATCGGAATCGGGAAGGAAAAATGGTATCGGAGCATCTCTACTACACCACATTAGCAAACAATATGATTTAAAAGATGGACTGCACCTTCAAAAACACACTGCGTTCTTTCACCTCGTTTACACAACTCAGATTTGAAGTTGCAGTGCAGCCGGTGCTATACAGCAGCGCTACCATGAATAGCCTACCTCTACACATTTTGAGATTATCTCTGATCTGACCAGAGCCCATAATCCAATGGAATAAACAGCTATAATCCAGATTTCTGAGAACAAAACACCCAGAGGTTACTTCAAATGAAGAAACTGATGGCCAGACTTGCAGACGAAACATCAAGCACCAGTTGGTTATGATATTATTCTGCACACACTGCATACATGACTCATTTTAATAATTATGGCTGGCTGATCCAGTCACTTAAAAACTTGCAATTTCTATTTGTTGCCATTCTAACCGATGGCACATAGAGGACTGTATGTGAATGCTTTGGTGTTATTTAAAGTTTTTCACTAAGATTCAGAGGAGAGCTCAAACACACAGGAGACATCATTTCTTAACAAATGTTAAGAGATTGTGAAGGGCCATAGAAAAAATTACAAAATAAAGTATATTTTAAATGACGTGATTTAGACTAAAATATAAATTTTTAACTATGTTGCTGATGGATGCTTTTGTCCCAACAATTGGAAAAACTAAATGAGTGACAGTTCAGAAAATTTAAAATATTTAATTATAATAATTTCACATTTGAAGTTGAGAATGCTCAGCAGTCTTGATAGCTGTCTGCAAGTAAATCCCTTGCATTTACAACTTCTTGTACAGTACATCATCTTCCTAAATGATCTCTCAACATTGGTGAATGGTGTATATTCTATAGTATTAGTATATAGTGTGAAATTTGGACTTTCTCAAAAAAAAAAAAAAAATGCTCCAACAGATCAACGTCTGTTGATTCCTGAAATTCAGAAATTAGGAGGACTGTCCGCGACCAAAGAAAATTGACTAACACTGGTGCAATTTTATCGACAGATCTGTAAAGCTGAGTTTCTCCACAAAGAATCACACAAAAGCACCACTGACTGTTGACTATGGGCTTACAAACATGCTCCTATATCAGACATATTTAACAGCCCAAATACTAACAAACTGTTACAAAAAAATGTGTGTTGATAGATAGATAGATAGATAGATAGATAGATAGATAGATAGATAGATAGATAGATAGATAGATAGATAGATAGATAGATAGATAGATAGATAGATAGATAGATAGATAGATAGATAGATAGATAGATAGATAGATAGATAGATAGATAGATAGATAGATAGATAGATAGTAACTGTATTGATCCCGAGGGAAATTCAAGTTTCCAGCATCACAGTTCCATAGTGCAAAACATGTTAGTAAAAAAGCTAGTAGTGCAAAGTACAAAAAAATATACCAGATTTAAAAATACAAAGAGATGAAGAAAACTGTTAAAACTGAATATAGTGCTGGGTAACAGCTGTGATACACGACTATTAAAAAAGTGAATATAGTGCAGAAGAGACTGTTAAAAGTGAGTATATTATCTGTTCTTTATTATCTGTACAAGTGTGAATACACTTGTACAGATAATAATGAAATGAAATGCGTCTATAGTTCAGAGTTGCTGACATTTCAAATAGTCTCCCCCCTGTGTTTGCCAAATGGACACATGGCCAGCTGTTAAATTTGTAAACACTGGACGTCATCATCTGAGTCATCTTGGGGTGAGCTGTGTCTTGGCAGCACTGTATCACTGTGTCACAGTACTATAAGCCAACATGTAGCTATTATAGAAATCATTGTTTTGCAGCGTGAACTGTTCCAAATTTTTTAACTCACAACTTCAAAAAAGTCTAAATAAGTTTCCCTCCATCTACAAACGTTAGACTATTGATTGATAACATGCCGCTGGTACGCCAAAATGAATAAAATGGGTCAATTATTTTTATTTATTGCTTAAAAGGCTACATGCCTCTGTTTTTTGTAATGTTCAAATATTTGGTATTGGTATCGAATTGGTATCGAGAATCGTGGAAATTCACTGGTATTGGTATCGACTACTAGATTTCAGGTATCGTGACATCCATAGATCTGATTACTGCCATGTATGTGACTGTTGACTTAAAAACATGCTCCTATCAGACATATTTTACAGCCCAAATACTAACAAACTGTGTGTTACAAGTGTGAATACACGGAAATGCATCTATAGTTCAGAGTTGCTGACATTTCAAATATAGTCTCCCCCCTGTGTTTGCCAAATGGACACATGGCCAGCTGTTAAAATTTGTAAACACTGGACGTCATCATCTGAGTCATCTTGGGTGAGCTGTGTCTTGGCAGCACTGTATCACAGTACTATAAGCCAACATGTAGCTATTATAGAAATCATTGTTTTGCAGCGTGAACTGTTCCAAATTTTGAACTTAGAAAGCAGCGTCTAAATAAGTTTCCCTCCATCTCAAACGCAGATTGGAGAGCAGCAAAGGGGCATCAGCTAACACAGTAAAAAAAGAGCTAAATAAAGTGTAACAAAATATGAACCATTTAAATAGAAGGAAGTATAAAAATAAGAGCAGTATATACAGTATTGGCAATAAACAGACTATTAACAAAATTGCACAAGTGGAAAATGATATTGCAGAGTGAGAATGAAATGAATTAATGAAATTCCACCTGAAAATATCAGGTTATTGTCAGTTTTTTGGTGTGTAAGTGTAAGTGGTCTACTGGGAGCAGTGCTGGTTGTGGAGTCTGATAGCTGCAGGAAGGTAGCTATTAGAAATTATTGTTTTGCAGCCCTGAACTGTTCCCAATTTTGAAAACCCAACTTAAAAAGTCTAAATAAGTTTCCCTCCAATCTCCAACGCAGAAAATATCAGGTTGTTTTCAGCTTTTTGGTACTAACACTAACAAACTGTGTGTTACAAGTGTGAATACACGGAGATGCATCTATAGTTCAGAGTTGCTGACATTTCAAATAGTCTCTCCCCTGTGTGTTTGCCAAATGGACACATGGCCAGCTGTTAAATTTGTAAACACTGGACGTCATCATCTGATTCATCTTGGGTGACCTGTGTCTTGGCAACACTGTATCACTGTGTCACAGTACTACAAGATATAATATGATATTCCTTTATTAGTCCCGCAGTGGGGAAATTTGCAGTGTACAGCAGCAAAGGGAATAGTGCAAAAAACAAGATGCATCAGCTAACACAGTAGAAAAAGAGCAAAACAAAGTGTAACAAAATATGAAAAATAGGAGCAGTATATACAGTATTGACAACAAACAGACTATTAACAAAATTGTACAAGTGGAAAATGATATTGCACAGTGAGAATGAATGAATGAATGAATGAATGAATGAAATTCCACCTGAAAATATCAGCTTATTGTCAGTTTTTTTGCACTAATACTAAGTGTGAATACACAGAAATGCATCTATAGTTCAGAGTTGCTGACATTTCAAATAGTCTCCCCCCTGTGTTTGCCAAATGGACACATGGCCAGCTGTTAAATTTGTAAACACTGGACGTCATCATCTGAGTCATCTTGGGTGAGCTGTGTCTTGGCAGCACTGTATTACTGTCACAGTACTATAAGATATAAGATATATATATATCTCTATTAGAAATCATTGTTTTGCAGCCCTGAATTGTTCCAAAATGTTTTGAACTCCCAACTTAAAAAGTCTAAATAGTGCAGACTGTTAAAAGTGAGTATAGTACATTATTATCTGTGCAAGTGTGAATACACTGAAATGCATCTATAGTTCAGAGTTAAAGACATTTCAAATATTATCTCCCCCCTGTGTTTTCCAAAAGGGACACATGGCCAGCTGTTAAATTTGTAAACACTGGACGTCATCATCTGAGTCATCTTGGGGTGAGCTGTGTCTTGTCAGCACTGTATCACTGTCACAGTACTATAACATATAAGATATATAGCTATTAGAAATCATTTTTTTGCAGCATGAACTGTTCCAAATTTTGAACTCCCAGCATCTAAATAAGTTTCCCTCCATCTCAAACGCAGATTGCACTAGCCTATTATTTGGTAAGTTGGTCAGTGTGTCACATATTTTAAAGTCCTCCGCGCAAGTTAACACCTTTTTGACAACAGAGTATATCCCTCCTCCTCCTCCTCTATAACCCACAATGACAGCTTCTGACAGGAATACAGAAAAAAGCGGATTAAACAGACAGTAAGCAGTGGACAGCCCTGCTTGCTGCATGAGTAGAGAGCCTGACCTCAGCCTGGCCTTGGTGGTGAGGGCAGGCGGAGGAGGAGGAGGAGGAAGAGGAGGCTCCATAACCTTGCAACCAGACTAACTAGCCTTGTGAGCTAACTGAGCTATAATAGCACAGCTTACCTTGATGCACGGCGACATTGCAGCCGTGTCCGTCGCAGTACACCAGAGGGTTTTCCGCCCAGCCTCTCTCGTCGGAGCAAACACAGCACCCGCCGATCATCTCCTTCATATTATTGTTATTCGTCGACAACTCGTCGTCCGCCGCCAGACAACGCTCGCCGGAGACCATGTACGAAGAAAGCGGACATGCGGAGGAATTACGATGCAAATATTAACCCGAAACCTTCCTCGAAGACGCCCTTAATGTCCTTGCTACGACGCTTTAGGTCCCACTCAGTCGTTATGTCATGTTTTGAAGGTATTTGCATCCCTTTTCGACACCGTATTTTCCTCACCAAAACATCCACTTCCACGGCGCGACGGTGGTGGTGGAGAAGAGGGGGGACTTCACCATAGAAACCGGATATGCGTAATGACGCAAGGCGTGCGTATGTGTGCGTAAAAAGACGTGATGTGATTGGATGGCAGAGAGCAACGTGCCATTTTGGTTCCCACATGGCCGAGGTTGTTTGAAAGTTTCTAGCAAAAGAGACTTCCCTTTTTGCTCGATTCACTGTCAACACTGTAGCAACATGGAGGTAGGCAAAAGATGTGGTGTTATTATTGACAAAACAGAACTATTACCCTGCACTATATACAGTTTTCTTCATCTCCTTGTATTTTTTATATCTGGTATATTTTGTTGTACTTTGTAGATGCATTTCAGTGTATTCACACTTGTACAGATAATAATGCACTATACTCACTTTTAACAGTCTCTTCTGCACTTTATTCACTTTTTTAATAGTCCTGTATCACAGCTGTTACCCTGCACTATATTCAGTTTTAACAGTTTTCTTCATCTCCTTGTATTTTTATATCTGATATATATTTTTGTACTTTGCACTACTAGCTTTTTTACTGCCTTTTTAGTAACATGTTTTGCACTATGGAACTGTGGTGCTGGAAACTTGGAATTTCCCTCGGGATCAATAAAGTTACTATCTATCTATCTATCTATCTATCTATCTATCTATCTATCTATCTATCTATCTATCTATCTATCTAACAAGGTCCACCAATGAGATTTATGAATGGAAGAATGCCAGTAATAGATACATGATATGTAATGGTTAATAACTTTAACATTACCTCTCCCAGTAGCCTTACAATAGGTATGGATAGTGTAAAATATAAGTTTAAATTTATAGCTTGTAAATCCTGTATTTTAAAATATGGGTTTTGCTGTTGTTTTCTTAATCTTGTTGGAATAATACAGTATAGACTGTGTATTTTTTTGTGCAGCCCATTGCCAACCAGCAGTTATGCAACAGCAGCATCCTTGGAAACACACTACCTGAAAGTGACAAGTCAGTCAGATTAGTTGTAATAAAAAGTTTAAACAGTTTTCTTCATCTCCTTGTATTTTTATATCTGGTATATATTTTTTTTGTACTTTGCACTTCTAACTTTTTTACTGCCTTTTTATTAACATGTTTTGCACTATGGAACTGTGATGCTGGAAACTTAAATTTCCCTCGGGATCAATAAAGTTACTATTTATCTATCTATCTATCTATCTTGTGACACACTTTCTTTTTTTTGTAACAGTTTGTTAGTATTTGGGATGTTAAATATGTCTGATAGGAGCCAACAGTCACATACATTGCAGTAATCAGATCTAGTCAAATGTTGTATCTATTTGATCCACTTTGCTGGTCATAAGCAGAGGTGGAAGAAGTCAGATCTTTTACTTATGTAAAAAATAGAAATACCACAGTGTAGAAATACTCTGCTACAAGTAAATGTTCTGCATTCAAAAAGCTTACTAAAGCAAAAGCACATAAGTATTAACATCAAAATATACTTAAAGTAACAAAAGTAAAAGTACTCATTATGCAGAATGACCCATTTCAGAATAATATATGTTATAGGATTATAATTACTGATGCATTAATGTGTACAATCACTTTAATGTTGCAGCTGGTAAAGGTGGTGTTCATTTTAACCCTGCATTATATTCAGTTTTAACTTTTTTTTTCATCTCCTTGTATTTTTATATCTGGTATATTTTTTTGTACTTTGCACTACTAACTTTTTTACTGCCTTTTTACTAACATGTTTTGCACTATGGAACTGTGATGCTGGAAACTTGAATTTCCCTCAGGATCAATAACGTATCTATCTATCTATTAAAAGCAGGATGTTTAGGAAACAGATGGGAATGAATCAATCAATCTCAAGTTTGAACTTGTCAAATATGACGATTTGCTGCGTTTCTCTGTTTTGTATAATTTTATTATTTATTTATCATGTTTTTGATTTTGGACTGATGGTTGGACAAAACAAGACGTGAATAAGTCAACTTGGCTTCTGGGAAATTTGAATGAACATTTCATTTTAATTTTAATATTTCCCTAAAAAAAAGGATGGACTGATTGGCAGAATAATCAATGATGAAATAACCTTTAGTTGCACGCCTGGATAAATTGTATGTGTTCACACATAAAGAAAACCTTTTTTTGTTTAGGTGATTCAAGCAGACTAAACAACACACTTACACATATCAGTTGTTGCAGTCAATTTTGGACAGCTGCTGATTCTCTCTTTCTATATTTAATATTTATTTTATCCTGTCCTGTAAGAAGCCATTTGGATCACTGTCACACCACTATATCACTTCTCTATTAGCGAGACTATGCATATTTGTAATTATGTTCAAGGCTTAATAATTCATTTTCAAGCTGTATTGCAGAATGTTTTCCAGATGTCATTAATTTGTACATATGCATCTTTAAAAGTCAGGCTTGTAGATGTTTTAATGCATTTTACTAAACTCATTTAATACAACATGACAAAAGTTAGATGATAAAAAAATTACAGTTATAAATATTGTCCTTTACAGCACAAACTAGTAAAACAACAGATTTTAACAACCATTTTTACAGTTTTAAAATCAATGACAACTATAGGTTTTCAGAAACTTCAACAGGTTTTCCTAGACAAAATAATAGCCCATGCATACAAAAGTAACTAAAATATTTTCTGTCTTTCACCATGCCATTTCAATATGATTAAGAATGGTAGAAGAATGTGTAGGCCTTGTGAGCGTAGAGCCAGCAGACTTGAGACAGCAATTTGAAAAGCTTTTCATTGTAAGAATGAATACCTTTTTATCTTTCAGAAAATACTAAATAGGCTTTGAGAATCCTGTATCAGGCTGCATATCAGACCTGTCAATATACAGTTTTGTTTTGACAGCATCCCCATGCTGTTGCCAAGGATGCTCCAGAACACACACACACACAGACACACGCACACACATGCTATTCCAAGCACTCAGCTGCTGCTTGCATCACCGATTCCTCTGAGCGAGCTCCCGCTCTTGGTTTCCAGAGAAACGTAATGACTTGCCAATAATGCGCAAGAGCACACGAGCGTCCTCCGTGTAATATGGTGAGCGAGAGGTCCCTGGGAGTGCCTGCCCATTGTTTGCTTTAATTTCAAATTGCTCAAATGCTCCAGTCGACACTGGGCACTGCACTAAAAGGGGGGTGCGGGAGGGATGGGGGAAGCTGGGGAAAAGGGGAAAAAAAGTGAATTGTGTGTGGCAGGGGAAAACCTATTAGAGCTGGAGAGAACAAAGGGAGGCGAAGGAGGGGGCAGCAGTTGTGGAGGGGCCCATATAGCTACTGAAACACTGAAAATGGCAAATGATTTTTACAACTTGCACTTGATTAAGTCAAAGTCTGCACGAATCATGTAATGCTCCTCGAGCTGTCAAGAGAAGAGCTTTCTCCCAGACAAAAAAATTGCAGCGACACTATCTGCTTCCAACCTCTATTGGGTGACCCCAAAGTACAGATAGCACTCAGAGCTTTTATGTAATTTAAAGTATTCTATGGTTATAACCAGGCAGTCCTATATGTTGGAGCTTTGTTGTTCATACTGTACATCAAGTAGGTGTTTGGATGTGGATCTCTAACTCCACTACAACAGCGTTTCTGCTACAGGCCTTGATCTGTTTGGAAAAATTGGCTGTCTTGTCTCGACCGTATTCTTTCACCAAACAAAAGATTAAGATTCAACACACTGAAGAAACATGTACCATTTTTTTCCACAATGCAACTGTAGCCTATAGAGCAGGATTTATGCCATAGGCTACTGACACTCAGGGTTTTCAAACATTTTGTCTGAGTATTGTGCAAGATATGGTAATCTGTTGGACCTATAGTGAGCGCAGAAATACACCAAAGATGGAAACAGCATCCTCAAAAAACATATTTGATTGTTATATTTTTCATTCCATTGATTTTGCAAGCGTTTAAGAGAACTATATAGAAACAATGTATATAAATAAAAGGGTTTATTTAATTTGCTCTTCTTGCAGTATGCTCATTCATATGCCTTTGTAACTCTTTTCTTGGTCTATGTTTAATTGTCAGAAATTTGACTTCACAGCTCTTGAGATTTAAATAGTCAAAGGTTCTCTCGTGATCGGCTCCTGGTTATGTTTGCATAGGCTGAGTGAAGTTTTGTGGTCTCCCTGTGCAGGATGAGGAACGTATAAAATATGCCGGGAGGAAAGACAACACAGGGAAAAGCAGCCCCCGCACACTTCTACGTAAGCTGCATCTGAAATGGCATTGTGTTAAGGCATCTTAATGACCTGCCAGTTATTTATTTTGTGTAATGCTTACTGCTCTTTATAGATTGCCTTTCCTAACTCCCATCTCTTTAAAGGCTTGTGTTTTCTTGACATTCCTAAATCCTCAGAAAGACCCAGAAGCAAGGAATGTTTGTTAGAAACATCTCACCAGTAGTAAAATCTAAATTTTGCATCCCAAGTGTGTGTGTGTGTGTGTGTGTGTGTGTGTGTGTGTGTGCATGCATTGCAGGGGAACTCTGCAGAAAACTAAAGCAGTCTGGAGAGGAATGTTTTCACAGACTTAGCTCATAAGCTTCAACAAATGACTACTGACAGCTAAATATAGGACTTTTATTTTGAAGCAGTTGTGTTCTCAAACAGATGCCATATGCTTGTTTCCAAATCAATTCATCAATGAGGAACGGGTGTTTTTCACGGGTGTCATGTAAAATGTAAACTATCTATGGCCTTACTAAACAAAATAAACGGCATAAAATTTTGTATGTTAAGTTCGAGAAAATAGGCTACATTGCGTGACATATTTGGTCACTTTTTACACAATCTGTCCTTGCCTTTAGATTTAGCCCTTTAAACCTAGTTAAACTGAGACAATGAAAACAGTGTTTCACAGACAAAGCAGTGAGTTAGCAGCGCACACACACACGCTCATGTTCTTCACCCCTTCATATGTGTGCTGGATTCAAAGGTCCCTGAATTTATATATATATTATATCTGTTGCATTAATACAGTAAGTTTTAGTTAAGATTATTCACCTGCAGCAAACCCAATAAATGCATCATTAAATTTAACAGAGCCCGATATTATTTTATGAAGTAATTATCGGCTATATACCAGGCTTTATATATATATCTAAAGTGCATTTTTTAATCTCTATATTATGGACATACTTGGGCTGATTCTGCATGTCTTTCTGGTGTTTTAATGCAGTTTATGTTAAATTTAATATCTGTTGCAATGGATGTGACAACTGTGTATTCCCATTTTTGTAATTTTGGGTTGTCCCGACTGGGGATGCACCGATACCGGATCGGATATCGGGCTGATACTGACTCAAATAGCTGGATCGGATATCGGTGACAATGGGGCTATCTATTCAATTCAGTTCAGTTCTATTTTTATATACTATATACTGGAATTTGAATTCCTGTTTAAGTTTTGACCAATTTCTTACTGCATTAAAAGGGTTTACACTTGAATTTTAAATTCTGTTAATTTTTAAGAGTTTTTACCAAATTGCTGGTGCACAATTAAATACATTATTATCTATGTATTTATTGGTCACATTTTGCTTTACAAAGTTAGGAAAGCAATGTTTAATGTCAAGCCTGATGTTGCCTTACAAATAAAAGAATGAGCCCCGTGACTTCCACACAGTGAAGCATACAGCTTATTAATTAAACCCTGGTATCGTTACTGGTATCGGGACTGAAAACGTCAGATTGGTGCATCCCTAGTGAGCACACACAAGTCCTTCACCCCATCATATGTTTGCTGGATTCAAAGGTGCCTGGATATCTGTTGCATTAATACAGTAAGTTTTAGTTAAGATTATTCACCTGCAGCAACCCCAATAAATGTGTCATTATATTTAACATAGCCGGGTTTTATTTAGGCAGTAATTATAGGTTATATACCTATACACATCTTTCATCACTATAGTATGGACATACTTGGGCTGATTCTGCATGTCTTTATTGTACTTTATTGCAATTTATGGTAAATGTAATATCTGTTGTAATGAATAGAATAGAAAGCTGTATTGTCATTGTATACAACGAGATTCACAGTTGCCACTTCTGGTCAGTGCTTTAAAACAAATACTTGACAAGACTAAACGAGGCAGATAAAACATATAACAGGTAAAACACGCACAGTTATAAAGCAAATAAAACAGGTAAAGTAGATGTAATAAATAAATATAAACAGAAGTGTTACACTAGAAGTATAAAATATAAAAATAGATGTAATGTAAACAGAGGTAATGGATGTTATAGATCAATCTGTGTCATGTGATTTTTGACTAGGCTATATGATGTGCTGGGAACAATTGGAACCATTTTTTTTTTTTGTTTAATAGTCAGCTATTCTAATAGAACTGTTTATTACATGCTGGTAGAGTCCCAGTGTGGGAAAGCATGAAATGTGGACAAGTGGCACTGAACACTGAAAATGACCCGAACAGCTAAGTGAACCCAACGCTCCTGAGCCATAATAATGCTTCTTTCTTGGTCCCACCATGCACATTGAGACCCATCAGTGTTTAGCCATGGTCTCCTCTCTGGTTGGCGAGTAGCACAGGGGCCCAGGAAAAAAACACAAACAGTCCCAACACGGAGGGGTCAAAGGTGAAGAGAGCCCTCCCCCCACCACTGTCCGCACACACTTCAGGCTCGGATTGCATGTAAAATCACATTCTCCAGGGGGTGGTGTGGTGGTGGTGGAGAGGAATTCATTGTTTTGGCATGGGGCAGTGGGTTTGTGTCATAAAAAGTCTATGCTCTTACAAGTGCCTGCGCCTCCTTGACCAAGTGTCTCCATAAAATCTCTGCGCAAAAACAAATGACTCGGAGCTGCAGGAGCAACACTTTGAGTTTATGAGTGTTAAAAAAAAAGTGGAAGAGATTTTGGAGGCTTTCCTATATAGTACACCAAAAAAAAAATTTTTATGGCCAGTGGAGCTTGTTAAAAAAATTTATGAAATTCACCAAATGAAACCGGTCCAGCCTCGTCCAAGAAAACTGGTTTTCCATGCACATCGCGACTGTATAGCCTATATGAAGTGTTTCTATACATTTTTGCAAGCCTAGTTAAATTGAAATACGTCCATTTGTTTTAAAATATTCTATAAACGGTGCTGGAGACGTGTCATGTGCACAGGGCATTGAAGTTTCAAACAATTTCACTCCTGTTAAAAATGTAGGTTACACTGCGCAAACTATATGGCACTGGTCATGTGTGCTCGTGTGTGTGCTCGTGTGTGTGTGTGTAGGCGGTGTCTTTACCGTAATCCGCCTATCTCCCCCATTAAGCCGGTCTTCCACCGTGAAGTAGCGGAAAATAAAATAAAAAAAGCAACAGTCACGAGGCGAACATCCGCCATGTGCAGGCCTTTACATTTAAAAATAGACGTTTTATTCATATGCATAAGATATAGGCTATATCATAGATGTTCTTCTCATGAATCTATGTTACAGTGACTCCCAAGTAACAGTGTAACATATGAAGCCTATAAACAGAAGTATAGAGGAGGAATGAACCTATAAAGTGCAAGTTTGGTCGTCTCAGGCATCCCCCCTATCACCAGCAGCACACTGCCGGCTGCTGTAAGAAACCTCCCCGTGCTTCAGGTCTCTTTCTCGGCCACTCGGTCTCGTCTCCTCCCCTCCGGTTCCGACCAACCTCCAGGCGAAGGAGAGGGTGGAATAAGTGCCCTGTGGCATCTGGTGCACCACAAATCTGCATAACAAAAGAGCCCCTGGTCTTAATTGGAAATACTCAAATATATGTGTATATATATATGCACAAGGTTCTTTTTATTCAGTAATTATTGCTATATTACATTATTGTTTTAGGATGTTTTGGATGGCTCTCAATTCAGACCTTAAGATGAGAGCTCTGATTATAAAAACAGTGATCGTGGTGTCAGCATGGGACACTTATCACGTCTGTAGCACCGATGTGTGACAAACTTCACTGGCAGATGTTTTTGGCAAATTCCATACAGATAATAATTGCTATTTTTTTTTGTTTTTAAGTATTTTATGTATTCATTTTTTAAAGCAGGTAAAGATCTTTATTTTATTTTTGTAATTTGCCATAATCTGAGAATTTATATATCAATAATAATAATACTAACAATGATGATAATAATACATTTAATACATGTTTTTATGGATATTTCACATGAAGAATTAGCTCGAACAGACTATATTGCTGTTTGCTTTAGATCATCATTAAGCTCTTGTGTGACAGTACAGTTGAGTAATTTATTAAATCATATTTCTAAAAAAAATATATAATTTGACGTATGAAAGCCTGTAGTGGTTTCCACATGTATAGACCTTTGACAACACTGAAAAAAGTCATGTGGAATTGTTGCTGATTGATCTTCGTTGCAGCCCAACAAACAGTCAGTCTATACAATCGCTGTGCAATCTCATTATTTTGTCATAAAAATGATGTATTTATATTATAGGACAATTATATTCTATGAAAAGGGGCGCACGAGTGGACAGTTTTGGATGTGAAGCAATTTAGGTCATTGGTTTAGTTTACTTTGCTTTAAATCCTCTACATCCAAGTGAGAACCCTTGACGATAAAAACAATAATTCTGTCAAACACAAAAGGAAACCCATGTTCCCAAAACGGTAAGACATGCAGTGGTCGTGGACGTGGGATGAAACCAGCCTGTTCCTCCCATGCATCTCTCCCATGCAGGCTGGGCACGGTGCACCGTGGTTTCTGGGATCTTTGGAGTTATTCCCCCGGGGATCCGGACCTCAACAAGCTGCTGCCCCTCCTCTTACTTCACTGTGCTGCATCCGTGAAACTCCGCATGCTCCGTGTATTAATGCTGCTGCTGCCACAGGCCTCGAGAAGCAGCGCGTGGAAAGCGAGAATGCAGGTCAGATGACCTATAGGGTATATATATATATGGGAGTTGAACTGGAGTTTACTGATTGGGTGAAGCCTATATAAGACTTATATTCACTGATAGCTGCACGAACACACACTGTGATCGCGTATCAACTGCAAGCCTATATAACCCAATAGTGTCCACAAGTAACTTGTGCGTAAAAGCTTCCTTGAGGCTCATCCAGTAAAATATAACCTACTTCATTTCAGATTTTTCCACACTAGAGGCTTGTATAATTATAACTTTTTAATTATCTCTACGGTTCTATGCCACAATACGCACATCCGCTGTAATGTAAGCTGTTAAAGGTCCCATATTATAAAAAAGTGAGATTTTCATGTTTTTTTTATTATAAAGGAGGCTTAAATCCTATATAAATACTGTGAAAGTATTGAAAAGCTCAATCCACAGAGAAATACACACAACCCGTATTCAGAAACTCTGCATTTGAAACAAGCCTTTAGGATTTCTGTCCATTTGTGATGTCATAAATATACAATATTTAGACCCTTTACACAGATTTAAACTTAAACATTCTAAATGTGTCCCAGTTTATTCCTGGTTGCAGTGTATGTGAAATGTCATCAGCTGACAGGAAGTAAATATGGACCCAAACTGTTGCCTATAAACGCAATTCTGTTGCAATTTCGTCACAATTTCGTCGAAATGCACTAAAACGGAGCGTTTCAGACCGACAGTATGAGGAAAATAAAGTTTTTTTTTAAGATTACAGCATGTACACATGTTTTAGTAGAAACACAAAATACAAGTATGAAGCTGAAAATGAGCATGATATGGGACCTTTAAATTAGATTAAAAAATAAGTAAATATTTTTGATCCACTGCAAAGCATGTTGTCCTATTTCAAGGTGCAAAACTATGACCCTACATCCAAACAACGTGCGCACACTTGTGTGTATGATGCTACAGGTACTGATATATATACATATATATTCCATTAACTCCATTTCCTTGTCTTATTTGGTGTGCACGATCTTGTCTGTAAGCCCATGACCACCACGTTAGTGATTATGCTCCACAGTCCAATATTGCGTGGATTTTGTGGCCGCGGTCCAATCACATTCAGAGGTTTAAACAAGGAGCTGTAATAACAACGCCTACATATATATAACACGCTGTTTGATGTAACACCGAGGTAACATATTCACCATACAGTGAACGGTCTGTAAATAAGCAAATAGGCTTAACGTCGCGCGCAAATGAGCGTGCCAATGCAGTCTTGAGTTTGGGCCCCTCGCGCACGCACAGCGGTGCCCGTGAGGAACGGAATTGGGGCCACAAGGGATTCACGTGTTTTATGGATAACAAAGACGATAACATAACGCAAGGGAGCATTGGAGAATATATATATATATGGCTGCAGGGGCGAAACACAATAGCCAGTCCAAAACAGCCTTCTGAAGGCCTATACCGGTAATTCAAACAATTAGCCTGTATAATATACTACACAGTCACAGTATTTGGACAGCGTTGTGGGTGGTGGCTTCAGCACGGTTCCTTCTGCTTTCTGTGTAGCCTGTGTGTGTGTGCGCGCGCGCGTGCATCTTTCAGATTGCGCGTATTTCTTTGTGTGTGTGTGTGCGTGCGGATCCGCTTGTATGCATGTTCTGTAAAAAAGTCATTGAAGTGTGTGTGTGTGTGTGTGTGTGTGTGTGTGTGTGATGTGATCGGTGCGCACATGCAATATGCACGTGCGCATAGAGAGTATGGGAAAATGTATACGAAGCATTACGCACGACACCCAGACAGCAAAATGACTTCCTAGAAATAAAAATAGGTGATGTTCATTAATAATCCCACTGTGTTCCTGTTCCCCCCTGTTATAAAAAAAGCTACTTGTTGATTATAAATAGTATTAACACATGACCTGTATATGTTTGTAATTATATCAAATAGATTTCATAATTGTCGCTCCAAGATGTCTCGTTAAAATAAAAATTAATGGGAGATTTTAATTGGCTTGTTTATTGGCTTTAACCTACATTGTCTCGAAAAATCTTGTGGGAAAAGCAACCCTGACTCTGCACTTTTAGCCTTGTCCAATCACTCGCTCGTGTTGTTTTACTGAAAAGTGGGCTACAATTTAACAGTGGATATAACTAATATAATAAATATAATTTCGAGTGCAATGACGGTAATGTACATTTTTCTATCTCCTAACTATAGCAATTGTCTGCGCAAATGCACCATGTGTGAAGAGTGCTACACCCTGCTTTACAGCACATTTCAAATGCTCTCTCACACACACACACACACACACACTCACGGAGAGAGAGAGAGACACACACACACACACACATTGTAAAGGGAGAGGTATTTAAAAACCTCTGGAAATGCAGATGAAGTAATTAAGGTATAGTCAGACAAATGAATATGGCCCTGCATGGCGCATGTTTGAACGTATATTGCAGGATAAGTAGGTCAGTCTATAGTCAACCAGCGAGGGGGAAAAAATCATATGGACGAAAAGCTATAGAGCCAACAAAAGCAGATGAGTTGAGCCTTGGTCAGGGGCAGCAGCACTGAACGTGGAAAAGCGTCTCTCCAAGTGTAAAATGTCTTTGTTTAAACTGCACTACCCGGAGTGTGGAGTCATTTTTACCAGCAATCGATTGCATACCGCATGCATTTTGCATGTGGACCGAAAGGGAATAATAAAACACAATACATTCCAGTCTTATCGTGACACTTTGTGCAGGCTGTAAACCTATTCTGGGTTGTATACACGCACTATATGAGCTGGAAAACATGAACTTGTCATAATAACTGCGTTATTTACTCTTAACAGTGGACTCAGTGGGCATAAACTATTGTGATGGCAGAGGGTGTGTGTGTGTGAGGGGGTGGGGATGGAATATCCATTTTTATTGCATCACCTGTCAGAAGCGTCCAATGGGCGTCGACTCCGAGGGGCATTAATTGATGAAGGTGTCTCCAGACTGGGCGCACCTCCCCTCTCTTGTCATTTTATTTGTGGCTCAACCAGCAGCCAGAATAGCAGCTGCATTTTAGCTCTTATTCTGTTTCTCTCTGACTCTCTCTCTCTCTTTCTCCCTCCCCTCCACCCTCCACAACTCCATCTCCCTCCCTCCCTCCCTCTCTCTCTCTCTCTCTCTCTTTCTCTCTCTTCTCGCTGTTTTATCCCTCTGGCTGGCTGAGGCAGTGGTGTATACACCTACCCCTCGTCCTGCTGCCGACCAGAGGGGAGTGGAGCCGGCAGAGGCAGGTAGCAGCAGCAGCCCCGGCTCTGGTGGACGCATCCATCGCATTCCTCCACCTCCACCATGCCGGACCGGGGCAAGAAGCGACGAGTGGATGCTGTCAACCTATTAGACACCGGCAGCAGCTCCATTTAAGCGTCCAAAGTTTGCATTTTGCATGACGCAGCAGTGTGGATGGATTAGAGCAAGGATGCCTTGAGCTTTTGCGACCCCCCCAAATGGTATAAAATCCATAACATAACTGAGAGTACATGGATTAATATTGGGAGCGAAATCCATATAACATGGGAGACCTGGAGTGTGGCTTTGAGGAGATGCAAGGAGTGAGATTGGGCTACCTGCTCATCAGAGGCAAGCAAATGTTTGCTTTGTCTCAGGTGTTCACCGACCTGCTGCAGAACATCCCTCGCACCACGGTGCACAAGCGCATGGACCACCTGAAGGTGAAGAAGCACCACTGCGACCTGGAGGAGCTGCGCAAGCTCAAAGCAATAAACTCGATAGCGTTCCACGCGGCGAAATGCACGCTGATATCGCGGGAGGACGTGGAGGCTCTGTATGTCTCCTGCAAGACGGAGCGGGTGTTGAAGTCCAACAAAAGGAAAGCGAAAGCTGCGTGTGTCCCCGTGGGTGAGGAGGAGGAGGACAAGTCACCGGGGCTCCTCGGTGCAGACGCAAAACTGTGGAAGGAAAAAGTTTGGTTTAGTTTAGTCCCGGAGACTGTCACTACACTCCACAACAAACCGGGCAGCAGGAGGAGAGAGCTGACTCCATGCCTTACCGACTCCAAACTACCTCAATTTTACCACAAAACCAACGGACGGGAGTACCGTGCGGTGACCAAGTCCAGTCACAAACACTTTAAAAACTATGAAACAGCGAAAATAGCAGGGAACCGCGTTACTTTGAGCCAAAGGCACTCGTTTTTCCGGAGCGCAGTGAGCCGGCAGCCGGTGGCGCTTCAGTCCGCCATAGCTGCTGCTGCTCAGTCCAGGCTGCTGTCGCGCTCAGCCGGCGACCTACTTCACAAAAGGAAGAGGAGGCGCGAGGGGGGCAGCGCGAGGCACTCGTGGAGCAGGAGCAGCAGACACGCGCACCAGCACCAACACCACCACCAGGTACCGCCGGTGCTGCTCGTGCAACCCAAATCACCCGGGACCACCTCTTTCGGTGCTTTCCACCTGGGTCCGGATTTCTATCTTGACCCCAGACCTCACCATCATCACCACCACCAGCATCACCATCATCATCATCACCACCACCACGACGACGAAGAGCAGCCCGGCAGTTTCCCGGAGAGTTATAGCAGCGACACTGAGTCCAGCACCACCTACTCGGACCGTGCGTACCCGGACTCGGACTTTGGGTCCGGCCTCTCCACCACCAGCAGCACCAGCAGCTCCGAGGAAGAGGAGGAGGAGGGTGAGGAGGAGGATGAAGATGACACGCAGTCGGAGAGTTCAGAGGTCAGCTCAGACGAGGAGGAGGAGAGCTCCTCTCAGTCCGACTCCAGCTCGGTTTCTAGCCGCGTTTCGGTGCAGAGCATCCGGTTCAGACGCGCCCGGGTCTCCGGTGTCAACTCCAGTAAAGCACCATTGGTCCTGCAGCCCACGTTTCACTACCAGCATCAACACAGGACACTGGGCCATCATGTTGCAGGAGAGAAACGTCAGAAATGTGAATTTATATGCAGTGAAACCAGAAAGGACTTTGGACACATACAGACAACACCAAAATTTAACTCAACGGGGGAGAGCTTTTTCACTGAGTCCAAAAGGGAAAAGGCGTTTTTTGAGGCTGACCATGTGGACCATGTGCTGGCTCCTTATTCACCGGGACCCAACCGGAATAAAGCGTTTCACCTCTCACGCAGGACACCCTCCATGAAGTGCCCACCGGGACTGAGCGCACAGGACAAAGAGTTTCCCAAATGCACCGAGAAAAGAGAGGCGAGAGCCAGCAGCAGCAGCAGCCTGAAACTGCCCTCTCCACTGAAGAAAATAAAGACCGAGCCAGAGGAGCTTTCTGTGACCGCCTCCCTCTATTCGGATACGGGCAGCAGGACAGCCAGGACGCTCCCCTTCAACCTCCACAATGTGAAAGTTAAAGTGGAGGAAAGCTGTGATGAATACGAATACCAGCAGGCCACTGTAGTCAAATGCAAAGGAGATAATAAGACGGAGAGAGACTTTTTCAACAGCGGGGTTAAATCCACAGAGAAGAGCCCAGATGATGTGGCTCCTCAGGAATACAGGAGCACCCTGCATGACGCACCGTGCATGGAGGAGGAGGTGGAGCACATAAGGAACAAAAACTGCAAAGTTCCAGTGCCTGGGAATAATAATAATAATAATAAGAAACCTCGTGTCTCCAGGACGCAAACAAAACAAAACGTGCCCAACAAGGCTGCCTCTTCTTCCTCCTCCTCCTCCTCTTCTTCTACTTCTTCTTCGTTACGCAGCACTGTAGCATCATCGCCTGCAAAAACGCCTTTCAGCCTGATGGCAAATTTCCCATCCCCACCGTCGCTGGTTGTTGGCAGCGACGGGGATTTGTGCCCAGCTTACTCCCTGAACTCTCTGAGGGGCCCCGGGCCTCCCCCTCCGTCCCACCCCGTGTGGAGGTGGCAGCCAGGCGGCCACATTCTCCCTCCCCCACCCGCTCCTCAGAGAACCAGGAAATACTGAGCTATAAAGCAAAAAAAAAAAAAAGCCCCACACCGTGTCCATCTCCTAGTCTTAACGTGAGCGCACCAAATTGCTCGCAACTTTTGCAAAGGTGTTTATTATTGTTATTGTTTTATTTTATTTTTTTCTGTGAATGTTTTTTTTTTTTTACATTCCTCTTTGTTTTGAAGTTTTTAATCGAGGAAAACCCCACAAGAGATCCCCCTTTTTGGAGCCTCAGAAAAAAAACGCCCACATGGACTGTGAGACAACCGCTCGTGGATTTTACGCTTAAAGAAAAAAACTTGTGTTTAAATAAGCTATCAATCCTAAGCAATATGTTCTCGTTATTGTTGTTTTACTTGACTGTTTTTCTGATTTTCGCTTTTACGCGCGACCTGTTGGATTGTAATGGTGCCAGGGTTTTTCAGTGGCTTTGTCTGAAAAAGGAAAAGGGGTTAAAAAGAAAAACAGCATTCCTTGAGACGACTCTTAATCTAGCTGGGAGCAAGTTTTTACTTGGTAAATCAGAAGGAGAAAAAAAAAATCAGGGTTTCCCATTCTGTGCCACCTGGTGTGTTTTATATATCAAAGCTGTTGCTGACCAGCTTGGCCACAGTGGCCCATGTGTCCAAGTGTTCAATTTCAGAGAATTGTTTTTTAAAAAAAAAAATGTTTTTATCTAGCTCACAGTTAAGCCTTTATTAGATTTGACAGGAATTATTTATTCCTGGTGGTTGTGGGTGTTTTTTCTTTCTTATAGGGTGCTTATGATTTTCAGTCGTTTTTTTTTTAGTATTTCCTGGTTTGCAAAATGTGCAGCTGCGCACAGAGGCAGACCCAGACACAACACAGGCCTTATGTACAGACAATCAAACATAATAAGGCTTCATAGCACGTTATATAGGTCTCACAATGGACTCAAGTCATGTCCCTCCTGGGCCACCTGGCACACCATATTTGTCTGTACTTGCGTTTAGAAAACAAAGAAAAAGGAAAAACGCAGACATACCGACAATGTCCAAGATAGGCTATATGGATGGGATGTGATTCAGGAGTCACAGTGGGGAAAAACAGCACCAAAACAGTGTGGAACACCTTCTAGCTCTGGCTACTCAGAAACAATGCGACAAAGCACAAGAGATAGGCTTAAATGCATTGCACTTTGATACTGTTTGGGTGGGGGGTCTTGTTTCAAGCTTTAGGGTTTTCTGACTAGCCTGTGAAATGATGTCTGAGAGATGCTGATAGAAAAAAAACATGTAAAGATGAGACTGTTTGATTTGGATGTACTGTAAGGCCAAACTGCATTCATTTAACTGAATATTTAGGATTCACCCAGTTTCCAACCATGCCATGATGGTTTTCTGATTTTCTATCATTTAATAATATGCTCACTGTTCTATTTTTTTAGTTGAAGGAAAAAACGCCAATTATTTCCCTTTTATTGCACACCCAAAATACAATCAGTTTTTAAAAAAAATATTGCTTTCTTTATTATGTCACCATCTCATTATCTTTAGCCTTTTGAACATGGCCGCTCAGTGAATGTAGTACCCCACAGATCTGCTTCATTTACTCCCTAAATTCAGTGATAGACTACACACACCTTTTTAAACAGGAAGTGAAGCTGCACCTTACATGTGAGGTGTGTTTTAAGTGTAGATGTGTTTTTTTTAATGGCAGTGCAGGACGCAAGCTCTGCTAATTGGCAGGCTTTTTTTTCTGTCTGCCACAAAGAGAGGCCCAGCTTATATGGCGAGCCAGATCACAACAAACCCAAAGCCCAGTGAATGATGTCAGCCCCCTCACACACAAGCACAGCAAAAAGGGTGCATTCATTCAGATGGATTGTAGAAACTATTTAATGGGTGATTGTAAAAAAAAAAAAAGGGGAAAAATATACAAAAAGTGAGTTTCACTCAGTGTGGATACATATAGATGTTTGATAAAGCAGCACCCCCCAAAAAATCACCTAGGGCCTTATATATATTTCTGAGGCAGACAATTCAAACTTGAACTCTTATTCTCAGCTTGGCTATTTTTGTGACACAAGCTGGTATATGAGCAGGCTATAGCAGTAAAAAAGGAGGGGGTTGTGCAGGGTTGAGAGTAGGGGGGTGGGGTGGGGTGGGGGGGAGTTGCTGTGTTGCAAGAGCTGAAGCTTTCAACCTTTAATCCGCATGTCAAAAGCATAGGCTGCACGGCATAGGGAGAAGAGGAATAGCCTCCTGCGTCCAGAGAGGTGCGGGTTCGAACCCCCCCTGACGCACCAGCCTATTCTCACGCAGCGCTCACAATGCGGAGGCCGAAAGGACTGGGATGGTGGTAATGGCCTGTTGGGAGGGTCTTTTCCACCGTTAAGACAAATAGCTCTCTGACAGTGACGCTATCAATGTAAACAATTGCATCGTGGAGTAGTGCTAGAGGCTGCGCACTCTCCTTCCTCCTCCTCATTCACTTTTTTTGATACAACACTTGAGGTCAGGTTTTTTTTTTACATGGAATTATGGAAGTCACTGGTTTGTTTATATATGAAAACTGAATATTTATTTTTGTGAATTTTTTTTGTTGGGGTTTTTCTTCTTGTACATTGATTTTTTGTTGTTGTTGTTGTGAATATATTTAGAACAACTGCACTCGAAATGGAAACTTGAACGGTGGATTTCTGAAGCACTTTCCCTTTCTTTCTTTTTTTTTTTAATTATGAAGAATTCATTAAACGCGACTGAGTGTAATTATCAGACTCTTTTCTCTTTTCTTTTCAGTTGGACAATGATTTGTTGTTTTTGTATAGCAGATTTTAATGATGAAGAAATTGCACTGGAATCTGCGTCAGGAGAGGAGTTATGAAAACAAAGAAGTGACGTGAAACTTTTTTTTTTATGGGGTTTCCCTTTTCTTTTTTTCATTTTGGGAACACAGCTCATCTTTGATATATGTTGAACTACTTTGCCATTACATACCCTCAACCTTTCAATTTACTCTGTAACACGAGTAATTTCATAAATGTTTAAAGGCGTTTAGGGAAATTAGACGTATCCAGTCTTCAATTAAATAGCAGATAAGGGGTTTGTCCTGAGGCAAAAAAAAAGGTGGCAGATTTGAAAGTAAATAGACCCCAAATAGCTCCACAGTAATGCTTATCCACATTGTGGGCAGCTGATGGTAAATAGCCCTAAAACATGGCTACTAGAGTATCTTCAGTTTGGTTAAACTCTTCTAGCAGTGAGGGAATCCCTCTGCTCTGTGTGTGTGACGGAAGAAGTGGTAGGCCTGCGGAGCCTGCAATAATAACAAGAGGCAAACCGCAGACATTTACGCATGCAGCATTTCCAACCACTGCGCATGAGGTGGTGCGAGCCTACTCGCTTTAATGAAGCAGGGAGAAAACCTCAATAAACCGGCCTGAACAACACTCCTGCAGAGAAGCTGAACATTTGTGCAACTCATATTGCATGCATTTGCAGGAAGCTTGTGTGCAGAACGTGTTGAGTAAAAACATCATTATTTCCTGTAACTATATCAGTCCTGCAGCAAAACTACAACTATACTGGAATATTATAGAAAAAAGCCAAATCTATAGTGATACCATTGTGTATAAAATACGATAAAATAAACTAATAATCCACAACCATATAGGTACCTGTAGGATTACAGCTAAACTCGCCCAATAAACCGGCCTGAACAACACTCCTGCAGAGAAGCTGAACATTTGTGCAACTCATATTGCATGCATTTTGCAGGAAGCTTGTGTGCAGAACGTGTTGAGTAAAACATAATTTCCTATAACTATATCAGTCCTGCAGCAAACCTGCAACTATACTGGAATATTATAGAAAAAAAATAATACCATTGTGGATAAAATACGATAAGAAGCAGGGAGAAAAACTCAATAAACCGGCCTGAACAACACTCCTGTGCAACTCATATTGTAGCTTGCATGCATTCTTTGCAGGAAGCTTGTGTGCAGAACGTGTTGAGTAAAACATCCTTATTTCATATATCAGTCCTGCAGCAAAACTACAACTATACTGGAATATTATAGAAACAAATCTATAGTGATACCATTGTGGATAAAATACGATAAAATAAACTAATAATCCACAACCATAGGTATCTCTATAGACACACAGGATTACAGCTAAACTCTCCCAATAAACTGGCCTGAACAACACTCCTGCAGAGAAGCTGAACATTTGTGCAACTCATATTGTAGCTTGCATGTATTTTTTGCAGGAAGCTTGTGTGCAGAATGTGTTGAGTAAAACATCATTATTCCCTATAACTATATCAGTCCTGCAGCAAAACTATACAACTATACTGGAATATTATAGAAACAAGCCAAGTGATACCATTGTGGATAAAATACAATAAAATAAACTAATAATCCAGGTACCTGTATAGACACACAGGATTACAGCTAAACTCGCCCAAAGGCTATTCACAATATTGTGTGCAGCAACTTTTTCCTAAGAAGCTTTGACCAGACTTGCTTCTTCTCTCAATCTGCCATGTTTGACGTGATGTTTCCCTGATTAATGGGACTCTGCGGTATATGGTCCAGGCCAAAGCCCCGAGGTTGATAAGGGGCTGGCGGGCTGGCAGGCTGTCTGGCCCCGGCACGGCATGCTGCTGGAGCCGGGCTGCATGGGAGCCTGGAGGGGCCATACTGGGAGCAGAGACGAGACATTATACTGCTGCAGGCGTTTCAGGGTTAAATTCCAGTGCGGATTGGGAATCAGTAGACTGTAACTTCTATAGAATAACAATAGAAAGAATAGGTGGAAAAAAACAAGCTTTCACACAATTTGGTTTTAATATAAAAAAAAATTAAGGTTTTCTAAAGCAGCTTATTGCACCCCAACATTATATTTGTGTCTGACTGCATGTTTGGGAATTCTGGTTAATGCTGACAGACACATGGCGCGTTAAGGTCAGCACTTTGCATTGATCTTTGAGACAATTAAATACATGGGAGAACGATAAAAGCTGTCAGGTCGTTTTTACGTTTAGTCTCTGAACTGTAAAGTATTTGCCCCTTCACACAATGTCACTTAGAGGATCATAATATTTGGGTTTAAAATATGAATAAACAAAACAAGGGGAGAGTTTGTAAAAGATTTTTTTAATGCATCAACAATTACTTAGCCCTGCCCTTTTTTTCCTCCAGTGCTCTCTCTCTGAGTGTGTGTGTGTGTGTGTGTGTGTGTGAATGGATTTGTGAGTCCAAGCAAAACGTTTCTCTGCATGATAAAATAGTTCAGCACAAACTGAAGCCTCGCTGTGTGAAGGTGAAACCTGCAGTTTGCAAACACACACTTTTTTTTTTTTTTTTTTACTTTTCTGAAGCCTGTAGCTGCAGGACTGACTGACTGACCTGATGTGGATGAATTTGCATTGTCAATCTAAAATTTTTAAAAAAGCTGAAAGAAACTCCCATATTTATCTAGAATCAAAGAAAGGTCAACCTATTTAATCAGAATAAATGTAACAAATTATTAAATTAATTGGGCACTTTTTCCCCCCTAATGTTATTGCTGCAATGAAAGGAAAGCGATTACTTAGAGAGACTTTTCAGTTCACACTGACACAATGCATGCACATGTAGAGTCTAAACACACAATGCAAGATGATCACAGTCTGGTTTGGGCTTCTGATAACACTCGATCCATCTGCAACAAACCGATCTGTGTGTGTGTGCACGTATAGGCCTCTCTGGACGTTTATAGATGAGTGACTATATATGTAAACTCTACAGAGGCTATATGGATTCAATAATGTGTGAGATTCTAATAGACGAAGGGAATGGGCTACATTTAATTCATTGTATAATTTCAAAATAAAGCATTAATGTGTCGGACTAAACAGAGAGCAGAACTTCTGTTTAAGGTGTAAAACAAACTTTACCCCTTGAGAAAGTCCGAATAAACTAATGTCTCCTCCATGCGTTGAACTGCTCCTCTGTGCTTTTCCCTCTTTAACGTGAATTCATAAACTATAGATCTGAGAAACAATGTGGATTAAATTAGCAATAAAATCTTGTTTTTTTCTCTCCATACTCCAATATTTCTCCCTATTAATATTTGACCCCTTTTGAGATATATATGAGCTATATAAGCACTTTTACACTTCAACAGTTGTCACTTTAAATAAAGTTTGAGTTACATGAAGGAGCATCGTTTAATAATGTATGAAGAGAGGCTATATCGAGAATTTTATTGTATCCTAAGATTTTCATTTTTAATAATTATTGTAACAAGTTTTGCAAAATACCCTCAAATTTCCAGCATATGGGCATGTTACTTTTACATTTTAAGTGTATGGTGACAGGCAATCAATCAATATGCCTAAACGTGAGACCTCCATGAATTAAAAATAAGTAGTGCAAAGGTCAGAGGCTCATGGCATTATAATATTAATATAACCATGCAACCATTAGACCGGAATGATACAAAAGCACACATTTTTAATCTGCCCCTCTCCATCAACCTATATCCCTAAGTTAAGATCACTGGACACTATAATAACAGACATTCCCACATATTCATTTACATTTCCACTGAAGTCATGTGTTTGCATTGCATTGCATTGTAGCTTCCATCAGCACGATCGTGGCTTAACACGAAGGAGGAAACAGCCGGGGGGGAAACAGCGCTGCCTCTGCTGGCTTTTACCCGGCATCCCTCTGCACAGACCCGGGGTCAGAGGGAGGGACGGCGGCCTGTGTGGAGGAGAGATGGGAGCAACACAGCTGCTGCAAGATTTTACTTTTCTAAATCACACACACACCCATTTGCTTGGGCAACTAAATTGATTCTATTAATAAAATAGTAGGCTATTTTTTTTAATTTTTTTTTTTTTAATTTATTTATTATTTTTTTTAATTTAATTTAATTTATTTATTTATTTATTTTTCTGGTATTTGAGTACTGAATAAGATATCTGTTTGTCACTGCAATTTAAACAATTAAAGATGAGTGAACTTTAACTGCACATAGGGTCAAACGGCAGCCTATGCGTTTTAAAATATCTACTACCTATTTGCTTGGGCTCCTGGTAACACAATAACATAGATTATGTTAATAAAAAAAAAAATAGTAGGCGATTTTTATTATATATTTTTATTTATTTATTTTTCTGGTATTTGAGTACTGAATAAGATATCTGTTTGTCACTGCAATTTAAACAATTCAAAATGAGTGAACTTTAACTGCACATAGGGTCAAACGGGAGCCTATGCGTTTTAAATTTTCTACCACCTATTTGCTTGGGCTCCTGGTAACACAACAAAATAGATTATATTATTTTTATTTTTATTTTTATTTTTATTTTTATTTTTATTTTTATTTTTATTTTTATTTTTATTTTTATTTTTATTTTTATTTTCTAACATTCTGACTAAAATGTCTGCTCAAATCAGTGAGGATATCTAATATCTAATAAAATAGCAGGCTATTTTTATTTTTATTTTCTAGCATTCTGACTAAAATGTCTGCTCAAATCAGTGAGGATATCTAATATCTAATAAAATAGTAGGCTATTTTTATTTTTATTTTTAATTTTTATTTACGTTTTTTAGCATTCTGACTAAAATGTCTGCTCAAATTAGTGAGGATATCTTTTGCTGTATCTTCCAGCCTGCACGTGTAAATTAAATTCAAATGCTCTCGAGTTAATAACTGACCCCAGAGCGCTGCAAACGCGTTTAGAAAAGACACAGGGAGCCTACAGAGCTGCTGTCTGCTGGGTTTCCCTGGCCAGAGGGACTGCATGGGGGGGAGGAAGGGGAAAACCAGCACCAGAGGGCTTCTGCTCGGTCATGGAGCTCAACTCCATTTGTAAAGGCTTTTCTGTGGGCAGGAGAGAGCCAGATGTAGCCTCATGTTGAATGGAGCTGGAGCAACTCTGAGCGCACAATTCAATCAGTTATCAACAACGAGCCTCGTCCTGGCCTCGAGTGCAGCTATAAGCTGATTGTTTAGGCGATCAGCGTGAGTCAGCCAACTCAACAGCAAGATGTTTATCTACCGACAGGCCAATAGGTCTCTTCTTATTCATCCTGCCATGTATCAATGCATTTAAATGGGTCTTATTCGTAAAAAACAAAAAAAAACTATTTCCCTTTCGCCTCTGTTTTCTGTTGGCCTATATCGTGTTCATAGCCTGTGGCTCCCATCAGAGGTTTATTAATGAATTATTCATCAGTTTTAGCAGATCATTTAAAGAGCTATACAAAATGATTTACACATTTCTGATGTACAAAGTGTTTTGAGCTCCAATACTGAAGGGTTTGTGTTAGCTGATTTTATTGGAAATTAATTTTTATTAAGGGTGAGAAATTGCACTTTAACTAAAAACTATACAATACAGTTTTTCAAACCGTATCAGAATTCATATAGTCAGACAATGTGACAGAACAAATGTCAAATAGGAATGTAGATTAAAACATGCAGCCTAACTAAAACAGTTTATGGACATAACATAAGACCAAATTTAACCCCAGATGTATTTAAAAAAAAAAAAAAATTATGTTATAGTGACCCACATTTTAGACAAACAAAGTTAAAGTTTGAAATTCCTGTTGTTCTTTTTTTTTTTTTTAAATGGCCTAATCCCATTACATGAATGATTGAACAAGTGCCATGTATAAGCATGTCTCAACTACCATCCTCCACGTATTATTATTGCTATTTTCAATTATTCTTATTATAATTAATTTATATTATTTTCAATGAAAAAATTACACATAAAAATCAAGCTGCTCCCTGTCAAGGAAATATGAATTGGGGAGACTATTTATAAATGCCTTGTCTGAATTTTTTGTATTAAAAACAATACATTATTTGTCTTTAAACTGAACCCCTCCTCCACACACACATGAATCTCATAGTGGTTTCTTTGTTGTTTCGACAAGGGCACATTATTTGCTTTGAAGGTACATCTTCACATTAATTTACATCTTTATATTATTTATGTAAAAACCCATCAAGCTTTCACACTGTATTTTCTCTAAAATGGTTCATCTCACTGCTTTTACTGGCTACATTTTTTTAGAGGTTGACCTAAAAGAACTTTCCATCAAAAGGTATTTTGCGTTTTATTAAAAAGAGGAAAAATAGGAATTAAATTACAATAACTATGTAACAATTTTAAATGCATATTTTGCTGTCTATTTGTATGGAAGCAGCTGTAATATGTATGCAGTCCTATAGGACACAAGATGATCATTTAAAGTGTGTTTATCCTTTAGGCTACATCAGCTGATTGAAATGTTCCATGGCCTGAAAACTAATATCTGGACACTAGTTCCCTTTATAAAACGACAGAGCATTTGAGAACATTACACACTATAGGGGGATTTGAACACGGCCACAAGCAGCGGTGACCTTTGACCCCTCATACCAGGGAGTTAGGACAAGGAGCCCAGGCTGGATTGGGGATAAAAGCCACCAACACAAACAACAGAGAACCTCCTCTACTGCTCATACAGGGACACATGAAAAATCTATATAATCTGTACATATGAAATATAAATAATCCTTCTAATATGACCAAAACACTGGCAGAAAATGAGTTCTAGTAGTGGCCTGCTCACATTCAGGCCACAGCTTGTTGATTATTGATTACTATATCAGTGCCATTGCCCCTTGCCTAAGTCGACAGATATTCTCACCTCAGTTAGGGCTATATGTCAAACGTCAGACACATGAAAAACCCAGCATAATGCCTTGCTGCAGGGCACGCAGGCAGGAGACGCGATGTGTCAAAACCAGATTTGACAGAGATGAGCTCCCTTTCTTCTCCTCTTCAAGTGAAGTTTCTCAAATTGGTGAGAAACATAATAGGACACTTTTTTGGGGGGGATGTCTGGGCCTTTGCCAGATAAGGTTTCAGGCAACTTTTATCGGATATTTCAGGATGTGGGACAAAAAGGAAAGCCAGACTTATTGTAACTAACGCCTTATTTATAGGCCTAATTTCACATGGTAGTTGTAGAGGCGTATTCAACTTTGAATGAAAAATCTGTAGAACTTTTCCTTTAAAAATCATCACAGTACTCAGTCTTCTCAATCTTTAGTACTCATTAATTATATCATATTAAATTATATTCTTTATCATTTTATATAGATTTGAAATGTGGCTGCTATGTTTAATAGTGAGTTTACAATGATCTTACTTGTATTACTTCCTTCAGTTTTATTCATATTTGTATTGAAACTTATATATATTCTGTTTTTGTCTCACTCTTTATAAATACGTGATATGATTGTCAGTTTATAGTGACTTATTCACACTCGTAGATTTAAAAAAACAACCTTATATAGCATCAACAGAATGTTCTAATATAAAATTGTGTTTATTTTAAACACTTTTATTTCCCATTTCTTTAGTCCTCTGATATGTTTTCTTTTTGCTGTAATATTAGTTGTATAATATCCTGTTAAACTAATTTTTCTGATGTGTTTTTCCCCCCCTCTCTCTCTCCAGCCATTGTTGTCAAACACAGGAGATTTGCTCCTGGTGATCCAGCTCTGATAACATCTACATGTTACAGTGAATCCTCGTTAATAATTTGGCCTGATTGAGGCTTGTTTGGAGAGTAATCTGAGCCCAGAGCTGCCTCTCCTTCCTCGGGGGGAAACAGCGACAGAGCTCCATCAAAGAGCTTTTAAAACAAGGATATTTCTCTTATATGTTTAAGCAGAGAGGTGACTCCGAACTTTATTATAAGGGTGCGCCACTAAAGCTTTAATAAAGATCTAATAAATGCATGATTACCTCGTGCGTAAAAGACCCATCATGCAGTGTTTTTCTATGTAATTACTTAACTCGCTTCTCAGCCTAATTACCCATTACTTAATGAACTTTAAGTGTTTATTTTGACTTATTTTCTCCAGTCATATTCATTCTTCTTTGACCTATATGCTCATTTCCCCTGCGTTTCCAGGCCTTCCTTTATGGATCCGTGGCTGCAGCAGCTTGCAAATGAATTTGTGAATTCATTGAACAGAGACCAGATGCAACTCAAGTAACCTATTGGTGCTGCAGACCAAAGTCCCTTCGAAACAAGCTGCGTGCACAAAGAGAAGAATCAGGTATAGTGTTGTGCTTGTTGAGGAGGAGGACCATCAAGACACACACAGGTCCAGAGGAGCTTTTATCCACTTAATGCAGCTGATTGGATGACACGTTAATTAATGTGTGACTTAACTGCGAGTTAGGCCTCATGAATTAATAAAAACACAACGTGACAAGTATCACGTGATCACGTATTAATATTGAGATTTGATATAAGAATCCATGCTTTGTAAGTCTTCCATTAGTTATCCACCAAACATGCAGTTGGTTGTTGACTATTTTTCAGGTTAGAAAGAATTAAGCCACAATAAAATACAAAGTATGAATGCTAGTATACCAAAATATATATATATATATACTGTATGTGTTGGAATAGAATAGAATAAAGCTAAAAACGCTGATAAACTATGAGACTTATGTGAAGAAAAAATTGTTTGCCTCTTGACTCTTTTTCCATTATTTTTTTCTCCAAATGAAACACATTTTTTTTTAAATATTTTTTTTTATATAATTTTTCTATTGATTGAGGATTGAGTTGTCTCTTTCTCTCCTTTGGAAACTCGCTGCCATGACTGCCTAATCTGCTTATCTTGTTTCATTCGTGTTTTGGCAACATGATGCAGCGGTTTTTTCTCTCTGGGCTTCTTCCAAATAGAAAATGTTTTCGACTGCATCAATTTCAAATATCACAACAGCTGATGTATTAATCACATTTAGAAAGCTTCACCATGAGGTTGTTCAATAAGAGACCTCCGTGGTCCAAACCTCAACCTTCTTTAGTAACCTGACACGATTCAAAGAGATCTATCTTAATGAAATTGTTTGATCCCGGCTCAGAGTGAGTGTGTGGAGAAGGTTTCATGTTTACTGCATTTATTTTTTGGTCTCTCAGGAACTCTTTCATAAAAAAAAATCTTGGAACATATTCACCCGAACCACTGCCTCAATAAGACTTCTTTATAAAAACAGTAATCGGTTAAAAATAAAAGTATTTGAGCTCCTTACATGGGTCATTTGTTAATATTGTTAAGGGATAAGGGGTCTGGTGAGATCAGGCCTATTTATCTTCCAAATTAAAGTACTAAAATATAGTTCAATTTGTAGAAAGTCCTCTGACAAGTGAGCCAAAGAAGGTAAGGGTTAATATTGCTCCAGAAAACCAAACAGATAATTTGGTTAGAAAAGAGGAAGTTGCATCCAAACACAGGCTGGAGCAGTCATGCAACATTTATATTTAAATGTCTCTATTCTTTATTCTCAGATGAGGAGAACTTTTCCGTTTGGCAAATAAAAAAAGTGGGTCAAATATGATCTCCAGTCGCTGATCATCATATGAACAACCTACATCTTGTTTTATTATTTTTTTTATTTGCATCTTTTCAGTTTAAAGCACATATCTCCATACCACATATCAGAGTCCCTTCTTTAGTTTCCTCTCACCCTGTTTAAAGGTCCCATATTATAAAAAAGCGAGATTTTCATGTTCTTTTATTATAAAGAAGGCTTAAGTCCTATATAAATACTGTGAAAGTATCGAAACGCTCAATCCACAGGGAAATACACACAGCCTGTATTCAGAAACTCTGCATTTGAAACAAGCTGTCAGGATTTCTGCCCATTCGTGATGTCACAAATATACAATATTTAGACCCTTCACACAGATTTAAACGTAAACATTCTAAATGTGTCCCAGTTTATTTCCTGGTTGCAGTGTACGTGAATGTCATCAGCTGACAGGAAGTACACATGGACCCAAGCTGTCAATGCAATTCTGTTCGAAATGCGCTAAAACGGAGCGTTTCAGACAGAGAGGGTAAATACAGGCATAATCAGGCTGACAGTATGAGGAAAATAAAGTTTTTTTTAACATTACAGCATGTAAACATGTTCTAGTAGAAACATAAAATACAAGTATGAACCTGAAAATGAGCATGATATGGGAACTTTAAGTTTGATTTCAACCAGCACCTTTAACTTAACTTCTTAAAGGTGTGTTTGGTATTTGTGACACCAAAAGAGACATTTTGAACTAACCTGTTTTTATTGATAATTTTCTGACTTTCACATTTTAACATTAAAGCATGTAAACATGTTCTAGTAGAAACACAAAATACAAGTATGAACCTGAAAATGAGTATGATATGTTTTGTTTTATTTATTTTTATTTACATCTTTTCAGTTTAAAGCACATATATCCATGCCACATATCAGTGTCCCTTCTTTAGTTTCCTCTCACACTGTTTAATGTCACCCAATAGACGCGTTAAAAATCATGCAAATTAAAAGAAAAGTGAACCGATGAGCTGATTTCCCTCCACTAACATCCCTGCTTTTATAACAAAACCATTCTGTCTGTATCTATTTCAAATACCGCTCCATCTCAAGCTTCCTTCTCCAGCCGACCAGAGTCAGCTGTGCTGCTTTTCTCCAGCAGACTGCAGCCGCTTACATAACGCTTCGCCTCGTTATTATTGCGACTCTCCGTTACGCAGCGCCACAGTACGCTCATCCAGCACCTCCTTTTTTTTAAGATTTCGTTGACTTAATCATTTGTTGATTGTATCACCGCGCGCACACGTTGAAAACACAGCACGCGCTTAACGAATGAAGCAGGTTTATTGGAGCTTATAAAGGCCTGGAGGTGGACTTTACGCACAGCGCTACATATTGATGTTTTGGTTAGAAAATGCTTCTCAAAGTGTGATCCGGGGACTTCCAGTGGTGCTTGAATGAATGGGCTCCTGCAGCAAATAAAGCATTATGTATTTTTCAATATTAATTATGTCACATGGAATGATCCCAATTTAATGTGTAAGGCTATATGGGCGCCAAATATATATTTTTCACTCCCACGACTGTTTTGTTTCCATACAATTTATATTAAATCAATAATTAAAAAAAAAAAATCCCGCTTTTTAGTTTTTTTTTTTTTTAATCAAATAAGATGTGCTTCTGTGGTGCCATACTTGGTGTTTTTTTATGATGTGAAGAGTTCCTGAGTAAGAGACAGAACGAAATCGCCCAAAATGTGCGCGTATTCTGGATAAAAAATGGACAAAATGTGTGTGATTTCCCCCCGCTGTGCCTCTCTGTGCTCACAGGCAGCAGGAGGAGATGGAGCGGTCTGACAGCGCCTCCTGCTGGCAGCAAAGCACCACTGGAAATGTCTCTTAAAGGGGATGTCTGGAGAACAGGAAGAGTTTTTTAAGGTGGACTGGTGGAGTTAGCTGCAAGACGAGGACGCTTTTTTCTCTCTCTCCACTAAAGGGCTCACAGGGCAAAGCTGGACTCTCAGAAGAAACGGTGTAGAAATGTTTTTGCATTTATCACCCTGCTACTTCAGAATTACTCTGCAAAAATAGGCGTATTAAGAGTGGATTTGCACTGGAGCTCCCAATGTCACCTTTCTTGAACTAAATTCAGACAAACCACAGCATGGTGAGATCATGTTTTCTCATTTCCAGTATAAAACAAACGTGTTTGAAGCATTTCTTTGATTTAAGCAAACAAGTGGCGACCAGGAGCCAAACAGAGTGACAATTTAAAACACTGATCCACACTCAAATGAGGGATGTGTCATCCCGTTGTCCTTTTTAGCTGCCAGAAAAAAAAATATTTTAAGACTCAGAATAAAACGAAATGGTCAATAAGATTCACATTTTTCACACTGCAGCTTATTCTGAGGGGGATTTTGCTTTATAGTGATATAATGGCTCATTTGGGTCGACTGGCAGATAGAGGATGGTCCCTAAAAGAGAATATCCCCCCACCCCCTATAATAAACCATAGATGTGATTTCATTTGGAAAAAAACACTGATCCACACTCAAATAATAAGATAAGATAAGATAAGATGAACCTTTATTAATCCCCGGAGGGAAATTCAGGTGTCAAAGCAGCAACATCAGCAAACAGAGTGAAACACAGGAGAGGTAAAGGTATACAAAAATTATAAAAAAAACAGTAATATAGATATAAAGATACAGAGTGAATGGGTGAACATAATGTGTGCAGTACGTCAATAAATAAATGTAGTATGTGCAATAAATAAATGTGCATATGTACATATGTGCAGTCTATAAAGTGGTATATAGGATGTATAGTGTAAAGTAAGTGTAAAGTGTGCGCCAGTGGTTTGAGTCCAAGATGGTTGCAGATAGTGCATGTTTAAAGGCAGATAGTGCATGTTTAACGTTCTTAAAGTCCTAATAGTTCTCATATGGGGGTCAGCCATATGGGGGTCATGTAAATGAGGGATGTGTCACCCTGTTGTCCTTTTAGTTGCCAGAAAAAAAATATTTTAAGACTCAGAATAAAACGAAATGGTCAATAAGATTAACATTTTTTCACACTGCAGCTTATTCTGAGGGTGATTTTTCCTTTATAGTGATATAATGGCTCATTTGGGTTGATTGGCAGATGAGGATGGTCCCTAAAAGAGAATATTCCCCACCCTATAATAAAACATAGATATGATTACATTTGGATACTTTTGAAGATGTTGTTAATGTTGATGGAAGAATAGAGATCAGTTTCTGGACCTCAAGGCTTCAAATGGGCTTCAAATGGGCTGAGATCATATCAATAATGGGATTTGCGTAATGGCTCGATCTCACAGACGTGGCTGTAAAAGAAATAATTCATCTGCTTGTTGTGATTAAAGATTGTAGGCCTATCTGGGCGCTCGGCCAGGTCACTGTAGGGCCAGTTCAATTTATCTCTATGAAACGGCTTAATAACAACAGATTTTTATATATATTATATAATTTCATATATCTTTAGATTAAAAAGTGAACTTAAGGGGTAGAAAATATAATATCAAATAATAGAAACAACATATTTTCACTTAGTTTTTCTTTCCCTCTTTAGGGAAGTGTTTGTTTTTTGCAGTGTGTGTGACTGAAGAAGCTCAGACAGCAACACAAACACAGGCCTTTAAAACCTCTGAAAGTTGCTTTATTTTGCAAGGGAAAACTCACGCGTAAAAAAGCCCTAAATATCGGCAATACAGCTTATTGGTATTCAACTGTTTTGTTATTGACTGGTCTGGTTGACCTTTGTGATTTTCACAGAATGAAGAGCATAACAGACAACACGTGGCATTAAAACTGCAAGTTTGATGGAGCATAATCATATATAAAGGGTGGATGCACATTTTATTTAAATTCTTAAAAATGTTTCAATACATACAATACAGGCACTAAATTGGCTACACAACACTATAAACGGCCTTTAATCAAAAGCATTCACACTCAGCATTTAATTGTAAGCATCGTGGTAGCTTTTTCAGGACTATTTTTATTGCAACTGGTCTGATCCCTCTTCAGTGAAAGCAGCTTCCTCCTCCAAAGTCACACCCTTTCTGCTTCCTTCATTTGCATACAGTCCCTCTCTGTAAGCACATAGACTGCGGTGTTAATGCACCTTGCTTTTCTATCCCACTCCTCCTACTTCTTCTTCTTCTTCTCAGCCTGACACCTGTGCGTAATGACCAAACGCAGTGTGACCATCCAGCTATAAGCTCTCTGCTCTGCGGCCTTTGTCCGGAGGAGACCTGCACGGATCAGACTCAGAAAATGTTCGGTGCTTTTGTCTACACGCTCATTTCATTGCATCCGTTTTTTTCCCCTCGCTCCTCTGTGGCAGCTCCTCCACCGGATCACGAGGATTCACGGTGGTTCATTGGCTGCGTCAACGCCAGCAGCAGCAGACTTTATGCACCCAAAGGTGCCCGTGACCTTGACCCGGTAACCTGCTCTGTGCGCTGCCTGGATGAGGGGTAAGTTGTTAAAAGAGCACGATGAGTCAGATGCATTTCAGCTAAAGCCGTATAGTTTGTATATATTTGTGTACAATTACGTAGAAAATCCACTTTATGAATTTTTTTTATCGCTCCTATTGGGACCAGTACTTTCTCAATGGTGATGATCTTTAAGAATTTTAAATATTTTTCTAAATAATATATGAAAATCTGTTGTTATTAAGCCGTTTCATAGAGATAAATTGAACTGGCCCTACAGTGAACTGGCCGAGCGCCCAGATAGGCCTACAATCTTTAATCACAACAAGGAGATGAATTATTTCTTTTACAGCCACGTCTGTGAGATCAAGCTTCAAATCCCATTATTGATATGATCTCAGCCTATTTGAAGCCCATTTTGGCCCACTTGAGGTCCAGAAACTGATCTCTATTCTTTCATCAACATTAAAAACATCTTCAAAAGTATCCACATGTAATCACATCTATGTTTTATTATAGGGGGGGGATATTCTCTTTTAGGAACCATCCTCATCTGCCAAATCAACCCAAATGATCCACTATATCCCTATAAAGCAAAAATCACCCTCAGAATAAGCTGCAGTGTGAAAAATGTGAATCTTATTGACTTTTATTCTGAGTCTTAAAATATTTTTTTTTCAGGCAACGAAAGGACAACAGGGTGACACATCCTTCATTTACATGACCCCCATATGGCTGACCCCTATATGAGAATTATTAAGACTTTAAGAACTTTAAACATGCACTATCTGACTTTAAACATGCACTATCTACCTTTTAACATGCACTATATGCCTTTAAACATGCACTATCTGCAACCATCTTGGACTCTAACCACTGGTGCACTTTACACTTACTTTACACTATACATCCTATATACCACTTTATAGACTGCACATATGTACATATTACATTTATTTATTGCACATACTACATTTATTTATTGATGGACTGCACACACTATGTTCACCCATTCACTCTGTATCTTTTATATCTCTATTATTGTTTTTATCATTTTTGTATACCTTTATACCTGTCCTATGTTTCACTCTGTTTTCTGATGTTTTCTGATGTTGCTGCTTTGACACCTGAATTTCCCTCCAGGGATTAATAAAGGTTCATCTTATCTTATCTTATCTTATGTATGAAAACAGATATTTTTTCTATAAATTCCACACTCATCCTTTATTTGTGCAGCTGTGATGTTTTCATTCTGATATATTTTTCCTTTCAAACACCAGACCATTTAAAAAAATTATAATAATATATAAAGTATGACATTGAAGTCCATCTTTTCCTGCTTTGTTTTCTTCTTATGAGAAAAATCTGGAAATACACTCAAGGGGCTTTTTTTTTCCATAACCAAAAAGCCTTAAACATTAGAATAAAATGTGTGCTTTGGTCTCTGGGCTCAGTCAGAGATATGGACTGACCTTTGCATAAGTCAAACATTATGTTGGTAATAAGTATTTTGTTTTATTGTTTGCAATATTGCTGCAAAGAGTGGCACCAAATTTGAATGTAAAACATTTCCAGCAGTTAGGCACCCTCTTTCTAAAACACACCACATTTTAACATGAGTGCTGAGTTTTGTGTTTCAATTAGCTGGATGCATGTGTAGAACTCAGACAGTATTTCATTAAAGGTGATATTGATAACATTTTTACGTAGACAAATATTTCCAAAAAAAAGAAAGCGTAGAGCCTTTAGAAAGGTATCGAAAAAAGTATGGCTTTTCCTGAAAAAAAAAATCCTGATTGTGAATTAATCATTTTAAAATTTTTGGCGGGTCTGAAATTAAAGTTTTGTTTATCTTTGTGGAAGCTATCTGATATCTTGTTTCCACTTCTAACAAGGTTTGTGAGCCAATAGTAAAACGACATTGGTATCTCTGGGTCGTTGGATAAAAACGGATACAAGTTTGACGTTAAGTGTCTGGCAACGACTTGTTGTGAAGTGAATGTAATGGAACGGCGGAGAGAGAATGAGACATCCAGTGGCTGAATGGTATCAGTGTTATTAATAGCACCTTTAACTTCTAGTATTTTTTGTTGAAGGTACCAGGTTGCAGCATTGACCTCAGAGGCTTGTTACTGTGGCAACCGGCAACATGGTTTGGTGGCCAGTGAGTGTTTCAACACCTCTTCCAATGGAGGGACAAAGGATGTCAGAAGAGAAAGACAAAGGTGACACAGACTGCTGCTTTTTCCTTTTTCTTTCAGTGTCTAAACGGCTCTATGTCTGTTTCATGTCCTGATCCTGAGTGTTATTATCTCTTTAAAGTACAGAACAAACATTTCCTATTTATAAGAGTTTTAAGGATAATTTACCCGCATGCACATGTGAGTAAATTATGAACTGGCATGAGCATGCTTTTACTGTGAATCTTTTCTTTTCTTTTCTTTTCTAGTGTCCTCCTCTTGCCTGTTGGAGGTGGACAGAGAGGTGCAGCACTCTACAGAACTGAAGGACCCTTTCTGCACAGCGTTCGTCTGTCTACGTCTCCAGACAGAGTGCAGGCTGGGAAGACTTTTGTTGTGAAGGTTTCTGGAAACCTGGCTGGAAGCCCCAACCAGCCCACAGGTCAGCTGCTACTCTAGTTCTCGGAAATACAATTCTTCAAGTTGCACATAGAGCTCGACTCCTGTGTTATAAATAGTGTCTGACTTGTCAAAGAGGTCTATTTGTTTTTCTAATAGTTTATATTGTCTGTTTGTAATTGTGTACATTTATTTTTTGTTTGTTCTTCATCGTTTTACACAAATTATTTTGAGTTTTTTTAGTTGAATAATCTAATGAATTATATTATTTATGAATTTATAATTATATTATATCTATAATTACATTCAGTATAGAATATGGTTTATATTATGATTTATTATAACTTTAATTAAACTATTATAGAGAAAGACTGCTCAGGACTGCTCCAAATAGTGACTGAATTTTAGAAAGACAGCATTTCTGTTGTCAGTGTTTATATATATATTTATTTAAACTTTTAAACAAATAAATGATATACTTGCAAAAAAAACATTCAAAGGCACCTCGCAAAAAATAATAAATCAATATACATATTTGGATAAAAACTAGAAACAAACTACATGAAGTTGCGTGTTTCAGTGGAAAACACATTTTCCATTATTGTTTGTTAGCAGCTGCAGACGTACTGTGTAATGTGGATACAAATTATCAAAAATATGTTATATATTTAAAAATAATTTCAATAATATAATTGTAAATATGAACTATGATTTTATACAAAATAACTGCTCTAGATCTAATTGTAAAATATTTGATTTATGTTGTGCTGACCAATATATCCTTCAGTATTTGCTTGTTAATGAGTTTTTATGTGAAATAATATATTTAAAAAAGGATATTTGATTAACGTTTACATAATTTAAAAAATATGTGTAGCATGTATTAGTGTTTACATTTTTTCTGTGATTTTTAGGGATTCCGTGTCTGGAAGGGCAGGACCTCTCTTACGTCACTGTTGAGTTTCAAGAAACGACCCCTGAAGGTCAAAGTTCACATCATGTCAATGTGTTGGATGACGGCTCCTTTGTTGTGTCATCTGATTGGATTTTGGAAACTCCAGGAAAATATGAGCTCAGTAAGTTAACGAGAGCAAACAAATTTAGTTAAACAGTAAATAATGAATTAATGAAAAATGTGTATTATTATGTAGTCACCCTCTTTTTCTCTTTTATCATTTTCTGTTTAGACGTCAGTGTCTCCAACCCCCTCTCCACCCGCTCCTCCACCCTCCACCTCTCCGTCTTGCTGCCCTCTCCAGGCAGCTTGGTGGTCTCTGTGCTTCATGGCCCCCTGGGTGTCCCCTCCTGCGTCCCTTTCCCACAGACAGACTCCACCAGTGTGACCATGGAGGCAGGGTACCTGGGCGACCCTGTCACACTGCAGGCATGCATGCGTGATGGTCTGGCAGTAGAGTTTTTCTGGCGGTTTACTCACAAGGAAAAAGAGAAAAACATGCCGGGTGTAAAGACGACGTGCCTTCCTGACTCAGACTGTCTGAACAGCACTGTGGTAAGTAGGCGGCACTGCTGCCTGTGATGCAGATGTATCTCATAATTAAAAGTATTTAAGGCTGAAGCTCCCTCTTTTTAATTGATCACAATGTATTTTTAACATTTACCAACGTTGATCAACAAAACCTCGTAGTCTAAGCTAAATTAAGCAGTTTTGGCACATTGGTGGTCTTCAATGACGCCAAGAGAAAGCTGCTTTATAATGAATCAATATTGCTAAGGACAGCTTGCACATGTTTACAGTCCGGCCTGTTTGACTGCTTTATAACAAAGAATATAATATATATATATATAGTATATAAAACCCTTTTAATACTAAGCGAAAAACTGTGTTTTTGTCCTACTTGGATTGCACATTTTCTTTTTCAAAAATAACCAGTATAGTTTGAAATTTAAGAAATATATAATTGAAATAATTGCATTCAGGATTTATGATGGATTATATTAGGGCTGCAACTAATGATCATTTTCATTGTTGATTAATCTGCATTATTTTCTCTATTAATCGATTAGTTGTTTGGTCTATAAAATATGAAAATGGTGAAAAATGTTTCCCAAAGCCCAAGATGACCTCCTCAAATGTCTTGTTTTGTCCAAATATATTCAGTTTATTGTCATAGAGGGGTAAAGAAACCAGAAAATATTCACGTTTAAGAAGCTGGAATCAGAGAATTTTGACTTTTTTTTCTTAAAAAATTACTCAAACTGATTAATAAATTATTAAAATAGTTGGCGATTAATTTGATAGTTGACAACTAATCGATTAATCGTTGCAGCTCTTGATTATATGTAGAATTTAGGTGTGGTGAGAAAAATTCAGTTACAATATGCATTTTATTAGAATTATGAACATGTCTAATCTGATTGTTCATTACAGAACAGTAATCCAAGTAATCTGGCAGATTTTTTGTGAAACTGAGGTCTTACAACAAAATCAAAACCCATAAATAACAGCCAGAAATTTATAAAATGCAACAATAAACATTTACTCAAGATTTACTCACATTAAATTATATTATTAACCGTTCTTATTTAAGAGGGGTCAAGGGTCAACACTTAGCATGTGAAAAGTCCACATCATAACTAATTAATAACAACTTTTTAGTGAATCATTTATTGAACTCTTTTTTTAGTCTCTTCCTCCATGTACAACCAAGTGTGATAGCTCATTTTGTTTGTAATAACCACAACTACCGATGTGTTGAGAGATACACCAATCAGTTCATTTGCACATGATTTAAACAACAAGTAGAGCTCCAGCGTTCTGCAGGGAAGAGGGAAATGCTATAATATTGGTGAGGAAGATCTAGCTCCATTTAGTGCTGTTTAGACGAGTTTGGTTTTGATTAATCGTTTTGTAGGTAAACACCAAAAACTCATTAAGGCCAACAGTGAGGAGTCATGGGATTTCTGTTAATATGGAAGGAATACTGTTTATCTATTGGTGATTTGGTAATTGAGTTATTTAGGATAACAAAAAAGGTGTTTTAGTTATATAAAAAAATAAGAATTAAAAAAAATAATTCTAAATGCCCCCCAGAACTGGACCTTTGAAACAGAGGGAGTTCACATGGTGTCAGTGAATGCCTCTGGTGCCTATGGATGGACACAGGAGACAATACATGTTGTGAGTATCTGCTTTTATTCACTGACAATTTCATCCTCATGTTTATCATTGATTAAAGGATAAGGCCGGTGATATTTTAATTTTGTCTTATTGTAAACAAATCCCATTGGGTCCTACTGAAGACATCTTCAATCACCTTTAAAAATTGCTCACAAATATAGAGTTTATTTTTAAAAAAAGGCTCAATAATTTCCTAAAACAGCTGGGCACTGTAGTTTTTAGCAAATGTTACTCAAACAGGACTAAATGGAGCATTTGTTTGGGACTATTTTCAGCTGCGGATTAATACACATTTGGTAGGCAAGTATTTACAGCAGGATGATGGTCCTCGAAAAAAAGTCCCTGTTCATTGTAACAGGCTGGTCTCATACACCGTTCGTAACTATACCTACGAAAAGTAATGCACTATAATTTGTGTATATCCCACAAAATCAATTTGTGTGTAATTCACGTAATTGTGAATCAGGAAATATAAATAGCGCCGAACGCCATGTAGGAAGGAGGTCGGGGTGGATGGGAGGGTCTAAAAATACTGGACTTTTGCCAAGGAGCCGGTGATTGTGTTCCGTGTGAAACCAGAATTCAACATTGATTTTTTTGTCACGTAACTTCCGTTGTTAAGTAACGCCACTTCCAGAGTTATTTTAAGCCAAACCACGGTCTTTTCTTAAACCTAACTAAGTAGTTTTCTTGCCTCAACCTAAGGAAACTGTTTTCTGTGAAGACGGAAGTTTATTTTGAAAAGACTGTATGCATGTAATGAATGGAAATTGACACGTGTTGCTGGACATTCGTGGAAAACGAAAAAAGGAGGAATTATTTATTTTTTTACTCTGGCAGTCTATATTTGTTAATCAAATCAATTAATTTCATTCATTTTTGGTCTTTTCATGGGATTTGTTGACAAAAAGAGAAATATGAAATATGACCAGACTTATTCTTTAACCTCACATTTGTGTGTTTTTATGTGCATGCTGTCCAACATACAGTATATGGGTGTGTACTTGCAGGTGGTCGTGCCTCTCGCCGTCTCTGACCTCAGAGTGAGTGTATCAGGGAATCAGCTGACCTCCGGAGAAGACGTCTCTGTGGATGTGGAACTGTTCACCACCATGAAGCACCTGCTCGTCCTCAACCTCACACTGAACGCTGAGCATGGCAGCGTTGACATGAAGGAAAATGACAGTAAAAACATCAGCGACAGCATCGAAATTACTCACCAAGAAAACAGTGATAATCACAGCTGTAACGACAGTAACCATAGCAACATCAACTACGATCACAGTCTTAATCGAAACCACAATAACATCTGCTTGATCCCTCTTCGTCTCCTCCACACCTCGAACCGCTCCAGCTGCCATTTGCACCTCCACCTTCACTGCCGCCTCCCCACCACTGCAGGCCGGTATCACCTCATGGCGTCTCTTCTCTCCACCTCTGACCCTTCGTCAGTGCTGCTCTCCGCCGTCCTGCCTCGAGCTTTGATCGTGCATATATGTGCCCTGAGGCCTTCTGGGAGTTGGAAGTCAGCAGTTTCAACATACACAGAATTCAGCCTGGAGGTTGTCGGCCCTGCCAGTCGAATGGGGTCGAAAGTGAGTTGGACTTTCAGTTTGGATAATGTCACTGGGATGAGCAGGACAACTGAAGAGTGGAACGTGAATGTGTCTCTTACAATAGCAGGCCGTTATAAAGTCATAGTCAGGGCTTTTAACCCAATCAGCTGGGCCTCATTCTGCACACACATCCTCGTTCAAGATCCTGTTGGAGATCTGGTGCTGAATGTTCCCAGCGTGATCACTGCAAATCGAAAACACTTTGTTTTATTTAGTGTCACATCTGGGTCTAAAGTGACAGTGTCTCTGCTGGTGAATGCAACACTGCTGTACAGAAACAGCAGTTACACTACAGGAGAGGAGGCAACGGCGGTTTTGCTTTTCGACCACACCGGGACAGTTGTGGTTGAGCTTCGAGCTGAGAATCAAGTGTCTTCTCGGAACAAAAGCGCAAGAGTGTGCGTTGAGAGGAACAGGAAGCCGACGCCGCAAGTTAGAGTTAATCCAACGTGGCAACCACCCACCAGTCAAAGTCCTGTTCACAACCTGGCTGACAATGGTGAGAAAGTGCTTTTAATTAACACCCACTGAGCAATACAAAACATCTGAACATTAATTAGAAAAGTGTGAATTTATTTTCTTGTTAATGTTAAGTACATGTCTGAGATTGTTATATTTAATCTGTGTCATGTTCATCTTTGATTATGACAAATTTCTTAAATAAATTAATAATATTTTTATTTCACATGACACCATCCAATCTCCATCTTATGCTTTTATCTGAATGTGAAACTGCTAAACTGGCTTTGTTTCTTGCATTTGTTTTTAACACTGTCAAAGAAAATGTAAGCTTCAAAGTGATCAAGTAGATACATGCTCATAAAGTGTGTGTTTTTGATGGGACTTCGGTGTTTTCTGGTCTACCTTTTCTATCATTTCTCACTTTCTAGAGACAAATTGTTTATGTTTCCAGAACATAATTCTTTACCTCTTTCATGAAGCATTTATAATTTGTGGTATACTCTCTCTCTATATTTATACAATGACAATGAGATGTCTGTTTTGTCCCCTAACAGTGTGGATTTATGCAGCAAAGCAAGCGTATCCCACAAATACAGATATAACTTTCCTAGCTGTGGCTGAAGTACCGGACCCTGTGGAGTTCCTCTGGCACTTTGGAGACTCCAGATCAGACCGAACCACCTCAAGGACAGTCACCAAGAGATACCACAAACCTGGCAGGTATGAGACACAATGTAGATGCTTCTTTGTCTCTATAACTGCGTATAGCTTCATTGCATTTCATGCAACAAATTAATCAAAATTGTCTCATAAAAGTACTTATATAACCTGTTAACAAGAATAAATGGAGTACCTTTGCCAGCATACAAGCTGGTGTTTACAACACTTAAACCCCCCTCTGTTCAATATAGGTATGATGTAGTTGTAGTCATGTCAAGTGGCCGGACATCCCTTACCTCCGACGTGTTCCCAATGGTGGTCCAGAGAGCAGTGAAGCTCAACAGGCTGCTCCACCCGGCTTCTGTCCTGCAGAACCAAACGGTGACAATTAGCTGCCGGGTCAGTGTGGGGACTGACGTCGCCTTCCTGTGGAGCTTTGGAGACGGATCATCCCGGCTGGGACAGAGCACAGAGCAGCACGTCTTCCACACGTGAGTTTCACTGTCATTATTGACTTTCAATATTATATAGCTCAGGTAAATTCAAATTTGAAATGTGTTAATACAGCTTATTACAGATATATTGGTATTGGTGTATTTACGTTGGTCGATGTATAATACAAAATTCCGATACAAAAACACCAACGACATAGACGTAATTCAGAAACACTGAGAAGTTTAGTTTTAAACTGTAAATGTTCCTCTCAGTACATATCTTGGTCTCAATTCTATAATAAAACAAATTTAAAGGATATGTATAGAAAGTGTTTCTGTTATGTGTTTATCTGTTATGTTTATTGGCCGATATATCATTTATAAATTCTCAATATCAATATTATTATTGCCCAAATTATTAGTTATGGACCAGTTTTATAGTTTTGTATAACAGAAAGGTAAAGTTCCTTCCATTTTTTTATGTGACAGCTTTGAATTTTTTTTTAACTTTTATTGCAATAAACTCATAAATAAGTACATCCACCAAATGTCCAACATGTATTTGCAATTATTACTATTATTTTGTATTTTATACAACCAGTGATACAAACAGAACAAGACAATCCTCATTTAATGAACCTTGATAAAGGAGTTTTATTTCAATTAGAATATATATTTTGCTAACATCAGTTTGCCTTTTCATTGATCTTCAGTTACCTATAAATCTTAAAGCACAAAAGCATAATAGGTCCTATTATGCTTTTATGCTTTTCCCGTTTCCTTTAGTGTGTTATATAGTTTTTTGTGCATGTAAAAGTTTTGCATAGTTACAAAGCCCAAAGTCCACGCCAAAGGGAGTTACTCTCCCCCACAGAAACACTGCTCCTGAACTGCCTGAAACGCCTTGCTTGAAGTCCTGCCTTTTCTTCTGTAACGTGGTGATGTCACCAAGTAACACACTTTGCCTAGCAACTAGTTTGGCACGCCATCAAACAAAGCTAGTTAGAGCTGAGCTGGAGCAGAGTCCAAAGAGTTTGGTTTGGTTGACCATTCACAACAGAGTGGGCCAGCTGACCAATCAGAGCAGACTGGGATTTCTTTTTGGGGGGGAGGCAGGAGCTCAAACAGAGTGTTTCAGACAGAGGGTGAAAAGAGGTGCTGTAGCACAGCCGGTATGAGAAAAATAAAGCTTTTTTTGAATATTAAAGCCTGTAAACATGTTCTAATAGAAACCCCAAATACACGTATGCACCTGAAAATATGCACAATAGGTCCTCTTTAACATGACCAATCTTCTTAACTGTGGGTATATGTGTATTTTTACCTGTGTAAATTGAGTGTATATAGGTGTTTTCACTCTCTGCAGGACAGGAGAGTTCAGAGTGGACGTAACTGTGTCTAACCTGGTCAGTTCTGCCTCTCTAAGTGGTCACATCTTTGTTGTGGACTGGCCTTGTCAGCCTCCACCGGTCAAAAACATGGGACCTCTCAAACTTCAGGTAGCCTTCATTTTGTTACCTCAACACTAATTAATTAATTACATCAAATTACATTGCCGCCTTCATCCTATTCATCTTCTCTCTTCAAGGTGAGAAGATTTGAGGTTATACGTCTGGGAGTGACCTATGAGACGGAAGTTGACTGTGACATTTCAGGAGGCCTTCACTACACCTGGACCTTGTTTGACTCTGCAGGACGGGTCTTCCCTTTGCCTCTTGTAGAGACAAGCAGACAGAGCCTCATACTGCCCAGCCATTTCCTGCACTATGACACCTACACTGCCATAGCGAGGGTAAGTAGCAGTAGAAAACTTCCACGTATTGACCCTTAAACTGGGACCACCTGATGTTCCACTCCTGAATATACAGTATTGAGACTCCAATAGCCATCATTGCTCCGCAGGTTCAGGTCGTTGGCAGTGTGGTGTACAGCAACTACAGTGTGAGGGTGCAGGTGATACCGAGCCCTCCTGTGGCCTTCATCCAGGGCGGCACCAACATCTTCATTAACAACAGGAACAACACCGTGGTAACCCTGGACGGGCAGAGATCTCATGACCAAGACTTCCCCATGAACTCAGTCAGGTACAGAAACAATGGTTGTGTCCGAAATCACCCACCACTCACTATATAGAGGACTATATAGTCAGTTCTCCATTTCGTAGTGCTATCTGAATGTATAGTGAGAATTATTATACCCTATATAGTGGACTCAAAGTATCCCACAATGCATCATGTAAAGTAGTGGACAACGATGGTCACTAACCGAGCACTATATACCATCATGCATTGCGCTGGAGGAAAACTGAGAGACGAACGAGAGGAAAGAGAGCAGTGCGATTGAGACAAATCCATGAGTTGTGGTGCGAACATAATGTATTTAATGTGAGCAGAGCAGAGCAACACAAACAGCCACAAAGTACTTTGTATTATTAATTTGGGAAAATACGCTTATTACCCCCACATTCACTGTTAATTCCTACCTTTCACAATAAAAGCCCTAGACCCTGCATCACTTACCAGTTTCAATCAGAGGATTTTGCTAAGAGACAACTCAACAAAATAGCTTACTTATGTATTTATCCCAGCCAAAACCGCCAGTATTTATTATAGATGGTCCAAAAGCAGACTTTGATCTGGTAAGTTTTAATTGTGCGAAAGCAAAGATGTAATTAACCGTGTTGAGAAAATGACCCGAGTAGTGTCCAAAAGTGTTTTTTCATTTTGAAGATGAGCTCACTATATACTCCTCAACATAGAACTCCTTTGATAGTGAGTAGGGAGTATTGAATGAGTGAATGATTTCGGACACAGCCAGTGTAATGTATGCATTTAACCTTTAATGGTTGTAAGATTTCACTCAAATATGTATTCAATCTCAACACTGTTTCTGATTTTTTTTTCTTCACAGCTTCAGTTGGACATGTAAACCAGTCAGCTCCATCTCCACCTCCTGTTTCCACCATGAAGTTCCCACTGCATCCCCTGTGCTCGTATTTCCTGCTAGTCTCCTAAAACACAACTTCGACCAGTTCCAGTTCACGCTCGCCATCCACAGCGGTGAGCGCTCAGCCTCATCAGAGACCTTCCTCACATTGACGCCAAATGTGATAGGGTGAGAGTTATAAAAAAAATGATATAACAGATGAAATTTGGATGCTATGAAGTGAATAGATATATTTGCCTCCATTAAACCGTGTACTGTACCTTGATACACCTTGTGATCATGTATTTAAATGTCTCCAATCCAGGAAGGTGACAGTTCACTGCCCTCAATGCATCGGAGACCAGGTGAACTGGGATCAGTCCTTCTCTGTCAGCGCCTTGTGTGAAGGCTGTGATATTTCCCCAAAACACATCCAGTACACCTGGAGCCTGTACTTAGTCAATGCCTCATCCAAGCCTGTCATAGAAGGTAAAAAAAAAACTCGTACACGAAGCTGCCATTATTTCATTTTCAAGAAAATAAATCCCCTTAATTTGATTCTTTTCTATTCTAGTCCCGTTTTGTTACACAGTGGATCTCAGTGCTCCGTCCACCATCATGGAGGGTCCTGCCATTTCCCCTCAGACTTCCACCCTGCATCCACCTGCCACAGATGCTTCACAGTACACCCGTGCTGACGATACCTCTGCTCCTAGAGGTATAACAGAAGGAATAACAGTCAAGTATGGCTGGTGTGTAATGAAATGTGACTGGCTTGTGTGCTTCCCAAGTGATCGCCTCTGTAAAAAGAGCCCTTGAGGACACCAATGGCATGCTGAAATAGAAAATAACACCATGTCACTAAACTTAACTCCCCTCTTTTCCTCCTCACACAGGTTTGACAGAACCCGAGCCCTCGCCTATCTCTTCTCTCGTCAACATAAGAACAGCAGGCTCAGGTAAGCTCTGGCAGCTTTCACTGTTTCAAATGGAAATTATCTCACAATGCAGGTAAATTGTAAAGAATATGCAACGTTCACCATTCTCACAGCGTTAAAGAACTGCAACGTAGAAGCATTTAAGACATTGACATCAATAGGGAGAATCAACAAGAAGCACTGCGCAAGGTGATAGTTACAGTAAAATGGACAGTTCATGAATTATTTAACATCTTTTCCTCTTTATGTCCAGGAGAGGAGCCCTTTTATCACCCTCTGGGGGAGTCTGACCCTGCAAAGCCTTTGTACTCCTCCACTGAATACCCGCCACTTACCTTTGACAACAGTGGCGTCCTATACTCAGATCACTTTGGCCGGAGTGACGTTATCAGTGAATTCCCAATTGATTCTGACTCCTCTGCTGACTGGGAGTTTTCTTTTCCTGTCCTGGAGAGCGGTGACTCGGGAGGTCGACAAGGTGAGACAAAACTGAGCTGAAACCTTTTAGTGAATATCAAACAGTTATTTAATTTGGTCTTTGAATTATAAAACTGATGGTGTTTTCAGTTATTCTGGCTGATTAGACCTCTCCACTCTCTGAAGCTAGGTGGAGCTATGCTGGGCATTATGTGAGGTTAACAAACTACCAGTGGTGGTATAAGTACATTTACACAAGTACTGAATCAATCAGTTCTGAGGTACTTGTACTATACTTTCTACACCACTACATTTACTTGATAGCTTTAGTAGTTACTTTGCAGATTCAGATTAATAATACAAATTTCCCTGGGGGGAATTCACAAGCTACCCAGCCGTATATAAAGTAGGACTGTTAACTGATTAAAATATTTAATCATGATTAATCACAACAACACGACACAATTAACAACACAAAACAATGACAAATATTGTCCAGAAACCCTCACAGGTACTGCATTTAGCATAAAAATAATATGTTCAAATCATAACCCAAGCCCAACAGGCAACAACAGCTGTCAGTGTGTCAGTGTGCTGACTTGACTGTGGCTTGCCCCAAACTGCATGTGATTATCATAAAGTGGGCAAGTCTGTAAAAGGGAGACTCGTGGGTACCCATAGAACCCATTTCCATTCACATACCTTGAGGTCAAAGGTCAAGGGATTCCTTTGAAAATGGCCATGCCAGTTTTTCCTTGCCAAAATGTAGCTTGTGTTTGGAGCGTTATTTAGCCTCCTTCGCGACAAGCTAGTATGACATGGTTGCTACCAATGGATTTCTTACGTTTTCTAGTTTCATATGATACCAGGATCTTAGCTTTAAAACTGAGCCTTCTACAAAGTAAAAATCGCAAGTTGCTTTATTGCATTAAAGAAATTAGTGGCGTTAATACAAATTTGCGCTAACGCATTATTATCACGTTAACTTTGACAGCCCTTATGTAAAGTAATTTAAATTAGCTCCACCTTTAATGCAACATTAACATAATATACATTAATGCATCAATAAATATAATCAAATAATATGATATGTTTTTCTGAAATGTATTTTTTGGTCACATTTTGCAGTATATGCAAGCCAGCATGCTTTTCTCACTATTCTGTCCCACAATCCTCTGCGCAGCGGATATATGAACAAGCGGGTCAAAGTTCAAGGCACAATGTTTTGAAGAAGTACTATGTTCCAATTGTATGCATACAGCATGCAAAAGTACGTACTTTGTAAGGGCAACTGAAGTATGTACTAAAAGTAAAAAAGAAAAGTATGGGATTTGCATTGTATGACTGTGCATTTAATCTGATTCTGTGACAGATTTAGATTATGATGTTCCCTTGATGAGCGCTGAGGAAGGAGACCCAGGGATTTCAGCAGGAAGACCCACAGGTGCAGTACATGTCTGTGTTTGTTAATGTCCTCTAGTGGGAGGTTGTGCGTTAATCACGTGCATATTATTCCCAGATGTGGATGGTGAGAGCTTCAGTCCAGGAGATGATTCAGCGTTCGATCCAGCGTTACATAAAGACGAGGGGAGTAATCTGGTGGATTCAAGACCATCTGTTGTGATCCAGGAGCCCATCTTGCTCGATTTACCCCGAGACCCAGTAGACAGAGGCCTTTTTGAGTCCTACACTTACACAGGTACATTATTCAAGAAACTCACAGACACACGTGTCCTTTCTTTTTCCACCAATCTAAGCCTTTAGATACCTTTCTCTCTCTTTCCATCTCTCCAGGCATTTCCTCCCCTTCGCTCAGCTTCAGACCGTTCAGTCTGAGGCCTGGGAGCAGATACATGTTGGAGGTCACTGCTAGTAAGTTTAACATCAACAACTGATATTTTTGCCAAAATGTAATGCGTTATCAGTACTGAACCATGGTAGAAAGAATAGATGCAATGACATATAAGCTTGAGCGTGAAATACAGATTCTGGAAGTCCAATATAACTCCTATATCAGTCATAATTCAGGTGAGGAAGGGTTTTTAAGCAGGAACAAAAAGTCCTTCCTGTTGTTGGATCTGATTGTCTTTCATCATTCATTGGCCAGAGAACTGTTTCTGAGCACATAAGCAGCTAAGATTACTTGGTAATTAAGAAATCATAGTTGAGGCTAAATGTTAATTGAATGTGATAACAGCATCAAGGGGAAAATGCAGTCGTCGCAGAAGTCCTGATTTCTTGATTTTCCTCACATTTGCTACAGTGCTTTTACATTTGTATCTACTTTAAGGCAAAATATAATAGGGCTGTGCAATATGAGGATATATATATATATATATATATATCATCAAAACTATATAAAAATGTCTATCATTTATATTTGTATTTATATTATTATTATTATTTATATTTATTTCCTTTTTCTCTATAAATTCCTTAAAAATGTTATGTTTATTTTGCACTCAAGTTCTTAAAATAAGAAAATACTCAGTACTTTTTATTTGTCAAGTATTTAATTCAAACAGGAGTATACAAAAATAGGCTTTACTATGTGGTTATTTCATATAGAATATGTATTTATTGAATTACCATAAAACATGCTATATCATGATATATATTGTTATAAAAATATGAAAAATTACCTATATTGTGATAGAAGATTTTGGCCATATCGCCCAGCCCTAAAATCTAATATTTCTATTCTAATTGTGATGCAGGATAGATGTAATGTGGTTTTCTGGGTTTGGGGCCACATTTGGTGTCTAAACTTAAAATAATAATGACAACATCAGTCCTATGTTAGCCCATCTTTTTATTTTTCTAATGAAAATTGAAGGGATGGATCTGGATGCTAATATAATTGTTACCTTTTGTACTCAGAATCTCATAATAGTTTTCTGGGCCGGACTCAGCTATTCTTAAAAACCAACCCTGCTCCAAAAGGCGTGATGTGCCAAGTGCAACCAGTCAAAGGAATGGAGTTATATACACACTTCAGCATCTTCTGCACCTCAGGGAAAGAGGTATACACTGTCTCTTACAGTAAACACACACACACACATACACACTCTCATAATCGTATTACTTTTTTGGCCCTGTGCATACTGAACCAGATGCGTGTTATTTAAGGTCCTTTGTATGTGAGCCATTTCCAAGTATTTTTTTAGTACGGGAAAAAAGTTTAATAGAGAGACAAATTTGACTGCTTTAACGGGGAGAGTGTTTATCTTTGTACACTTTATGTATTTGTAGTCTTAAAGAGTACTCTCAATCGCTAGATAATTTAAAGGAACAGTGTGTAACTTTTGGGGGGGATCTATTAGCAGAAATGGAGTATAATATTATATATACATATAGAGTGCGTCATGTTGCTCCGCCATGTTTCTACGGTAGCCCAGAACAGACAAACCAAACACTGGCTCTAGAAAGAGCCTTTCATGTTTTTACGTTACCTGAAGGCCACCGTATTCTCCGACATGCTTGTGAAACTGTGGTTACGTGAGCCGCAGGGTGCAAAACTGTGGTACCGCCAGTCGCCGTCTGACTTCCGTTGCTCCTAAAGTAGTGTTATTATGGTAAGGATGGCGGTAAATGGTGTTACCACAGTTTTGCAGTGGCTCACTTTACCACAGCCTTGGAAAGGGAAAAGTAAATGGAGCGTCATTCAGTTGGTTGTAATCTGCAACCACACCACTGGATGTCTCCAAATCCAACACACTGTACCTTTAAGGTACCTAAAGTACATGCTGAGATGTCATGATTGACAAAAATGTAATCATACCTTCTTATCTGGGGTCTTTTCTTTACTACCTCATACTTAATAATTACCCATACAATTTACTGGGAAAGTTTTCATTTTTTATAAATGGCAAATCTTTATATTTTACTAAACAACATGCACAGAAAGAAGTACACCCTTGACAAACTACAAATGTATCCACCTTTTCACTCCAGCTTTGATTTGTTTACACTGTTCTCAGCATGTCAACACTCACATGTGTATGTGTGTATGTGCTTAAGGACTTACTGTACAAGTACAGCATCAGTGTAGGAGACAGACCTCCCAGGATGCTGTATCAGGGGAGAGACTTCCAGTACTATTTCAGCCTTCCTTCTGGTGACCCCAGTAATGATTATAAAGGTAAACTCAAACACACAGACACCCTGATTTATAACTTTTATATTGCACACAAGGGTTGCACTATCATGACAACTTATTGCAGATAGTTCCTTTTAAGTAATTGAGTGATTAATTTTTGTGCTTGTAGTAACAATTTACACAGAGATCAGAAGCAGCACGTATGGAACGGCCACTAAACCCTGTCCTGTCACCGTCCGAGTCCAACCAAGCTTCTTCATAGACACCTCTTCTTCTTTTTCTTCCCATCTTGATCCTGATCTGGAGCTGTAAGAATCACCATATTAGGTCTATATTGCAGGGTTACTCTGTGTACTATACTATAGCTCAGGCAACAATAGTTTTTGCAGAGCATAGTGGACAATTGCAATGGCATATTTTGAGTGCCAGAAAGCTGGAGTTTACATATGGAGAGACAATTTACATTTTGAGAAGACTGACTCTGAAATTATTTAAAATCTTATCAATTTATTGTATTTTCATAACCTAGCAACACCTTCTAATAAGACATTATTTATAAAGTCTATATAAGTTGTAGCTAATAACTTTTTGATGGCTATCAAGATATTTATCAATACTTAATATACCTTTAATTATGTCAACTTTTGTGTTACCATCATGTCTGGAGTTGGTGTATATTTTAATAAGTTACTATTTATACAGTATATTGTTGTGTTATTAATATCTCTCTCTCTCTCCAGCTCAGAGTCAGGTCTGAGGAACCTGTCAGCTCTGGTGCGGATTGGAAACAGTGTGGAGATTCGTAACTACATCAGTCTCCTCTCCAGCATCCTGAACAGACTCAGCCTGGACACCGAGGCCAACACACACGCACAGAGACGCACACGCAATGTGCTCATTTGCATGGTGTGTGAGCTCGAGAGCAGTGGACAGGTACACACACACACACACACACACACACACACACACACACACACACACACACACAGACACATACAGACCTACAGTATATTACATCTCAAGATTGACAGAACCACATTTTTTGATTGCAAAAAATCTATCATCTACTCTGTATTCCTGTTTCTCAATGTTACATCCCTTTGTAGTCTAGGGTTAAGAGAAGAACATAAGCCGGTGTAATCACGAGTAAAGTTGCTGTTTATTAAAGGCCACAGGAAACAAATAATATCAATTATATTATTATATATAATACAAATTTAGTGCGTTTTATAACTAACCGGTACATCAAGAAATGAAAACACAAAAGTTCAAGTACACAGAAACTGGGTTAACATTTAAGAATTTATCTAAATTATCATATATCACAGTTAGATTTCAACAAACTTTTCCACCTTTTATAACATTTCATTTAATCCTAGGCATCGATGGTGGACAACATCTGCATTCTGAAAAACCTTTTAGAAGTTACAAGTCAGGTAAGTGTGTTTCCTTTCATTGACAAAGAGACACTATTAGATGTTGAAAGATAAAAAATTGTTTCTAATACAACACTTTATCCTGTTTAGGTGACATTAGCGAGTGCAAGACGAGTGACAGTTCACGTTCAGGTCATCTCAGAGCAGTTTTTGGAGTCCAGTGCTCCAGTCTGGTACTTTCTGGAGCAGAAGACACTCAACACCCTGGTGGCCCTGCTCTCATACAGCCTGCAAGCTGCCGTCACTAGTAATAACTTCACAACAGAAACGTCCACCAGTGCTGACATTACACAGGCATTAGAATCAGACCCACACGATGGAATACAGGACTCATCCAGTGGTGTTTACATCAGACGAGTAGGATCGATTTCAACAAAGCAGGCGGCGCGGCTTGTAGCTGATATTCTGCAGACTGCTACACACCTGATGCTGGTGAGAGAAGAGACAAACATGCTCTTGTGCATATCTACCATAGACTGTATATAAAGATGGACGGAATGACAGCTCCCCAAAAGTGAAGCCAAAACATCTTGATCGCCCTCTGGTGGCTGGCTGCAGTATAGGTCAGAAATCGCACGCCCTTAATGTTAGCGGATAGGACATGGGCCGAACTAAAAAGTCAAAGTACACGTCAAATATATTTTTCCCAAATATAGTTTCTGTCGTTTTAGGTAGTTCTTATCACGCTGATATTTGTTCAAGTGTTTTCTGATAAGTTTGGTTTTAATTAGTTATTTGATGCTATAAAAAGGGGGCGAGACGTCATGATTGGCAGCTGTGAGTCTCTCTCGCTGACAAGCTGCGGTCGTGCTCAGCTCACGATTGGTTTGGATGGGTGACCTTGATACTACGGCTCCACCGCCCGATCACTACTGTGCAGACTCTGACTGCAAATCACGTCAAAATCTCAAGATGGCAGGAAGTGTAGATGCGTCGTCCATCTTTATATACAGTCTACGATATCTACACATGAACTAACACATTTTCATATTTGTACTTCAATTTATCTTTTTACTATCAATCTCTTCTTTTCAGAAGTACATCCTGATCCACAAGGTTGAGGAGCACAGAGTCAGCACTGGTCTTCTCGCCTTATATGCCACATACCAAAACCAAACCTTCTCAGTCATCAGCGGTGACTCAACCACCTTCTACATGCCTGCCTCCCTGATCCAGCTTCTGTTTGTTCATGGCAGTACAGAGACTGAGAGCAGACCGCATCAACCATGTGTGCTCAGCATGCTGACTGAGCTCACCCACAGCCCTTACACCTGGGCCCACGATCCTGGAACGGTGAGACTGGCATACAGTATGATGACTCTGAGTGATTAAACGGCAAGGCATTGCTCTCATTTTCCTCTGCTGATTTCCAGCTGAGTGGACCAGTGGTTGACCTGAGTCTGTACAAGTGCAGCACGAGGAGAAAGATCCCTGTTCGCTCCCTCATTCAGCCCATAAACATCGAGCTGCAACAACCACCAAGAAACGTATGACTGTATTTCTTCTTTCTGCAAGTTGACTCCCTTTGCACCATATTACAACAGCAAAGCACATTGCTAAATGAAAGTGGGTGACCATGTGATCACGTCCATTCTGCAGAAGAGCTCTGTGCCCGAATACGTCCTTCTACGCAGCCAGGTCAACTACCACACCTTCAACATTACCCAGGAGCACTTGCAGCAGGCCATCCAGCTGAGTGTGGCGTTCACGCCGCCGCTCAACAAGGCGTTTCCCATCATGCTGCTATTCAGGTAGACTCACAGTGATTTGGGTTGTTGTTTTATAGCCATTATCATCTGATAGTTAGAGTAACATAATAACACAATCAGGTGGCTACCTCCGAGTCTGAGAAGTGATGCCTTAAACATGCATTCTTTCTAATAGCCAGCAGGAGGCGACTCCTCTGGTTACAAAAAGAAGTCAGATTGTTTAGAAGTCTATGAGAAAATGAGCCTACTTCTCACTTGATTTATTACCTCAGTAAACATTGTAAACATGATTTTATGGTCTCAATCGCTAGTTTCAAGTCTTCTTCAATACAGCATGATGTTCATTTAGTAAATTGTGGTCCTATTTAGAGTCAAATACCATAAAGTAGGGTATGCTTTAGGGCGTGGCTACCTTGTGATTGACAGGTCACTATCACGGCGTTGTCCGCTCTGGGAGTTGTCCATGTTTTCGTCGTAAAACTTTAACCCTTTCACAGTGTGTTTTCAGTTCAAGAAAGTTAATTGTAACATTTTGGTTGCTTAAAAACTACTTAGCTTATGTCTACTTAGCTCCACCCTCTCGTGTCACTTCTGGTTGCAAAAAAACATGATACCGACAGCCAAAATGTAGAACTCAAGGCTTCAAAACGGCAGTCCACAAACAAATGGGTGACGTCATGGTGACTACGTCCACTTCTTATATACAGTCTATGAACACAATCTAATAATTTGAATTAGTTTTTGAGTAAAAGGTCAAACCAAGAGTCTCTGTTGTGGCAGGATGTTTGAGAGGCCGACTCCCAGCATGCACCATCTGCACAGGATTCACCACTGGGAGAGCAACACCACCCGTTTCACTCTGCCCCCATCCTACCTCAGTGGTAAGAAATTCCTTGGTTCCATGTGTCTAATGTAATGCAATACCTGTTATTACATGACTTTGTATTTATTTATTTATTTATATTTTCATAGTGACAAGTATACAGCGTGGACCAATGCCACATTCACAGCATTATAGCCTAAGCTAATTTGCTATGCTGTACCTAGATGGGTATTTATACAAATACACAAAACTCAACACGAAAACGCATACAAAACAGAACAAAAGATAAATAATGATACAATAAAACTCATCAGTTAATAACTGACTAACATTGACGAATCAGTGTTGATAATCAAAACGTTAAAAGCCTATTTGCTGTGTTTTAGTGAAAAGACAAAGATGATTAATAAATGAAGTGTCTAAGAACACAATTGTACCCTTTCCCAATGGGATTAATAAAGTACTCTATCCATCTATCTATCCATCTAATATTTACTTGTGTTGAAATTACTTAAAACTTCTAGCTGCAGGGGTTGGTCACCTGGCCCTGTTGAATGCTGATTTTGGGAAAGGACCCAAACTCAAGCACCTGAGTGAACAGGTCAGCTACAGTCTCACAGTGGACACCAGCATGTGTTTGTCCTGGGACGGCCACCAGGGGGCCTGGACACACCACGGCTGCAAGACACAACAAGCAGACACAACTACTGCAGTCAACTGCAGGTAAGGCATGGATTAAGCATGTGGGCATGAGAACGTGAGACCTTCTCTGAGGGAAACACACATGTTAGAAATAACTGTACATAGGGAGGATTCACGTAAATGAATCACTTCTTACTTGTTGGTGTTTGCTGTTTGTCTCAGTTGTCACCAGTTGAGGCCGCTGACTGTGGTGCAGAAGCAGATCCAGAACAGCCATGACACAACCGGCCTGGACCCATTTCTAAGGTGACCCCATTCTCCTTAGACTTGGATGATGTATTTAACCAGAGAAAACAAAATATGTTGGATACTTAAACTGCAGTAGTAACTTGGACCTTGGATTTTGGAATAATGGTCCAGTATGACACACATAGGGGTGACCAGGTGTCCCACTTTACAAGGGACTGCACAGCATCTTTATCCCTTGTCCCACGTCCTACATATTGAGACAATGTCCCACATTTTCATTGGCTCTAGTTTTCAAAAGTCAAACCACTGCAGGCCAGACGCTTTTTTAAAATCTGGCATTTATACAATGAGAAGCAGACATTTAATCACTCAGTCATTCTGCTCTCTCTCCCTCTCTGTCACTTCAGTGTGACCGGGGATCTGACAGTACTGGGAGTGCTGGTGCTCTGTGTGTGCCTGTACATCCCGTGGTTGGTGGTGTGTAAGAGAGCTGATGTCGCCTCCGAGGCGAATCGGAGAGTCCACTACCTCTCTGACAACTCCCCGTGTGACCCATATCTCTATGCTGTTACAATCCACACTGGTCTCTGCTCTGCAGCCTGTATGAGTGCAAAGGTAAGGCTGCTTTTTGTTCCTTTAAACCAGCTGCATTTGTCACATTGCTTTCTACTGCACATAAATGTTGTCAAGTACTTTGATAATAGGATATTCTTGCAATAAGCAGCACCGAGTTAAGTGTTTGTCTCCCTTCATGAAACAGTTTTAATTTCTTCTATATGGCTCTGATGAGGTTTGGTGCATGAATGGACTCATAGAATAATGTTGTGCTACTATAAAAGTAAATATGACATCTGATTCATATTTATTAACACTAGAACTTAACATGTTTTCAAACTGTGTAGACTTTGTTTGTTATTGTCAGAGGACTTTCTTATCGTAATACCTGTCTTCTTCATGTAACCAGACAAAAATGAACACATACAAACAGTTATCTTGATTTATTTAGCAAACACATATGTTTAATAGTGTGATGTTGAAACTTAATAAAAATGGACTGGGTGTTTTACAGCTGACTTCACAGAGCAAAAAGTTGAAATCCACTGAAAGTGGTACGATTAAACGAACTATCATAAATATGATAGCCTTTGTGCAGAACCATGTAGACCACATCTCCCTTTTCCAGTTGAAGAACAAATGCATTAGAAAAAGAGACGTAACCTCCGTCATCATTTGCATCGTCACCTCTAGTAATTATCTTGTCATTGTGATTTAGTGAAATTCTTATATAAGTGAAATTTAATACACCCCACCCGTTGAATCTGAAGTAGTAGGCTCCTCTGGCTGGGGCTGTGAAGATACCTGCAACAAAGGAGAAATTCAGCGAGGAGTCAGAACTCTCTTTCACCCTTCTCACTATTAAATTAAGTCTTCTGTTAATTCAGTAGGAACATTTGTTCTAATTGCTTTGGCCCAGCTACATCAGTGTGTTTCTCGCCAAAAGCTCTAGGTTTGGTTTTGTTGCCTTGTATGCACAAGTAGATCCGTTTCCTCAGCAGAAAAACGCTCGCCTCTCCAATTTGCCATTTAAATAGCAACGCGCCAATGTGCTGACGCACCTGGCCATACATAATATGTGTGTAGGTGAAAGAGCTGTGTACCTGTAGTTGGGTTGTAGGCCTGGCCGATATTGGTGAAGACTTTACTGAACTTAAGTGTGGTTTCAGTATTGAAGGGTCCAATAGTTCCCGCGTCAGTAAGACCAACTGAAAACGCCACCTTTGGACGGTCTGTGGGAATGTAGAAGATGCACATAGAGAAAACTTCACTGATTTACAGTCTATGAACAAATGAACCTGTACATGTACTGTGTTGAAAATAGTTTTCCTCATTGACATAATGATATTCAGCCATACAGCTTAGTGACACTGCAGTCATTTGGAGGCTGATATCCAGCAGGCTTTGAATTCCAGTAGAATCAGTAACAGCTGAATAACATCACTTCTGCTTAATTTATTAACAGTAGTTATAAATACTGAAATCACTCTGCATTTTTCTGCTCTGAATATGCTCATTAGTTTACTATTTACGTTCTCACTGCTAACATAATATGACATTTTGACTTTTAATAATGGTTCATGTAACTTACCTGCATTCTCTCTCTTGAGCTCCTCCACCTCGTTTTCACTGGAGCTCATTCTGGTTTCCAATACTGTGAACACATTTCACTTTTTTATTGTAAAATCGAAATATGTTTGTCAGTTTTTTCACGTTTTCTGTTGATTACTTTGTAATCCTACCTGTGTTCTTATTTTCGCTTGCTGTTACTCTAGCCAGAAGATCTGCAATAAAGGGAAAACAATTATAAATAGATTATGTATGATGATTGTGATCATTTTAACATTTTTGGCAGGTCCAAAATTAATGTTTTGTTTATCTCTGTGGAAGATATCTGACGTTTGGTTCCAATTTCTAACAAGGCTTGTGAGCCAATAGTAAAACGACGTTGGTATCACGTGGTATCTCTGGGTCATCAGTTAGTGTGGAAAAAACGGATAAATGAGCAATGGAACGGGTGAGGGAGGGTGCGAGATATAATGGCTGAATTTTATCAATAGCACCTTTAATTATGTTTTTGTAACTTACCCATGTTCTCTCTCTTGAGCTCCTCCACCTCGTTTTCACTGGAGCTCATTCTGGTTTCCAACACTGAACACATTTAACATTTTTATTGTAAAATAGAATTATGTTTGTCAGTTTTCTCATTTGTCATTGATCACTTTGTAATCCTACCTGTGTTCTTATTTTCGCTTGCTGTTACTCTAGCCAGAAGATCTGCAATAAAGGAAAACAATTAATGAATAGATTAGTTCAACAACCGGATGTAAAACCTCAAAAGTAAATGTTATTGTGGAGGCGTTATGTTTTTGGATTGTCCATCCGTCGCGATATCTTAGGAACGTCTGGAGGAAATTTCTTCAAATTTGGCACAACCGTCCAGTTGGACTCAATGATTAACTGATTAGAATTTGGGTGTCAAAGGTCAAAGTCTCTGTGACCTCACAAAACATGTTTTTGGCCATAACTCAAGAATTCAACACTAATTATGACAATTTCACAGAAATGTCTAACAGGATGAAATGATGAAGATTATTCTGGCCCCCAATACTGCAAAAACATTTTCCACCAAAAGGTTAATTATGCCCTGACCCTTTTCTTTGTCTCACTAAGTATATTGTCATTGCATAACATACAGTATTATGCCAAATTATACATTTAGATTTTGTAGCTTACCTATGTTCTCTCTCTGGAGCTCCTTGATCACATTTTCATTGGCGCTCATTCTGGCCTCTAAAACTGTGAACACATTTAATGTTTTTCATTGTGAAGTAGCTTTTCCACCAAAAGGTTTATTATGAGTCTTATATCGTAATCTCAATAGATACACACAGTACACACTGCAAACCTTAAAGACATACTTTTTATTTTGGAGGTTGACCAAATAGGAAACTGTCACAAATATGAATTCATTTTATGAAAGTAAACAGATGTAAATGTTTACCTGCATTCTTGCTTTCACTGGCTGTCAGTCTGGCCTGTGTGGCTGGGTTTAAAGCAATAAATTAGTCCTAAAAGTAATCAGTGCCATTAATGAACATTGCATGAATCTGTGTCGCACTATGTGACTGACAATCAGTTTGTTTTATTAAATGTGTCACCTGTATTATCTTGCTCCAGCTTCTCGATCTTGCTCTTGCTGTACCTCAGCTCCACCTTTTGTTCGATGGCCATGTCTCTCAGCTCCTTCAGCTCAGCCCAGATGTCAGGGGTGATGCTGGTCTGGCTGCTGCTCTGATCACCCTGAAGCTCAGATTGAACCTCTATATTGTTGTTCCCTCTATCTGCCTGGATGATATCGTTCCCTGTCTCCCCTCCTCTCTCACTCTGAGCCCATGTCCATTGCAGACAGAACAGCAACGCCAGACAAGCTGCAGCACTCCTCATTCTGAAATATCACCTGTTTAGACAGCGAGATGCAGTCTGACACGTCTCGCTCATTTTCCTTCTTTATATACACGTAAACCAGGTCACTGAAGAGGCGTATGAGAATTAAACAGGTGTCTTTGATAACAAATTTAAAAATACCTCAAAAGATCCTTGAACACTGAGCTGATTTTAAAGTAAACGACAAATAGTTAGAATGATGTTCTATTAAATTAATTCATAATGCATGCTTTTAAAATAACATTATTGTTTAATGATCATGAGCACAATACCGTTTGTGGAATTTCAGTCTAAGTGTGTATGGTTTGATTTCCCAGACGTAGGTTATAAAGAGTTAAGTTAGGAGATATTAACTAACACTAGAACTTAACATTTTTTCAAACTGTGTAGACTTTGTTTGTTTTTGTCAGATGACTTTCTTATTGTAATACCTGTCTTCTTCATGTAACCAGACAAAAATGAACACATACAAACAGTTATCTTGATTTATTTATCACACATATGTTTAATAGTGTGATGTTGAAACTTAATAAAAATGGACTGGGTGTTTTACAGCTGACTTCACAGAGCAAAAAGTTGAAATCCACTGAAAGTGGTACGATTATACGCATCATCAAAAATATGATGGCCTGAGTCCAGAACCATGTAGACCACATCTCCCTTTTCCAGTTGAAGAACAAATGCATTAGACAAAGAGACATAACCTCCGCCATCATTTGCATCGTAACCTCTAGTAATCATCTTGTCATTGTGATACAATGTAATACTCATATAGGTTGAAAGTAATGAACCCCACCCAATGAATCTGAAGTAGTAGGCTCCTCTGGCTGGGGCTGTGAAGATACCTGCAACAAAGGAGAAATTCAGCGAGGAGTCAGAACTGTCTTTCACCCTTCTCACTATTGAATTATGTCTTCTGTTAATTCAGTAGGAACATTTTTTCATATTGCTTTGGTCCGGCTATATCAGTGTGTTTCTCGCCAAAAGCTCTAGGTTTGGTTTTGTTGCCTTGTATGCACAAGTAGATCCGTTTCCTCAGCAGAAAAGCGCTCGCTTCTCCAATTTGTTGAATCTGCCATTGAAAAAGCAATGCGCCAATGTGCTGACACACCTGGCCATACATAATATGTGTGTAGGTGAAAGAGCTGTGTACCTGTAGTTGGGTCGTAGGCCTGGCCGATATTGGTGAAGACTTTACTGAACTTAAGTGTGGTGTCAGTATTGAAGGGTCCAATCTGTCTCGCGTCAGTAAGACCAACTGAAAACGCCACCTTTGGACGGTCTGTGGAAATGTAGAAGATGCACATAGAGAAAACTTCACTGATTTACAGTCTATGAACAAATGTACCTTTTTCATGTACTGTGTTGAAAAATAGTTTTCCTCATTGACATAATGATATTCAACCATACAGCTTAGTGACACTGCAGTCATTTGGAGGCTGATATCCAGCAGGCTTTGAATTCCAGTAGAATCAGTAACAGCTGAATAAAACTATTTCTGCTTAATTTATTAACAGTAGTTATAAATACTGAAATCACTCTGCATTTTGCTGCTCTGAATATGCTCATTAGTTTACAAATTCCATTCTCACTGCTAACATAATATGATATTTTGATTTTAATAATGGTTCATGTAACTTACCTGCATTCTCTCTCTTGAGCTCCTCCACCTCGTTTTCACTGGAGCTCATTCTGGTTTCCAATACTGTGAACACATTTAACATTTTTATCGTAAAATAGAATTATGTTTGTCAGTTTTCAAATTTTTCATTGATCACTTTGTAATCCTACCTGTGTTCTTATTTTCGCTTGCTGTTACTCTAGCCAGAAGATCTGCAATAAAGGGAAAACAATTATAAATAGATTATGTATAATGATTGTGATCATTTTAACATTTTTGGCAGGTCCAAAATTAATGTTTTGTTTATCTCTGTGGAAGATATCTGACGTTTGGTTCCAATTTCTAACAAGGCTTGTGAGCCAATAGTAAAACAACGTTGGTATCACGTGGTATCTCTGGGTCGTCAGTTAGTGTGGAAAAAACGGATAAATGAGCAATGGAACGGGTGAGGGAGGGTGCGAGATATAGTGGTTGAATGTTATCAATAGCACCTTTAATTATGTTTTTGTAACTTACCCATGTTCTCTCTCTTGAGCTCCTCCATCTTGTTTTCACTGGAGCTCATTCTGGTTTCCAACACTGAACACATTTAACATTTTTATTGTAAAGATGAATTATGTTTGTCAGTTTTCACATTTTTCATTGATCACTTTGTAATCCTACCTGTGTTCTTATTTTCGCTTGCTGTTACTCTAGCCAGAAGATCTGCAATAAAGGGAAACAATTAATAAATAGATTAGTTCAACAACCGGATGTAAAACCTCAAAAGTAAATGTTATTGCGGAGGCATTATGTTTTTGGATTGTCCATCCGTCGTGATATCTTAGGAACGTCTGGAGGAAATGTTTTCAAATTTGGCACAACCGTCCACCTTTAATTATGTTTTTGTAACTTACCCATGTTCTCTCTCTTGAGCTCTGCGACCGCATTTTCACTGGTGTTCATTCTGGCCTCCAAAACTGTGAAAAGTTACAAAAGTTTAACTGTAAACTTCACTTTGATCATTGCCTCACTAAATATGTTTTCATTAACATAATATACCATTATTATAGCTGACCTGTATTGTCTCTCCTGAGTTCTTCCACCTTGTTGTTACTGGCACTTATTCTCACCCCCAATACTGCAAAAACATTTTCCACCAAAAGATTAATTATTCCATTCGCCTTTTCTTTATCTCACTTATAGTATATTATCATTGCATAACATACAGTATTATGCCAAATTATACATTTAGATTTTGTAACTTACCTATGTTCACTCTCTGGAGCTCCTTGATCACATTTTCACTCGAGCTCATTCTGGCCTCCAAAACTGTGAACACATTTAATGTTTTTCATTGTGAAGTAGCTTTTCCACCAAAAGGTTTATTATGAGTCTTATATCTAAATCTCACTAGATACACACAGCACACACTGCAAACCTTAAAGACGTACTTACATTTTACTCTGGAGGTTTACTAAATAGGAAGCTGTCACAAATATGAATTCATTTTATATATATATGTATATTTATAAAAGTGAACAGATGTAAATGTTTACCTGCATTCTTGCTTTCACTGGCTGTCAGTCTGGCCTGTGTGGCTGGGATTAAAGCAATAAATTAGTCCTTAAAGTAAACAGTGCCATTATGAACATTGCATGAATCTGTGCAGCACTATGTGACTGACAATCAGTTTGTTTTATTAAATGTGTCACCTGTATTATCTTGCTCCAGCTTCTCGATCTTGCTCTTGCTGTACCTCAGCTCCACCTTTTGTTCGATGGCCATGTCTCTCAGCTCCTTCAGCTAAGCCCAGATGTCAGGGGTGATGCTGGTCTGGCTGCTGCTCTGATCACCCTGAAGCTCAAATTGAACCTCTATATTGTTGTTCCCTACATCTGCCTGGATGATATCGTTCCCTGTCTCCCCTCCTCTCTCACTCTGAGCCCATGTCCATTGCAGACAGAACAGCAACGCCAGACAAACTGCAGCACTCCTCATTCTGAAATATCACCTGTTTAGACAGCGAGATGCAGTCTGACACGTCTCGCTCATTTTCCTTCTTTATATACACGTAAAACAGGTCACTGAAGAGGCGTATGAGAATTAAACAGGTGTCTTTGATAACAAATTTAAAAATACCTCAAAAGATCCTTGAACACTGAGCTGATTTTAAAGTAAACGACAAATAATTAGAATGATGTTCTATTAAATTAATTCATAATGCATGCTTTTAAAATAACATTAATGTTGAATGATCATGAGCACAATACCGTTTGTGGAATTTCAGTCTAAGTGTGTATGGTTTGATTTCCCAGACTTAGGTTATAAAGAGTTAAGTTAGGAGATTGTTCTTCTTATGTGGATTTAAATATCCTATATATATATGTATATATATACTAGGATATTCTGACAGTAAGCAGCACAGAGTTAAGTGTTTGACTCCCTTCATGAAACAGTTTTAATTTCTTCTATATGGCTCTGAGGAGGTTTGGTGCATGGATGGACTCATGGAATAATGTTGTGCTACTATAAAAGTAAATATGACATCTGATTCATATTTATTAACACTAGAACTTAACATGTTTTCAAACTGTGTAGACTTTGTTTGTTATTGTCAGAGGACTTTCTTATCGTAATACCTGTCTTCTTCATGTAACCAGACAAAAATAAACACATACAAGCAGTTATCTTGATTTATTTAGCCCACATATTTTTAATAGTGTGATGTTGAAACTTAATAAAAATGGACTGGGTGTTTTACAGCTGACTTCACATAGCAAAAAGCTGAAATCCACTGAAAGTGGTACGATTATTCAAATCATCAAAAATAGGAAAGCCTTTGATCTGAACCATGTAGACCACATCTCCCTTTTCCAGTTGAAGAACAAATGCATTAGACACAGAGACATAACCTGTGTCATCATTTGCATTGTAACCTCTAGTAATTAGCTTGTCATTGTGATACAGTGTAATACCTATAGAAGTTGAAGTTAATACACCCAACCCAATGAATCTGAAGTAGTAGGCTCCTCTGGCTGGGGCTGTGAAGATACCTGCAACAAAGGAGAAATTCAGCGAGGAGTCAGAACTGTCTTTCACCCTTCTCACTATTAAATTATGTCTTCTGTTAATTCAATAGGAACATGTTTCTAATTGCTTTGTTCCGGCTATATCAGTGTGTTTCTCGCCAAAAGCTCTTGGTTTGGTTTTTGTTGCCTTGTATGCACAAGCAGATCTGTTTCCTCAGCAGAAAACCGCTTGCTTCTCAAATTTGCTGAATCTGCCATTTAAATAGCAACGCGCCAATGTGCAGACACACCTGGCCATAAATAATATGTGTGTAGGTGAAAGAGCTGTGTACCTGTAGTTGGGTTGTAGGCCTGGCCGATATTGGTGAAGACTTTACTGAACTTAAGTGTGGTGTCAGTATTGAAGGGTCCAATCTGTCCCGCGTCAGAAAGACCAACTGAAAACGCCACCTTTGGACGGTCTGTGGGAATGTAGAAGATGCACATAGAGAAAACGTCACTGATTTACAGTCTATGAACAAATGTACCTTTTTCATGTACTGTGTTGAAATAATATTTTCCTCATTGACATAATGATATTCAGCCATATAGCACAGTGACACTGCAGTCATTTGTAGGCTGATATCCAGCAGGCTTTGAATTCCAGTAGAATCAGTAACAGCTGAATAACATCACTTCTGCTGAATTTATTAACAGTAGTTATAAATATTGATATCACTCTGCATTTTGCTGCTCTGACTACGCTCATTAATTTACTAATTCCATTCTCACTGCTAACATAATATGCCATTTTGACTTTTAATAATGGTTCATATAACTTACCTGCATTCTCTCTCTTGAGCTCCTCCACCTCGTTTTCACTAGAGCTCATTCTGGTTTCCAATACTGTGAACACATTTCACTTTTTTATCGTAAAATAGAATTATGATCGTCAGTTTTTTCACATTTTCTGTTGATTACTTTGTAATCCTACCTGTGTTCTTATTTTTCGCTTGCTGTTACTCTAGCCAGAAGATCTGCAATAAAGGGAAAAAAAATAATAAATAGATTATGTTTAATGATTGTGATCATTTTAAAATTTTTGACAGGTCCAAAATTTATGTTTTGTTTATCTCTGTGGAAGATATCTGACGTTTGGTTCCCATTTCTAAGAAGGCTTGTGAGCCAATAGTAAAACGACGTTGGTATCACGTGGTATCTCTGGGTCGTCAGTTAGTGTGGAAAAAACGGATAAATGAGCAATGGAACGGGTGAGGGAGGGTGCGAGATATAGTGTGTGAATGTTATCAATAGCACCTTTAATTATGTTTTTGTAACTTACCCATGTTCTCTCTCTTGAGCTCCTCCACCTCGTTTTCACTGGAGCTCATTCTGGTTTCCAACACTGAACACATTTAACATTTTTATCGTAAAATAAAATGATGTTTGTCAGTTTTCACATTTTTCATTGATCACTTTGTAATCCTACCTGTGTTCTTATTTTCGCTTGCTGTTACTCTAGCCAGAAGATCTGCAATAAAGGGAAACAATTAATAAATAGATTAATTCAACAACCGGATGTAAAACCTCAAAAGTAAATGTTATTGCGGAGGCATTATGTTTTTGGATTGTCCATCCGTCTATTCTCGTGAACATGATCTTAGGAACTTCTGGAGGAAATTTCTTAAAATTTGGCACAACCGTCCAGTTGGACTCAATGATTAACTGATTAGAATTTTGGTGTCAAAGGTCAAAGCCTCTGTGACCTCACAAAACATGTTTTTGGTCATAACTCAAGAATTCATACACTAATTATGACAATTTCACAAAAATGTCTAACAGGATAAAATGATGAAGATTATTCTCGCCCCCAATACTGCAAAAACATTTTCCACCAAAAGGTTAATTATGCCCTGACCCTTATCTTTGTCTCACTTATAGTATATTATCATTGCATAACATACAGTATTATGCCAAATTATACATTTAGATTTTGTAACTTACCTATGTTCTCTCTCTGGAGCTCCTTGATCACATTTTCATTGGCGCTCATTCTGGCCTCTAAAACTGTGAACACATTTAATGTTTTTCATTGTGAAGTAGCTTTTTCACCGAAAGGTTTATTATGAGTCTTATATCGTAATCTCACTAGATACACACAGTACACACTGCAAACCTTAAAGACATACTTTTTACTTTGGAGATTGACCAAATAGGAAACTGTCACAAATATGAATTCATTTTATATATATATGTATATATATATATTTATAAAAGTGAACAGTGGCTGGGTTTAAAGCAATAAATTAGTCCTAAAAGTAATCAGTGGCATTAATGAACATTGCATGAATCTGTGCAGCACTATGTGACTGACAATCAGTTTGTTTTATTAAATGTGTCACCTGTATTATCTTGCTCCAGCTTCTCGATCTTGCTCTTGCTGTACCTCAGCTCCACCTTTTGTTCGATGGCCATGTCTCTCAGCTCCTTCAGCTAAGCCCAGATGTCAGGGGTGATGCTGGTCTGGCTGCTGCTCTGATCACCCTGAAGCTCAAATTGAACCTCTATATTGTTGTTCCCTCTATCTGCCTGGATGATATCGTTCCCTGTCTCCCCTCCTCTCTCACTCTGAGCCCATGTCCATTGCAGACAGAACAGCAACGCCAGACAGACTGCAGCACTCCTCATTCTGAAATATCACCTGTTTAGACAGCGAGATGCAGTCTGACACGTCTCGCTCATTTTCCTTCTTTATATACACGTAAAACAGGTCACTGAAGAGGCGTATGAGAATTAAACAGGTGTCTTTGATAACAAATTTAAAAATACCTCAAAAGATCCTTGAACACTGAGCTGATTTTAAAGTAAACGACAAACAGTTAGAATGATGTTCTGTTAAATTAATTCATAATGCATGCTTTTAAAATAACATTAAAATTGAATGATCATGAGCACAATACCGTTAATAGAATTTCAGTCTAAGTGTGTATGGTTTGATTTCCCAGACTTAGGTTATAAAGAGTTAAGTTAGGAGATTGTTCTTCTTATGTGGATTTAAATATCCTATATATATATATATATACTAGGATATTCTTACAGTAAGCAGCACAGAGTTAAGTGTTTGTCTCCCTTCATGAAACAGTTTTAATTTCTTCTATATGGCTCTGAGGAGGTTTGGTGCATGGATGGACTCATAGAATAATGTTGTGCTACTATAAAAGTAAATATGACATCTGATTCATATTTATTAACACTAGAACTTAACATGTTTTCAAACTGTGTAGACTTTGTTTGTTATTGTCAGAGGACTTTCTTATCGTAATACCTGTCTTCTTCATGTAACCAGACAAAAATAAACACATACAAACAGTTATCTTGATTTATTTAGCACACATATTTTTAATAGTGTGATGTTGAAACTTAATGAAAATGGACTGGGTGTTTTACAGCTGACTTCACAGAGCAAAAAGTTGAAATCCACTGAAAGTGGTACGATTAAACGAATCATCAAAAATATGATAGCCTGACATCTGAACCATGTAGATCACATCTCCCTTTTCCAGTTGAAGAACAAATGCATTAGACAAAGAGACATAACCTGTGTTATCATTTGCATCTGAACCTCTAGCAATTATCTTGTCATTGTGATACAGTGAAATATATATAGCAGTTGAATATGTTGCACCCCACCCATTGAATCTGAAGTAGTAGGCTCCTCTGGCTGGGGCTGTGAAGATACCTGCAACAAAGGAGAAATTCAGCGAGGAGTCAGAACTGTCTTTCACCCTTCTCACTATTAAATTATGTCTTCTGTTAATTCAGTAGGAAATTTTTTTCGAATTGCTTTGGTCCGGCTATATCAGTGCGTTTTTCTCCAAAAGCTCTGGGTTTAGTTTTGTTGCCTTGTATGCACAAGCAGATCTGTTACCTGCAGAAAACCGCTCGCTTCTCAAATTTGCTGAATTTGCCATTTAAATAGCAACGCGCCAATAAGCAGACAAACCTGGCCATACATAATATGTGTGTAGGTGAAAGAGCTGTGTACCTGTAGTTGGGTTGTAGGCCTGGCCGATATTGGTGAAGACTTTACTGAACTTAAGTGTGGTGTCAGTATTGAAGGGTCCAGTAGTTCCCGCGTTATTAAGACCAACTGAAAACGCCACCTTTGGACGGTCTGTGGGAATGTAGAAGATGCACATAGAGAAAACTTCACTGATTTACAGTCTATGAACAAATGTACCTGTACATGTACTGTGTTGAAAATAGTTTTCCTCATTGTCATAATGATATTCAACCATACAGCTTAGTGACACTGCAGTCATTTGGAGGCTGATATCCAGCAGGCTTTGAATTCCAGTAGAATCAGTAACAGCTGAATAACATCACTTCTGCTTAATTTATTAACAGTAGTTATAAATACTGAAATCACTGTGCATTTTGCTGCTCTGAATATGCTCATTAGTTTACAAATTCCATTCTCACTGCTAACGTAATATGATATTTTGATTTTAATAATGGATCATGTAACTTACCTGCATTCTCTCTCTTGAGCTCCTCCACCTTGTTTTCACTGGAGCTCATTCTGGTTTCCAACACTGAACACATTTAACATTTTTATTGTAAAATAGAATTATGTCTGTCAGTTTTCACATTTTTCTTTGACCACTTTGTAATCCTACCTGTGTTCTTATTTTCGCTTGATGTTACTCTAGCCAGAAGATCTGCAATCAAGGGAAAAATTAATAAATAGATTAGTTCAACAACTGGATGTAAAACCTCAAATGTAAATGTTATTGCAGAGGCGTTATGTTTTCGGATTGTCCATCCGTCTATTCTCGTGAACACGATATCTTAAGAACGTCTGGAGGAAATTTCTTCAAATTTGGCACAACCGTCCAGTTGGACTCAATGATTAACTGATTAGAATTTAGGTCTCAAAGGTCAAAGCTACTGTGACCTCACAAAACATGTTTTTGGCCATAACTCAAGAATTCATACACTAATTATGACAATTTCACAGAAATGTCTAACAGGATAAAATTATGAAGTGATGACATTTTGGACATGGATGTAAACGGCAACTTGACTGGTTGATGGAGGCATACAACCACGAGGCGGTTATCTAGTTAAAGGTCTTTTTGATAACATTTTTATGTAGATGAATATTTAAAAAAATAATACTACATCCACAGAGCTTTTAGAAAGGTGCAGAATAAAAGTATGGTTCTTCCTGAAAAAAAAATATTATTATTGTGATCATTTTAAAATTTTTGGCAGGTCCAAAATTAATGTTTTGTTTATCTCCGTGGAAGATATCTGACGTTTGGTTCCCATTTATTACAAGGCTTGTGAGCCAATAGTAAAATGACGTTGGTATCACGTGGTATCTCTGGGTCGTCAGTTAGTGTGGAAAAAACGGATAAATGAGCAATGGAACGGGTGAGGGAGGGTGCGAGATATAGTGGCTGAATGTTATCAGTAGTACCTTTAGTTATGTTTTTGTAACTTACCCATGTTCTCTCTCTTGAGCTCCTCCACCTCGTTTTCACTGGAGCTCATTCTGGTTTCCAACACTGAACACATTTAACATTTTTATCGTAAAATAGAATTATGATCGTCAGTTTTTTCACATTTTCTGTTGATTACTTTGTAATCCTAATAATTACAACTAGTTGATCAACTACCAGATGTACATCTCATCAATATGTTGAACTTGTTGATGCTTAATATATCTTTACTTTTTTTTTCTCACTTTTGGACATAACATCTGAGAGAGTTTTACACAACAACACGTGTTCTAACATAATAGACAATGTTTACTTTTTAATGGTTCATGTAGCTTACCTGCAGTCTCTCTCTTGAGCTCCTCCACCTTGTTTTCACTGGAGCTCATTCTGGTTTCCAATACTGTGAAAACATTTCAGATTTTTATCGTAAAATAGAAATATGTTTGTTATGTTTTTCAGTGATCACTTTGTTAACCTACCTGTGTTCTTATTTTCGCTTGCTGTTGTTCTCGCCAGAAGCTCTGCAATAAAGGGACAAATTAACAAGTAGATTAGTTCAACAACCGGATGTAAAACCTCAAAAGTAAATGTTATTGCGGAGGCATTATGTTTTCGGATTGTCCATCCGTCTATTCTTGTGAACACGATATCTTAGGAACGTCTGGAGGACATTTCTTCAAATTTGGCACAACCGTCCAGTTGGGCTCAATGATTAACTGATTAGAATTTAGGTGTTAAAGGTCGAAGCCACTGTGACCTCACAAAACATGTTTTTGGCCATAACTCAAGAATTCATACACTAATTATGACAATTTCACAGAAATGTCTAACAGGATAAAATTATGAAGTGATGACATTTTGGTCATGGATATAAACGGCACCTTGACTGGTTGGTGGAGTCATACAACCACGAGGCGGTTATCTAGTTAAAGGTCTTATTGATAACATTTTTATTTAGACGAATATTAAAAAAAAAAAAACACAATACATCCACAGAGCTTTTAGAAAGGTACCGAATAAAAGTATGGTTCTTCCTGAAAAAAAAATATTATGATTGTGATCATTTAAAAATGTTGGCAGGTCCAAAATTAATGTTTTGTTTATCTCTGTGGAAGATATCTGACGTTTGGTTCCCATTTCTAACAAGGCTTGTGAGCCAATAGTAAAACGACGTTGGTATCACGTGGTATCTCTGGGTCGTCAGTTAGTGTTGAAAAAACAGATAAATGAGCAATGGAACGGGTGAGGGAGGGTGCGAGATATAGTGGCTGAATGTTATTCAGCTTGTTATCACCTTTAATTATGTTTTTGTAACTTACCCATGTTCTCTCTCTTGATCTCTTCCACCTCGTTTTCACTGGAGCTCATTCTGGTTTCCAATACTGAACACATTTAACATTTTTATCGTAAAATAGAAATTTATTTTTCAGTTTTCATATTTTTCATTGATCACTTTGTAATCCTACCTGTGTTCTTTTTTTCACTTGCTGTTACCCTAGCCAGAAGATCTGCAATAAAGGGAAACAATTAATAAATAGATTAGTTCAACAACCGGATGTAAAACCTCAAAAGTAAATGTTATTGCGAAGGCATTATGTTTTTGGATTGTCCATCCGTCGCGATATCTTAGGAACGTCTGGAGGAAATTTCTTCAAATTTGGCACAACCGTCCACCTTTAATTATGTTTTTGTAACTTACCCATGTTCTCTCTCTTGAGCTCTGCGACCGCATTTTCACTGGTGTTCATTCTGGCCTCCAAAACTGTGAAAAGTTACAAAAGTTTAACTGTAAACTTCACTACGATCATTGCCTCACTAAATAGGTTTTCATTTTTAACATAATATACCATTATTATAGCTGACCTGTATTGTCTCTCCTGAGTTCTTCCACCTTGTTGTTACTGGCACTTATTCTCGCCCCCAATACTGCAAAAACATTTTCCACCAAAAGGTTAATTATGCCCTGACCCTTATCTTTGTCTCACTTATAGTATATTGTCATTGCATAACATACAGTATTATGCCAAATTTTACATTTAGATTTTGTAACTTACCTATGTTCTCTCTCTGGAGCTCCTTGATCACATTTTCACTCGAGCTCATTCTGGCCTCCAAAACTGTGAACACATTTAATGTTTTTCATTGTGAAGTAGCTTTTCCACCAAAAGGTTTATTATGAGTCTTATATCTAAATCTCACTAGATACACACAGTACACACTGCAAACCTTAAAGACGTACTTACATTTTACTCTGGAGGTTTACTAAATAGGAAACTGTCACAAATATGAATTCATTTTATATATATTTATAAACGTAAACAGATGTAAATGTTTACCTGTATTCTTGCTTTCACTGGCTGTCAGTCTGGCCTGTGTGGCTGGGATTAAAGCAATAAATTAATCCTAAAAGTAATCAGTGCCATTAATGAACATTGCATGAATCTGTGCAGCACTATGTGACTGACAATCAGTATGTTTTATTAAATGTGTCACCTGTATTATCTTGCTCCAGCTTCTCGATCTTGCTCTTGCTGTACCTCAGCTCCACCTTTTGTTCGATGGCCATGTCTCTCAGCTCCTTCAGCTCAGCCCAGATGTCAGGGGTGATGCTGGTCTGGCTGCTGCTCTGATCACCCTGAAGCTCAAATTCAACCTCTATATTGTTGTTCCCTCTATCTGCCTGGATGATATCGTTCCCTGTCTCCCCTCCTCTCTCACTCTGAGCCCATGTCCATTGCAGACAGAACAGCAACGCCAGACAGACTGCAGCACTCCTCATTCTGAAATATCACCTGTTTAGACAGCGAGATGCAGTCTGACACGTCTCGCTCATTTTCCTTCTTTATATACACGTAAACCAGGTCACTGAAGAGGCGTATGAGAATTAAACAGGTGTCTTTGATAACAAATTTAAAAATACCTCAAAAGATCCTTGAACACTGAGCTGATTTTAAAGTAAACGACAAATAGTTAGAATGATGTTCTATTAAATTAATTCATAATGCATGCTTTTAAAATAACATTAATGTTGAATGATCATGAGCACAATACCGTTTGTGGAATTTCAGTCTAAGTGTGTATGGTTTGATTTCCCAGACTTAGGTTATAAAGAGTTAAGTTAGGAGATTGTTCTTCTTATGTGGATTTAAATATCCTATATATATATGTATATATATACTAGGATATTCTGACAGTAAGCAGCACAGAGTTAAGTGTTTGACTCCCTTCATGAAACAGTTTTAATTTCTTCTATATGGCTCTGATGAGGTTTGGTGCATGGATGGACTCATGGAATAATGTTGTGCTACTATAAAAGTAAATATGACATCTGATTCATATTTATTAACACTAGAACTTAACATGTTTTCAAACTGTGTAGACTTTGTTTGTTATTGTCAGAGGACTTTCTTATCGTAATACCTGTCTTCTTCATGTAACAAGACAAAAATAAACACATACAAGCAGTTATCTTGATTTATTTAGCACACATATTTTTAATAGTGTGATGTTGAAACTTAATAAAAATGGACTGGGTGTTTTACAGCTGACTTCACAGAGCAAAAAGCTGAAATCCGCTGAAAGTGGTACGATTATACGTATCATCAAAAACATGATAGCCTGAGTGCAGAACCATGTAGACCACATCTCCCTTTTCCAGTTGAAGAACAAATCCATTAGACAAAGAGACATAACCTAAGTTATCATTTGCATCGTAACCTCTAGTTATTATCTTGTCATTGTGATACAGTGTAATACTCATATAGGTTGAATGTAATGAACCCCACCCATTGAATCTGAAGTAGTAGGCTCCTCTGGCTGGGGCTGTGAAGATACCTGCAACAAAGGAGAAATTCAGCGAGGAGTCAGAACTGTCTTTCACCCTTCTCACTATTGAATTATGTCTTCTGTTAATTCACTAGGAAGCATTTTCGAATTGCTTTGGTCTGGCTATATCAGTGTGTTTCTCGCCAAAAGCTCTAGGTTTGGTTTTGTTGCCTTGTATGCACAAGCAGATCTGTTTCCTCAGCAGAAAAACGCTCGCTTCTCAAATTTGCTGAATTTGCCATTTAAATAGCAACGCGCCAATGTGCTGACGCACCTGGCCATACATAATATGTGTGTAGGTGAAAGAGCTGTGTACCTGTAGTTGGGTTGTAGGCCTGGCCGATATTGGTGAAGACTTTACTGAACTTAAGTGTGGTGTCAGTATTGAAGGGTCCAATCTGTCTTGCGTCAGTAAGACCAACTGAAAACGCCACCTTTGGACGGTCTGTGGAAATGTAGAAGATGCACATAGAGAAAACTTCACTGATTTACAGTCTATGAACAAATGTACCTTTTTCATGTACTGTGTTGAAAAATGTTTTTCCTCATTGACATAATGATATTCAACCATACAGCTTAGTGACACTGCAGTCATTTGGAGGCTGATATCCAGCAGGCTTTGAATTCCAGTAGAATCAGTAACAGCTGAATAACATCACTTCTGCTGAATTTATTAACAGTAGTTATAAATATTGAAATCACTCTGCATTTTGCTGCTCTGAATATGCTCATTAGTTACCAGTTCTATCCTCACTACTAACATAATATGACATTTTGACTTTTAATAATGGTTCATGTAACTTACCTGCATTCTCTCTCTTGAGTTCCTCCACCTCGTTTTCACTGGAGCTCATTCTGGTTTCCAATACTGTGAACACATTTAACATTTTTATCGTAAAATAGAATTATGTTTGTCAGTTTTCAAATTTTTCATTGATCACTTTGTAATCCTACCTGTGTTCTTATTTTCGCTTGCTGTTACTCTAGCCAGAAGATCTGCAATCAAGGGAAAAAAAATAATAAATAGATTATGTTTAATGATTGTGATCATTTTAAAATTTTTGGCAGGTCCAAAATTAATGTTTTGTTTATCTCTGTGGAAGATATCTGACGTTTGGTTCCCATTTCTAACAAGGCTTGTGAGCCAATAGTAAAACGACGTTGGTATCACGTGGTATCTCTGGGTCATCAGTTAGTGTGGAAAAAACGGATAAATGAGCAAAGGAACGGGTGAGGGAGGGTGCGAGATATAATGGCTGAATTTTATCAATAGCACCTTTAATTATGTTTTTGTAACTTACCCATGTTCTCTCTCTTGAGCTCCTCCACCTCGTTTTCACTGGAGCTCATTCTGGTTTCCAATACTGAACACATTTAACATTTTTATCGTAAAATAGAAATTTATTTTTCAGTTTTCATATTTTTCATTGATCACTTTGTAATCCTACCTGTGTTCTTATTTTCGCTTGCTGTTACTCTAGCCAGAAGATCTGCAATAAAGGAAAACAATTAATGAATAGATTAGTTCAACAACCGGATGTAAAACCTCAAAAGTAAATGTTATTGTGGAGGCGTTATGTTTTTGGATTGTCCATCCGTCGCGATATCTTAGGAACGTCTGGAGGAAATTTCTTCAAATTTGGCACAACCGTCCAGTTGGACTCAATGATTAACTGATTAGAATTTGGGTGTCAAAGGTCAAAGTCTCTGTGACCTCACAAAACATGTTTTTGGCCATAACTCAAGAATTCAACACTAATTATGACAATTTCACAGAAATGTCTAACAGGATGAAATGATGAAGATTATTCTGGCCCCCAATACTGCAAAAACATTTTCCACCAAAAGGTTAATTATGCCCTGACCCTTTTCTTTGTCTCACTAAGTATATTGTCATTGCATAACATACAGTATTATGCCAAATTATACATTTAGATTTTGTAGCTTACCTATGTTCTCTCTCTGGAGCTCCTTGATCACATTTTCATTGGCGCTCATTCTGGCCTCTAAAACTGTGAACACATTTAATGTTTTTCATTGTGAAGTAGCTTTTCCACCAAAAGGTTTATTATGAGTCTTATATCGTAATCTCAATAGATACACACAGTACACACTGCAAACCTTAAAGACATACTTTTTATTTTGGAGGTTGACCAAATAGGAAACTGTCACAAATATGAATTCATTTTATGAAAGTAAACAGATGTAAATGTTTACCTGCATTCTTGCTTTCACTGGCTGTCAGTCTGGCCTGTGTGGCTGGGATTAAAGCAATAAATTAGTCCTTAAAGTAATCAGTGCCATTAATGAACATTGCATGAATCTGTGTCGCACTATGTGACTGACAATCAGTTTGTTTTATTAAATGTGTCACCTGTATTATCTTGCTCCAGCTTCTCGATCTTGCTCTTGCTGTACCTCAGCTCCACCTTTTGTTCGATGGCCATGTCTCTCAGCTCCTTCAGCTCAGCCCAGATGTCAGGGGTGATGCTGGTCTGGCTGCTGCTCTGATCACCCTGAAGCTCAGATTGAACCTCTATATTGTTGTTCCCTCCATCTGCCTGGATGATATCGTTCCCTGTCTCCCCTCCTCTCTCACTCTGAGCCCATGTCCATTGCAGACAGAACAGCAACGCCAGACAAACTGCAGCACTCCTCATTCTGAAATATCACCTGTTTAGACAGCGAGATGCAGTCTGACACGTCTCGCTCATTTTCCTTCTTTATATACACGTAAAACAGGTCACTGAAGAGGCGTATGAGAATTAAACAGGTGTCTTTGATAACAAATTTAAAAATACCTCAAAAGATCCTTGAACACTGAGCTGATTTTAAAGTAAACGACAAATAGTTAGAATGATGTTCTATTAAATTAATTCATAATGCATGCTTTTAAAATAACATTATTGTTTAATGATCATGAGCACAATACCGTTTGTGGAATTTCAGTCTAAGTGTGTATGGTTTGATTTCCCAGACGTAGGTTATAAAGAGTTAAGTTAGGAGATATTAACTAACACTAGAACTTAACATTTTTTCAAACTGTGTAGACTTTGTTTGTTTTTGTCAGATGACTTTCTTATTGTAATACCTGTCTTCTTCATGTAACCAGACAAAAATGAACACATACAAACAGTTATCTTGATTTATTTATCACACATATGTTTAATAGTGTGATGTTGAAACTTAATAAAAATGGACTGGGTGTTTTACAGCTGACTTCACAGAGCAAAAAGTTGAAATCCACTGAAAGTGGTACGATTATACGCATCATCAAAAATATGATGGCCTGAGTCCAGAACCATGTAGACCACATCTCCCTTTTCCAGTTGAAGAACAAATGCATTAGACAAAGAGACATAACCTCCGCCATCATTTGCATCGTAACCTCTAGTAATCATCTTGTCATTGTGATACAATGTAATACTCATATAGGTTGAAAGTAATGAACCCCACCCAATGAATCTGAAGTAGTAGGCTCCTCTGGCTGGGGCTGTGAAGATACCTGCAACAAAGGAGAAATTCAGCGAGGAGTCAGAACTGTCTTTCACCCTTCTCACTATTGAATTATGTCTTCTGTTAATTCAGTAGGAACATTTTTTCATATTGCTTTGGTCCGGCTATATCAGTGTGTTTCTCGCCAAAAGCTCTAGGTTTGGTTTTGTTGCCTTGTATGCACAAGTAGATCCGTTTCCTCAGCAGAAAAGCGCTCGCTTCTCCAATTTGTTGAATCTGCCATTGAAAAAGCAATGCGCCAATGTGCTGACACACCTGGCCATACATAATATGTGTGTAGGTGAAAGAGCTGTGTACCTGTAGTTGGGTCGTAGGCCTGGCCGATATTGGTGAAGACTTTACTGAACTTAAGTGTGGTGTCAGTATTGAAGGGTCCAATCTGTCTCGCGTCAGTAAGACCAACTGAAAACGCCACCTTTGGACGGTCTGTGGAAATGTAGAAGATGCACATAGAGAAAACTTCACTGATTTACAGTCTATGAACAAATGTACCTTTTTCATGTACTGTGTTGAAAAATAGTTTTCCTCATTGACATAATGATATTCAACCATACAGCTTAGTGACACTGCAGTCATTTGGAGGCTGATATCCAGCAGGCTTTGAATTCCGGTAGAATCAGTAACAGCTGAATAACATCACTTCTGCTTAATTTATTAACAGTAGTTATAAATATTGAAATCACTCTGCATTTTGCTGCTCTGAATATGCTCATTAGTTACCAGTTCTATCCTCACTACTAACATAATATGACATTTTGACTTTTAATAATGGTTCATGTAACTTACCTGCATTCTCTCTCTTGAGTTCCTCCACCTCGTTTTCACTGGAGCTCATTCTGGTTTCCAATACTGTGAACACATTTAACATTTTTATCGTAAAATAGAATTATGTTTGTCAGTTTTCAAATTTTTCATTGATCACTTTGTAATCCTACCTGTGTTCTTATTTTCGCTTGCTGTTACTCTAGCCAGAAGATCTGCAATAAAGGGAAAACAATTATAAATAGATTATGTATAATGATTGTGATCATTTTAACATTTTTGGCAGGTCCAAAATTAATGTTTTGTTTATCTCTGTGGAAGATATCTGACGTTTGGTTCCAATTTCTAACAAGGCTTGTGAGCCAATAGTAAAACAACGTTGGTATCACGTGGTATCTCTGGGTCGTCAGTTAGTGTGGAAAAAACGGATAAATGAGCAATGGAACGGGTGAGGGAGGGTGCGAGATATAGTGGTTGAATGTTATCAATAGCACCTTTAATTATGTTTTTGTAACTTACCCATGTTCTCTCTCTTGAGCTCCTCCATCTTGTTTTCACTGGAGCTCATTCTGGTTTCCAACACTGAACACATTTAACATTTTTATTGTAAAGATGAATTATGTTTGTCAGTTTTCACATTTTTCATTGATCACTTTGTAATCCTACCTGTGTTCTTATTTTCGCTTGCTGTTACTCTAGCCAGAAGATCTGCAATAAAGGGAAACAATTAATAAATAGATTAGTTCAACAACCGGATGTAAAACCTCAAAAGTAAATGTTATTGCGGAGGCATTATGTTTTTGGATTGTCCATCCGTCGTGATATCTTAGGAACGTCTGGAGGAAATGTTTTCAAATTTGGCACAACCGTCCACCTTTAATTATGTTTTTGTAACTTACCCATGTTCTCTCTCTTGAGCTCTGCGACCGCATTTTCACTGGTGTTCATTCTGGCCTCCAAAACTGTGAAAAGTTACAAAAGTTTAACTGTAAACTTCACTTTGATCATTGCCTCACTAAATATGTTTTCATTAACATAATATACCATTATTATAGCTGACCTGTATTGTCTCTCCTGAGTTCTTCCACCTTGTTGTTACTGGCACTTATTCTCACCCCCAATACTGCAAAAACATTTTCCACCAAAAGATTAATTATTCCCTTCGCCTTTTCTTTATCTCACTTATAGTATATTATCATTGCATAACATACAGTATTATGCCAAATTATACATTTAGATTTTGTAACTTACCTATGTTCACTCTCTGGAGCTCCTTGATCACATTTTCACTCGAGCTCATTCTGGCCTCCAAAACTGTGAACACATTTAATGTTTTTCATTGTGAAGTAGCTTTTCCACCAAAAGGTTTATTATGAGTCTTATATCTAAATCTCACTAGATACACACAGCACACACTGCAAACCTTAAAGACGTACTTACATTTTACTCTGGAGGTTTACTAAATAGGAAGCTGTCACAAATATGAATTCATTTTATATATATATGTATATTTATAAAAGTGAACAGATGTAAATGTTTACCTGCATTCTTGCTTTCACTGGCTGTCAGTCTGGCCTGTGTGGCTGGGATTAAAGCAATAAATTAGTCCTTAAAGTAAACAGTGCCATTATGAACATTGCATGAATCTGTGCAGCACTATGTGACTGACAATCAGTTTGTTTTATTAAATGTGTCACCTGTATTATCTTGCTCCAGCTTCTCGATCTTGCTCTTGCTGTACCTCAGCTCCACCTTTTGTTCGATGGCCATGTCTCTCAGCTCCTTCAGCTAAGCCCAGATGTCAGGGGTGATGCTGGTCTGGCTGCTGCTCTGATCACCCTGAAGCTCAAATTGAACCTCTATATTGTTGTTCCCTACATCTGCCTGGATGATATCGTTCCCTGTCTCCCCTCCTCTCTCACTCTGAGCCCATGTCCATTGCAGACAGAACAGCAACGCCAGACAAACTGCAGCACTCCTCATTCTGAAATATCACCTGTTTAGACAGCGAGATGCAGTCTGACACGTCTCGCTCATTTTCCTTCTTTATATACACGTAAAACAGGTCACTGAAGAGGCGTATGAGAATTAAACAGGTGTCTTTGATAACAAATTTAAAAATACCTCAAAAGATCCTTGAACACTGAGCTGATTTTAAAGTAAACGACAAATAATTAGAATGATGTTCTATTAAATTAATTCATAATGCATGCTTTTAAAATAACATTAATGTTGAATGATCATGAGCACAATACCGTTTGTGGAATTTCAGTCTAAGTGTGTATGGTTTGATTTCCCAGACTTAGGTTATAAAGAGTTAAGTTAGGAGATTGTTCTTCTTATGTGGATTTAAATATCCTATATATATATATGTATATATATATATATATATATATATATATATATATATATATATATATATATATATAATAGGATATTCTTACAGTAAGCAGCACAGAGTTAAGTGTTTGACTCCCTTCATGAAACAGTTTTAATTTCTTCTATATGGCTCTGAGGAGGTTTGGTGCATGGATGGACTCATGGAATAATGTTGTGCTACTATAAAAGTAAATATGACATCTGATTCATATTTATTAACACTAGAACTTAACATGTTTTCAAACTGTGTAGACTTTGTTTGTTATTGTCAGAGGACTTTCTTATCGTAATACCTGTCTTCTTCATGTAACCAGACAAAAATAAACACATACAAACAGTTATCTTGATTTATTTAGCCCACATATTTTTAATAGTGTGATGTTGAAACTTAATAAAAATGGACTGGGTGTTTTACAGCTGACTTCACATAGCAAAAAGCTGAAATCCACTGAAAGTGGTAGGATTATTCAAATCATCAAAAATAGGAAAGCCTTTGATCTGAACCATGTAGACCACATCTCCCTTTTCCAGTTGAAGAACAAATGCATTAGACACAGAGACATAACCTGTGTCATCATTTGCATTGTAACCTCTAGTAATTAGCTTGTCATTGTGATACAGTGTAATACCTATAGAAGTTGAAGTTAATACACCCAACCCAATGAATCTGAAGTAGTAGGCTCCTCTGGCTGGGGCTGTGAAGATACCTGCAACAAAGGAGAAATTCAGCGAGGAGTCAGAACTGTCTTTCACCCTTCTCACTATTAAATTATGTCTTCTGTTAATTCAATAGGAACATGTTTCTAATTGCTTTGTTCCGGCTATATCAGTGTGTTTCTCGCCAAAAGCTCTTGGTTTGGTTTTTGTTGCCTTGTATGCACAAGCAGATCTGTTTCCTCAGCAGAAAACCGCTTGCTTCTCAAATTTGCTGAATCTGCCATTTAAATAGCAACGCGCCAATGTGCAGACACACCTGGCCATAAATAATATGTGTGTAGGTGAAAGAGCTGTGTACCTGTAGTTGGGTTGTAGGCCTGGCCGATATTGGTGAAGACTTTACTGAACTTAAGTGTGGTGTCAGTATTGAAGGGTCCAATCTGTCCCGCGTCAGAAAGACCAACTGAAAACGCCACCTTTGGACGGTCTGTGGGAATGTAGAAGATGCACATAGAGAAAACGTCACTGATTTACAGTCTATGAACAAATGTACCTTTTTCATGTACTGTGTTGAAATAATATTTTCCTCATTGACATAATGATATTCAGCCATATAGCACAGTGACACTGCAGTCATTTGTAGGCTGATATCCAGCAGGCTTTGAATTCCAGTAGAATCAGTAACAGCTGAATAACATCACTTCTGCTGAATTTATTAACAGTAGTTATAAATATTGATATCACTCTGCATTTTGCTGCTCTGACTACGCTCATTAATTTACTAATTCCATTCTCACTGCTAACATAATATGCCATTTTGACTTTTAATAATGGTTCATATAACTTACCTGCATTCTCTCTCTTGAGCTCCTCCACCTCGTTTTCACTAGAGCTCATTCTGGTTTCCAATACTGTGAACACATTTCACTTTTTTATCGTAAAATAGAATTATGATCGTCAGTTTTTTCACATTTTCTGTTGATTACTTTGTAATCCTACCTGTGTTCTTATTTTCGCTTGCTGTTACTCTAGCCAGAAGATCTGCAATAAAGGGAAAAAAAATAATAAATAGATTATGTTTAATGATTGTGATCATTTTAAAATTTTTGACAGGTCCAAAATTTATGTTTTGTTTATCTCTGTGGAAGATATCTGACGTTTGGTTCCCATTTCTAAGAGGGCTTGTGAGCCAATAGTAAAACGACGTTGGTATCACGTGGTATCTCTGGGTCGTCAGTTAGTGTGGAAAAAACGGATAAATGAGCAATGGAACGGGTGAGGGAGGGTGCGAGATATAGTGTCTGAATGTTATTCAGCTTGTTATCACCTTTAATTATGTTTTTGTAACTTACCCATGTTCTCTCTCTTGAGCTCCTCCACCTCGTTTTCACTGGAGCTCATTCTGGTTTCCAACACTGAACACATTTAACATTTTTATCGTAAAATAAAATTATGTTTGTCAGTTTTCACATTTTTCATTGATCACTTTGTAATCCTACCTGTGTTCTTATTTTCGCTTGCTGTTACTCTAGCCAGAAGATCTGCAATAAAGGGAAAACAATTAATAAATAGATTAATTCAACAACCGGATGTAAAACCTCAAAAGTAAATGTTATTGCGGAGGCATTATGTTTTTGGATTGTCCATCCGTCTATTCTCGTGAACATGATCTTAGGAACTTCTGGAGGAAATTTCTTAAAATTTGGCACAACCGTCCAGTTGGACTCAATGATTAACTGATTAGAATTTTGGTGTCAAAGGTCAAAGCCTCTGTGACCTCACAAAACATGTTTTTGGTCATAACTCAAGAATTCATACACTAATTATGACAATTTCACAAAAATGTCTAACAGGATAAAATGATGAAGATTATTCTCGCCCCCAATACTGCAAAAACATTTTCCACCAAAATGTTAATTATGCCCTGACCCTTATCTTTGTCTCACTTATAGTATATTATCATTGCATAACATACAGTATTATGCCAAATTATACATTTAGATTTTGTAACTTACCTATGTTCTCTCTCTGGAGCTCCTTGATCACATTTTCATTGGCGCTCATTCTGGCCTCTAAAACTGTGAACACATTTAATGTTTTTCATTGTGAAGTAGCTTTTCCACCAAAAGGTTTATTATGAGTCTTATATCTTAATCTCACTAGATACACACAGTACACACTGCAAACCTTAAAGACATACTTTTTACTTTGGAGATTGACCAAATAGGAAACTGTCACAAATATGAATTCATTTTATATATATATGTATATATATATATTTATAAAAGTGAACAGTGGCTGGGTTTAAAGCAATAAATTAGTCCTAAAAGTAATCAGTGGCATTAATGAACATTGCATGAATCTGTGCAGCACTATGTGACTGACAATCAGTTTGTTTTATTAAATGTGTCACCTGTATTATCTTGCTCCAGCTTCTCGATCTTGCTCTTGCTGTACCTCAGCTCCACCTTTTGTTCGATGGCCATGTCTCTCAGCTCCTTCAGCTCAGCCCAGATGTCAGGGGTGATGCTGGTCTGGCTGCTGCTCTGATCACCCTGAAGCTCAAATTCAACCTCTATATTGTTGTTCCCTCTATCTGCCTGGATGATATCGTTCCCTGTCTCCCCTCCTCTCTCACTCTGAGCCCATGTCCATTGCAGACAGAACAGCAACGCCAGACAGACTGCAGCACTCCTCATTCTGAAATATCACCTGTTTAGACAGCGAGATGCAGTCTGACACGTCTCGCTCATTTTCCTTCTTTATATACACGTAAAACAGGTCACTGAAGAGGCGTATGAGAATTAAACAGGTGTCTTTGATAACAAATTTAAAAATACCTCAAAAGATCCTTGAACACTGAGCTGATTTTAAAGTAAACGACAAACAGTTAGAATGATGTTCTGTTAAATTAATTCATAATGCATGCTTTTAAAATAACATTAAAATTGAATGATCATGAGCACAATACCGTTAATAGAATTTCAGTCTAAGTGTGTATGGTTTGATTTCCCAGACTTAGGTTATAAAGAGTTAAGTTAGGAGATTGTTCTTCTTATGTAGATTTAAATATCCTATATATATATATATATATATATATATATATATACTAGGATATTCCTACAGTAAGCAGCACAGAGTTAAGTGTTTGTCTCCCTTCATGAAACAGTTTTAATTTCTTCTATATGGCTCTGATGAGGTTTGGTGCATGGATGGACTCATAGAATAATGTTGTGCTACTATAAAAGTAAATATGACATCTGATTCATATTTATTAACACTAGAACTTAACATGTTTTCAAACTGTGTAGACTTTGTTTGTTATTGTCAGAGGACTTTCTTATCGTAATACCCGTCTTCTTCATGTAACCAGACAAAAATAAACACATACAAACAGTTATCTTGATTTATTTAGCCCACATATTTTTAATAGTGTGATGTTGAAACTTAATAAAAATGGACTGGGTGTTTTACAGCTGACTTCACAGAGCAAAAAGTTGAAATCCACTGAAAGTGGTACGATTAAACGAATCATCAAAAATATGATAGCCTGACATCTGAACCATGTAGATCACATCTCCCTTTTCCAGTTGAAGAACAAATGCATTAGACAAAGAGACATAACCTACGTCATCATTTACATTGTAACCTCTAGCAATTATCTTGTCATTGTGATACAGTGAAATATATATAGCAGTTGAATATGTTGCACCCCACCCATTGAATCTGAAGTAGTAGGCTCCTCTGGCTGGGGCTGTGAAGATACCTGCAACAAAGGAGAAATTCAGCGAGGAGTCAGAACTGTCTTTCACCCTTCTCACTATTAAATTATGTCTTCTGTTAATTCAGTAGGAAAAATTTTTCGAATTGCTTTGGTCCGGCTATATCAGTGCGTTTCTCTCCAAAAGCTCTGGGTTTAGTTTTGTTGCCTTGTATGCACAAGCAGATCTGTTACCTGCAGAAAACCGCTCGCTTCTCAAATTTGCTGAATTTGCCATTTAAATAGCAACGCGCCAATGTGCTGACGCACCTGGCCATACATAATATGTGTGTAGGTGAAAGAGCTGTGTACCTGTAGTTGGGTTGTAGGCCTGGCCGATATTGGTGAAGACTTTACTGAACTTAAGTGTGGTGTCAGTATTGAAGGGTCCAGTAGTTCCCACGTTATTAAGACCAACTGAAAACGCCACCTTTGGACGGTCTGTGGGAATGTAGAAGATGCACATAGAGAAAACTTCACTGATTTACAGTCTATGAACAAATGTACCTGTACATGTACTGTGTTGAAAATAGTTTTCCTCATTGTCATAATGATATTCAACCATACAGCTTAGTGACACTGCAGTCATTTGGAGGCTGATATCCAGCAGGCTTTGAATTCCAGTAGAATCAGTAACAGCTGAATAAAACTATTTCTGCTTAATTTATTAACAGTAGTTATAAATACTGAAATCACTGTGCATTTTGCTGCTCTGAATATGCTCATTAGTTTACAAATTCCATTCTCACTGCTAACAATATATGATATTTTGATTTTAATAATGGTTCATGTAACTTACCTGCATTCTCTCTCTTGAGCTCCTCCACCTCGTTTTCACTGGAGCTCATTCTGGTTTCCAACACTGAACACATTTAACATTTTTATTGTAAAATAGAATTATGTCTGTCAGTTTTCACATTTTTCTTTGACCACTTTGTAATCCTACCTGTGTTCTTATTTTCGCTTGATGTTACTCTAGCCAGAAGATCTGCAATCAAGGGAAAAATTAATAAATAGATTAGTTCAACAACTGGATGTAAAACCTCAAATGTAAATGTTATTGCAGAGGCATTATGTTTTCGGATTGTCCATCCGTCTATTCTCGTGAACACGATATCTTAGGAACGTCTGGAGGAAATTTCTTCAAATTTGGCACAACCGTCCAGTTGGACTCAATGATTAACTGATTAGAATTTGGGTGTCGAAGGTCAAAGCCTCTGTGACCTCACAAAACATGTTTTTGGCCATAACTCAAGAATTCATACACTAATTATGACAATTTCACAGAAATGTCTAACAGGATAAAATGATGAAGATTATTCTGGCCCCCAATACTGCAAAAACATTTCCCACCAAAAGGTTAATTATGCCCTTACCCTTTTCTTTATCTCACTTATAGTATATTATCATTGCATAACATACAGTATTATGCCAAATTATACATTTAGATTTTGTAACTTACCTATGTTCTCTCTCTGGAGCTCCTTGATCACATTTTCATTGGCGCTCATTCTGGCCTCCAAAACTGTGAACACAGTTAATGTTTTTCATTGTGAAGTAGCTTTTTCACCAAAAGGTTTATTATGAGTCTTATATCTTAATTTCACTAGATACAAACAGCACACACTGCAAACCTTAAAGACATAGTTACTTTTTACTCTGGAGGTTGACCAAATAGGAAACTGTCACAAATATGAATTCATTTTATATATATTTATGAACGTAAACAGATGTAAATGTTTACCTGCATTCTTGCTTTCACTGGCTGTCAGTCTGGCCTATGTGGCTGGGATTAAAGCAATAAATTAGTCCTTAAAGTAATCAGTGACATTATGAACATTGCATGAATCTGTGCAGCACTATGTGACTGACAATCAGTATGTTTTATTAAATGTGTCACCTGTATTATATTGCTCCAGCTTCTTGATCTTGCTCCTGTGTTCAATGGCCATGTCTCTCAGCTCCTTCAGCTCAGCCCAGATGTCAGGGGTGATGCTGGTCTGGCTGCTGCTCTGATCACCCTGAAGCTCAAATTGAACCTCTATATTGTTGTTCCCTCCATCTGCCTGGATGATATCGTTCCCTGTCTCCCCTCCTCTCTAATTTAAAAATACCTCAAAAGATCCTTGAACACTGAGCTGATTTTAAAGTAAACGACAAACAGTTAGAATGATGTTCTGTTAAATTAATTCATAATGCATGCTTTTAAAATAACATTAACGTTGAATGATCATGAGCACAATACCGTATGTAGAATTTTAGTCTAAGTGTGTATGGTTTGATTTCCCAGACTTAGGTTGTAAAGGGTTAAGTTAGGAGATTGTTCTTTTTATGTGGATTTAAATATCCTTAAATTAAAGCTGACAGTCAGCACTGTAACCTCATTGTCATTATTTTATTTCACATGTAGTGTTGCAGAACAAAGCCACCACAACAAAAAATATTCACTGTCCAAATACATACAGACTGCATTGCACTCTATACTCTTCTCCGTATAGTTTTGCTTGGAGTAGGGTGTTTACAGTAGTAGGGTTTTATCCTGGGAAACTGGATTCTCGGGACTACATATCCATTTCCCGTTTCCTGAGAAATATAATAACAGGAACATAGAAAAGCTAGTTATGTTCTAGGCGTAATCCAAATAGGCTGATACATGCAAAATATACTAGGAGTCAGCAGGGATGCAAAACTCAGCAGCACAACGGTAACTTATTTTGAGCCTGCCAAATTCATCTATTGTACTAGCACTGACTATAGTAGGTCTGTCCTGTTCTTAGAGGTCACATATTATGCTCATTTTCAGGTTCATATTTTAATTTTCCACTGGAACATGTTTACATGCTGTAATGTTCAAAAACCTCTTTATTTTTCTCATACTCTCTACTTGAATATGCCCCTATTCACCCTCTGTCTGAAAAGCTTGGGTTCAGCGCCAGTCTCGCCCGTCTCTCCCCCCCCCGAAAAAGCCCAGTCTGCTCTGATTGGTCAGTGTTTGCGAGTCTCTGCTGTTTTTATTTTCCATTGTAGCTTTCAAAATAACATTAATGGCTAAACTCTAAATGGCAGTGTTCAATCTTTTTGCAGTGTGCATGGGTTGATTTTCCAGACTAAGATTAATCTAAGCTATTCTTATAAAAGTCAAGTCTTGTATTAATGTGTCTGGGAAACCATCTCTACGTGTTTACCAGGTTTACATAGTGCTGAATGGTGAAGATGGGTTCTCTCAGACAAGAGAACTACAAGTCCCAGGATGCACTCTGTTCAGGAGGAACTCTCAAGACACCTTTATAGTCAGGTAAAATCCCAAAATTTCCAATTATTACTTTCAACAAGACAAAAAATAAAGTGTTGGGGCACCCAGGTAGCTCACCTGGTAGAGCCGACGTCCTATGTACCAAGGCAGTACACTAGTTTTCCACATAAAATCAATACACAGTATGCTATACATTTTTACTACAATAATACTTAAGAGTAGCTTTAAGTTTGGTTTGCTCATTCATAAACTCTTCAATGTATTCTCTGTCTCTGTCGCCACAGTGCAGCAGACAGCCTGGGCCCAGTGTGGGGGGTTCACATCTGGCATGACAACTCTGGACCCTCCCCGAACTGGTACCTCAAACAAGTTGAGGTATCCGAGGTAAGATCCACCTGTTAAGTGTTCATGAATGTGTTGTTTCTTCGGTGCGTGGACTTTCAATTTCACCATCAAGATGGTTTGTTTGTCTACTTTTAATACAGGTGAGCAGGTGTCATGTGAAACGACTTGCTTGGCTCTTTGTCGGTCAATGCTGGTTGGCTGTGAACAAAGCTGATGGCCGGGTGGAGAGAATGCTGCGAGTTTGCACTCAGGGAATAGGCTTTTTCAAGGTAGAGTGCTCACACACACACATATGAACACACAGATACAAAAAAAACATGTTTTAATCTCTTCTCCCATGTGATCCTGGGTCTCCACCTGTATGCTTTCAGATGTTGTGTCTCAAGCTATCTGACTACTTGGCCGACTATCACATCTGGATATCTGTATACAGCTGCCCCTGCCCTAACTCGTTCACACACACTCAAAGACTTGGCGTGAGCCTGCTGCTACTGTTGGGAAACGCTTGTGTCAACACAGTGATCATATCACAAATGGATAATCGGGTAGGTACAAAAAAAAAAACCTTCAGAGTTTGACATTTGGTGCATGAGAGTTTCAAAACATGTTACCCATAATAACCAACACGTTCTCATGTCAGCTCGTCACATACTGACACTTTGTCAGACCCCTCGGCGTCACTTTTTTGTTGCAGTTAAACACAGGCTTAATGTTGTGAATTAAACAAAAACACTTGCTTAGGTTAAGGCAACAAAAACACTTAGTTAGGTTTAGGAAAATACAACATGGTTGGGCTTAAAATTGTTACGTTTTTACAGTGCAAATGTGACTTGACGTTTTGAACTCGGGACACGAGCGATCAGCTGATTGTAAAGTGAAAGGGAAACGTAACACACGGGACAGCGGTCTCCAATACGTCACCACAGCACTTTCCCTGTGCGTTTACTGTTGCCACAGATGGGTTCATATTGTAGTTAATGGAAAGCCCGTCGCGTTTCCTACCGCCGCAAAAGGGTGCCTTATGTGGCGGTATCAAACGCCGACGGCCTTGACAAAGTGTTGGTATTTGACGCCTTGGGAATGAGAACATGCTGTAATAACGCTGTTTTTCCTGATCACTTGTTTGCAGTTGCCTTTCGAGTTGGGAATCATAGATGTATCGGCTGTTTCTGTGACAACTGGAGTATTAGGTGTGGTGGCAGCGTTGCCCGTAGCAGCAATTATATCATTCCTGTTCCGACTGCGTGAGGTCAAGCTGACGGGGTCAGGAGGCCAACGCGCGAAGGGCAGAAAGACTGAAAAGGACCTTTTTGAAGGTTTGTACTTAAAAAGAGTGAGATTTGGTTCAGCACTGAATTTCTTCTCTTTCTTAAGAATGGACAATGAAATTTAAAGTTTTTTTTCCTACAGTATGACATAGATCATTGGTTCCCAATCTTTTTCCTTAATGGGACCCCTTTTCTATCATTGAGTAAAGTGACGACTCCTGACTAAGTGACATATTTGATCAAAATTTCATATTATATTCAGTGCATAACAATAACAGCACAGAACAACTGATGAACTGTACAATTAATCCAAATAGTGAACTCAATAACTGCAGGAATTGTGTGTAAAACAGGCGATTTGGATGAATTTTGAGCAGATTATTTCCTATGAATATTGCATCAGAGATGAGTTTTCCTGTTATTTTTAGGAGCTTTTCTCTTATTCTCTGTCTGTATTATTATTATTTAAATTTTTTAACAATCATTCATACTTAAATAATAATCTAAACTTTAAAAATAATAATTTCATCTAGTTTTTTTTTCACAGAAATGAATGAAATGCTGAGATATAGGCCAACTGCATATTTTTTTTAAAAGTTGTCTTACACCCCTTAAAATCAACTAGGCCTCGAAACCTCAGTGAAGCTTTGGCGACCCCTAGTGGGGGTCAGGACCCTCAGGTTGGGAACCAGTAACATAAATTACCATTTGGCTGTTTGATTTTGTTTTTTTATCAGAACATAATTAATCTGCTTTGTCTATCATTCCAATATATTATTTTTTATTTACCCTTTTTGCATTTTCTTGCCTCCCTTTGTGTTATTTCATTGTTGTTTTTTCCTCCTCACAGATGCTCTTTCAGTGAATGACAGTATGTTTGACCCCCATCTCTCATGGAACAGTCTTCAGCAGTGGGCGCAGGAAGCCTGGAGGAAGAAATACCAGGTTAAACTCACTGTTTCCCTCTCTCTATATCTTTGCTCCCACAATATTTTTCATCCCTATCTGACCCTTCTTCTTCTGTTTGTAGGGCACGGACCTGCTGTCAGTGTCCACTATGATTCTGGAAAATAAAAACACAGATAAAGAACCTGTAATCCAAACAGATGAAGTCCTACGAAAGGAGGACGCTCCAGCAGTTGAGAACAACATGGGACCAACGCTTCAAAATGTGTTGCTGATTACTGAGAGGAACAATGTTGATCAAACACCTCAGGAAAAAGAGTTTGATCTGTTGAGTGAAAGCAGCAGGTTTCCTGGGACCCAGAGAGCTGTTTTGTCCAGTAGGAGGGATGGAGTTCAAGCTATTAAAAAGGAGAAAGAGAAAGATCCTCAAGGAAAGTGTTCATCTGACTGCAGCTTTGAGGAAGACGGCCATCACCAGGCAGTGTGTCCTGGTCACCAACTCATCGACAGGCTGAGAGGGAGAGGATTCAGACCAGTATCTCAGTGGTGTCACTATCTGGCCTGGACTCTGTGTCTGCTGTTGGCCCTCTCCTGCTTGCTGCTTTCTGCAGTGCTGGGAATGAGGTAGCAGATGTTTGATTGCATTAATTAGATGATTGTGACGATGTATGAAGCCAGTGTTGTGGATTATGTTACTTAATTGATTTATTATTAATTCTGACTTTTTGAAACATGATTTAAAGCCTGTGTTATTGTATGTCATGTCTGAGTCAAACCTATGTACATGTGTGTGTTTTCATGTGTCAGGTTCAGCAGCAGCAAGGTTCTGCTATGGATACACTCTCTTTTCTTCTCCCTGATGTCTTCCATCTTCATCATCCAGCCAGCCGTGGTAAACTAATACCAGCCTTTTGTAAACTATATTTCAAATGAATATACATATAATCTGCAATCCTAAAGTAAAATTAACTAAAAAAAAAAAAAGAAGTAATTTACTCTTAACTATTTACACTATACATAAAAACATGTTCTTTTCCTTTTCCAGATAATTACAGTGGCCGTGGCTATCTCCTTGTGGTACAGGAAAAGATCAGACTTTCATAGTTTCTCCAGTATAAGAGAGATTGAGAAAGATACTATAAAACTGTGGAGTAGCAACGGTGTTAAGCAACCAGCAGAGCAGTTTGGGACATCTGCCTTTCCCCAGGAAAGATGCTCATACCTTGAAAAGGTGATAGCCAGACTCTGCTTTATTCTGTTCTCATCCATTTTTTATGCCTCTGCACCGGCAACACACCTGGCCAGAAGCATAATGTTTTTTGGGTTGTCTGTACGTCCGTACATACTTTTGTCCGGTTCTCGTGAATGCAATCGTAGAAACGCCTTGAGCAAATTTCTTCAAATTTGGCATAAACGTCCACTTGGACTCAAGGATAAACTGATTAGGTTTTGGTGGTCAAAGGTCAAGGTCACTGTGACCTCACGTCCGTCCCATTCTCATTATATCTCAGGAACGGCTTGAGTAAATTTCTTCAAATTTGATACAAACGGCCACTTGGATATAAGGATGACCTGACCAATTTTGGTTCTCAAAGGTCAAGGTCACTATGACCTCACAAAACCCGTTTTTGGCCATAACTCTTAGTAATTATGACAATTTCACACAAATGTCTAGTAGGATAAAATGATGAAGTGATGAAATTTTGAACAGACATGGATGTAAACTGCAACTTGACTGGTTGACGGAGGCATACAACCGTGAGGCGGTTATTCTCGTTTTCTATTAAAACGTGAAATATGTATATTAAATAATTATTTAAATCAATTATCTCTGATTGACAGCTGCTTGGAGCTCGTCAGCGAGCCCGGTACCTCCGTCTTGTGCGTCCGCCGACTCCAGCGGAGCTGAGGAAAACCCGTGGGAAGAGAAGAAGAGAGACACTCATCCATAACACTCTCAGGTGTGTCTGTGTGTTTTTATGCATGTGTGCACCTGTTTATATATGATTTACAGCTGTGTTATGAATTATCTTCTTCTCTTTTCATCCAGGGATTTATCCGTCTGTGGCTCCATGCTTTTCCTGATGCTGTGTATAAATTATGGCAGCTCATTCACTGACCATTACCACCTCAATAAAGCTGTCAGAAAACAGTTTATAAGGTAATATGTTGTGCACACACACATGCTGTCTCTCTCTTCATCCCTGTTGCTCTCTGACACACTCCAAAATCATAATTTTATCTTTCAACAGGGGCCACGATGATGCATTTATGTCAATACAAAAACATGAGCACTGGTGGAAGTGGGCACAGACCAGTCTCCTCAATTTACTGTACAAGAATGCATCAACAGCAACTGAGGTAAGCTACAAAAGCTCTGCAGTGATTCATCACTCCATGAAAGTTTCCAAAATCTAATGACAAGATTCATCCATCTAATGGCATTCAATGAAATATGAAAATAATTTCTGTTGACCATGTATGCATATCTCTACAACCCACTGAAAGAAATGTCCCTGTGGAGGAAAGATGGTGTTTTCTATTTCATCATTATGAAACCAAACAAACATTTTCATCAACAGTCACACATCTTGATTGGAGAGCCAATCCTGTGGAGGACGGAGGTGTCCAGCTTGTTGCAGGGCCCGGTAAGTAACAAAAGGAGACATGCTTTCACATGTAGTATTCCACTATTTATTTCAACTAAATTCACTATTTTTGTGTCATCATAAATTCAGTTACTGGAAAAATTATTCTGATTATTTTTATGTTGGATTGACAAAAATGTGCATGAGGAGGAAACAATTCTGATTTTACACACAAAAAACAAAGATTGGTGGTAGTTTTCCATAATATCCAAAGTATGTAATATGTGTTTTATGTTGTGAAATAACAGCAGAGCAACCACATATTTCTTGAATGAGCCAGTGCAATGCTTCAATTTAAAGCGTATAATCAGTCACATGGTATTCTCACACATCATTCAAGACAGAACATCATTGCACTTTGCTCTAACTCCCCCTGTAGAGAGCGCTGTTTCACAAACATGGGCCCAGGCTGTATATACTGTAGTAGTCCAGTGATGCATTTATTATATTGAAAGATGATGGAATTATTGTACTGTTGTTTATTAACGGGAGACACCCCATGTGAATAAGGTAAACATTTTAACTAATAGATACCACCATGAATCTCCCCAAGTTGATTACTTACATTAAGGCAATTCTTTTTTGTGTTACAAGTTTTCTGAAATTTTATGTTTATGCAAATGAGGCATTGTCTTATGAAGTATACTAATTTGCACACAGAACAGAAATCTGAACATTGGATAAAGCCAGCTTCAAAATTATCGTTTCATTTTGTTGACGTTTTTGCAGCGGGAATTTGAGATATCTCTTTATATCACTCTATAAATCAGAAATTTTTCCCCCCTGTTTTTAGGAATAAAATGTTCTATAAATCAAACTATGAATGATATATGAACAAACTCCCTTGCAAAAACCTTCAGAATATAGATAGGAATGAAACTGGAAAGTTTGGTGTATGTAAGTGCTACTGAAGTGGAGATTTCTGGCTCAGACTCTGAGAAAAAAAAATATTTTGTTCCATACCTTTTGCAAGACACTACAAGTGAATAGGGTAAACATGTTTAACTAATAGATATCTCTATGAAACTTCCCCAGTTGATTACTTATTTTTTTGTATTTCAAGTTTTCTGAAATGTTATGTTTAAATATGCAAATGAGGCATTATCTAATGCCATCTTTTGGTGAATTTAGGAGAAATTTACAGACACAAATAGACAAAGTGTAGTAAAATAAACACCAAAATGTGTAATTTGGGTGTTTTCTTTCCACTAGTCTGAAAAAAGACATGTTGTGGAAGCAAAATATCCCAAAATTTCAAAATTGTCTATGTACTGTGTATGACCATTCAGGTCTTAGTTCCTATGGCAACGCCTCCAAGGACATGTGGTCACCTGGGCTGCTACTTGGGACCAAGTGCTACAGTTGGCTTAGGCCACACAAAGTGAGGAACAGACACACACACACATAAAGTAGAAAGGATTGTTATTTGAGTTTTTCCAAATGACTCTAATGTCTGTTATATTGTCACCGCCATCATTCAGTTGTCCTCTGCTCTTCTGCAGGTCTGACGCTGCGTCCAAACTAAAGCTCCTGCATTCAGGTGGCTGGCTGGCCAGACATACGATGTCCGTCCGCTTCACCTTGTTCAGCCCTGCACCCAACTTGTTCACCAGTGTGACCATGCTCGCTGAGCAGAGCCCCACCGGTGTTCTGCTGCCCTCGGTCAAAGTCCAGTCAGTAAGGGTGTATCACACTCCTGCTGTGTGGGACTATGTCGTTATGGTGTGCCAGGTAAAAAGGAAAAACAAACAAAACACTGCACATTTTGATTCCATCTCATGAGATTTTAGGTCAGTTTTTGTCAAAAGCCTTAAAGGGATAGTTTACATGTTTCGAAGTGGGGTTGTATGTCATATAAGTCAGTGTATTACTACCTACAGTAGATGACGGTCGGCACGCTCCAAGCTTCGAGAAGCAGACAGGAGTTACCACACAGAAGATAAGCGATGTACTTCTGTGGACGGGGCCGGCAGCAAAACATATTTTAACCACCTAAAAGAAAGGCTCACCTAAAAAAATCGATTTCAGTTTAAGTGTATGCTATATTAAGAACATTTTCATCGCTTTACCTTGCCATCAGACAGCCCTTTCCGACGGGGAACTGGGGCCATTATTTATATTCTGTTCAAAGCTACCAGACTCCTTTGATAAAAACAATAATTTTACCTTGAAGAACACAGGAGTTACCACTGCCTTGATCTGTTAGTTTGTTTGTGTTATTGTGTGACTTTAGTGTTTTAAAAGGTTAGTTTGGATTCACCAAAGTCACACAATAACACAAACAAACTAACAGATCGAGGCAGCGGTAGACCAGCAATTCCTGTGTTCTGCGAAGTAAAATTACTGTTTTTGTTAAAGGAGTCTGGTGGCTTTTGAAGAGAACATAGAAAACGGCTTAAGTTCCTCTTCAGAAAGGGCTGTCCGACTGCAAGGTAAAGCGGTGAAAATATTCAAAATATAGCGTACACTTAAACTGATATCGTTTTGTTCGCCATCTACTGTAGGTTAGTACCTCATACCCCAATTTAAAAAAAAAAAAACAATCCCTTTAAAGTTCCCTGTGTGTTTTCTTCCTCCCCTCCAGCTCCTCTTCCTTCTCTTGTCTCTGCTGCAACTCTGTGATCAAGTGCACACTGTAGGGCAGCAAGGGCTGATGGGATACTTGAGGACGCCCTGCAACTGGTTGGAAGTGAGTCCGCCACATATGCATAAACATACACAGGCAAAAATGATTAATACCAACATAATAAACTCAAAAAAAGATTAAAAGACCTGCATGCACACAGTTTGAAGATACAGTAGACACATGCACAGGCACGGCACACACACTCGGCCACACACCAGTACAAACAAGATCATAATGACCTAACTGAGAGGGTACAGTAACCTGTTGCTCTTAAACTAACATACCTGTGAAGCTTGAAGGACAAAGCACACTGCAGAGGAATGATATGTACCTGATTATGCTTTTACCGCTGTAATAATATACCTTACTTTCTCTTTTTTTCTCTGTTTTGCAGGTCAGTGTGCTGACAGTATCTTTAGTGTACTTTGTTTATTACATCTATCACTCCATTATTATCTTGGAGGTTGTAGAGCTGCTCCAGAGACACAACTACAGTGGATATGTTGATGTCAGCCTCCTGGCTACCTGGGAACAAGTGAGAGAAAGAAAGAGACAAAAACAAATATTTACTGTTGAGAAAACAGTTCACTGCCTGTCCTGCTTTAATTTATTTCAGTGCCATCCTTTGGAAAATGAAAGAGTTCTGTCTTTAAAGAGATAAATATGTTTATTGGCAGAGCATTATTAAAAATTTACATTTAACCTTACATTGTATTTATAATACTTTTTAAGAAGACACACTGTGTACAAGGGTTGTTGTTTTTGTCAAACACACTCTTATTAAATACACAAGGAAAGCCTTTAGAGATCATGGTGTGGGTTTTAATGATTGACAGGGATTAAGATGTCTTTTGTGTCTGCAGTATATTCGTATTCTGCGTGGCGCTACGCTCTTCCTTCTCACCCTGAAGTGTGTAACTGTGTTGAGGGTGAACAGGACGTTGGCCGCCTCTGCTACACTCCTCACCCGCTCACTCTCCAGCCTTTTCTGGCCAACGGTAAACACATTGTGCAGCATTACCACCAGTTAGGAAAGGTCTTCATTCCAATAACTACCTTGAAATGTTATTTAACACCTAACTCACAGGTATAGGTCACAAATTATGTATGATTATTTTATCAGAAATTGTGTTGTTTGTAGGGAAATATAATAACACCATCAGTGTGGTATTCCAAATGCTTTCATGTGTGCTACAGTTTGAGATTCTTCCTTTGGTAATGATGACATAATGGTACATTATTGATCTGCTTGATTGTCATTAGCCTAATTAATATACTGCACTCCTGTCCAGTTGGAAAAGGACTGGAAATTATAAAGGCAATTTATTTCTGGAGATACAGTGTCCTACCCACATATGAAATGCTGATATTCTTTCTAGATTTTCACCCTCTTAAAGCAGCTGTCTAAGACCTGTTCATATGGGTATTCGTCTCTAAAATGTCTGGATGTTATTATTCTAAAGTAGGCAAAGAGCAAGCTCACTAGACAGACAGAAAAGATAAAAACGGTCTCAATCTTCTGTCCCAGATTTCAGGTCTTATCCTGATGGTGGCGCTGGCCTGCGTGGGCAATCTCCTGTTTGTACAAAGCTCCTGGGCCTTCAGCTCACTTTCCCGCTCCCTTCAGACCCTGCTCTGTCACTGCTGGGGTCAGAGGGCCGTTAGGGGACTCCTCTTCTCTGGACGTGATATCCTTTACCGTGGAGCTCTCCATCTGTCCTCTGTGGTGTGGACAGCAGTGGTACATATACAGTATACTATATGATATAAAGCTGTTTTTATTTGTAAAAAATGTGACTGAATGGGTGTGATTAGCTGATTTATGCATACAAATACGTCTTTGCACTACTTATTCTCAGTGGAAGAAACTATCAGTCAGAGTCTGAACAGCCGTCTTTCTTTCTTGTAGGTGATAGGTGTGGTATCCTCATTGGTCAGAAGTGCCAAAAGATCTCACAGCAGAGGAAATGTCTTCACCATAGCAGAATTAGCCGGCTACATCAGACGGAGGGTCTCTGGGCAGCATAGACAAGCATGGATTGAAAATCATGTGGAACGGAGGGTGAGGAAAACGCTGCTCAGTCCATAAAAATTGTCAAGCCAACGATAAATCTGAGATTCTTTATAAAAAAAAAATACATTTTACAGACTACTGAAGTTTCTGTGTATCATTTTAAATATAGAACATTGTCAGATTACCTTGGTGTGAACATCTGAGACTATGGTCAGGATTATTATCTCCTGTACTGTGTGCGTTTCTTAAAATTAAGACCACATTTCCCATAAATCCTGTTGCCTTGTATCATACCTCCTCAAATGTAATACATTATATTTGTAGAGTTTACAATAACATTGTCTTCTGGTTTTTCCAGACGTATTACTTTGAGGAGTTTGAAAGCTTAGTAGATGAACTGTTGTTCAGACTCAACGCCCTCTCAAACAGTCCGCACCACACTCTGCCACCCAAAGCCCATCGCTACAGGGAGGAGGACAGTCCTGTCATCTCACCCACACGGGAGCCCTCCAACATGGACGCACAGGTGAGCCAGACTCAAAAATCGAGAAAAAAAAGACACAGACATATGCATACAGTGCATGCACACTTGCTCTCAAACACACTATTTTAAAAAGGTGCATTTTGGAAAGCCGATGCTGTTTGAACACTGTGTGATTCTGTTACAGGACCTTGCAATAACACAAAAGACAGAAGAGACGATGATTAATGATCACACAGATGTCAGTGGCCATGGAGGACCCCTTCCTGTATCTCACCTGCTCAGGTAATAGCATTTGTCTAGCATCTACTTAGGCTATAGACCATTCTTAAGCAAAATTCAAATATCATAAATTGCAAAATGTTTGTTTTTGTTCCGTAAACTGAAAATCGATACATAAAGTATCAAGCAAAAGACGAATTCTCATGTTTTTCTGCATGACACTGCATTACCAGGTCTAAGCTTGAATTGGAAACACTGCAGTTCCTGCAGCAGAGAGGCCAAAGGGGAGACCATTCCGCCTCAGACAATGTTTTAGCATCGGATACTTCACATCAACCTGGAACAAAAGCCGAAGAAAACCCAAAAGACAGAGAGCTCCAGACTTATTTAAAGGCACAAAACTATCCGTCCCTACCAGAGTCAGCATCACTAATCAGGGTTTGGACAGAAGATGTTCTGGAGAAGCAAGCTGACCAATGGACTAAAACAAATGACAACTGCTGCTTAAGTAAGACTCAGGCCACACATACAGAGGTGGTGGTGGAAGTTCTGGTCCATGAGGAGCCTGCGAGTGTAGAGCCAGATAAACAGTAGCGTCCTTATGGAGATGACATTTGTGGCTGGGACACTACAAGCATTTCAAAAGACAAGATCTGCAAAGTCTGTATTTTCTATTCTATTAAGATGTATGTGCCCAGCATCTTATTTCATCTGCTTAATTAGCAAATAATGAATGTCTGCCATATCCTGATGTGCTCTGAGAGGAGCCACAGGCTCAATCAGGGCTCCTATCACTAGGAGGGTAGGAGGAAGAACATTTCTCTGTTTGCCCTGCTACCAGCCAGACATGTTACCCTGTTTTATCCAGTTCGACTAAAGTGAGTTATTCCTCAGGTTTATCACTTAGATTTTGGTAAAGACTAAAAGGAGGAAAGCTGCCCTTTTAGTAAAAACTGAGGGGAGGAAGCTGCCCTTTTGGTAAAGACTAAAAGGAGGAAAGCTGCCCTTTTAGTGAAAACTAGGGGGAGGAAGCTGCCCTTTTGGTAAAGACTAAAAGGAGGAAAGCTGCCCTTTTAGTGAAAACTGAGGGGAGGAAGCTGCCCTTTTAGTAACGAAAACTGAAAAGGAGGAAAGCTGCCCTTTTAGTAAAAACTGAGGGGAGGAAGCTGCCCTTTTGGTAAAGACTAAAAGGAGGAAAGCTGCCCTTTTAGTGAAAACTAGGGGGAGGAAGCTGCCCTTTTGGTAAAGACTGAAAGGAGGAAAGCTGCCCTTTTAGTGAAAACTGAGGGGAGGAAGCTGCCCTTTTAGTAACGAAAACTGAAAAGGAGGAAAGCTGCCCTTTTAGTAACGAAAACTGGAAGGAGGAAAGCTGCCCTTTTAGTAGCGTGTTGAAAACTGAAAGGAGGAAAGCTGCCCTTTTAGTAGCGCAAAGCTTAAAACTTTCCTGTTTGCGGGTGCCTTTTATTCTGACACTGCACTATAACTTTTACTCTTTTGAGTTTTATGCAATTTTAGCTTCTATCCTAGCTTTTATTTTTACCTTGTTTTTATTTTCTAATCCTTAATGTTTTAATGTTTTTAATTATTTCTTAATGTTCTTTTGCATTTTGTCGCAATGTTCTTGAATGTTTCTGTAAAGCACTTTGAATTGCCCTGTTGTTGAAATGTGCTATACAAATAAAGCTGCCTTGCCTTGCCTTGCCTTGCCTTAGATAATGTCATGCCTCTGTGTTCACTTTATGACTGAATTCCCATGTACTGGAATATTGTTTATGTTCAAATATTATCTGACTTTGCTTTGACAATTAAGACGATATAGTAGATGCATGTGCAATGTTTTATGTCATGCATCTCCATTTGTTTGTGTATTAATGCAGATACACCACTTGGTGATGTCAAAGGGGAAACTCATTTGAAATAAAGTCCTTTTTTGGTGGAATTTATGGGCTCTCTTTCCCTTATTCTGGTTACCTCATGTCCAATGTCTAAATGTCCCTAGTCTCTAGCCCTTGCCGATTTGGTCACCTAAACAACTTGGATTACATAACCATTTGAAATAAGATTTTTTGATACTTAGTACTTGCATTGTTGCAAAACTTGTTAATAAAGTGATTTGTTTTCCACTTTTCCAATAAGAAATCAAATCTGCAATTTGGCATATTATTTATCAATCACCCAACCTGATTCCATAAGAGCTGACTGCTATGTTATCGTGGCGATGCACACCAAATAAAGGGACCTTAATGCACTGGCAATCCAAAAAGTATTTTTAATGTATTTATATTGATGCATCAAAGTTGAACATGTTTTGTAAAGCACTATTTCTTTGCAAAAAAATGAAAGTCATTGGTGTCAATTTATATATATATATTTTTTTATAAGAATACCTTCTGAATAGTCCTGAAGATATACCCTCAAGATATTTGAGGATACTGATTTGCTATAATTTATATATATATAAGATATGCCTTTATAAGATATACCCTATATATAAGATATACCCTCAAGATATATATATATATATAAATTATAGCAAATCAGTATCCTCAAATATCCTGAGGGTATATCTTCATTCTATTATATATGAATATATATATATATATATATTATATATAATATATAATATATATATATATATAATATATTATATTATATATAATACATTATGTTATATATATAATATATTAAATTATATTATATATATATATAATATATTAGATTATATATATAATATAATATAATATATATATTATATTATATTATATATATTATATATATATATATATATATATATATTATATATATATATATATATATTTTGCTATATAAATATTGAACTCTGTGACCCTTAGGTTTCAGAGACTAGATTGTGATGAATATCCATTGCTTGTTGTGCATCATATGAGGTTAAGAAAAAAAAATGTATCATGCAATCTACCACTAAATAAAAGTTTTAGTCTGTCAACCACTGGCCCATAAAAGTAATAAGGAAACAATAAAAGTATCCAATAGCATCATACAACGTATAATTGAGTGGCGGATTGTGATTGGATGACAGCAGATGATGAGGACCAATCAGAGCGTGGCAAGTCAGACAACTTACAGACGGAGGAGGCGGTGTGTGTGTGTGTGTGTGAGTGTGTGATTTAAGGAAGTGATTAGTTTGTGTGAAACCACGAGCCCAAAGGCGTTTACAGCCACATATCAGTATTGACCCGGGTCTGTTTAGCAGACAGTATCTTCGATGACATTCATCTGCATCATTAGCTAAGTTAATTAGCCAGCTACTTGTGATAAAACCACGTCGTCATCATCTCTCTGTGGACAATGAAGAAGCTTGCTCTGCTGCTGATTGTGCTGCTCGGCGTTGCACATTTTGCAACTCTCTGCACATGTGAAGATGGTAAGTCATAGCCCATTTTTAACAACCTGAATAGCTGAATGAGTTGTTTAAGTAAAGCAATGTCGCAGCTGCTGTGTGTGTGTGTGTGTGTTTCCTGCTTGTTGTTGGTATGCAAACCTCTGCTAGATCTGTTAGCACCACAGCTAACAGGACAGGTAAGCTGATGTCACCTGGACTGCAACACACAAATATGGTGTTACTTGACTTGTGAGTTTTAACAACGTCCTAAATCTTAATTTCCCTGTTGTACCATCACATGTTTTTTTTCTTGTTTTTTTCTTTTAAAACAATAGTTTTATTGAATTTTACATATAGACATATATACACATACAGACAGACTAACAATATTAATAATTAAATTATACAATGAAATGCTTAGTCAGAATTTCAAAGAAAGAGAGACATGACATTTCATGTATTTCATTTATCTAACAAAAATAAATAAATAAAATAAAAGATAAGATAAAATAAATAAATAACTCAAAGAAGAAGAACCAAAAAAAACCCCACAATAATTCCAACAACAGCACTCAGCAACACACAGCAGCTCAATTTGACTGTTGTAACGTCACATGTTAGTGTACAGCATTGTGACAGTACAGGTGTATCCCTCATTTTGCAAACAGAATATAAATATATATATATATATATATATATATATTTTTTTTTTTTTTTTTTTTTTTTATTTAACCAGGTTAGTCCCATTGAGATTAAGAACCTCTTTTCCAAGGGAGACCTGGCCAAGACGGTCAGCAGCAAGAACACAAAGTTGCAGACACAAATAGAGATAAAATACAATTCACAAAAGCACTAAAATTTGCATTAAAAGAGAACTATCTAAAGACAAATGGGGGGACAAAAAGAAACTTTTCTGGGAGTCAGCTGTACAACAAGGGGGCTAAAAACATTGGCATGCCATAGACACAACTTGTTTTGAAAATAAAAACCCAGTTTTAGCCTCAGTTTTTTTTTTTACAAGGTACAGCACATGTAAGTTATGTCCGTACCTGCCTTATTTCTTTAACCAAAAGGAGTCAAAGCAAGCAGCATTTTAAAGACACTGTCCAAGCTTGTACTCCTGAAATCAGTTTTTGTCCTTTCCTTGTTTTGTTGAGATGTTGCAGAGAAGGAGGATGCTGATGAAGAGGACAGTGAAGAGGAGGAGGAGGAGGAAGATGAAGATGATGGCACAGAGGTGAAAGAAGAGAACGGAGTGCTGGTTTTCACCAACAACAACTATGACCCTTTCATGGCGGGCAAAGACACAGTTCTGGTTGAGTTTTATGCCCCATGGTGCGTCTTGTTATTCTTTTACAGCAATCCCTCTTACTTTCCATATCCATGCAAATTTAAAAAAAAATTATTTGTTTATCCTTTTTAGGTGTGGGCACTGCAAACAGTTTGCCCCAGAGTATGAAAAAATTGCTCAGGCTCTTAAGGAGAACGACCCTCCTATACCTGTGGCCAAAGTGGATGCAACGGTAGCCGGTGATTTAGCGAGCAGGTTCGAAGTATCGGGCTATCCCACCATCAAGATCATGAAAAATGGGGAAGCTTTGGACTATGACGGAGAAAGAACCGAGACGGGTAGGGGTCATTTAAGCATCATCACAGCATTTCAAACCAAACCTGACCTCTTTTTTTTAAAAAGAATTGGCGTTTATATGTTGAATCCCTGTTTGTTGCAGCTATTGTGGCCCGGGTGAAAGAGGTGGCTCAACCAGATTGGAAGCCCCCTCCTGAGGCGACGCTGGTGCTGACCAAGGACAACTTTGATGAGATTGTTAACAACGCAGACATCATCCTGGTGGAGTTCTACGCTCCATGGTCAGTCAGCAGACTGTCAATTATACAGAATAATAGATCCATAGAACAGATAGATAATACAGTTGGTTTAATTGTACCTGTTAATAGAGTGCTCCAGGGATGGTGTATTTTTGTAGGCCAACAAAGGAGGGTGTAAAGAGGAAATGTTGCGCGTCAACGCGTCCTATCTTTGGGGTACAACACATGCGCAGAAAATTCTGATCTGCACTCGCTGAAATTGAGCCAATAACAACGCACGACAATCTCCTCCAGACATTGGAACCAGAAGTGCTAAAATACTAACTATTTTCCGTGTTTTAGGACTCATTCCTGTAGCACTCTATGTCAGTGTTGACTTAAAAGTGACAAAAGCGTTCCTTATTATTTGCCTGTTATTACTCCTCTTCAGGTGCGGACACTGTAAGAGTTTGGCTCCAGAGTACGAGAAGGCCGCCAAGGAGTTGAGCCAGCGCTCTCCTCCCATTCCTCTGGCCAAGGTGGACGCCACTGTTGAGAATGACATAGCCACACGTTTTGAGGTTACAGGCTATCCCACCATCAAAATCTTCAGGAGAGGCAAGATGTTTGACTACAACGGACCCAGAGAGCAGCGTGGTAGGTGGACGCTAATGCGAGTCGCTGTTTACCATGTATGCTAATGTTTGTGCGCATGCAGGCCAGTGTGCACATTTAATATCTGTTCATCCAATCACAGTTGATCCACCTCTTTCGTTTTCACTCTAGGCATCGTTGACTACATGGGTGAGCAGGCAGGGCCTCCCTCCAAGCAGGTCCAGGCAGTTAAACAGGTGCAGGAGCTCATCAAGGATGGTGACGATGCGGTCATAGTTGGCGTGTTCTCCACTGAACGGGATTCAGCCTATGAGATCTACATTGAGGCCTGTAAGTACCATGAGCTTAGTGCTATAATCAAAGCATGTGGCCAAGTTATTTTTCTCTTCATGCCTGTGTGTTCTAGGAAACTTTGCTTGAGATGGGTAATCTATTGTAGTGTCAAAGTTCTAATATCTCTGCGTGGCTGTCTTGAAAACTTCAAATGCCAGTCAAATGGACATGTGGCTGGTATTCTCATTGCTGTCTGTCTGTCTGGCAGGTTATGCACTGAGAGAAGACTTCACCTTCCGTCACTCCTTCAGCTCTGAAGTGACCAAACTGCTCAAAGCTTCGCCCGGTCAGATTGTCATCGTTCAGCCTGAAAAGTTCCGCTCAAAGTACGAGTCAGCGTCAAACACACTTGCAGTAACGGTACGGTCTGTTTGATCATTTTCAGTGTTTTTTCACTAGTTGTGATTTGAATTAGCTTCATGGGGTATGAAACTCAGAATTTGACTGTACTTTCTTTCAGTTCTAGTATCAGTGTAAAATAGAATAGCAGTAAGGGGTTTCACATGAGAAGTGCTTGAAGTTAAGGCTCTCTAAAAAGAGTCCCTATTTTCTGATTTATTTGGATAGAGTCACTTTTGAACTCACGGCACCTTAATTTATTTATCACATAGGACTCTACATCGGTGTCAGAAGTGCAGGAGTTCTTCAAAAAGCATGTGACTCCTCTGGTGGGCCACAGAAAACCGAGCAATGATGCCAAGCGCTACACCAAAAGACCCCTGGTGGTTGTGTACTATGGAGTTGACTTCAGTTTTGACTACCGGAAAGGTGAGTTTCTCATATTTTTAGGTTAATAGGTTTGACCTGGGGTCTTGCTAAACAGCTAGTGATCTTATGAGTGTGAATTTGACTTTGCACTGTCCTTAATGTGAGTTTAGTTCTGCGTCTGCTCATTCATTGTTGTATGTATGCCATCTTTTTTAAATTGTTGTAATGCTGTTTATGTGGCCTGGTATCAAGGGGGAAAATATTGACATTTTTCTATCATGCTATCCTATGTTTTCTTTTTACATTTTATGGCATACTATAAAATTACATGTTTTTAATACATTTGTATGGCCTACTATACTATGACATTTTTGTAACATAGTATACTCTGACATGTTTGTCCTTTTTATGACATACTATAATATGACTTTTTTATGACCTCCTATACTTTGACTGTTTTTTTTTCAATTCATACTATATGATGACCTTTATTTAAATGTTTCCAACATACTATACTATGACTTTTTTTTCTCGACATACGGTACTGTGATTTTATCACTTTTTTTCGACATACTACTATGACTTTTTCGACATACTATAATATGACTTCCTTATTTTTTTTTTACATATTATACTGACTTTTCTTTGGCATACCAGACTATGACTTTTTTTATTTTTTCAACATACTATACTTTGACTTGTTTATTTTTGCGACCTACTATACTATGACTTATTTTTGAGATATACAATACTGACTTTTTTCCTACGTACTATACAATGCCTTTTTTATTATTTTTTTTACATGCTATACTATGACTTTGTTTCGACATACTATAATATTACTTATTTTTTCGATATACTATGAATTTTTTTATTTTGACATACAGTACTGACTTTTAATTTTTTTTTTTTTTACATACAATATATATTATGGCTTTTTTATTTTTTTCCACATACGATACTATGACTTCTTTTCTGCATACTATACAATTACTTTTTTTTTTTTTTTTTATAACATACTGACTTTTTTCATTTTTTTCGACATGACTTTTTTTCTACATACTATATTATGACTTTTTCGACATGCTATACTATGACTTTTTTTCGACTTACTATATTTTGACTTTTTCATGATACTATACTATGACTGTTTTCGACTTACTATATTATAACTTTTTTTCGACATACTATATTATGACTTTTTCAACATAATATACTGACTTTTTTTTTTCGACATACTATACTAATTTTTCTTTTTCAACTTACTAAACTGACTTTCTTTTTCGACATACTATACTATGACTTTTTTTCGACATACTATGCTGAATTATTTTCCGACATACTTTACTGTGACTTTTTTTTCGACATACTATACTATGACTTTTTATTTTTTCGACATACTACACTGACTTTTCAAAAAATATTTCGACATACTAGACTGACTTTCTTTCGACATACTATAGTATGATTTTTTTTTTTTTTACATACTATACTATTTTTCACAACATTTTCCCTTTTTTTTGGTATGGCATACTATACCAGGGCTCCTCCAAATGTTGCGTCTATTGACACAGCAACTACTCTTAACAATTAACACACAACTGTGGAGGGATTCATGATGCAGTAACAAACCTCTTGTTTTTCATTTTTAGCTACGCAGTTCTGGAGATCCAAGGTGCTTGAGGTGGCCATGGACTTCCCAGAGTACATGTTTGCCATCGGTGATGAAGAGGACTATGCAGATGAGCTGAAGAGCCTTGGCCTGAGCGATAGCGGAGAGGAAGTGAATGTGGGAATTCTGGCAGATGGAGGCAAAAAGTTTGCCATGGAGCCGGACGAGTTTGACGCTGATGTGCTGAGAGACTTTGTTATGGCTTTTAAGAAAGGTCAGTGTTAAATTAATGAGATTATTTTTTTTTGTTTTTTGTAAATTATATGAATTTTGAAACATGGGATCATGTAAAAGGAGCATGGTTTGGTTTGACTATTTGAGGCACATGCAATTAGTCTTCCGTAATTTGCACTGTTTTAGCATTATGAAAACCAAGTTTCACTTTTGAAAGTGTCAAATTAATTTCATTTGCTGCCATAATCTGTTGCTTGCATATACATTTAACCTGAATCAATAGGAATCATCTTACACAAATATGGCCTAATTGACACTTAAGTCTAACGTTGACCAAAACCTTTAAATTACAGTCAAAAAAAGTAAATGATAAATGGAAGTAAAATCATATCCTCTGTATTTCTCTCTCGTGTCTACAGGAAAGCTCAAACCCATTATCAAGTCCCAGCCAGTGCCAAAGAACAACAAAGGACCAGTTACGGTTGTGGTAGGAAAGACCTTTGACGAGATCGTCATGGATACCCAGAAGGATGTCCTGATTGAGTTTTATGCTCCCTGGTGCGGCCACTGTAAGAAACTGGAGCCTGATTACTTGGCTCTGGGCAAGAAGTACAAGGGTGAGAAGAACCTGGTGATCGCCAAGATGGACGGCTCTGCCAACGACGTGCCAAATGAGAACTACAAAACAGAAGGCTTCCCAACGATATACTTTGCTCCAAGCAACAGCAAGCAGAGCCCCATCAAATTTGAAGGTGGTGACAGAACAGTAGAGGGCTTCAGCAAGTTCGTGGAAAAGCATGCCACAAAGCTATCGCAGAATAGAGACGAACTTTGAAAATGTCTCTCGACGAGCAACTAAGAACTCTTAACGGAGCTCGGGAGTGTTAGGAGGCCTCTGTGAAGGTGAAGGGAACGCAGTGGTGTTTAACGGTGTTACTGATTTTGCTGTGATGATTACAATGTTCAATCATCTTTTTTTAGTTTCTGTTCATTCCAAGAGATTCAGCTTTTTTCCGTTTCTAAAAAGCATGTAAGCACTGTTTAAGAGTTCAGTCTTTTTAAATAAAACTAAAAAAATGATGGCAGCTTTGTGGGCCAGCACTCAAATGTGACTCTTTGTTACTTTAAATCAATACAAACTGGAAAATGTTTTGTAAATATATTCCAAATGTGCATACATTTCAGAAAACAAGTGTTCTAGAAATTCAAGTTTTTTATTTATATTTAAGAACAATTTAAAAATTAGTACTATAAATGCCTACAATCTGAGACGGGCTTTGAAACACATGGCAGTACTCACCTAACATGTTGTTAAATTGATACTTCCAAACTAATTTGGCTGTACAAATCTTGGCAGGAGAGATGCATCTGCGGAAGCATCTTTGACAAGGACATCTTAATTATCTTATACTCTTTAGATAACATTTCGAACATCTAACTTTCACTAACTGTCTAAACAAGGAAACGTTCAACGTTCTTCACTGATGCAAAACAGTGAAAATATCTGAAAAAAACTGATCTAGCGTGAATACAGCCTTGAGGTGAGAGATGGGTATTGGAGGAGGTGACAGTAAGACTACTGCCTCCTTCACACAAAGGCACTTGAAGATACTGGCACTGAATGAGTTGGTTCTTGAAATGATGGTTATGAAAACTCTTGTGTGAACCGCAAGTGGAAGTCGCGGATCTTCTGCAGCACAATCTTCAGCTTCTCAGTGGGAGGCAAGATGGTCATCCTGGATACACAGCAGGAAGACGGATGTGAGTTAATGGCAATACTGTCACAGGTGTGAATTACTTTGAGACAATGATTAAGTTATGATCCAAATGAGTTTCATGACCTCGATTAAGTTTAGAAGCATACTGCTAAAAAACACTTTATGCAGTATGAGTGCAATGCCAGTAAAGGATACTAAAGACATTTTGAACATTAACTTGTGTAAGTGTACAGATTAAAGCACGCAGAAAAATCCATAACAAGATTAATGGCCAAATCACATTATCATTGCAAGATGTTTTCTTCTTTTTCCACTATGAAGTTGAGGAACTGTTTGAATAAGTAAATGAGTGTTTAGCTGTACTAACCTGAAGTGGAAGGTTCCCTCTCTTTGGCCGAAGCCACTGCCTGGCACCAGGCAGATACCCTCCTCCTCCAGCAACCTCATACAGTAGTACATGTCAGGGACCTGGCCTGCCGCCTGTGGAGGAACATCCACACTTGAACACGTCCACACAAACAAGTAAATCGGGGGCTCATCAGTGAGATGAGTGTGTGCAGTGCGAACCTTTGCCTTGTCGATGGCCTTCTGCGATAGAGCGATGCGGGGGAAGGTGTACATGGCCCCCTGCACAGGGTTACAGGTGATACCGGGTACTGTATTGAAGATCTGCTCTGTAAGCCCGGCCTTCTCTGCTAAATCTGCTAACACTGTTGTCCGCTCCTGAAGGAGAAGCACAGAAGTTAAAAGGTTTATTACGGTCACATCATAGTCATAGTATAGTATGTTGAAAAAAAAGTCCTAAAAAAGACATAGTATATGTTGAAAAAAAAAAGTCATAGTACAGTATGTCAAAAAAAACAAAAAAACATAGTATAGTATGTTGAGAAAATAAAAAAAATGCATACCATAGTATGTCGAAAAAAATCATAATATAGTATGTTGAAAAAATTAAAAAAGTCAGAGTAGAGTATGTCGAAAAAAAGTCAGTGTAGTATGTCGAAAAAAGAAAAGAAAAAAAGAGTCACAGTATAGTATGTTGAAAATAAGTCATAGTATAGTATATCGAAAAAATACAAAAAGTCATAGTACAGTATGTCGAAAAAATTAAAAAGCCATAGTATAGTATGTCGAGAAAATAAAAAAAGTCATAGTATATGATGTTGATAAAATAAGTCATATTATAGTATGTCGAAAAATTTAAAAAGAAGTCATAGCATAGTATGTCGAAAACAAAAGTCAAAGTATAGTATGTTGAAAAAATAAAAAAAGTCAGAGTAGAGTATGTCGAAAAAAAGTCAGTGTAGTATATCGAAAACAAAATAAATAAAAAAGTCACAGTATAGTATGTTGAAAATAAGTTATAGTATAGTATGTGGAAAACATAAAAAAAGTCATAGTATTGTATGTCGAAAAAACAAAAAAGGCATAATATAGTATGTCAAAAAAATAAAAAAGTGATAGTAAAGTATGTCGAGAAAGTAAAAAAAGCCACAGTATAGTATGTTGAAAAAAGTCATAGTTTAGACTGCTGAAAAAAGGGCAAGATTATTGTACAAATACGATTATCGTACATTTGGCAACGCTGTGCTTCAGCCATGGTTCAAACGCCTTGTACTCAAACTATTTGTTCAAAAAACTTACATTTCAACCATTAGTTAGGTAGTTCAACACCCCGGCGTAAAGGGAGCTTTGCATCATGTTATAAAGCAGTCCAGACAGTCAGCCAGTGGGTCAGTAAGCGCCTTAACGGTTGACCGTTTCAGATAACGTCAAATCTAGCAGGATTCTATAAATAAACTACAAAGAATCCCACTATGCGCCTACACAATGATTCAATTCACACAAACTTTAGCATACAACCTCTCTGGACAAATATACATATTGAAAACGAAACGGAAATGGCGTTTGAGACTTTGTAAGGGCCTTATTTGTAACTAAATAGTTTTATCAACTTTTAATACTTTTTAAGACCCCTGATTTATATGATCCTCTTTACAAAGCTCAAGCACAGAATTTAAAAGCTGATTATTCATTATTCAGTGCCACGTGAGAACTTCAGCACACTCAATGCAGGCTCAGTGCACTTAGATTAGATGGTGTGGTTTTTATAAGTGTTTACATAAGTACATTCTGTGTTTGCATACACTCACGAGCATTGCCATGATGTGTGCTAGCTGGTGTGGTTTTCAGACCTTCATAAACGTGTTGTAGGAGGGCTCATCAGGCTGCGGGGGGTTGACCACCAGGTCCAGGAGAGCCTGTCCGGGAACGGGAGGGCACAGACGCACCGACACCAGTTTGGTAAGCTGAGCCTTCACTTCAGGGTCCATATTAATCACCTCCATGTAGCCGCCACGGAATCCACACCTGGCAAAAGCAAACAGAGGAAAGGAATAAGTCAAACACAAAGTGTACTCTTAGTACAAGTGACAACTTGTGTGTGAGAATGTGTGTGTGTGTGTATGTGTCTTTAGCTACTCACTCTCCCATGTAGCATTTGGAGGTGGAGTGGAAGGAGGCCATCTCCACTGTACTGGAGTACTCTGGTCCCATCTCAAACAACACCTTCTTAAAGGAGTGGAACTTACAGCCCTCTGCATACACATTATCCTGGTAGACCTGAAATTGGTAAACGGCTTATCAAAAACACCTCCTGCATCCATAAAGGAATGAACTGAAATGTGCAGTACATATTCAAGAGTTGACTGAAAAAGGATAATTTAAGGGCCATGAAGAAAACGTGCTCGTAGCAAAAGATACACTGTATTTAACTTCTGGAAATGTAATGAATTAATTGGGTTGGTAAATGTTGAGTGAGTATTTACATAGAGTCATGAATTAACTTCATTCAATATTTTGGAAATCAGTTGTCAAATCGAAATGTATTCAGTAGGGCTGTCAAAATTTACGCGATAATGCGTTAACGCAATTACGTTTTAACGCCACTAATTTCTTTAACGTCACTAATTTTGCTCTTTTAAAGGTCTCATTGATAACATTTTTATGTAGCAGAATATTTAAAAAAAAATAATACACCCACAGAGCCTTTGGAAAGAGGCTGAATAAAAGTATGGCTTTTCCTGAAAAAAATTATGATTGTGAATTGATCATGTTCAAAGATTTGGCGAGTCCAAAATGAAAGTTTTGTTTATATTTGTGGAAGATATCGGACTTTTGGTTCCCACTTCTAACAAGGCTTGAGAGCCAATAGTAAGACGACATTGGTATCACGTGGTATCTCTGAGTCGTCAGTTGGTGTTGAAAAAATGAATAAATGGCTGAGATTCACGGTAAGCGCTTGGCAACGACTTGTTGTGAAGTAAACGCAATGGAACCGGCGAGGGAGAACATGACATCTAGTGGCTGAATGTTATCAATAGCACCTTTAACACAGAAGAAACTGTGAGTGAAAAACTTCTGAATTGAGGTAATGAAATTGGTGTATTACTTCATCAGCCATGAGGAAGAGGTGCTCCTCTTTAGCAAATCGGATCACATCTTCAATGCACTGTCTGCTCTGGACCTGACCTATCACACAGGACAACCAGAGTTTGATGATGCAAGTCGGGCGTGCACAAACACGCCAACAAAATGACACAATTCCAGCAACTGTTTCACTTAACACACAGAAACTCGCCAGACATACCAGTGGGGTTTCCGGGGTTGATGATGCAGAGGACGCGGGGATTGCAGTGCTGCCTGGCTGCGTTGAGGGCTCTCTTGAGCTCTTTGACATCCAGACTCCAACACTTGTCCTCGTCCAGGTAGTAGCTGATCTGCACGGCATCCTGGTCTGCCAGGGCGGCCGAGTACAGAGGGTACTGCGGAATGGAGATCATCACTCCGGTACGGCTACGACCCTCGCCACACACTAGCAACTTCAGCATGGTCTGGGATTAGGAGAGAGGGAGGAAGGACATAGGAAAGGAGAGGAAGAAAGAAAGCATGTACGTTGAGGTGGTAGGAGTAATAGAGGACAATATTTGGAAGAACATACAGTATGTAGACTGGCAGGATGTTCCTCTCAGTGTCAGAAGGCATTTACAGTATTTAATAAGGAGGGTAGACATATAACCAATCGGGTTTGGTGATTTGGCACCCAGACCGTTACACAATAAAAGACTGACAAACTTGCTGGAGACCACAAACTTGAATGACCACATTCCAGGGACGACATGAGACCGCTTTACGCGTTGAATCGGCTGAGTAGCAACGGTAACTGTGTTGCTCTGCCGTCCATGCATGCTGCATTTGACATACTATGTATTGGGACATACTAGATCTTGTTCTGGCGTACTAAATAGTATGGTGGTATGGGTATTGGAAATTGAAATGTACACTGTCTCCACTGAACATTTCACAATAAAAATTCACTTCACAATAGAGGTGTAAGAAAATATCAGAACACATGAGTAACGCGATATTAAGTTGTGTGATACTATATTGAATCTCCAAAACACTGTATCCATTTTTAATTAACCTCTTAAAATCCGACGGCCTGCCGCCGCTATTCGATCTTTCGGAGGTTGTAGAGGGCTCAGTTACTGGCATCACATGAAACTATAAAACCCAAGGAATCCATTGACGAGAAGGAGGCTAAATAATGCTCCAAATTTACGCAACATTTTGGTGGGGAAAATCTGGCGTGGTGATTTTTGAAGGGGTCCCTTGACCTCTGAACTCAAGATATGTGAATGAAAATGGATTCTAAGGGTACCCACGAGTCTCCCTTTTTCAGACACGCCCTCTTTATGATAATCACATGCAGTTTGGGGCAAAAACCATGCAGTTTTTTGCATGCAGTATAAATATGTTATTTTTGCCTATTCTAAAATGGTTTATTTATGGTGTGTTCTTTATACTATGACAGTTTTCCTAAAATGTAATTAAATAATAATACGCCTTGCTTACAGTATCGTAATATATCACAATATGTTGAAACGTTACCCCTGTATCATGATAAGTATCGTAGACAACAGACAACAGTAGCTATCTTGCAGTGCTGTAGTTGAGTGTATCTTTAGGTCATTCAGTAACCTGATCAAGTTGCATAAAACTGGGGAAAGCTGTATTGACAGTGTCAAAGGTGACAAAGGTCTGTGGGTGGAGTAAAGCCACAGATGTGCAAAGTACAGCTGAGTATATAATTAACAGAAGTTGAATAAAGATAGGACAACTGTGTCAAAAGTATGTCACCTGTGCTGGATTGAGGCAAAAAAATAAAATCAATGCCCTGGTCTGCTACAGCACTCTGGAGAAGAGACAATAAAAAGTTTAACACCTACCACGATGGCATCACTGGCTCCAGTGGAGAGGTAGATGCTGTCGGGGTTGGAGGGGATTCCACCATCTCTCTTCTCTATGTAGCGCGCCACATCCTGACGGATGCACTCAATGCCCTGGCTAGAACTGTAGGCCCCTTTGAACACATGAAAAATGAACTTTGACTCAAACAAAAAACACACTACATTGATGCTCTGTTTAAACAGTGTACCATCCAAATCAATTATTAATGAGTAGACAAATGGAGGTGGATGATAGTGACGTGTGTAGGGATGTAAATGTGGTTGGCGGAGCGAGGGGGGAGTTGTCGGACCTATACTGTGGCCTCCACAGGCATTGAGGATACGCCGCGCTCTGTTCTTGGCATCCTCTGGAAACATGTCTTCTTTCAGGAGGTCAGGATAAGAACACAGAGCCAAAACCTGAGAGGGAAGGATAAAAAAAAAAAAATAGCGTGTGTATAAATGTAGCAAATCCTGTTTTACTTGAAAATGTGAATGCTGCCTGATTATCAAATATAAGAGCTGAAACGACTTGATGACTAGAAAGCTGTCCTACCTGTCTGAAAAATGTGATTGGTTTCTGACCCATGGCGTGGGCGTCGCCGATGTTAGCTTTGATGACTTCTGTGAAAGGTTTCTTGACTCCCTGGAAAGAAAAAGACAGAACGGAGAAAAGTTAGGCTTCTTTTCCCCCCACTCAGATGTCCCTCTTTCTGTCTTTTGCCTTCTTCCTATAATAAAGGAAAACAACTATTATTACTTGACTGTGCCGTTGTGATCTCGGAGTAAAATAAGAGAGAAAATTCTGCGCGTGTGCATTTTCTGCTCAACCGGTTTACATATCTAACCCCAGCATACAAATGTGATTCATTGATATTGGCTGCAGGAATCAGACATTCTTCCAACATTTGTGTTTCAAATGTCAAAGGATATCACTCTAAGGAACGTTTTGTACTTGTAGCGCTTCAAATTGTCTCTCACAGGCCTTCTGTGGTGGGAAAATAAAATCTTCCAGAGACAGAAGGTTAATAACATCACATCTGTGTTGTTGCCACCTGATGGCTCAGCATGTAAATCTCACACATGCATCTTCTCTCTGTAGCACCCTTTTGTTTTGCAAAAACCCCGGCACAGAGTCTGGTTTGGCTTTAGGAGCGGGAAGCGCTGGCCTGGGCCGGGGTCATGTTGCTGCTGGGGCTCACAGGAGACACAAAAACCCTCTGTTTCTGGTTATGGATTCACTCAAGAATCGGCGGCTTAATCCAATCGCATAACAAGCTCGAGGCTTTTTCATTACATTTCTCTCCACATCTAAACCATTTGCTCCCTCTATCAAGTCAACATTCATCTTCATCGAATCAGAAAGTCCTTCATCTTCATCTCTTTGACGTAATTGGAGCCTGCAAACTATGGTTTGGTGCCTGTAGGTCTGTTTGCTGGTCACAGCATGCTGCAGCTGTTGCTGTTTATCAAATGAGGTAATGGGACAATAGATGTCCCCTGTTACTTCCTACTAAGGCTGAGCAATGAGGATTAAATAGATAATGTTATCGTGATAAATCCCATCAATCACTTTTTGGCTGAATGATTTATGCATTCAAAATCATGACGTTTTACTGCATGCTGATGTGAAATACAATGGCAAACACAACTGAAAATTACTTGAATTTAAAGACCTATTAAAATGTGTTGTTTGGTGACATCACCATGTAACAAAAGAAAAGGCGTTTCAGGCAGTTCAGGAGCAGTGTTTATGTGTGGTAGAGTAACTCCCTTTGAAGTGGACTTTGGGCTTTGTAACTTTGCATAATGTGTCACATGCACAAAAAACTCTGTCTCACACTAAAGGAAAGGGAAAAAGCACAAAAGTATAATGGGTCCCCTTTAAAAACAATTGCATAGCACAATCATTTCTGTCATAAAATTCTACTCAGACAGGAGAAAAATGATAATATGTGAGTTATTACACAGCTGCTTCTCTTGCTGTAGAGCACAGAGGAAGTGTCTCAACCACACACACATCCATATTTAGCCTTTCATGTGCAGCTCAGCCGTCAACCCTTTTCGAGTCAAGTCAAAGCTGCACAAAGTCAATACATAAAATCACACAAAAAGTAAAATAACAGAAAAAAACTGGTGTGTTTGTGTCTCTTTTCATTCTTTTTATGGATCTGATAACCGTGCCAGATCTTTCTGATTCCCCTTGTTATGAACTTGTTTTGTCTTCTATTGTTTGCCAGCATTTAGAGACGGAGCTCAGCAGTCAGATTGGAATGGCCTCTACCACCCTAGCAAGGTTGACCAAAAGGGTGTGGACAAACAATAAACTCACTGAGCACACCAAACCGCCGGTGTAATACAGGGCCTGTATAGTGAGCACACTCCTGTATGCCAGCAAGACACAGACACTCAAAGCTCACCAGGAAAGGAGGATGGCAGAATTCCCAAAGACCTCCTTTATGGAGAGCTCGGGAAAAAGGCCACCAGGGCGACCACAGCTACGCTGCAAAGACATATGTTAAGCTCATACATACTTCATAACATTTCCCTAATCTTGTCTTCCGTGTCACTCCGGAGAGGATGCGACTGCAAAAAAACTACAATGCAATAGGATTTAAAAAAAAAAAAAATAAGTTCAAAGTTATGCTCTTGACATGATCATTGTCATGATTCAGCACATTCTACATGATAAAATACCAGGCAAAAGGCCTTCAAGGGCACAGGGAGGACTTTCCTTTTGAGTCAATAATAATATTATCATTTCTATGTACTTCCTTGACGGCAAGAGCACGTGTTTCACGTTAAACCAGATACGAGCTTGATTGAAATCCAAGTAGCCTAAGTAGATGCAGCACGTTTCCTTTTTAGTCCCTCGTCCCTCTTCCTTGTTCTCGAGCAGCAACAAAGAGGCTGCTGTTCTCGGGGAAAAGAGAGGAGCCAGTCGGTTCCACCGGCTCCGCGCTGCGTTCTCCTGCTCACTCAGCACCAGGCACTGATTACACAGACCGGCCGGACCAGTGAGCCAAGCCACGAAACCCTCTGGGTCACCGGGCTGAATAGAGCCTGACCTGAATCTGAGTCTTATGATATAACGTGACACTGACATCCCTCGAAAACAGTGTTCAGTCATGCCAGAATAGTTGGAACTGTAATAATTCAAGCTCTCTCTGATGCAAATTGATGAATAACCACGGGTTGCTTTGCTCATGTGACATACAGTGTCTAACTCAATACTTTTTCTAAAAAGAGATGAAAGTAACCCTCCCAATCACTCTCTTTGTAATTTAAACCTCTGTTCTTGCTCTATAATGTCACCCTTCCATTCATTGTCACTGACAACACCGACTAAGTTGCCAGCAGCTTGGATCAAAGCCTGAAAAAGCTTACTGCAGTGCAGGCACTATCATTCCAGATGTCTACGTGAGGATTTATAAGGGTCATCACCACACCAGCACGCGCATGCACAAACACACTTGCATAAAATCTGCTGAGCCGTCAGTAAAAGTGTTCCAGTCACAGATCTGACAGGAAGCAGATGACTGGAACTGCAGTGATGCAAACCCTTCTGACTCCTCAGAAAACTCCATTTCAGATTGTTTTTACCGGCACTTGCATTGCTGCAAGCATAATAAATGTATAAAGCTGGTTAAACTACTGTATGTGATTAAAATTACACTCTCTCTCTTCTGGACTTTGTATTTGACCTGTCTAAAATGAACCTGCAATCATTGTATGGCACTGCAGCAAATTATTCTAGTTATTCCAGACATTCCGCATTAGGCTTGTTTTTTCCTTTTATAAAGTGGAGGGAAAAACAAGTGGATTACTAAGAACTCGAGCACTTTCAGCAGAACTGGGGCTTGCTTGTAATGGACCTCCTTGCAGAGAAAAGGCCAGTGACGCTACAGGGCCTCGCAGCTGCAGCTTCGTCCAATGAACTCTCTCCCCAGTGGGGAGGGAGGGAGGGAGGTGGGCAAACCCGGAGAGACAAAAGAAGACAGAGAATGTACTCTCTCATCTTACATAATAACGCTCCACGATATGCACATTCTCTCAGACCACCTCAGGCAAGAGCGGAAAAGTAGGCAAACCTGGCTAGAACGGCCCCCACCAGGTCGTTACGTGTCTTGTGATGAGGACATACTGTAACTGCTAGAGGGTTACATTACAGCCTCGCTGCATGCCCTTCCTTAGGAAAGCATGGTGGATCAATATTACCACAGCAGAATGTAATGTGAGTTGAGTGCTGCATAACATAACAGGGCCATCACTGATGTCATGTAAGGGCTTTTAAAAGCCGACCTACTGTCTCCGTCCTGCCTCCACTCTCTCAGTCAGCAAAAACTGTCCAAGGCAAGGATCTTATTGATCAGAGCTAACAACATGTCTTTCCTCTCTCTTTAACTTCCTACATCTTGAGGAAACAGAGCAGGGAAATCACTCTTTTTGCTCACTGTCCACAGTAGCTGTGCCACTAAGTATATATATATTGCATGTCTTAATGGTTATATATCATATATTGCATGTGTTCATGCAAATCAGAGAACATATTTCTTTGGAACTTCGAAGCTTTGATGAGAAGTATTCAAAGTCATTCAAACTTTTGAGGTGCGGCAGGCTGACATGTTCTTCTGTCTGTCTGTCTCCATCTCCCCAGCTTCAGTGCCCAAGACATAACAAACAGTGTTATCCGTCTGTAAATTTTAAATAATAATTAATGCTGAATATGAATATATTGAATAACGTTGTGGGATTATTCCTTATTTCATGGGCTATTTATACATTATTATTACATACTTATATAAAACAAAACCTAAGCATTCTAATAGTGATTTGGAGATCGATTACCATGGCAATGAATGTCGAATCTTCAAAGCATCCAGGTTAGCCCTATTATTTCTTATTTTTTTTTAGTATTTACTTATATTTCTCTACATATATTGTGTTATTATATAGTAGCATTATGTACACAATTTGACATATTGCATACTATTTCTATTTTCTTACATTTCTTTAAGTTTATATAGCGGGAAGTGTAACACCCCAGTTCCCCCCAGGGATCAATAAAGTAATAATAATAATAATAATAATAATAATTTCTGATTCTAATATTCTCGGAGCTGCAGTGATTTTTTAATAATGAAAAAAAAAAAAAAAGCTAATTTCCAAAAGGTGTTTGGAAAAAAAGGTGTGAGCTTTATGCAAAAAAAAATGACTAGAATGTGACACACAGTTCATCTGCATACATTCAGTTTTGGATTTACAACATATATACAGTATATATAACATATATACAGTATATAATATACAACATATATAACAGTATACCCCATGGATAAAAAACAATAACACCCCAAATGTGATGTGCCACATTAAAGCATCAACTTTCTATAGGAACTGTGCTATAAAGTCCTACACATCAGCACTAATATTAACATGTAACATGTGTGCATTATCAAACTCGACTGCATGCACACATGTTGCAGCAGCACACTTTACCTCTTTGAGCTCCTTCTCTATCTTCAGAGCCTGCTGGACTATGGGACCACGGACTGCGTACTCGACCCGCCTCACATGGGGGTTCATGTTGTCCAAAGTCAGCACCCTGCTGCCTCTGCACGGGACCCCGTTCGCTGCCTGCTGGGACATGTTCGTTGTGGACACACTGGAGCTGGATATCTGGAACATAAAAAGAGAGGATTAGAAACATCAAGAATTGAACAACAGTGGACTATGCATGAGCAGACAAAGTGTGTATTAGCTTGTTACCAGTTGTTCAATAGGAGTCGGTTTCACTCTTACGTACACTTCCCCTCTTGCTCCTCTCTGAGCTTACCACACACAGTTGGAAGTCTCTTTAGTGTTCATATTGCCACCAGACAGCCACGCCTCCGCTCAACTCGGCTCCTGATTGGCTGGTTTTCATCACTGATTTCGGCTGCAGGCTTCAGCGTGCCAAATGACGCCTTTAAGTGCTGTCGGAAAAAAATGTCATCTCAAAGAGAACTTTGAACCATTCAACCAAATCTGTGCCATTTGCATGTTGTAACTTTTAAAAATTAAACTTCATTTTTCAAGACTCTATCTAATAACACAAATGTTTAACTTTTCAAAATGTGCAATGGCCAATCTCAAGCTATTTTTTTTTTTTTTTTTTACAGTTTTTCTAAATGGCAGATGGTGCCATTTGCATGTTGCAACTTTTCAAAATAAAATTTCATTTTTCAGCACTGTCTCTTATAACACAAATGTTTAACTATTCAAAATGTGCAATGGTCAATCTCAGGCTAGTTTTTCTAAATGGTAGATGGTTCATAAAGTAACAGGGTTTTTAGCACAGTATTAGCAAACACATGGAATATAGCCACATTTCCCCATAACTCCCAGAGCAAAAGAAATCCATTTAAAAATATTAAACAGGGTGTATCCATCCAGTGATTTGTTGCGACAACGATTTGGAATTGAAACCAATAACTGTGTATTTTGTGATGATACTGAAACTACTGATCATTTATTTTTTTCATTGTATGTATTCTGGAGCTTTATGGCTTTATGATATACATGGCTTTTCCCAAAAGTTTCTCATCTGGGAAACTTCTCTCAAAAGGACTGTTTATGGACTTGTCATGGACAACAACAACAAAGATGACTTTCTGGTGAATAACATTCTCATTCTTGGAAAATTTTATTTGCACAAATCCAAGTAGGCCTATATGAAATATATATATTGTATGTATATTATTTCTTACATAAAAGCCCTTAAAGTCATGAAAAACAAAAAATGCATTGAAGCTTCTTAGTATAATAGAAGAATATGAATGACAGGTACAGCCCTATAGCCCTTAATTTAATTTATTATTATTTTCATGTATAATTTTACATATTGTATCTGTTCTTGTTCTGAATGCACCTTGTCATTTTACTCTAGTGCAATGATCTATGAGCCATGTTGTTTGTAAATTTGAATTTGTTCAATAAAAAATATATATATAGCCACATGGCATCAATGCTAATAGCATGAGAACACATAGCACCTCCACGTGGTTTGATAAAACTCTTCAAAACAACAAACATAACAACATCTAAGAAATAATTTAGGTAACAGGACTGTACGTTGAGATTGACATTCTCAGTCACACTTACAATATGATCAAAAATACAGAAAATGGGAGTGAGAGAACTTGCTTTTGGTCTTCCCATGGCCTTCAGGTGACTCAAATGATGCTACTTCCAGTTGATCATGTGACTTGTGTGGGATTTGTGTAGGATAACAGGACTGAGTGAAAACCTGAAGACATGAAAATAATAAAAAAAAATATTTTAACTAATATATTGTGAATTTTCGTTGTGTCAAAATTGGAAATAGACTCACAAAATAATACAAAAAAATGAGATTTCTAAAGGATTCTAATCATTATATTTCATGGTGAAGTGTAGTGTTAGAGCTAGGGGACAGGATAAAATCATATTTTTTCAGTGTTCTAGGTAGTTTTTATTAAGGTTATATATGATGTATCTTCAAATTGCAATTATAGGACAAATTGCAGGACATTTTGCTTGATAATGTTATGTATTACACATACTTTTCATACATATTTATGCATGTAATATCCTGGGGGATGGAAAAGGCACCAATTTGGCGAAATGGCCCAGGTAATTTTAAGATGAGAGCCAGTTGTCACTGCAAAATAAGTGAAATAGGTTATTCATTATGAGCTGTCATTCAAGTGTTTTGCAGTCATGTATTGAAGTATTGAGAAGTACATCAGTAGCTATTATAAAAGTACCAATACAACAATATAAAAACACTGCTTCATTCAAAACTTGAACACCCATATCATTCTTTTGCCACTTGGAGGCAGCCAAAAACACAACATGGTAAACAAACCTATAAATGGCAAACATGAACACTGAGGAGCTTTACATTTAGAGCGCTGTGACATAAGAGTGTGTAACTTACAACACTGTTTGGGTGTGTTGCCTTGGTTTGCAAGGAATCATGGGGCAGCGTTATGTCAGGGGTCCTTTAATCCATCATGTGCCCTGCATTAAGAACAAGGAGATTTATGAGAAAGTCCTTTGGATTGCAAAGGTTAATGCGAATTTTCTTAATTTTGCTTCGTTATTAATATAATTAAGTAGCCAGAAATAGACTTAACTGTTAGCTCACACCCAGGCAGACTTTGAAACAAGATACGACTGATACAGTTTTGGAATGAAGGTGTGGAGCAGTCAGAGATCAGCAATAAGGGAACAGCAAAGGGGATTCCTTTGCCTCAGGAAAAACACAAGGCAAGAAAGCAGAGGGACAAGATGGCAAAGTTTCAAAGAAAGTAGACGCTCTTATGCAGAAATCTTGCTTAGCATGTTTTTTGTTTGGGCAAGAGAAAGAGCTACATAATTAGTGATCTGCGTGTGAGAAGGACATCGTGTGAGAAAGAGAAACTCCCCGGATGTCTTGGAAAGGGCTTGGGAAGGATATTTGATATCCCGAACTAAAACAGTTCACATACAAGCAGCATGTGACCTTCGTGTGTTAAGCAAAGCATATTTTGGCAGCATCACACGACAGTCTGTTCGCCTATACCTAATTTTAAAAGACAGATTAACATAGTATAATAGAAAGTACTTTAAAACAGCTCTCTCTTAGTTGCTCGGTAACCTTGGCTCACAGTCTAAACATGTCTGAACACAAGCTGATTCCATTTTTAAAACACCCCTAGGCACAGCTGTTACCAAGGCCGCATACATCATGTCCTGGACAATGTTAAAGTTTGTTGATAAGGATAAAGCTGGAATTCTGATGAGTGCATTTCAAAGGAGTTTTCAAAGATAAGGCTGCAACTTGTAATGTTATAATGACTTGAAACAGAAGTATCAACATGTAATATTTTAATAAAGTATGTGTGTACGGAAGTGTTTACTACGTGTATCATGTGCTGCCCTGGCAGGTGGATCAGAACAGACTGTGACATTCAAGATGTGCTGAAAGCGAGTGACCACATGATGTAAGAGGAAGATAAGTGTGTAAAATGCTGCTCACCACAAGAGGGAGACATCCAGGTCGGTGTCTTGTCTCCTTCTCTAAACATGATGCCACTATTTGACCCTAAACTGGCTTCCAACATAATGTATAAAAAGTCCAAAAAAACTTTCCTTACAAAGAAGTTTATCTGATTCCCACCCGTTCAGCAATACCCAGAGATGTAAACAGTTATAATGTCCAGATCCATTAAATAAATCCACTTGCATGAAAGAAAAATACAAAAATCATGTGTGAAACTTAATGGTTTTTTTTATGTTTTGTTTTTCTAAACAGGGCTCAGTAAAAATCACTAACAAAACTGAATTGCATTACAGAAATTAGAGTGCACTGACAGCACATCAAGTTGGATGACAATAGATCATTTTATCCCACTGCTCACCAAATTTACACGTGGGACTTTGTGCAAGCATTGCAAACCTACATCAAACCTGCCACCTAAAGAAGGCACCAACCTTTGACAAATAATCATATGACAAATTTACTTGGTTTGACAAAAAAAACTATATATAATCTCTTTGATAAATATCTTGCCTTCACACTTTTATCCTTTAAAGATTTAACTGTACACCATCAGCCATATTCAATATCAGATATAATAAATAATGTGATTCCATTTAGAGGGTAGAAAAATAGAAATACTGACAGAAAAAAAATAGAAATCTGGAAGTGATAATAATGATAGTAAATTATCCATTGATTTAAATATACGTAGATGATCTCACAAATACTTAAGTTACAAATTGCAGCATTACAAATGTTGAATTGTAGGCTCTTCTGTGCACTGGAAAAGTAACAAAAAAAAACATTTTCAGTCCAAGAAAAAAAAAAAATCAAGCAAGGTAACAGTCCTTGTTTTCATCTTTGTGTAAATATAAATTCAGAGTAGCTATGCTGTATACTGAAACTATCATGACCGAGCAATCTCTAAACCATAAATAACCTCTGGCTTATAATGTAAATGTATGCAAATGCAGATCACGTGCCCTTCATAGCACTCAGTAAAGAAAACAGAACTTTAACCTCATTCTCAATTTAAAACAAATCACCTTTAACTGCTATTCAATTTCATTCGGCTTCAACTTTAACATGATTCTAAGGCTTGTCAATGAAATGTCAATCTACAGTAGTTGAGTCGTGTAGTAAGAGATACATAAAGTAATGAACAAAGACAGGAAAGTAAATATTTGCTTGTGATTGCAAAACTGGAATCTGTAGTTCTCCTGTGAGTCACTAGATGGACACCTGACATCCAGCAGATTTTGCGATTGCTAAATAACGGAGAAACAGGGAATGCTGGGACCTTTAGTGTAAGGTGTGTATCGTATTGATAAAAAAATAATAATAATAATAAGCAAATGGGAAATAAGCACAAAGACTGCACCTCGGTTCACTGAAATGCAGTGTAGATCAAACCCTCATTGGCATGTGGCCTTAACTTACAGTCTTCAATGACTCATTTCAAGCATGTCTGTTTTGATTTTTGCCACTTTGGAGTGTAAAATGCTTCTCTACTCGGTAGGCAGTATGTGTGTGTCTTTGTGCGTGTCTGGCTGTCTACATGAGTCCACAGCAAGGCTCCTTATTATTAGACTGGTCCTCCTCAGGCGCTCTGAGTTTCAGCAGTGGAGGGTCTCCGCTGGCTGGGGTGAAGTACACCTGGCTTGGGGAGGCTACCTCCTCTGCACTGGGGGTCACTTGGAGCTCTGGCTGGGCCTGGGTGGGCATCACTTCAGCCACTGCAACAGAAGGCTCCTCTTCTAAAGGAGGGGGCAGCGGTGGGGGAGGCGCTGGGTACTTATTGAGCTTGGCAGCTGCCCGCTGGCGTTTTAGGTCAGCCAGGGTGTGGTGTGATTTCTCCCGAGTCATACTGTCTGCCCCCTCTCCCTCTGTAGACCCAGATCCAGATGCAGGGCTGAGCTGGTACGAGGCGCTGCGATCCATGAGACCTCCACCGCTCCACAGCTCTCCAGGCACAGAGGAGGCCAGAGAAACAGAGGTCCCTCCGTTACCTAGACTGGACACAATGTTCCTGTCTGAAGCCTCCAGTTCCTCTAAACGTGATGTGGCTCCACCACCAGCAGCCTGAAACACAAGACAACATTAAAGAACACGTAGTAGCTTAATCAGCTTCAACTCTTTCAAAATGTGACAAAAAAACAGTTGTAACGAGATACATTTTTCTTCCACGACACTGAGCTCGCTCACCATGGTGGCATGCTGGTGCAGCTCATTGTCTGTTTGTCTGTCCTCATCGTCGTCCTGTGGCTCCGGCTGTCGGCCGCGCTCCTGCCACACCATGGCCTCTTTGTGGTGCTCCCGTCGGTACAGACTGGAGCGCTCGTTCACACTGACACGACGTACCACCTTACTGTATAGACAAACAAGAGACAGGGGAACAGTAACGCTAAACTGCTCCAACTTTATGTGTACGTTTTTCCCTTGAGCTCTTGGGCCTAACGTCCCCTCTCACCCTCTGCTGCCAGTGCTAGAGGCTCGTCTTTGCAGCGTGCCCTTCTGCCGGTCCTGGCTCTTCATGATGGCATCATGTTTGTGCTTCAGGTCCATCAGTTTGGCTCTGACCTCTTCATCCATACACACGTCTGAAAAGGCAGTAGCAGCAAAGGTTAGACACTGGGAACTGTGAAAGGAAACGTGCTAACAAGAAAGCTATAATTGGGAGACATTTAAAAAATAGGTCAGGGTAATTAGCTCCTATTTTAACAGAGGCTACTATTACACCTGAAGCAGGGGATTATCATTACATCATTAAATCATTAAAGGTGAAAGGTAATGTCATTTACATCATTTTGCTATGTGGCAATACAGGACCAAAAATGCTTTCTGGTCTTACCAAGAGGCGTCTCCTCCAGGACAGACTTGGTGTTTAAACTGGCTCCATGGGCCACCAACAGTTCCACCATTTGGATCTATGGAACAAATATAAACAACTGTATTAATGGGCCACTTAAGAAAAGTGGAAGGTTCTTATCTTTTGGTTTGTATGCAGCACTTACTTGTCCCCAGCAGGAGGCGGCGTGTAGTGGCGTCCAGCCATCAGAGTCCTTCACCTCCACCTCAGCTCTGTGCTCTAGCAACAGTTCGCCCACGGACACGTAGCCGTTAGCAGACGCTATATGGAGCTGGGAGAGACATTGATCATTTAAGTGTTGTCCAGCGGTAGACACTTCCAAATTTTAGGGTTTCACTTAAAGTCTAGTCTCCATCAGGCAGAAAAAACACCTCATGTAAAATACAATGTCCAAATGCATTAAGAAAAACAGATATTGTTGCATTTTATACTACACTGCAAAGTTAAAAGTAATTTATACTCCTGGTTTGGGACCTTCTTTGGAGATATTCCAAGTAAGATGTTTAAGAAATTCCAACTAGCACTTTGCTGCTAACTAATAACACTATCTTGTTTCGATACTGATTTATAAAGTGTAAGGGGCAAAATTTCAGACTTCTGAGAAGCTAAAAATACAGCTTAGTTTGTTATTTCCCTGTTCTTAGTTATTGAATGAAAAATTAACCAAAATACAAGGTTCCAACCAATCATTGATTTAAAAATTTCCGACTTTGTCCAGCCTTTATTTTCTTGGCAGAGCTTTATGATTTTGGTTGGTTATTCAAAAATGTATGAATGTACCCTGGGATCACAGATGTGGTTAAAATCTTTGGCCTGCCACATCCTAATTTATCTCTCCCTCCCTCTATCTCACCAGTGTTGTTCCATTGGCGTCCTGCGCGTTCAAGTCTGCTCCGCTCTGGACCAGAGCCCGAATGTCAGCCAGCATGGCCGCCTCTTTAGCCCCTCGACATTCATCTATACGGTCCTGAGTTATCCCTACAAACACAAACACACACATAGGGACAGAACCAATGTTACATGTTAGCACACTTACAGCCTGAGCGTACAGCTGACAGTAGATATTTGTTTAAATTTTGGTTTGGGACTGGTCATTAGTGTGTTCCACCTGATTTCAAATGTGACATTTTGCCTTCATGCATCTTTTTTTAAGAGGAAGACTACACAACTTTCAAATAATTGCTATTAATTAAAGAAACTACAACAATTTCTGACAATTCAATAGGTTAGATATGACTCATCTTACTGACCCTGTTCAGCCATAACCATCTCCAGCAGCTCAAGAGTGGCCTCATCCTCACAGAGGTCATAGGGCATGTTGCCATCCGCATTGACAGCCAGCAGGTCAGCCCCACTAGAAGCATGCATACACAAACACAAGCCCACATATGCAAAGAGAATTAGATTACAGTGCCACACCCTGATGTACTCAGCCACTCAGGAATATTCATACACTTGCAAAGTGTTTTGAGAGTCAAGCTGCAGCCATATTTGCATTGTTTATGTAAACTAGTCTCTCGTCAAGAAGGCTCTCAGTTTGTTTATACTTTGTTCTAAGAAAACAATATTCATTCTGCTTGAATGTAAGGATAAAGCACCATTTATCTTAATACAGTTGAGACAAAACTCCACAATATATCAGCTCATTAATTTCTACACTTTAATTTTTGACTCTTATGACTGCAGGGAAAACCTTCTATGGTATAAAGGATGCATAAATGTGGGGCTGAAATTCACGGGGAAAACTCACGACTGAATCAGGAGCTGCACCAATCCAGTGTGTCCACAGGTGGCAGCAGCATGCAGCGGTGTCCACAGCTCACTGTCACAGGCATTCACACAGGCACCAGCGTCCAGCAGGCACTGCACTATCTCCACAAAGTCATCAATGCAGCACTGAGAGGAGAGGGCAGATGTAGATATGTAGGAAAATGTATATACACATGAATGCAAACAGATGTGCAGACAGAGCACAAAACAGGCATAGAAAAAATATATTATAGGTTAATAAGCATTACGAAAAATGGATAAATCTATGCATAATTATTTATGGCAACTAATACACTGAGCTGGAGTAATAGAACAAATTTGCATGCATGGCCCAGCCCTCTGCTGAGTAAACACCAAGTTTTCCAAGGCGAAGAGCAGAGTCAACTGCTTTTATAAAGAGTTCTCTGTGCTCACAAATACCCCTCTCATGAATTTATAGCAGCATGTGTATGTGTTCACCTATAAAGAGAAATAAACGACACAGAGAGCAAGACAGAAAGGGAGAGAAAGTGCCCATCTGAATTGTAAAGATTTCAAGGTCCCGACAAGTTACACACACACACACACAGGAATCTTAAGATGGTTTCTTCTAAATCCGACTGTTAACTGTTCAGGAAAGGAATGTAAGCAAGTTGCCCTCGCTCTTCCAAACGCTGGCCCTCAAGCTAAAATGGTGGGAATGAAACAGTGTGTTCATGTAAACTGACTTAAGATAAGTTACGGGTCAGACAAAATAAAGGTAAACAGTACTCGGTGAGCTAAGAGCTGCGACCGCACACAATATAAACACACACACACGCTGCTCAAAAGGTGACCTGCCTCGTTAAGGTCACACAGCGTTGATGTAAACGCGTGTAGGTAACCTCATCCCATCTACTGCAAGGCTGTGCTTGTGTAAGCTGCTGACGGGAGTGGCTACCTGTGTATGTTTAACAGCCAGGAACTTAAACGGCCTAAATTGCTGGCAGTGGTGTATGTACAGTATGTGTGATGTTGTAGTTTTCCTGGTGCGCTGAGAGTAAGGTGCTAGATGAATACAGAGAGGCGAAGCCCCGCCCCCTCCGGTGGACCACCATGGGTCCTTCTTTCGGGAAAAAAATGAATGATAATATATTTTTTTTGATCTCGTTTGAATTGCGCCATGAATCACACATGATGTTTGTCAATTTAAAAGATAATTTTGCAAGTCCTGGATGCCTCCGTTTGCACGTCCAACTGGTAAGAGGCCCCGGGGTAGGCCCAGAACACGCTGGAGAGATTATATATCTCGAACGCCTCGGGATCCCCCAGGAAGAGCTGGAAAACGGTGCTGGGGAGAGGGACGTCTGGAATTCCTTGCTTAGCCCTGCTGCCCCCCCGCAACCCGGCCCCAGATAAGCGGAAGAAAATGGATAGATGGATTTTGCAAGTCAAGAAAGTCGCAGTTTGTTGTAAAGACTGTGAAAATACGTAATTAGAAAGACTACACACCCTTAAGTCACGTAAGTCTCGCTGAACCTACGATGCCTGTGTGTTTCGTACTGGTATCTACTCACACGAGCAACGGGTCTCACTCGTTCTTTCACTTCCCGGCTGATAAAAAAAAAACAGGAGTCGCTGGATAAAACACGTCAGGTAAGATAACGTTTCATTTGTGCGTGGAACATAGCTAAGTTAGCTAGCTAGCTAGTGTTTGTGACGTACATAGTACGAGACGAAACATTCTTGACTTGCAACATTTTCTTTTAAATTGACAAACATTATATGTGTAATTCATGCCGTAATTCAAACGGGATCAAAAAATGATTTGTCTCTCACCGTTGACTACCGTATATATTTGCTCCGAAATATGGTCCCATAGGGTCCACCGGAAGAGGAGGGACTTCGCCTCTCTGTAAAGAAATAAGGGGCACAGGGCTATATTTCCCTTGTCACCATATCACTGGTTTAGTTGTGCATTCCAGTAAACACAATTGGCAGTGTTCGTAGGTGGGAGGCCAGTGAGGGATCATGTCCTTGTCACTGCACTGGTGACACAACTAGGTGTGTGTGTACCTGATGTAGGGCTGTCAGTCCATCCTCGTTGACCAGATCTGGGCTGACACCATTGTTAAGCAGCTCCCTCACTAGAAGAAAGCACACACACACACACATGCAGCATTATGACTAACCACCTGGGCAGAGTCCTTTCCACATAAACATTATAACACTTGGCACATACCCGTCTGCCCTAAATAGATATAAGAAACAATACCCATACAGTGTGCGGGTGTCTGTGTGTGTTAACAATTAACTTAAAAGATTTTCCACTATAATTAGCCTTGATCCTGCAGCAGACAATAACGCCACCGAAAACAAAACGCCTTTCCTAATACAATTAAAATGTGACGTATCCACTATGAATTATGCATCAATCGCTTCCTTTGAATCGCATTTTACGTAGCACCATGCCACCGGCTGATAAGTGCTTTATGTCAGCAAAGGCCAACAGCGACTAAACACAAAGAAGCCAAATGTGGAGGTCATTGTATCCCCTGACTTTTAGAGTGGGGCTGCTTTCACAGGTTATAGGATGAGGATGTGGATTAGTCTAGTATCGAATTAAATCATTTGTCATCCCGTCTTGAGTTCCCTTGACCGATTTACTTCTAATTTAATAAAGAGAAGTGTTAAAGCTCCACAGTCCGTAACATTTAAGGCTCTCTAAATGAGTTTTCTCTGTGAGTGTGTGTTTTCTACCAACCCTCTTCCAGGTCATTGCGAGCAGCAGCATCCAGCAGGGTGATGGACTTGGGGAAAGTAACTTTGGTGGTGCGCGCCTTCTTCTTATCCGCCTTGGCCCTCGACCCTCGTGCTGTATCCTTCTCCATTTGCGCCCATCCCTTCAGCTGCTGAGCGCGCCGCTTCTGGGCGTGCTTCAGGCGTTCAGTAGCACTCAGACGCCCGACCGTGGCCATCTCAGCCAGCAGCTCGCCGTGCTCCGCTGCCATGCCACCACAACCCTATGAACTAATGTCCTGTTTGTTTCTCTTAGTCCAAAAGAATAATAAATATACAAGTTTCAGGTTTCCAAATTCCTCATAGGGTTTAGGGGCCTAACCCTAACCCTAACCCTCCCTTAAAGAGGCCCTTCTGTAAGGCCAAACAGGCCTACGTTAGGGCCTGTGGGGAGAGCACAAACAGATACCTCAGTTTATCTGTAAATATATGAAACAATAATTCAAGCAAGCAGCAAAAATATCCAAAGTGTGATGAAAGAAAACAACTTATGTTGTGCAATCAGGTGACGGATATCTCCATGATGTCAGATGTAAGCAACACGTAGAATTGTTGCAATGTCTCTTTCCCATCTTTCAGATGATAACTTATCGTGCCATGGAAAAAAGGATAAAGAAAGATGTCCAAAACGTTATCATCCAAGCTGTGGATTGTAACCAACTGTCAGTCCTCCCATCCATATCAACTGTTGGCAATTTAGCCAATGATCCACTGTGGGAAAAGAGTGTCAGAGAGAGAAAAGATAGGGCTAAGAAACGTCAAGCTTTCAAGTCAAACTTTTCTTCAGGTTGGACACTCCATCTGAGCTTCTAATCCAAAGTGGTGTCCAAGACTTGGATCCAACAGAGGGGCAAGTCTTTGAGAATCCATAGTGAGAATATCACAAATCCACAAGGTAGGAAGAACCGGGGAGTTTAAGCAACGATATTAAAAAGGGCATCCCCAGTATTCACACAAGGCCTACTTTAGTTAATGCAGTGACAGGATTCAAGTATCCCATGGTGGTGAGTGGAGACTATTCCAAAGTTGTTTTTGTTGTTGTTGTTGTTGTTGGTGCACTTTTTGGCAGGTCTTCAGAAGAAGAGAGCTGAAAACGAAGGTTTCAATGATTCGTCCCTCAACGACATTGTCTTCTTTCTGCAACTGTGGGCAAAGAAAGAGGAGAGAAAAAGACAGGGAGAGAAAATGTGAGTGCTGTGTTACAGTATAATGTACCCACGCTGCTCTCCTAACCCGGTTATCTTTAACCCCTGAGCTCCTTCCACCTACTCCCTCCTCTCCCACTCCTCTCCCGAAGGAAACCTGAGACGGTGGGACGCTTTTCATTAATGATTGACACACCCTGCCGCCCGACACACACTTTGCTGCCACTGGCATACACACACGGCGCAAGACTGATAGAAGGATGCAGTGGAGAAGCGGTTAAATAGCCGGTATGTGACATGTTTCAGTGCAAGTACTAACCCTGGCAACCTCGCTCTCATTACCTTTCGTTAACTTCCCAGGTGAGTTACATGGCTCTCACACACTCGGCTCTTTCCAGGCTACTCATTTATTATTTAGGCCTGGGCCTGTGAGCGCTGAGAGGAAGGTCAACTAGAGGCACTCAGTGAGATAGAGAGAGTGACTGACAAGACACTAGTCCTGGGCCACAGAGCCACTATAGCAAGCAGCCAACTACCTGAGAGGGTGGGAGGTGGGTAAACCACAGCGCTCCATAAATCAGATGATTGCACGGCAAACATATGCAGGATAATGCATCATAACCAGGCGGCAGTTACAGGGTTCCTCTTTGGTTTATCTCCAAATGAGGTGAAAGTTTAAAGTTTATTTTAGGAAATTACATTTAATGACTTTTCCAAAGATTCTTTGTCAACAAATAAAGCCATTAGTGGACTTTTATGCTTTCATTTTAGATTTGTTTGGATAAACAGATGAATTTAAATGAATGCAGACCTAGCCTGCTAAATAAAGTCATCACATGGAACTTACTGTATTTATTGAGGAAAGTAATTATTTCAAGGTTTTTAGACCAACCTGCATCCATAAGAATCAGTTCAACTTTTCATCTACTCTAATTTGGTTGGTGGATTGATAATTGTACTGGCGGTAGAGCTGCAATGATTATTCAACTAATCGATCATCAGAAAAATAATCTGCAACTATTTTGATAATTGATGAATCTTTAAAGTCATTTTTCATGCAATAATGGCAGAAAATGCAGTTTTCAGCCTCTAAAATATGGTTATTTCCTGCATTTCTCCTGTTTTTTTTGGACTGACAAAACATTTAAAGTCATCATCTTGGATTCTGAGAAAATGGGATGACATTTGTTACTGACATTTTATAGACCAAATGATTTATCGATTAATCTAGAAAACAATCGTCAGATTAATCAATAATGAAAATAATCATTTAGTTGCAGCCCTAACTAGTGGTGATACAAACAGGGCAGCAGATCAATACAATTGGTAGGTACCACTTTTTAATAAAACAGACATTATTAAAAAAAAAAAGAGTTAAAATTGTAACTAATGACTTTGCTATGGTTAATAAATTGATTACTAATGCTTACAGATGATTAAGAAGACACTTTAGGGTTGCCTGGTTATGAAAATGTTCCTTTCTGTTTGGTAATAATGCCATTTATAAATCTATTCATAAATATTTGTGGACTTTCAAGTAAGCTAAAGTAATAAATGTTAAGAAGTTGTTAATAAATTGATTTTAGTCCAGATACTCTGCAGGTTTTTCCAGAAGGTGTGTGGTCAATAGAGTCTATAACTATCTAAAAAGATAAATCAAGTGGAAGATAAACACCAAGGAAGGTGATTTATTTTGCAATCCAGCAACCCCGAAGCCTCTTCTTATTGGTGGCTTATCATAACTGATATATAAATCATTAGTACAGGAGTTATAAACCACAAATAAAGTCAGTAGTTACAAAGTATAACTCCTTTGTAAATGTTGACTTATTAAAAAGTAGTACTAAAACATGTCATGTCTGTAATATAGGGCTCTATCTGTGCATTAACATTCAGTACATATACAGTATATGGCGAGAGAGACCTACCGGTCACAGTTTCCACTGGGCCAATTTCCTAGCCAACTAAAATCTTAACAGTTCTTGCCTTGAGGACAGACATATTTTGTCATTTGTTCCTTTACTATGCGTTCCTACTATTTTTAGGATACTTAACCTCTCACCCTTTGTCACAAGCTACAATGTCAGGATTTCCTTAGTTTGAGGCAATAAGCTTAACTCTCCCCCATAGACTGCAGGCCACTACGCGGATCATTCATTCAAACAATACACACATGAACATGGACTTGTTGGAATGCACAGGGTCGAGACCTGGATGATGAATGTTGGGTTCATTTATAATGCCAATGATCCATGAGATGACTTACCATGTCTTCCTCCTACAGGAAAAAAAAAACATTGGTGTCCAAAGTCCATGTTCTTGTTAAAAGGTCAACAGGAAAGAAAGAAACCCTTAAGGAACAATTATAGACTAGGCCTACATGTAGTAAGCGAACCTATTTTTGGTCAGTGTTTACAACCACGGTTAACAAATGAAAAGGGAGCGTGTTTTGTGGCATTTTAAGGAGCTTTAAAGGGAGAAAGGATTGGAGAAATAGGGAAAATCCCTGCAGGAACTTAACTAATGTATTAGCGGGATAATGCTAGACACAATCTGAAAGATCAGCAGAATAAAGATCCCAGGATTAAACGTTAGTATTGTGTGGCTCACAAATGAAACTCAATTTTGAAAGAATAAATTCTCATAAGGCTGAATCTGACTATGACAATTTTTTTTTTATTAAAGTTCATGTCAAATGCAGTGGTGAAAAAATGGCCTCCAAACAGACCCAGACATAAACAACAAAAACACAGATTGGGCCGTCTGCATGTTACAATACTGCCGCTTAATTTATCTGTTGCTCTGCGCTTTTGTTGTTTTGTGCAAATCAGAAGCTTGAATAAAAGGATAACATTTTTGCAAACAAGACTCTTCCAATGTTTATATTATATCATATTGTTTGACAGGAGTCCAGTAAACATTTCAAATGAATAGGCTATAACAAACAAGCAGTTTTACATAGTCTTTCAGCTTCAATTTGATGACAGTGCACATCTCAGTGGCAGGAATTTAAAGCATACAGACCTCTTGTTTGATGGCTTTGCTCTGACAGAGTGTACCTGATTTGGATTTTTAATATTACCTTATTACCTAGCATTGTGACAATTAAGGGTGCCTTTATTGGAAATCTGTAATGTTTTGTTAGAAGTGAATGAGATTTCTGTGTTGTAAATCTAAAATAAACTCACTCCAAACTCACATCAATGTACAAAGCAGCTTGCAGACTACAGTGTTGGCCACATACTGAGCGGACGACTAGTGTGTGTCCCATTGTCTCCATCTATTTTTCTGTTAGCGCCTATCACAGATCATGTGATCATGACAATTAAACCGGTTTACTGTGTTCCCGCCCTGACCCAGAGCATGCTGCCTCACCTGACTGCACACTGTATTTAGCTGTAAGGATCATGTGTTGCAAAGACAAACAGAAATCCAACTTACTTTAAAATCTGTGAAGTGATTATATAGTTTTTAAGGATGTTAATTACAATGCTATTACTTCTGTGTAATGTTGGATCAGAGAGACGTGTTAATGTTCTTTCAAAACAGGAAAACAAAGTGAAGCTTTGGTTGGTGAGAAGTTATTTACATATAAACTCATTTCTGGCCTGTGTGGAAAGCATCAGGATATTCTAAAGGACAGCAGCAAGACCTTTTCTGTTTGTCAATTTGACCAAGCTTTGGTCCAAATATCATATCTCAAACAATCTTAGTCTACATTTACTGACAAAAGTCACATCAAGAACTCAAGCATCTGCCTTTAAAAGCCATAGAAGCTTTAATTGTTCCTTAATGGACCACAATAGACCTCGTAAAGGCTGTGTCAGCAAGCTCAGGTAGATTACACCTGTTGATATGCTGGTACATTAGACGAGCGATCGGCTTCACAGAATGTGGGTCTAAAAAGTCATTTGAAGGGTCATTGGTTAGGTAAGTGCCAATACTAATTAGGCTTACTCATTTCATAACATGAGATTTAAAAAGCAAAAATAGCTGTAATGAGCAGGGCTGCCCCCTCTTACTCGATTAGTCAACTAATCAGTCGTTTTGGTCTTAGTCAAATAAGATTTCTTTAGTCAATTAATCGGTTTTTTTATGCTTTTTCATGCTGAATGATTTATTTCCAAGAAACTAATGAGCACATCTCTGCTAAACACAAGATTTAAAGTGGTGCTTTTGTGTGATTCTTTGTGGAGAAACTCAGTTTTACAGATCTGTCGATTAAATCAACTAATCGATTAGTCGACAAAATCATATGAGTGTTAGACAATAAGAATTCTTTGGTCGAGGACAGCCCTAGTTATGAGACATGCATGCTTACTCATAGACCAACTTTGACACATACACACATGCAAAGTCACATAGATATTCTCGTTCTCTCACTCATGATACATTTACATGCAAAAACACACACACACGCACACACACACACACACACACACACTCAGGGCTCAGGCCAATGTCTCCTGATTAGGAGACTGACTTGGCAGAGCGAGCCAGACAAGTCAAATCTCAGCCAAAGCCAATCAGTGCAGGGTATCGGGGGAATGGAGCAGAGGCAGAGGATCAGACAGTACGATGTTTACTGGCTAGTCCAGGTACACAATTATGGCAGACATGTCCCGTCCCAGCAAGAACACAGGTTCCAATAAACACACTTACTAGTTGTTAAACTGTCCAGTCCACCCAATCCTACAATCCAGCCATCACCATCGTCATGGAAGTACACCAGCTCTGCTTCCACACGCTGTAGTAGAGAGTAAGATATATTACTATACCCCTTGATATGCCTGAAACAGGACTCTACTACTATCTCTATATGACCCCAACACTTTCATTGCTTTCACACTGATTCAGAAGTGACGGGATGCAACCCAGACTTTTCCCTGTCAAATAAATCCTACACAACAACTGAGCCTAAGAGAATGGAAAAGGGGTAAATGATAAGGGGAAATTGGCTATTTTGTTTTACATATTTTAGGTTTCCATAGTCGAGAACCAATATATTAAATGAATGTATTAAAATGGAAAAAACAGGCAACTGTACGTCAGTCGCCACTCCTCCTTTGTCTCTGCTCTCTGGCCTCTGTCTGTGTAAACCAATACTTAACACAAGTGTTTATATCAAACGTGCCATGTGTTCTTATTTTAAAGTTGACTCTCTCTCTTAACTATAACCTTTCAGTTCAGTATATGCTTCAGAGCCTCAAAGTGGAGACAAGTCTGAAAGTAGCCTCGAGGAGTTGGAGTTGAGGGCCATCATTTGGACCGAAATTAAACAAAGTAAAAGCCAGGGTGTGGTGAAACAGAAAAAGAAAGCTTCAAGATCCTCTCAGCATGAGTTTGCTGTCTTGGTCTGACAGACGAGCAGCTCAGTCAGTCTCAGCCTGCTGTCTGGCACTAATCAGCCTACTGTTCCTCACTTACCAGCAGCAAACTAGCAAGTGTGAACCATAAACAGCTACTGGCATCTCTGGGTACATTTAGCTTGGTCGTGGTCAAAGGTAGACAACACAATGTCAGCGCAGTGATTCAAAACTATATTTCCAACATCAGGTTTTAAAGTCATTTGCACCGAATAAATAAGCAAGAGTTTCTTTTCTAAATCTGGAACTTTGTTGGAGATATTCAACAATCAATCGAGGAGTAATCCATCACAGATGAGGCCGAAATGGCTATTTTTTACACCAATAAGAGCAATAATACATCCAAATGTATTATTAACAAAGTAACTGATCTACCACATGTATTTATATACCCATACATAAAGATTAGAGCTGCAACCATTAATCAATTAATCGATTATTTGTCAACTATTACATTAATCATCAACTATTTTGATAATTGGTAATCAACAATTAATCGATTTGAGTAATTTTCTAAGAAAAAAAGTAAAAATTCTCCAATTCCAGCTTCATAAATGTGAATATTTTCTGGTTTCTTTACTCCTCCTATGACAGTTAACTGAATATCTTTGAGTTGTAGACAAAACAAGACATTTGAGGACGTCATCTTGGGCTTTGGGAAACACTGATCAACATTTTTGACCATTTTCTGACATTTTATAGACCAAACAACTAATCGAGAAAATAATCGACAGATTAATCAACAATGAGAGTAATCCTTAGTTGCAGCCCTACAAATCTTCAACAAACAAACAGGAAGAAATCCATCATACATGAGGCCAACATGGCTATTTCTACACCAACAAGAGCAGCAATACATCCTGACCTACCACATCATATTTATATACCCGTACATAAAGATAAACTACTTTGGGTGAAAGTAATTCAATTAATACAATAGTAAAAGGAAAAATATACCGCAAATGAATTTCTCTGTGATGTTGTGATCTTACCTCATTCATATGTCTGTGTCTTGCAAATTTAGCTCTTATCAACAGTCTGTAAGTCGATTGAGAGTTTGTGGTCTGCTATCAGTGGATGCAGCAACCTAAGCTAGCATTCCATTAGTCTCACTTTTGTCCCTCATAAATTAAGCCCCTGCACAAATGCAGAATGGGGAATTTGTTGGTGGCTAAACTGTGTAAGAGCCTTGTGATTCTCTGAGTCAGGCAGAGCCCAGACAGACGGGAAAAGACGAGGTGAGATCACGGATATTGTACAAACTCTGGCACGGCAGCACAGCACTCGCACACTGAGGAACACAACTAAACATTTAATGTGTTTGGAAAAAATCTCCCTGCAGCATCAATCTGACATTTGTCGACATTTTCCACCTGATGACCAAACAGGAAGGGCTGTCTACAGCTGCTGAGGAACATAAACTTTCATTCAACAGCTGGAATGAATAGACCAGTATAAACACACACAACATGAAGGTCATATATTCATCAAGTGGGCGGTACCGAAGTGTAAAAACTTGTGACTGAATTTACAAGAACACGCAGCTAAAAACCCCTGCTCAGCCTTAAATCTGACTACACTGGAAATGGGCAAACAAACGGCGCTGTGTGGTTCATTCATGGCTAGCCATCATGGAATGACATGGCTCAGCTGTTGTGCTGTTTGATGTGACCTGCGGGACCTTCCTGTTGATTGAAATAAACAATGCTGAGTCAATGCAGCTTGATGATTCGGGAACGATCCCTCCTGCTTTCTGAACCAATGCCAAGTGACCTGAACTGCCTGCCTAATATTCAGAAAGGTTGTTTTTTATCTGTTACTGTACAACTGAAAATGAACTTATAAAGGAAGTAGAGCTGAAATGGTTTGTCTGTTAGTGGGACAAACCGTTTGAGGACAACACCTTGGGCTCTTGGAAACTACGGGTGTTTCTTTACTATTTTCTGACATGTTATATACCAAACTGTTAATCAATTAATCAAAAGAATAATCTGCACATCTGTTGCAGCCAGTGGGCAACTCTCGGGTTTGAAAGCAAATGAGGAAGTGCCTTAAGCTTGCATTCTTTCTAATAGCCAGCAGGGGGCGACTCCTCTGGTTGCAAAAAGAAGTCTGATTGTATAGAAGTCTATGAGAAAATGAGCCTACTTCTCACTTGATTTATTACCTCAGTAAACATTGTAAACATGAGTTTATGTTCTCAATCGTTAGTTTCAAGTCTTCTTCAATACAGCATGATGTTCATTTATTAAATTATGGTTCCATTTAGAGTCAAATAGACCATAAAGCAGGGGATGCTTTAGGGCGTGGCTACCTTGTGATTGACAGGTTGCTACCCCGGCGTTGTCTGGTCTGGGAGTTGTCCGTGTTTTCGTCTTACAACTTTAACCCTTTCACAGTGTGTTATCAGTTCATAAAAGTTAACCTTTTGGTCGCTTAAAAATGTCTTATTCAGCGTTCGGTTGTACTTAGCTCACTTCTGGTTGCAAATAACCAAGATGGGGACAGCCAAAATGCCAAACTTGAGGCTTCAAAACAGCAGTCCACAAACCAATGAGTGACGTCACGGTGACTATGTCCACTTCTTATATACAGTCTTTGGTTGCAGCCCTCGTGGGAAGGACAGAATGTGAATGACTGCCAAAGAGAGTGGGAGGGGGATCTACTTGAGAAGGGGTGGGCACATTAAGCCCTGTCATGTGTAATGGTGTGAGCAGCTTCATGTAATCACTCAGCAATCTCAGTAATGCTGCAGAGCAGCCATAGTAGGGAGAGAGCAAGGGGCCATGGGAAAAAAAAAGTGTGTGCATGAATGATGGGGATATATAGGAGTTTTGGACATGCATAGACAAAGAGTCACTGCTTTTTCTGGAGCACAGGATACGGAATGAGAGGGCAAGAGGATGTGGAGGAAATAATGTGAAGGCGATAGACGAGAGCATGAGGAGGAGGAGGAAGGATGGGGAGGAGACAGACAGACTAGCCTACTTTAACTCCTCCTAAGCAGGAAGTCGGGTTGTGTCATGCAAGCACAGAGGTGGAGAGAAAAATAGGGATAAATAATCTTTAAGGTGCCCACAGGATGAGATGATGTATATGACATCTGCCTGCAGAATCTCTCACATTACACGTGATGGTGAAGAAATACCTCAGTAAGAAAAGACAAGGGGGAGTTTCCGCACAAGAGAAGGAATGTTAACAGAGAGCCAAACCTTAGCAAATACAGTTTGACCTTTAAAGAGCTGCTTGGGTCATTTGACTTGTTGTTATTATCTTATAACTATACAGTTCTAGGATGACAAAGAAATCTTTTTATAATGATTAACTCAAGTTACACACTGGGTTCAGGTCTTTGTCCTTTTACAGTATCTAATAAAGTGCTTGTTCAGTTGAGATAACTGATTGTTGCCGCAATGGAGGATGCACACCTTTGATCTAAACTCAGCGCAAGATCAAACAGGTTACAGTTAGGCTTGGGACGATATGAAAATCTCATGTCACGATTATCCAGGCCAAAATATTCATGATAATATCCTGATAATTATCAAAATATGCTCTTAAAATGTCATAAAATTGCGTGAGTCTGTTTCTTTCTTGCATGATAATTCCTGTATTATTTCAATCAGGCTCTATTTTATCCACTTCTCTACCATGATAGCGAGCTTTTTCAAGTCACTCGTTAGGATATTCATGATTATCCCAATAAAATTCACACCGATCAACTTATTGTGAGTGTTTTTTTATCGCGATCCGTGATCCCAAGTTACAGTCCACTAAAGTATACCTGCAAGTACTGTGTTGAAACGTTTTTATGATTTCCTTTTAGATCTTTAAAACCATGAAAGACTGTGCGTGTGTGCTGTCACGCTGCTGTGTATCAAGGGGCCTACAAGCTAATCTTGGTCTATATTGTGAAACCTGCAAATATTTGACCATACATACCAAGGAAATGCTGTTGAAGAAGTACTTTGACCACACGTGGAAATACTTGTGAGCAAGACCGGCAAGGCTGGCTTGATAAGAATAGATGACTGTGAGTTTATTTATATTAACAAGTCAGTTTTATAGTCAGTGAATTACAGTATATCCTGCAGTCAGTGGTCATCACAGGGAAAAGAAGCACCAAAACAAAAGTAAATGATTATAATTAGTTTTTCCTTGAAACAACATATCTCCATAGAAGCTTTACATGGCGACTAATTGACATTTTCATTATTGATTAATCTTCTAATTATTTTCTTGATCAGTCGATTAATTGACAATAAAAATATATTGAGTTTACTGACAAAGAAAAGCAGCAAATCCTCACATAACCAGAGAATGGCTAGTATTTTTACCGATTAACGATTACTTTCATTGTCGATTTTTTTTCTGGATTAATCGATTAGTTGTTCGGTCTATAAAATGTCAGAAAAAGGTGAAAAATGTTGTTTCCCAAAGCCCAAGAAGACCAAAAAAACCCAGAAAATATTCACATTTAAGAAGCTGGAATCAGAGAATTTTTACTTCTTTTTTTTTTTTTAATTACTCAAACTGATTATCAAAATAGTTGGCGATTAATTTAATAGGCTAGTTGACCACTAATTGATTAATTGTTGCAGCTCTATACTTGATTAATCAAATAATTGTTCCAGCTCCACAAAAAAAATAATGTGTGTTGGCACAAGAACATAATGGGCTGTACAATGTAATGCAATGCTAGAAAAGCTGCTTAATATGTGAACTGCATGCTACTGTTTATATCATATTGTCCAACCACTTTACAATATAAACCAATATAACAACAGGTCTATAGAAACTGTCTGGATGGCATTGAACTATGCAGCTGCAGTTTATAACATTATGTCCGCCTATGTACCTGATAATAATAAGACTTTGCACTTGTTGCCTTGTCAGGAAGCTGTTATATTTATCTTTATATATATACAAATTATATATATATATATAAATTATATATTATATTATTATTATTATATATTAATTATATATATAATATATATATATATATAATAATATTATTATTATATATATTAATTACATATATTATATATATATATTGTATAATTATTATTATTATATATATATTATTATTAATTATATATATATATTAATATATATATATGTATTATATATATTATTATTAATATATATATTAATTATATATATTAATTAGTAACTTTAAGCAAAAACTATTTACTTTAACAGTGTGGTACAATCGCTGTAAATGTCCATAAAAAGCGTTTAGCTCTTGTCTCACACTGTGTTACTGTGTGGGTGCAGGATTATAACTGTGGTGCAGCAGATTAGCTAACGTTCACCTACCTAGCGGTCCACAGACAGACAGACAGGCTCAACAGGTGGCCAACGTAAACAGCTCATTTCAGCTACCTGGCTTCATTCATGGCGTCCAGGTAGCAGATAAAGTTAACACCTGCGAGTTTATCCTATAACAGCTTTGTTAAAAATATAATGAGAACACCTGTTGAGCTGCGGTAAAGTCTAAAGGCTACCTGTGATGTTGTGTCATGCTACCTGTAGCCTCTCAGGTTAGCTCACCTTCCAGCTACACGACAATGTCGTTAATGTTACTTCAACGACAATGTAGTCTGACTGACACAATGTTAAAGCGAGCAGCTGGTGCACAATATCGACGTACAAATAGTAGAAAACAACGTGGCGACATCTTACCTGTCAGCTGCAGTAGCTCCTGTGCAGGTCTGAAACTGAATCAGCTGCTGTCCCCAGCTCCAGCTCCAGCTCCTGATCCTGATCCTGCTCCTGATCCTGATCCAGCTCCAGACAGCCCTCAGGGGAAATGCTTCACCATAACAACCGGACCTGCGCCCTCTCCTCCCGGCAGGACTCACTCCACCAGAGGGCGACAGAGGCTCCAAGCTGGGGGGTGCTGCAGGGTCTGCAGCCTGGACTCAGTGTTGTTTAATGATATATATATATATATATATATATATATATATATATATATATATATATATATATATATATATATATATATATATATAATATGCAAGGGGGATCAATGCTTACATAATATTATCTGTAGCAGTAGAAGGAAGGAATGAAATTGGAGAATGTGAGGAGGAGTGAAATAAAAATAAAATAAAAGTGCTATATATAACATTTAACTGAAAGTAGTTGTATTACTAGGAATTGTGTTACAACACCGACCTATATCCTATTTTTTACAGTTAAGTACACTTGAGCAAAGAGAAAAAAACAAGTACGTGTGACATGCACACACACCGTATGTAAAGGGTGTGTTTGCGGCCATAAGTATGTGTTTGCCATAGAGTTATAATGTCAGATATGATACTGTATATCTGGTTTGACAAACTGGAACGTACGTCAGTCTTTTCACAATTAACTGTCAGGGTGTGTTTGCCCTCTTGGTTATTACAGTCTCACTCGACAATGTACTCAACTCAAGCATGAAACACGTTCCTTTAACATCCCCATAATTAAATATCGGTTTAAGAAAGTCAAACAGCCGTACAAACAGTAGAACAGTTTTGAAGTCTGATTGTCCAAAGGAAGCAGAATCAGAATCAGCTGCTAATACCTAGAAACAGATAGACAGAGATGACCCTGTGACCTGCTGACCTCTGCAGTGAACTGACAAACCAACACTGCGATGACACTCTGCAGACGCAATGAGGAAACAGCTTGGGAACATGAGCTACTGTTACATCTCTAGGTCTCGGGATAAGATACAATGCAGTACCTTTCATAGCGTTTAAAATATAGGAACATTTGCATTAAATGTCATGTTACCATACAAAAGAGCAAAGAAAACTTATTAACAGTCAGCGATTTGTGTGCATAGTTTTGGATTTATGTGCCCAGATTTTGAGATATCTGTCTTTGAGATGTCTGCATTCACTGTAATAGAATGGAGGTAAATGGAATTTAATGTGTGGTGCTTACAGCATTTGAAAAATTTGACAGCAATGCATCTTTCCAGAAACTGTGTCCAGAGAACTGCAAATAATCTACAGACTTTGCATTATTGGAACTTCTTTCTACTAAAGAAATAGACCCTTTGAGAACGTTTTGACTGTGTGCTCTGTGGATTATCCATCTGAATTTATTATTTTCCTGGCCACAACGCGCTTGGTGGATCTTGTTGGGTCTAAACTATGGTGTACGGTCTAAGACCTGCTCTATATATAAAGCGTCTTGAGATAACTTCTGTTGTGATTTGACGCTATACAAAAATAAATTTAATTGAATTGAATTGAATTAAATAATGTCACTTTTTAACGTTCTGAGTACCTCCATTATACTGCGGTGGTGGCAGGAATTCAGATTCAGAGTCTGATATCTCAAAAGCTGCATGCCTAGATACCACTAGATGGAAGCAAAACAAGAGTGTTTGTCATAATTTGAGTGAACAGACCCCTAAAATGTAGCCTAATAAAGTATGCAAAATGCAGACGCTTCTGCCAGGTACCTCATACACCAACTTTATTTCACAAATGACTCTTAACTTAAAAAATAATAGATTAAGAACATTTGATGTAGGTTTTTAATACCCAGAATAAGTCTGTTAGTGTATGTTATAACACTTTGTCAACCTGCACATCACTGGTGGCCTCCGGGCAGCGACTACAGAAGCTTTTAGCTATATCTGGTGCAGTAACTTTTTTGTCCCTCTTTTTTGTCCATCTTATCAGATGTAATATAAACAACAAAATAAAACTAAATAATAGCAAACCAAATGAAAAATAACTGTCCTGCAGTAATGAAGCTGTGAAACTTCCTCTCACTTTCTCTGTCTCTATCACAAAGGGCTAAACTTTCTCAGTTTCAGGATGCATCCCAGGGCAGCTTAAGAGGGATTTGTCCAGACACAATCAGCCTAATGTGAACGGCCTTGTCCTGGGTGCTATCCTATTCATATGGTTTCCCATTCTTCTCATGCGTGGCTCACTAATCCAGGCGCAACCTATTAACTGGCACTCCAGTAGACAGGAAGAGATAGACTGACAGTTTGTATTTAAATCAGTGTGAGAACTTCTCTATGAGAGGGAATGTAAATTGGGTCCAAACATTGCGGGTTTGTCTGTACATGTTTGATTTTCCAGCTCACAAAGAAATAAAAAAAAATCTCATTGACTCCATCAAACTCACTTTTTGAACAGAAAAGGCTCCCTCAGTATTTTCCAGAGACCTTTTTATTATAAGTGAGTCAACCTTCTCACTAAATTTTGAGTGAAACCACTAGAGGGGGACAAACTTTCTGACTGTGCAACAGAGAGTGTTGCAACCAACCAGAGAAGAAAATCACTGATGCAAATTGCAGCAGGTGAAGGAGGTTTGTTGCTCACTCACCATGGTAGGGAAGCCATCTGACCTGGAAAACAAGGTCAAACATTTTGTGGTTTACTGCAAAAGTTACAAAAGCTGCAAATCCACGTGGTAAGTTTTTCACACAGGGGGGATAAATCTATGAAAATGATGCATCTGTGCAAGAAGACTACTAAAATATAATAGTATTTATTTGTGCAATTGCCCAATAAACAGGGTTTTGGAATTGGAAAGTAAAGCTCAATTATGGAGTGGTCAGATGCTATTTGGTGACATCAAAGGAAGACCAGTACACACTTCATGTCAAAATGTAGTTTAATTGTCACTTAGTTGTGGATTCTGCAGCACAGTTTAAGTTGTGTGATACCAGTTAGAAAAGTCTCACTGTGTGAGAATGGACTTTGTTTCCAGTTCTTTTGTTTCTCTTTTTGGTGACAAATCTTGGTGGCACAATCATTTGATTCAAGAGTTGCCTTTCATTATCTTATCAGATGTAATATATCCATTATTTAAATAAAAAAGACTGAGTAAATTAACTTAAATACAACTCAATGTCAGAGTTGGTGCTGTGTAACACAATATAGAAAGCTACTTGTTGATTCTTGGTTTGTGTAAATGTTTGAGAGATATCTTGAGGCAACAATTGAGGAAAACATGAATTGCTCCTGTTCAAGGTGTGAATGTCCTACCCAACAACGACACTTAGCAGCTTGTAAGCGCCAGAAAACACACAAATGGTGTTGAATGGCCCCCAGTATTTCCTCACATGCTAAGCAGCTCCTCCTTCAGGAACAGTCTCCAGCTCACCAATGGGGCTCCTCCTAATCCAACTTGTTTTCACTGTCTTGCTGGGAAGAAAGCGTTTGCACATTAGCACTACGTTAACATGAACAAAAGACGTGCATTCCCGAAACTTAGTCTTTCAAAGCTGAATGACATCCTGCATAGTCAACAGGGAGACCATGCTGTGCGTAAAACAGCGCACCACCATAATGTCTCCAAATGATTTATTCTGCATCAGCTGATTACAATTTGTAGATTTTCCAAAAAATACAAAAAGTTTTTTGATGAATTTACATGTGCATGACTTGCTCTCTGGTATAACCTCTAAAAAAACATATGCAACTTGGCTACTTTCACTATATTCCTCCCAATCTAAAATAACTCCAAAATGGTTTGAGACTTAATTATTTGATGCAGCCTGTTAAAAATGAATGATTCCTGGATTATTCCATTAATGTTTCAACGTTTGTATATTAGCCATTCCTTTTGTATATTGCTCAGCAAAAATTGTTGATTGCATGTAAGCTTCAATCGAAATTACTTCTCTTTCTTGCACCCCCACCCCATCCCCCATAACAAGTTTACTTTTCGCCTCTGCAGCCCAAGTACTCTCGAGAGAAAAAGGTCTTCATGATTTAATACAGCCCCAGACAACATGATACCTGATCTAAATGGAGATAGTAAAATGAGGATGTTGCCCTTGTCTCTCGAATTATTATTTTTTATTTTTTCAAGATTTCAAGCATTTTAATTCAACTCTGTTAGGACACAAGTGCATCTTGGTTTAGTATGAAATTGGAGTTGTGTCTTATTTAAAAGTCATTAGTGCTACAGTTTTTTACACCACCCATCTTTCATATTAATAATAGGAATTTTAGAGTCCTGATGTAAAATAGTCAACACATTTTTTTTTTTAAATATTGATGCAACATAATGTTATGGAGTCCTGAAATCAATCAGTCAAAACTATAACTAAATACATCAATACTTCCATTCACATATACACACACATATATGACCTTTTTTCACTCAAGTGAATGGAGGTATTTTTTTTATTGTGCTATAAAGTGAGACTAAAGTGTCTCTAGAATTATTAAAAATAAACAAATTGTTTGTTTTGGGTATATTATCTACTCCAAATACGCACTTAATGCTTTAGTCCTTCGTGCGTAAATCTTCTAAGCGCTGATTCCAAAGCAAACTCTGAATCTCTACGTTTGGCAGTGGCATGTTGATATTATCATAAGGGGTTATTTACAGGTTTACTGTCTTTCTCTCGCCCCTCCTCGTACACAGACCCTCCCCAGCACCCCCCCTGGGGCGATCAGTCATTCTGCTCTCAGATAACGCGTCATTCTCCTCTCGATTACGCAGCAGGGATTTACATGAAACTGTTAATTGTTTGCTCTTCAAATAGAGAGTCAGCCTGGAGCCAGCAGTCTGCCAGAAGTTAAGGACCGACTCTTTGACCTCCCAACCCCCTCCTGTCCCTCTGGCCGATCATCAGCATGACAAAACACTGGCCGGAGGAGCAGATCCTCTTGGCACCACCCGCTCGGTCCCACCTTGGAGAACATCACGGCCATCAACTTGACTTCCACAGAGATGCGCAGCAGCAGAGTTTTCCTCCCAGCAGTAGCAGCAGCTCTCCAGCCCAACATTGGCCTCTCCACCTGGCTCAGATGGTCCCACAGCAGTCGTCGCGCTTGGAGACTCCCACAGTGCGCCAGGAACACCTCACCGGTGCCACAGCATTCATGGATACAGTCGTCGTACCACCGGATCTTCAAGATGCCCACTTCAAGAGTAGCACCGGCGGTGGGAAGAAAAAGAACTACCAGCGGTATCCAAAACCACCGTACTCCTACCTCGCTATGATTGCTATGGTCATCCAACGATCCCCAGAGAAGAAACTGACGTTATCTGATGTAAGGATGAATTTAAGATTGTTCTCGTATTTGTAAATGTTTGGGTGCATGGTGTGTTTTACGCACAGTGCTTCTGATGTTGTTTTTTATTTCTGCAGTATTTTATTGACATAAATCTCAGATGAAATACTCTGTAGTCTCAGGAAAGTAAGTAGAATCAGAGAGTTACTGTCAGTTTTTCTATAAAAGTCTATCGATAACACACTGACAGACCATTTACAGTTCATAAAGTGACCCAAAGATCCCCAGAGAAGAAACTGACGTTATCTAATGTAAGGATGCATTTAGATTGTTCTCGTATTTATAAATGTTTGAGTGCCCATGGTGTGCTATACTTTGGGTTCATTTGGGTACACTGTTAAGAATTTCCCAGTAAAGAACTGGCAGCAGGGTTGCCTTTATGTTACTGTAAAAATTAACATTATTATACCGTCACTGAAATTTACAGCTTTGTACTGTTAATGAAAAATACTGTTTTTTTTATTCATTTCACAGTATTTTACAGTTAATTTACTGTTTAAAGATACATTTTATAGCTGTTTTTCCACCTTTCTTTTACATTATCTTACTGATTTGTTTTAATGCACTAGTTATGTTGTATTTTTTACATACAACATTAATTTCTGCCTAGATGAATAGACTTAGCAGGTTACAGACATAGGAATAGTCACAATAAATACAATTAAAGGCACTTGTTAGGAAAAAGGCTATAATAGACTTGTTGACACTTTTCCCAAAATGTCTGTCTATAGCTGGCTACAAGCACAGAATGCAAACCAGAACAACATGTGAGTGAAGAACAGAGCTAATTCACTGATTTTACAATCATGTACAATGTACAAGCCTCACATGTGCAGATCAGGTCCCCGAATTAAAAAAATACTGCATGAAACTGTTACTGATGATACTTAAGACAGTTGATCAGCAGTAAAGTGCTGTTTTTTAAGAAGGCATTATAGTTCAGTTAAAAAACGGCCTATGAGCGTAATTTAACAGGTTTTCTTTTGTATTAACAGTAAAGCACTGTTTTTAGCAATAACAGGTTAATACTGTTGAAATCCTGCAGTAAATTAACAGCAATTGTTTACAGAGCATGGTGCTTCTGATGTTGTTTTTTATTTCTGCAGTATTTTATTGAAATAAATCTCAGATGAAATACTCTATAGTCTCAGGAAAGTAAGTAGAATCAGAGTTACTGTCAGTTTTTCTATAAAAGTCTATCGATAACACACTGACAGACCATTTACAGTTCCTAAAGTGACACAAACCAGCAGCCTCTTGGTGACACTTGAGTGACTACCGCCCCTATACCATTCTCGGTTTGCTTTGATAAGGTTGGACTGCAGTGAAACCAGACACTGATCTGTATCAGAAAAGTGATAACATAGTGATATGCATTGCATGGTAAAGTCACCTTTCAGTTGATGTTGTTATACTATAAAAGCATAAACTTCTGCATGTATGTATTCAATCACGCTAACTTTTAAACTCTAATGTTATCAGTCACCACATCAGTGTGTATTTAGACAGCGTTGGCCCAATGCAAACTGAAATACAGTGAAGAGGAGCATCTTGTACAGACGGCCATACTGACATTTTTGTTTTATTTCTAGATCCTCAAGGAGATCAGTACTCTCTTCCCATTCTTTAAAGGAAACTACAAGGGCTGGCGGGACTCTGTGCGACACAACCTCTCCTCTTATGACTGCTTTGTGAAGGTACGTTGAAACTGTGAAACAACTCCATGTTTAAATTCCTATTTAGTCTCGTCAGTGGGCTTTAATGGAAAGAGTTCAGGTTTGTTTGAAATACGCTCTGAGGGGCTTTCGATTGAACCTTGGAAACCAGTTTTAAGCTTTTATTGTGATGGTTAACAGTGAAACTTGGTCAGTCCTGTCTGACTAGGTTGTCAGGCCAAGTGCTCATCTCACTGTCCTATATCCTCCCTCCCACCTGTAGGTGTTAAAGGACCCGGGAAAGCCTCAGGGCAAAGGCAACTTCTGGGCGGTGGAGCTGAGCCACGTCCCTCTAGAGCTCCTCAAGAGGCAAAACACGGCTGTGTCGCGTCAGGACGAGACTATCTTCGCCCAGGATCTGGCCCCCTACATCCTGCAGGGACACAAGCCAGAATGTGAGCCGCCACCACCACCGCCGCCTGCCCCAGTCACCCCCCTCCCTGCCATGCTCTCGAGAAACCCTTCCCCACCGCAGGAGGACTTGTTCCGACCCAAGCTGGACTCATCCTTCGCCATCGACTCTCTGCTACACAGCCTGCGGCCGCCCAGTGCCTCCGAGGATGTGGACGTGTCTACCAGGGACTGCTGGGGCAAGGTGGAGCGACCTCGGCCTTCGCCGCCTCCGCCTCCGCCTCCGCCTCCGCGACCTCGCTACGCCTCCTCTGCCCGGAGCGCCTCGGCCAGCTCCGCCAGCCCAGCCTCCACCTCCTCCTCTGATGAGGAATGGAAAGGGATGTCTCTCTCTGGGAAGCGTGTTCCTCTTGATGGCGAGGCTGGGTCAGATGGTTATGAGGACTACAGGCCCCCGCTGCACAAGTCAGCCCGACGGGAGACTGTCGCACCTCCATGGGAGCTCCCTACCTCCTACGCCAAATATGTTCCCCCCAATGCTGTTGCCCCACCCAGCATGCGGTTCAACGGAGGCCCTCTAATGCCGCTGCATGGCGGACTTCCACTTTACGGCTACGGTAGCTCTCCCGTGGCACCTAGTCACTTCTTAGGTCACACCTATTGGCCCATCCTCCCCAGTGGACGCGTTTCTGTCCAAGCCCCTCCCCTCATCATGGACCTGGACAACATGTTGCAATCAGTGCCGCCGAATAAGAGCGTGTTTGACGTGTTAGTACCAACCAATCAGAACTCTCACCCACATCATCAACCACCCAGTCAGTACAGCCTGCAGAATGGGCCTCCCCTAAACAGGTATCCTCAGTACTGACTGAAATACTGACTCGTTTCCTCATGCTGAGCCCATACTGTCACTCAAAAACGCACAAATGCTAACCCTAATGCAGGATGGGAGGTTTAATCAAGATCCACATGGAAATGCTGCAAACTCCCTCAAATTAAGTCTCAATCACTTCCTCAAGCTCAAGAAATGTTGACTGTTAAATATGCAAAAAGGGCGCAGATTCATGTTTTTAACAAGATGAAAAGTCAGTGTTTTATTTTTTAAGGTTTCTCATCACTGTTTGGAGTATTACATGGTTTCATCGGAGAAAATATACCACAAAATGCCTTCTATACAACAAAACAAGTATCTACCTCAGGCTTTCAGTGAGATGGAGTGTGTATTACTCCTGGCTCTTTGCACTGCCGATCTTATTTGCACTGTTTTTTTATTGGCATGAATTTTGCTTTCTTACACAAATTGTCTTTGCATGTTGTCTCCCTATTGTGACTGCTGAATGTATTGCTGGATTTAAACTTGAATTTTGCAGTCATGTGAAAAAACTAACTGGACTGTTGATGGTACATTTACAGTACATTTGAGCTAGAAAGTATTAAATACAATATCCTTTTTTAACATTTTATCCTGCCAGCATTTTAAACAGATATAGGACTTTTAGGTAGATAACTAGCATGATTTCAGTGAAAACATCAGGTTGTTTCCCTTTGTCAGGGTATGTCTGTGTGCACAGATCACACACTTGTGTTATTTGTGAGTTTCAGTTTGTTTGTCCAGATGGTGAAATATACAGGACCGTCCGTTTACCGTAATGTTCTTCCTGTTTAGTGTCTGTAAGTCTGGACTTCTTTAGCCAAGAAAATGGTCTACATTTTAAAATATATATCTGTGAAGATGCTGCATGTTCTCAGGACATTGGAGACAATCAACCACTATACTACCACCAGTATCTACCCCAGGTTTTTAATGGGCTAGGACTTGTTTCCTGTGGACTTTGCACTGCTGGTTGTTTGCACTATTTTGATGTCATTATGATCATCTTCTAAAGGAAATTCCTTATAAATGTCTGCCTATAAATCGACAGTTGAATGTTTTGTTTTTGCCATTTTCCTGTGGTCTTGTTGAAGGTTTGTACAGTACTGAGCTGAAGTGAAAACAGCTCAGAAGTGTAAGTATCAAAAGAAGGTTGAACAGGGTATGTAATAAAATGCTGTTTATTTTAACTGTCCTGCTCAGTGTTGTATATGGCAATAAGATAACTAAAACTGAAACCTAAAGCAACTTTATTTTCTTTTTATGGTGTGCATTTATATACGTTGGATTCTACTTTATCATTTATATGTTACTCAGTTTTAGCATGTTTGTTCAGATGGCTGTTTAGTCCTGGTCGGTTTATTTGCTTGACCTTCTTAAAGCTGGACTGTAGCTCTGCACAATTCCACCAACAGCTGTCTTAATGTTACGAGACCATTTTCATGAGAACACATACATCTAGATACTATATGCTACTACTACACTACATCAAAGAAACGGGCCTAACTTTTTCCATAAATTAAAGCCTATTTAGTTATTTGCAGTCAGTGGCATCTTCCTCTTTGGTAAATAGAAAGATCTAAATTGTTTCAATGCTAGAAATGCATGAGAAATACACTATATATATATAATGTAAAAACTCCTGAAAAGCCAACCATCTCAATCATTATCTTTGCTCTGTTGTCATTTGGTGACTAAAATGTAAAGAAGCACTAGTAAAAGTAGCAATACTACAATGTACAAACAATCCATTACAAGTAAAAGGCCTCAAAATGGAAAAAAAGATAGGTATTATAAGTTAAATGTACTTTAAGTATCAAAAGTAGAAGAACATAATGCAGAAAAAAGTCTCCTGTGAGTTTTATACTATAATATTTTACAGAATTAGATTATTATTACTAATTCATGTGTGAGTAGCATTTTACTGTGGTAGCTGGTTATGGTAGAACTAATTTTGACAATTTTATATTTTGTTGGGTAGTTTAATCTGTGACAAAATGTCAAGTTATGTGAAATGATCTCTTGTTTTTATGCCTAAAATCTTATATTTGTAAAATAACTAGTAACTCCAGCAGTCAAATGAGTAAAAAGTACAATATTTCCATTACATTACATTTATTAAGCTTAGACTATTAGTTTTCCCTCTGAAACGTAGTGAAATAGAAGTAAAAAGTAACAAGACACTAAGACTATTTGAGGTATAACTGTGTTTATTTATTTATTTAATTTAGAATCTAGTTTACTTTAAACAAACTGACCAACTACTGGCTATTTAAAGTCTTTCACAGAAATTGAAAATATGTCAATAGTGGGACTTTGAATACTAGTATGTTTGCATTTGCTCCATTTCTTTCTTGCAGAAGTTTGTATTTGCACCACAATTTGATTTGACATTTTGATTTCTTATCCTACAAAAGCCATTGAAAGCTATATATAGGACTCTATTGGTCATGTAGAGCCTTACTAATGACATGCTGTTCTAATGTTACCAACTAAATATTGTGCTTTTCAGACATATCGGCTGATGCCGCTCGCATCACTCTGTCGTTCTGTGTTTCACAAAACATTTGAATTAACTGGATATTTAATTTCATGAATAGGGACTTTCTCTTGAGTCATGCTTGTTTTCTCTCTTGTTTGTCTCACATTCTCCCATAATGAGAGCACAAATCCCCAAAACCTAAAGCTGACCATCAGCCAGTGGATGAAGACGGAGAGATTTGCCCAGGCAGCAGGGGGTGAGTCTCAAATCCTCTCAGTATGATGGATTGTTTTACCACAGGAATTGTGATCTATAAACGAGGAAAACTATCTTTGATCAACAGAGTTTCCAGCGCACACACACACAGAGCCAGCTGATTTACATCAACCGTCCAGCAGCCGTCAGCCTCCTGCTGCTTCCACTGCCGTGGCCACTATCTCTTTATCAGCTGCCTACGCATGCCTGCACTCCCTCACCATCCTTCCTCCTCTCCTCCCAGATCATTCCTGACCAAAAGACGGGAGGAGGGGACGCCACTTAAACGGGGACATGTCCCCCTCCCCCAAACACACACACGACCATTCAGGATTGCATCTCGTAACACTCCCTCTCATGAATTTACATGTATGAGTGGCAGTCCCACTGGGCCTGGGTGGGTTGTGTGTGTTTTAACTGACCAATAACACTTGGAGGCAGCAGAGTATCATTTAAATCATTTGAACAGCTCCCCTGCTTCATTCACTAACTGCTTACATGATGAAGTAATAGAGTGCTACAGGAATGAGTCCTAAAACCCAGAAATTAGTTAGCATATTAGCACTTTCCTCGACTGGAAGTCGATGGGTTTTTTAAGATGCCTGAAATAAGTTTTTTTCCCTGAAATACGTCAGTAAATATCGTGAATTTTAAAGCTTTTACGTCTTAAAAAAGGCAGCTGCTATTGAGTGGCTAAATGAGACTACTGAACGTCATCACGCCAAACACTAGTCTGCCTTTATCTTAGTGGTGGTGATGTGAAGTCATGCGACCATGGTGTGGTTCTTATATAGCCTAACGTTAGCGTTTTACTTCTGGCAATCAAATTTACGCTTATTAGAGCTAAGAGAGATTACATAACTTATATGGTATGGAGATGAAGCATGCCACAAGAACAAAATCACAACTGCTACTTTGTGCATTTCACAACATGATTTGATAAATCATTACAACCATTTCACAGAATGACACTCTCAAAACAGATTTCTCCTGTCCTACACTCAAAAAAAAAAGGATAAGTGGAACTACTGTTTCCTTTAAAAGGAATAAAAAGAGAACAATCTTTTTTTTAAAGATGATTTTTTTTTGCCTTTATTTGACAGTGACGGTTATGAAAAAGGAGGGAGAGATAGAGAGAGAGGGGATGATATGCAGCAAAGGGCCGCGGGTCAGATTTGAACCCCGGGCCGCTGCGGTAAGGACTCAGCCTTGGTACATGGGGCGCCCCAAAAATCGAATTAGTAGAAATTGGGTTCATTTGTCTACAGTAACCACGTCGAATGACTTTGTGGTGCTAGATAAGTGGTTGTTCCAGTTATAACAGATTAGCAGCTGCTTCACATGGGTGGCTTTTTTCTTGCATAGTTAGGCTGGAATTTATTTTAAAAACATTTCAGTAGGCAAAAATACACACTATGTCCTACCTTACATGGCAAATTTGGGGTCTCCATAAAATGAAAATGTACACTGGGATATGTATTATCAAAATGAGACAGTAAAACTTGCTGAGGGGTTACTCAGATTTTCCTTGGCTAATAATAAGAAAGATATTCAGACTAACAAGTGGAATGTTACATTTAACTCAGCAACACATCTTAAAGTGTCACACAAATCTGATCAATGCCTGAGCTGTTAATATTCACTCATGTGGCCTGCTAATGTAAGCACAGTCATTACAGATTCTGAAAAACAGTATTATTCATATTTTTTGTGGTGTTGACAATGATGATAATTATTTGTACGAGCAGAAATCTGGTTTATTTCTCACAGTATAATGTTGTTATCGCTGCTTTCCTCGATCATTTTAAAGAATATTTCCATCTTTGACTAAAGAGCCCCACTCTGTCTTTTCCATCTCTCGCTCTCTGCTTGAGTTCCTTTAATGTCCCTACCTCTTTCCTTCTCCTCCTCCTCCTCTTCTGGCTCATCTGTTAACTCTCCCTCTCTTATTTCTTCTCACACTCCCTCTTGTGCCATTCGGTATTCAAAGACGCTGCCTCTCTCAGGGAAAGCCTTGTTCAAGTGCCTGCGCTTGGTCTGTGGTCTTCTGTTGGCGTCCACCTCTTTTCCGTATCCTCCTCCTCCAGGGGTGTAGAGGCAGAACATGTCCTGTAGGGGGAGACACAAAAGCAAAGAGTGGATTCAGCTTTACAGTAACAGTTACCTCATCAAAACTTTAAAAAAGTAAAGAACTAACCAATGTGTAATGTGAGTACTTGACCATATTTGAAATATAAAGCTATAGATAAATTTCAGGCTAGTTTTCTTATGTGCCTCATTTCAAGAAGACACAGGACACTAATTAACAACTGCAGAAGTAATTAAAAACATTATGGTTTCATCACTGTGTGGTAAATAACATCAGAATACAATATTTTTTCATGCAACATCACGCAATTCAGTTTATTATTACTTATTTTGGAATGTATAGTGCCATGACAGGTATACTTGATAGTATTTATTTAACACATTATGCAGTCTTACCCCGGGCTGAAGGCTGACGCTGGTTTTGGCGCCCAGGTTGAGGACTCGTCCATCTGCTCTGTGAAGCAGGTTCAGCCCCGCTGCACCGTCCTCACCCCCTAACGAGCAGAGAAAGGTTAGAAAGGACAGTGTAAACAGTAGAAGAAAGAAAGACACAAATAGTCACCAAGCAAAATGCAATCATTTATAAAAAAGGCTGCTGAGGACATTTGCGGGTAGGTTCAGAGGGTCAAAGTTTACCCTGTAGGCCGTAGGGACGGGTGGATCGCCTCTCGGTCAGCACAGACAGAACCACCTTGTTCCTGAACCGAAGTTTCCGCATCACACCGTCTCCACCGCAGTATTTTCCTGCGCCTCCTGAGCCGGGCCGCAGAGAGAACTGCTCTAAAATGACTGGATATCTGAACACCAGATGGACAGCAGCAACATACAATAATATTAAAAACATTATTATTATTGGACACAACTAATTGAATTGTCTTTAACTAAAACTTGAACTTCAGTCTGACCTCTTCTCTAGAATCTCCGGGTCGGTGATGCGGGTGTTGGTCATGTGACTGTGAACGCCACTCCGCCCACTCCAGCCTGGCCCCGCCCCTGCTCCCCCGGCAACCGTCTCATAGTAACCTACGCTCTCACTGCCAAATGAAATGTTGTTCATGCAGCCCTGATGGAAAGAGGAATGACAATAAATAAGCACATAACATAAAGAGAACCATATAGAGTACAGGCACACAGAGCTTTGGAAAATGTTGATCAATTTACCAATTCAGATGTGCTTTATCTCAACATTTTGGAATAATTGATCCGGCCGATCTACCTTTTTTAACGTACAAATCCAGTTTTTCTCACCTGCGAAGCGGCGCACACCTCAAACGCCCTAAATATGACGTCTACCACTCTCTGGGATGTGAGTACATTTCCTCCAACCACAGCTGCATCCTTGGAAGGCTGAAGGATCGAGCCAGGGGGTATGATGACTTTGATTGGTGCGAGGCAGCCCTGGATATGAAAAAAAGGAAACACCTGAATAATAAAAACTATATGGAATTGAATACATTCTATTTATCATTTGAATGGTAAAGTGTGGGATGTGGCGACATCTAGTGGTGTGGTTGCAGATGCAACCAACTGAGAACCCCTCCAATCACTCCTCCCTTTCCAGAAGGACTCATTCTAAGCTAACGAATACACAACGGTTCTTAATTTCAGGTGATTCTACACTAATGAAAACATTGTTATAAATATTATATTCCATTTCTCCTAATTAATCCCCCTAAATGCTACACACTGCTCCTTTAAGTGCAGGAAGAATTACTAAACAAACATGTAAATGTTCCTAGAATAAACCACCGTACCTGATTAAGGGGGATGTCCTGTCCGACCATGCAGCGCAGGCAGTAGATGAGGGCAGAGAGGGTGATGGCGCGTGGAGCGTTGCAGTTCCCCCAAACCTCTGTTCCCGTCCCTGTGAAGTCAAACACTGCACTGCCCTGCGGTGATGAAGGTTTTTATGTAAATTGATACGTAACATAATGTATAAATGTTAAAGATCATCATGAGGAGATTCTCCCTGCTCACCTCTTCCTCATTAATCTGAACACGCAGTCTGATTGCGGTCCCATCATCCATGAAATCTTCCGACTCCACCTCCAAGGAGCCAGTCTCTTGCCGCCGCCGACATGCAAAGTCTCTCAGCATGTCCCTCACTGCCAGCTCTGCATTACTCTGAAACATTAACACCAGTTGTACTTACTCTTACTACTGTTCACAATAACAGTATTTTGCGTTATACTTTTATACCACAGTTACCTGAATGTACCCCATGTAGGCCTGGACCACAGCTAAACCGTAGCTGTCAATCAACTCCTCCACCAGCTGGCTGCCTCTCCGATTGGCCGCCACCTGAGCCCGCAGGTCTGACAGGTTGTCATGGAGATTACGAGTCCCAGAGGAGCCTGGGTACTGGGCCGGAGCCATCAGAGCTTCGGTTACAGCTGATATGGAGACAGAGGGAAAACGCAAGAGAGGAATCCAGTGAGGGGAAAAGAGACAGAGAAAGAGAAAAGCATTATTATGGTGCAAGTGGGATTCATGTTGAATTCGAAGCTCTCCTAACAGCACCATACTAGTGGTTTTGAACACATTATACTCAAGATTACTGCTGACTATTTCCTAAAGCATACAGTAAGTTTTTAGATTGATTTCAGACCTTCCAGCCACTGGTTTGTATTCACTTCAATATGCAAAAAAAAAAAGTCAACTTAACAGAGAATTAAACATTGCGCAAGATGGGTAATGCATCAGTCGCCTTTATTTTTCTTGTTAAAGTTGTATTAATGTTACATTGTAAGACAGCTGCGAGCAGCGGCTATTTTAAAAGCTGACTTTGATGGTGCGTTTAAAGACATTCTGACATATGAGATGTCAATCTGCTGCCAAATAGTGACACTATGAGCTGTTTGTTTTCCAAACTTGCCCTTCCTTTCAAGTGCATTACCACATAATTAAAACAAAATACAGGGGACTAGGCGTTCATAATGGTGTATCTCAAGGAGGTTGGTAAGCTTTGGAAAATGGATGGTATTAATGTTAAGTATCATCTTTTTGTAGTTATTTGGCTACAGTATGCAAAGTCACTGGTATAGTAAACACTTCCAGCTCTATGACTCTTTATCTCGATTTGTCGACAGATACAGCTCTGTATTATCTCTGCTCCTTCACACACTCATTCTTGGTTCCCCTCCTCCTCTCTTACCCTCTTCCTGGAAGACGCCACCAGTGACAAGTTTAAAGGATGTGAAGACAGCCCCCTCCTGCTGAAGGGAGGTGGAGTGGGGGGGCATGGAGCCTGGAGTGATGCCTCCGATGTCAGCGTGGTGCCCCCTGCTGGCTACAAAGAACACTGGGCTGCTCACCCCTTTCCTAAACACCTGGGCGGGAGTTAACGGAGAAAAAGTAGAGATTTGTAGTGAAAAGAAAAGATTGAAGAAGAGGAGGATGCAGACACAAAGCTGGACGGACCGGTGTGATGACTGTGAGGTCTGGGAGGTGGCTGCCCCCGGCACACGGGTGGTTACTCAGAATCACATCGCTTTCTTTCAGCTTGTTGCCCAGTGATCTGATCTGCGTAGAGAAGAAGAAGAAACAGAACATCCTTTATGTCACAATGGGTTGTTAAATTCTTCAGTCTTTCAGTAGTACATCTAAACGCCTTCCTGCACCTGGTACTGGACTGTCTCCTGCATGGCCCCCAGGTGGACGGGGATGTGGGGTGCATTGGACACTAAACCACCGTCTGGTCCGAACACAGCACAGGAGAAGTCGAGACGTTCCTTGATGTTGGTGGAGATGGAGGTTCTTTGGAGAACTCTGCCCATCTGTTCTGTAGAGGAAGAGAGGTGGAACACAACTGAGCATGCTAATAGGAAAATAATACTGAACATATTATAATGATCAAATCCCTGTCTTTTCTTCACTCCCTTATTTTCTCTCTTCCTTATCCTAGTTTCTCCCTAACAACCTTTCACTCCTTCCTCATTCCCTCCTCTCCATCCTCTCTCCTCTGTCGGAGTACCTGCTATGCTCATGAAGCGGTGGGAGAAGATGGAGAGCTGAACAGTGTTGAGCTCAGTGCCCAGGGCGCAGTGAGGGTCAGAGCTGACAGTCATGCAAACATCGCCCCCTTCTGTCAGACGGGCCTCACAGCACGGCTCCACCAGGATGGTACTGATGGAGGAAAGAACAGAAAAAACACTTATACAAGCACAATGTTTAGACAGGGTAAATACAGGCTTTTTTTCTTGGTTCATATTTCAGTTTCAGCAAGTTATACAATCATATTCACAGTCTTTCCTACTGTCATTTTCTATATGGTTTATAGATAATTTAACAAAATAAACTAAAATACAAAAATAAACAAAAAAATAAATGAAATTACTTCAGCTTGAAGTTTTAATTGTAGTTTAGAGTAGAACAGAGGTAAAAAAAAAAAAAAAAAGATAGTAAATACAGGCTATGAAGCATTTTAAAGACCCAAATTAAGACCAAATTCACTCCAAATTCAACCCAGAAAAGTAAACAAGTACAGTGGAAGTATCTGAGTATGTGTCCACACATCCATATAAGTAATGAAGCATCAAAAAAAATGTAAGGCATTCGAAACTATACTTAAAATTCAAAGGCATTATCTTAACCATATTTAACAGATTTTAATGTCCTGACTTTAAAGAAAAAAAAATTAAAAACAATAAAGTAAAATTAAGAATAGCCGATGCTATATTTAAAAAAGTAGGGTAAAAGTTTATTTTTGACCCAGATTCCCAATACTTACATACATATTTACCTACATGTCAATTATAAGTTTATAATCTTAAATTATTGATATAATATAAATGAAAGTTTAACTGGGAGAATGTGACTCCTGAAACTGATGTGAAGTGATCACCTTGAGAAGACGTCTCACTCTGTTGGAATTTTTGGGACTACAAAAATACTACAGATCTCTAAAAAAAAAATTCTTCATTGATGTTTCTTTGAAGGCTAGCAATGACAGTAAGGGGGAAATGCCTGCCTGTTTTTGTCAATGATGATGGCTGGTCCCTGGATGCTGTGATCACATGGCAGCTCCTCCCATAGATACACACTGGTGTCCAGGTAACCCTCCTCAAAGTAACACCTGGTCTTCTACAGAGAAGAACAGAGATTGTTTTTTTTGTTAGGCTTGAACAAGTTATGTGTGTCCATGTGTTTGAATGTATATGACATGTTCAGCTGTATGTATGTATAAGAGAGCCTGTGTACCGTGACTGGTTTGGCCTGTCCGCGCCTCGTCTTTGTTTTATACACCGATTTGATACCAGATTTCCCACAACCCCTCACTCTGATGTCATCAACCACGATGGGTCTGTCTGGGATAGTGAATCCGAACTCTTTCAGATAACTAAACGAAGGAGGCGGAGGAAGGAATGTACAGAGATTAGGGTTAGAGAAACATTAGTAGCCACGAGTAGTGTAAACAAATGTCAGCTCCAAAGCTTACTAAGCTTATCTCCTATGGAAAAATGAAACATTAACTTCATGGTGTGTTTGCTTATACAATGTAAACAGAGGTGGATACGTGTTGAGTTGCAATGAGTGAAAACGTGTTCCAGCCAATAGCTCAGTACATGAATAAACTAAGAAATCATTGAGCAAATGAGCTAACCGCTTGGTGAAGGCACTGCGGAAGTCTCCAGCTAGACAGGACTGGGCGTTGCTGGGGTAACCGGCAGCGGTGACCATGAGAGCGCAGTCGGTGCCCTTGTAACGCAGGTGAAGGAAAACCTCAGTGCTTATCTGACTGCTGAAGAGGACAACAAACACAAGGCTGCTTGTTAAGTATTTAGTGAGATTAAACAGTGAAAAGGCATGGACTAACAGTATTTTGTGGGTGCTGACCTGGTGAATCCGCGTGCACAGAGCGTATCGCGGCAGCGTTTTGAGAGCTGCTCCACCCTCCGATCGAGCTCGCTGAATGACTTCTGCTCGTACTGCAGCGAGCACGGCTCCTGCACCTCCTCCACCACGTCAGCTAGAGCCAGACCGTAGGCTGACAGCACGCCGCTGTACCTGCAACACACAAACACATATTACAACCAAACATACATGAATACGACTCTCTCTCATACACACACACGCCTATCACCCTTACTTGTGAATGAAGACAGACTTCATCCCCAGTGCTCGGGCGATAGCACAGGCATGTTGGCCACCTGCTCCCCCGAAACATGCCAAGACGTGCTGAGATGTATCATGGCCCTTAGCCTATGGGGGGGATGGGAGATGGAGAAGAGAGACAGGAGATATGAAATGAGACAAAAAATGTGATTTTAAACGTTTGACAAATTTAACAACTAAACATTCAGCGTTCAACTATTCTCACCAAGACTTCAAACCTCCAAATACCTGTGTCAGAGCTCTGATTGGCCGGCACATGGCCTCATTAGCAACGCGGATGAATCCCATAGCAACCTCCTCCACACTCATCTCTGACGTGCTGTTGTGTGCGTGGTTACCCCCATTTGCGGCAACCTGCGAATGAAAACCCCCAAAACAATTTTTTAGCCTCATTATTAATACTCCCTTACAGAATTATTGAGAAGATTTCACACACATTAAATATTCGTGCCTGTGATTGGTTAGAAGACAAGAAGAGGTTGATCTCCTGGCTCAGATGATGGAAATGCTTCATGGTTTCTTCCATTGACAGTGGTTCATTCTCCCCTGGTCCAAAGATCTTGGGGAAGAAGGAAGGAAGGAGTCGACCCAGGGCTAAGTTAGCATCGGTGACAGTCAGAGGGCCACCTAGGAAAAAAAAAAATGTTTAAACGATTTTGTGTATGATGCTTCACTAGTTGTTTCTGTCTTGTATTTTAACATATGTTATGTGATTCTGTGAGAAATGTGAAAGCACGGCAGATTATGTTTTATGAACTGGAGCTCATCAGCATTGAAGTCAGAGTCATGTTTCTTTTTGTTGGCACACATTACAGTTCAAACTGAGATCTATGAGGCAAACTTCAGTTATATCATCTAAACTTGGAGTTGTGCCAATTTCCAACCCTCATGCAGCTAAACCAGAGTCCAGGGGGAAGGAACAGGATGTGAAAACAGAGCTGTGGATTTTTGTCTGACAGCATGGAGGATGGATCGGCTGGATTTAATGATTTAAAGAGTGGGAGGCGGAACCAGTGAAGGTGGAGAAAGTGACTTAGAAATGTATAGTTTACCATCTACTAAGCTGTGGAAAGAAAGGGTGGAGGAAACACCAACAGTCTGGTACCTTTTCTGTAACAGGCTGGTCCTGGATGTGCGCCTGCAGACTCGGGTCCAACCACAAACATCCCCGATCTGAGAGGGGAGTATAAGGAAGGACAGAAAACAGAAAGGAGAGAGGTCACGTAACGGGAAAAAGGGAAGGATTAAGTTAGAATAAAATCCTGATTGATTTGAAATTAAAGTTAAACCAAACACAACTGGATGCAGTTAATGTCAGAGCACATGGCCTTGTGTTCATGAACTGGCAAGATCATAATTATCACATCGAATGATCAACTCAATAGTCATCTATGCAAATATCAAATGCTTTATATCCCTAAAATCTGTACAACTTAAAGGTCATATTGATAACATTTTTAGACGAATAATTAAAAATACAAATATTCTGAGAGCTTTTAGAAAGGTGGCAAATAAAAGTATGGCTTTTCATTAAAAAAAAAAATATTAGGATTGTGAATTAATCAATCAATTAAAATTTTGACGGGTCCAAAATGAATGTTTTCTTTATCTACCTGTCCTACATTACCCACAATGCAACTCATCTGCCGACAGTTTGGTCAGAGAATCGGGTGTTGTGTTAGTAGCAGTTTATGTGGCCTCGAGTCTGCAGCTGAGGTCTGGTAAGATCACTTGTTTCTGACTCCACACCCCCAGACTTTTTTCATTTTCAAACCTGTAGTCTTCAGCCCCAACCGACGCTGACTCAAGTGACATCACTAGAGGCAATTTATCAGGCTTTGCGTAGCCCCCTCTGCAGCCACAAAAAGCATATACAAACAGGTATATGAGAAGATGGGTCAAGATTGGCGACTGTCTAACAGACCTGAAGAACAGTCGTGATCCTCCGCCTGCAGCCACAGTGTTGATGTCCAGCTGAGGCGCTTGCAGGGTGACTCCAGCTGTGGTAGCCTCAAACACGTGTTCATACTGGCCGGCGTACCGACTCACATCCGTCGATGTTCCTGGAGAGAAAGACGAGACAGAGGCAGTCAGGAAGCCTAGAAGCATGAAACGCTGTAAAAATGAGCATTTCTTCTGCATCAAACACAGAATCAGATGTTTCCCCTTTTTCTTTAATCTGTAATCTATGCACATAACAATCAAAGACAATTTAGATGCACAGTAAAATTGTGCAACAAATAACTACAAAAACAATAGCAAGAGGATCCTCACATAGTCTGTGCACTCAGTAAACTTTGTTCAAGTAACTAACAATATTCCTCGGCATCCCGCCTACTCACCCCCCATGTCAAAGCCAATCACAGGTTTTTTCTCCATCTGTTCGTATGAAGTGATCGCGTATCCCACCACACCCCCCGCTGGGCCAGACAGAACGGCCCGTGAACCGCAGAACTGCCCCATGGGAGTCAGACCGCCGTCTGACTGCATGAACAGAACGTCCACATCCTGAGGACAGAGGGAAATAAGACACGGAGATCATTTCAATGTTCAGATGAAGCAGGGTTTCCATCTGGAAAATCCTGTCTGTGAATTGTCAAGTGGAGGCCATAACTAACATGATTTATGCCTCTATAGTATAAGCACTTTATGAAAGAAAAACGTGGTTTGTATCACATATCACTGTGAGGAACACACCTTCAGGCCACCCTTGAACCCAGAGGTAAAGCCTTCTAAATACTGATGAATTTTGGGTGTGAGGTAGGCGTCGGCGCAGACGGTGTAGCCCCGAGGCACCGCCCGCACCATGGGCATGACCTCGCTGGACAGAGACACCTGGGTGAAGCCCAGACGGCGTGCCAGTGCGCCCACTGCCTTCTCATGATCGGACCATCTGAAAGACAGACAGAGAGAGAGAGAGGGAGAGAGTGAAGCTGGAATGCAAGTCAAACATAAAGATCTTATGCAATGTCACCGCTGCTAACAGTCTATTGTGTGTCTTATCACTTAAAAGCTTTATCTGTGCCAGAAGCCTTTTCAACTCAGCTAGAGTGAATAAGTGGGAACAGCTTTGAAAGTGTGAATGGATTTCAAGGAATAGACTTGAAGTTAAAGGGACTGTATGTACATTTTTACACATATAAACTTTTTTTTATCGTTTTTTTTATTGCCAGTGTGTGAACAACGGTAACCGAACCTAAAAAAATGAGACCTTCCGTGACTTTCTGGGTTTCCTCTATCAGCCTTTTAATGTGAAGAATGCATGACGTTTTTTCCAGGAAAATCCAAAGGATGTGACGTCATGCACGCTCTTGAGTGCTTTTACTCTCTTCAGCTCCACTACAGGGTTAACAGTGTGCAACGATAGCTAATGATCGGTTAGAAATGGAGTCCGCTAACGTTAACAAACGACCAGTGCCCACCGTCACTCAGACTCCAACACAAACTCCACGGAAGCACAAAAAAAAACAAAGTTATATCTAGTGAAGCCCGTCTTGCACAACAGGAATCTGTCGGTGGGGGGGGGGGGAGTAGGATTAACATCGGCCGGGCCTTTGATTCATAGAAGGACCTTTGTTTGGTTTTGGGTATCAAAACAGACCCCGAGCTGGCAAAAATTCTATTGGACAGGTAAGCTAACATTATTGCGTAACGTTAATCAACATGACGCCTATCAATCACGTTCAGTCTCGTGTGTGTCGCCCCACTGTTTTGACCGATGCTCGCTCGCGTCTTCGTAGTGCGAACACAAATGCGAGAAACAGGACGCTGACTGTCGTTGACTTAATGGTCACAGGTGTCACTGTTAACGAGCAATTTCTGATTCTTACATAGAGAGACCCTTTAAAGCTGAAGTGCGTAGAAATAGAGCAAATATGATTCAAAAAAAGTATTTTTATACAACGATCACGATATGACAGTAGTGCCTGAGACAGGTAATCTGAAAAAAAATCATGTGCCTCTGTGTCCTCCAGTGCTCCTAAGAAACAAGAAACAAACTCCAAAAACATTTAGTTTAAGTGAAAAGAAATGGGAAGAAAAACCTGAACTTTCCCCCAGTAAACCACATGGGCTATACATACAATAGAAACAGACACCAGACACCTCTGACATGTACAGACTACATACCACTACTCCCACAGAGACAGAGAGACTCAAACCAAGAGTTGCATGATTGAGTATACAGTGAGAAAGAGAAAAAAATAACAAAGTGAGTAGTTAGAAGTAAAACTAAAATCTTGGCTTAGAGAGATGACCTGAGAAGGAGAGAAAGCTAATGACAGAAAGAGAGGACAAGATTACGAGATTAGGATATTAAAAATGTAAATATGCCTCTATGACTAAAAGGTACAAAAACAAGATGTACTACTGACGTGTATGAGTGCAGCAGAAGGACGGCAAGACTGGTGATCCCGCGAGACAGAACTCCTCTGAGGTCTTTTTCCACTCGCTCCAGATCCAGCTCCCTCCACACCTCCAGAGAATCCCCTGTACTGCCTGAGGGACACCAGCACCCACACAGAGATTATGAGGATTATTTCAAATTCTGCAAAGCATTCAGGCAATGCTGTCATGCATGTGAGCTTACATTCCTACATTTACAACCAAAAAATACAGAATATTGCCTTGGTTGTATTGCTGGCACCACTGATATGTGAAAGTGTAGAGGTAGTACAACAAGAGTACAGGTACGTAGGTGTGTTTCACACCTGTGACAATACGTTTAGGATCTTTTCTGGCCATCTGGCAGCCGTCTTGCATGAGAACGACTCGCTCGTCCACCTCTATCACCTCTTCATACAGCACTTCAGGAACCGCCACCTCCTGTTTACACGGACATACACACAAGGCACGTGAATTCAAAGCAGGTGTACTAACAAGAAGGACATCTGATGTTACAGTACATGCCTGTGATATACAGATAAGACATGCATACAGGAGGTTGGGTTTCTGACAGCTTGTTCTGCAACAGAGCATCAGCTTCATAGATAAGTGACCATTTAAACCATTAATGGTAAAACTGGTCTGGGGGCAAACTCCAAGACCTGCCCTCTGTTTCTGTTACACAAAATAATGTCTAAACCTTGCATGTGTGCAGGGACACATGAACACCACATATAATATAGTCAAAAAGGCATTACGGTGCTGACTGGGTATAGCTGTGGTTAAGATGATACATGTGCATGTAGCGTGTGTGTACCCGCTTTACCTTTTAATTTTAAACATGTATTTATATATTGGGGCTGTCAATCGATTAAAATGCCAAATTAAAATTTAGATGCGATCTGTTCAAATGTACCTTAAAGGGAGATTTGTCAAGTATTTAATACTCTTATCAACATGGGAGTGGGCAAATATGCTTTCATTATGTAAATGTATGTATATATTTATTATTGGAAATCAATTAACAACACAAAACCATGACAAATATTGTCCAGAAACCCTCACAGGTACTACATTTAGCATACAAAATATGCTCAAATCATAACATGGCAAACTCAAGCCCAACAGGCAACAACAGCTGTCAGTGTGTCAGTGTGCTGACTTGACTATGACTTGCACAAAACTGCATGTGATTATCATAAAGTGGGCATGTCTGTAAAGGGGAGACTCGTGGGTACCCAGAGAACCCATTTTAATTCACATATCTTGAGATCAGAGGTCAAGGGACCCCTTTGAAAATGGCCATGCCAGTTTGGATCATTTTTAAACCTCCTTCGCGACAACCTAGTAAGTCATGGTTGGTACCAATGGATTCCTTAGGTTTTTCTAGTTTCATATGACACGTATGGGCATATGGTATCTTCACTCTAGCTTTAAAACTGAGCCCGCTACAAATCACGATCGCGCTAACTTTGACAGCCCTAGTGTATATTAATGTGTTAAGTAAAACAAGCGTTACAAACCAAATCAAACAGCTTTGGCCTGGCCTGTGTGCCGATGTGCAACAGGTCCTTGAAGCCCAGCGTGACCAGGAGCGCAGTCCTTTCTCCCTCTCTCTCCAGGAGCGCGTTGGTTGCCACAGTGGTGCCCATCCTGATCCAGCCAATAGGAGAGGTGTCTACGGGCTGGTCGCGAGGAAAGACCCGCCCTGTTTCCTGTCAATAAATTCATACAAATGTGTATATATTATCATATACTGTTCATACGGATGATGTAGAGATGTAACTGTGATTAACATGATGTTAAAACTTTTTTCTGATCTGGTTTGCAGACATGTTTTGATCTGCTCTCATGCTGTCTGCTCGTTAATAATACAACAGCAATTAAACTGACAATTATTAGCTAAAAGTGGAGATTCCTGCTTCATCTTGTTTTTGTTTTTCCGCTCTAATGAACCACAAAAGCATGGATCACTGCAACACATCATTCATCTACCACTACATGACTTTATACAGACAGGGTCACATTTCATTCCTGTAGCGATATAAATATATTTGAATGTTCAATCCCGCTTTTTTAAAAATACTTTCTTTTAAGTAGGCATGCTTGCTCCTTTTCGGCAACAGCCTGCTTTACTGGAGCTGCAACAAGTAATCGATTAGTTGTCTATCTCTATTAAATTAATCGCCAACTAACCGATTAATCGGTTTGAGTAATATTTTAAAAATTAAAAGTCAAAATTCTCTGATTCCAGCTTCTTAAATGTGAATATTCTCTGGTTTCTTCACTCCTCCTTTAGTTGTGGACAAAACGAGACATTTTAAGGACGTCATCTTGACCTTTGGGAAACACTGATCGACATTTTTTATAATTTTCTGACATTTTATAGACCGAACAACTAATCAGTGAATTGAGAAAATAATCGACAGATTATTCGACAATGAAAATACAAAGTCACACACATTTTGATGTGTTAGTTGTCCATTTCAAACAAAATCTCTTTGTTTTGGCAATTAAAACAGCTTCATTGACATAAATGGCATCAGCAGAGGTAAGCCATGTGCCTGGAGTCAGACTCATGTCATAGTATGATTTTAAAACTGACCCGAATTAATGAAGAGCACATAAGGAGTCAAAAGGCAAAGTTTAGGATTTGGGATTTCCAAGTAAAGACAGCTAACTTGAAAATCTCACAAAACTCTTTGTATAAATGGACTAATAACTAAAGAGTGCTTGCTAATATTTCAGAAAAGTAACAAAAGAACATTACCTCTTCCAGGACTCTGCGGATCCCCTCAGTGGGAGCGTCTTTGTAGTTCTGGGGGTCCCGGGACAGCAGTTTCAGGACTCTCTCTCGACCATCAGGCAGCCGGGCAAACACATCGGTGAAGGTGCCACCCCGGTCGATGGCAAAGTCGTACTTCCCCTTAGTCTCAGCCATAGTGAAGAGAGAGAAGAGCTGCTCCTGAGTCTTTGACTAACTAACTGAAGTCACAGAAGGTAGGAGAGAGGGAGAGATTAGGTACCTTCTCTGTAACACTGTTACTGATAGGAGAACAGCAGAGATACCTGTTCATTCACAAAATCGATACAATGACGCAACTACTTTTACGCACTCCTGATGCTTATCTTTCACTAAACAGTCACATTTGTTGTCATTATGACGTGGCAGAATATTTAACAGTGTGTACAGAGAGCGTCCGATGTTATTAGGCTATACGTAAATAAAAAGACCACAAATCTATCTTCTTATCTTGTTGGTTTCTTTATTCTGTCAATAAGACACAACAAGGTCAATATTATTCGTCATTATAATTATTAGTTCTGCTTTATTATAACAAATATTGATGTATTTCTAGGGGGTTCAGTGAGAACCAACGCAAACTGCACCTGTGTCCATAGACAATGAATATGAGACAGATTTTTTTGTTTTATTTTTTTTTACACCCAAATGAGCTTTATTCTATTGTAGTGTTGTCAGCTGTGAAACACAAAAAGTACCTATATATACACTCATCTAGAATATCTCTCCCTATTCATTGTCTTTGGAGCATTACACCCAATTACATCACAAGTTTGAGTTTTAGCACTCTAGTTTTTTTGATTTGGAAGAGAGTTGATCATGTTTACTAATATTTTTTGGACTGTTTTAGACCATAGGAATAACATGTAGGATTTTTGAAAAATGGAAGTAGTTCCCCTTTAAATCTATTAATTGCATGCAATTTTAAAGGGATATTGCATCACAGCAAAACATGCAAATCCCAGAAGAACCCTGCAGAACTATCAATGAACCATAAAGTAAGATACGGTTACCATACCATTCTGCAGGAGTAGACTCCTTTGTGTTTGGGCTGTTCCAGACAATAAGCGAGGACAGTTGGATAAATGAGAAAGCTACACTGCCTCTAATGCAATGGAGTTATAAACTCTTAACTAAATACCTGGAGGGTCAGCAGCTGCTATGCATGCTGTGGCTACAACCCATTCACAGTCTGTGTGCAAGGGGAGCATGCATGAGCTGAATACGAAACAACAGAGCTGAAGATGTGAACAATATGTGACGGTAACCGACATCTTTTACTCACCTGTCCGCCGCTGCAGAGTGCTAATCTTGTGATAATCCGGGAATCAGATGATTCTCCTCCCCTCCCCTCACTGTCTCGTTACGACAGGAAACACGACTGAATATAGGAGGTATTTATTTCTCCTTGCTACTGCCTGGGGTTTAAACTCCGCCCCCCGGCGAGGAGCCGGTGTCGTGTTAAGACCTCCCCCATGAGGACTCACACAAACCAGTCTGTTCAGGGAGATGGTTAGAAGCATATACAGCATGGAAATCCTCCTCTGCTATAGGTTACTTCAAATAATCTTAATAGAATAAACTAACTAGTTAAATAAAATACATTAATATGAGTTTACAATATCAACTAGAAAATTTCGCAAGAAATTTTAACCAGTGTGCCTGGTGCTGGGGGGGGTCTGAGGACCACAGTGAGGTTATAAGATGGGGGATGATAGGCCCAATAAAGTCCCAAGTCTCGTGACCCGTTTAAACTTTTAATCATTTTTCTACGTTAAAGTATGGCGACTCTGTATGGCCCTAAAGACGAGTATTTTTGAGCTCTCTTCACGTCGATTTGCCACTCATTCCTATGGAGCAAAGGAATCGCGCTTTTGCACAATTTTTTCGGAGACCGCTACGCGAATCTCTTAGAACAGTCATAGCACACCATTCCCGATCATTCTGTCACTGGTTGCCATGGTGATTGGGGGGCCGAGAGGAGTGTTTAGTTTCCTGTTATTATAAAGTAAGAGTTGAGGGCTTTTATTTTGAAAAGTAGGTGAATACCTAGTTTCCTGTTGTCATACAATGAGAGTTGGGGGCTTTTAATCACAGGTGTAATTAATAACATAAATAATGGCCCTGATCCATTGAAGCCTGGTTTAGAGCATGCTGGCTCACTGAAATGGCGTGATACAGTAAATAGTGTGTGTGTGTGTGTGTGTGTGTGTGTGTGTTAGTCAGCCTGCTCTGATTGGCTAATGTGAATCAGCTGTCTAGCAGCAATCTGAAGTTGCCGTGGTGATTGGCCACTGCTACAGTGGGGCAGTTTATAATAGGAGTTAACCAGAGACGTACATGTCATAAAAGTGCTTCTACGACAGAAACAGTGACTCCTATCGCTTAGATTGTTCATGAGACCAGTTAGGAGTTTCTGATGAACAAATGGTGCGACATTTGGGTCTGTAGTTTCAAAAATGTGACCTCGGCGGCAGTTTCGAAAAGTATTAACTTTTTTCTCTGATCCAAAAAATTCTGTGAAATTTAATATGGGGCCCTATGGGAGCGAAGCCTGCAGTTGCTCTCACGTTCAGGCATGTGTCGCCAAATGTGTAAGTCCGACTGATTCCATAGCTACATGTTTGCGACCGGCACAAAAATACCTACGTTTTGATGTATTCATTGTGTATGAGGAGTGGACGTTGTGGGCTACAGAGCAATTTGTTCGGAAAATTTTCAAAAGATTTCAAAGCTTTCCCACACTCTAGCGATGATGTCACGTGCTCTAGCCCTTAACGACCCACGCAATACACACCCATTATAAAATCTGAAACGTCTGAAAATTGCGATTTCGTGAAAACCGTGCCAGCTATCAAAAAATTTCCATTTGGCCAAATAAAGTCCCAAGTCTCGTGACCCGTTTAAACTTTTAATCACGCTTGTACGTTAAAGTATGGCGATTCTGTATTGCCCCAAAGAGGAGTGTTTTTGAGCACTCTTCACGTCGATTTTCAATGCATTCCTATGGAGCAAAAAAATCGCGCTGTCGCGCGATTTTCTCGGAAACCACTGCGCGAATCTCTTAGTCAGGTCATAGCCCACGATTCCCGAACATTCCGCACGTTTTGATATACTTTTTGTACAGGTGTTGGCAACGCTGCCGGAGGAGTAGCGCGGCAAAGTTTAGGCAGAAGTCAGAAGAAGAAATAAACGCGTCGAATAATAGACCAGTGTGCTTTGCACAAGGCTTTGCCTTGTGCTTCTAGGCACACTGGAATAACACTCTATAACATAAATATCTACAGCTATACCAAAACTGGAATATATAATATATATACTGTATACATAATATATATATATTATATCATATATTATATATGATATAATATATCATATATAATATATATATATCATATTATATATATGATATATATATATGATATATATTATATATAATAATTCATTAATAAATGGTCCTCTGCTGCTATCCTCAGGGATGTTACAGTAACAGCAGGCCAGCTGCATAAATGAACAGCCTTTACTTATTAAATGGCTAAAACAACTACACTTTACCTCACATATTTGAACATACAATCATATTTGTATTTAAATGAATAATAAAAAATAATAATAATAATAAAATAACACCCAAGTGCATACTCTGGATTTTCTTGTGCTAAATAAAACCGCCTGCAAATGATAAGCGGTAAAAATCGTTCTGCGCTGGCTGTGCCATTGTTTTCCTATGGGGAGAGCAGTGACATCCGACTTGGCAGAAGTGCTACCCTTGGCGTGGAGCACCACTCGAAATCGCCACCAAAGTTCAAATTATTTCAGATTTGACCTCGTCGCCGCTGACCTTTCAAAGCGCAACCAATGACAACAGCTGCAACTGTTGTTGCCTATAAAGAAATAGTGAATGGCGTTCCTTGCGCTTTAATAACGTCACCAGGCGGCGGCAATAACGCCACCAGGTGCTCCATAACGCCCCCAGGCGTTTAAAACACATGATGTGAACAGGCGGAGGCATTTAATAAGCACCTGGTGGTGTTTAATAAGCGCCACCAGGACATGGGCAAGTTATTATTTAATTATTACGGATAAAACAATCATTTGTCTATATTTATTTGGCTTTAAAGCCACATCTAAATGAAATAAAGAGCAAAGACGTCTGTGATTTTAAAGGTTATTTATTGATAATTAAGGCACAACTGTACATCAGCAACACAGAGCTGATATTTAACACCAGTAACAGTGAAGACTCATTGGTGGCTTGTCAGTGCGGGGCAGTAGTGTAGTCGTGGTCATAGTCTGGTGGGTGAGTGGGTGCAGTTGGTGAGCGTATATATGCTCTTATCCTGGTTAATGTGATACTTGTTGATTTCCATTAATGCATTAGAATAACAAATTAATTCATATGCACCCTATTATATTTTATTAATATGAGCTTGTTTACAAAATGTGTTGACATGTGCCTTCTCAGAAAGTATTCAAGTATTGCAATTAACATTTGACTATTAATCAATACACTCTGCCAGTTATTGATGATGTCATCGTGTAACACTCAGCTGGTCTCAGTGACCTCTCCACCGCTTGTCAAATACAGACGCTTGAGTGATTAACAGAAAGCAAACAGCCCGGTTCCACTCAACGTCAGGTAAACAACATACCTAACAATCAGACACATTTCAAACCTCTTTGGTGACACACATGCAGTCAGACCATCACAGACACAAAACATATAATATAACTCCATACACTTGTTTGATCTATCTCTATGCAGAAAAATTGCATATTAAGGACACAACAAGGATTTTGTCACGTTTCCCAGAAAACGTCATCGTTAACACCCTGCTACAGCGTTTGTGCACAAGAATAAGGCCACTTCAGTTTAATGTAATGCATCCTGGTATGTCACTACCAAAACAGAAAACAACACACCTGTATTACTACATTTGCAGTGCAATCATTGTAAAGTTAATACTCTGAAAAGCCAAGAGAAACAAGTGATGGTTAGAAATTTGCGGAGAGGGAATTGTGAATGTCTCCAGTTATAACAGTATGTAACAATCCTGCAGTTTTTGACTTAAATATACTTTTTTTTCTATTCACCATAATCCTCTTTTCTCTGTCTTAGAGTTTATTTCAAGTCTTTCATTCCCTTCTAAAATCTGACCTCTCGAGATTTTCTCAGTGACAGTTTTGGCATTTGGGATGGCATTTCTGATTGTTGACGTTGCAGCGACATCCTCCGCTGGTGTCTCCAGGACCCTTGGAGAAGATCAGAATAAGAATTGTCAAACCTTTGACTTACATAAGTAAAACCGTTTTTTTAACCATTGTGTTTTGGATTTATGCCATGTTGGAGAGGCAATAAAAATATATTTGTAAGGGAAAGGGTATGACAGGGTGCCACAGGGCGATGTAGCATGTCTTGCATCACCCTCAAGGGGTTTATTTCACAACAATGACCACCTCGCTGTACATTATCCCGCTTATTACACGGCTACTTTCTTAAGAAATCAATAATTTGACACAAAAATGTTCCTCCAGAGTGCGACATCAGAACTGTGTCCATAGCAACGGTCTTTCATACATCGCTACGGTCTGCTATAAAGAAATAACAGACCGTAGAACGCAGTGATTGACCAATCAGAATCGAGTATTCAACAAAGTCGTGTTATAAAGGTTTATAAATTCCATTCCACAGATGCAGACCACCAACACAATGTGGCTCCTAAATCACAATTTAAAAATCCAAAGGGTGTAGAAAATCGGGAAGGTACATTAAGAAAGAAAGATGCCACGAGGAAAGAAAGAAAGGTGGAATTTCTTACCCTAGGTCCCCAGCGGGGTCCTCTGGTTACCCAGCAGATCTCAGTGTGACAGACGGTGCAACGCAGCCAATCACATCCATCCCGCTTTTGCACAATGATGCCACACTGAGGACAGTGCATAGCCTCCCCTGACTGCACAAGAGTCTGTTTGTGAGACAGGAAATGAGTGTTAGTTTCTGTTTGATCTATAAATACGTGGAACACAAAGCCACCTATCTATAGATAATAACACATCAGACCACTTAGACATGGATTGGCCATACCAGTGTTTCCAAAAAAAAATTCTAGCGACCCACTTTTTTTAAAAATGACAGAGAAAAGAGCAAATTTGTGTGTATATTAGCAGTCTTGACCATTTCTACTGCCATTTCTGCATCACCTTATTATTATCTTGAATAGGTAATAGGTTAAATCACAACTTTATTTTATGCATGTGTTATTGAAAACATATACACATGTTAAATACTTTATAAATGAGACCAAACAAATGCATTTATGCTGAGTTGACAGGCTCTCGTTGTTTTCCTCTCATCAGTAAATCAAACAGAATGTACGCTAGCCTTTCATATTAGATTTAATGTTATAAGTAGGTTACAATTATCTGAATAATATGAACATGCAGGCCCCCTCGTGTGGCTCAAAGGTGAACTGCAGATTTAATGTTAAATAATAGACTATGGAAGAAATTCCGCTAAATTATTTGACGACCCTAATAAAATCTCCTTCGACCCACCTGTGGGTCCCGGCCCAGTCAATCACTGGGCTATACCATTGATAAATTCAACTAATACTGTACATGTAATAGCAGTTCCAAAAACAGTGATAAACAGCTGAGAGGAGGTCTCTCTCTCCCTTTCACTGCACACACACATTGACATATAGTATATTCTGTATATATAGTGTATTACAGCTCGCCTTTAGTAGATGTGTTGTCCTCCTGGCAGCTGAGTCATTTATAGCGCGGGCTGCCATATCATCCTGGTATTGCTTACAGTTCATTCCCTCATGGATAGACTGAGGAGAGAAGATTCATAGAAACAGGGACAGAAAAAGAACGTCAGTGAAAGTCTCTGATGTATAAAGATAGAAACACTTCTGTCTTTACACAGCAGTGAGCTTGAGGGGAACAGACGGATTATAAACATGTGACTCGTATCACTTGCTTCTTTCAAATGACTTGTTATAAATAAGCTCTGACTAAGTGATTAGTACACGGTGCAGTCTTTACCCCAATTTGTAGACAAGACAATTGTCTAGAAAGACAATTTCCTAGAAACTATGAGAGTAAATGATGAAATACTGTATTATTTGTGTGTAAATACTGTTTATATATTTCATACCTTGCAAATCAGGCAGTTGTGTTTCCTGCACACGGGGCAGTGGAAGACATTGACTGTATCCTCGTACACACACCAGCCCGGACAGTCTGGGGTGGCACAGTGGTAGCTGCCCTCACATCGAGACTCTGCCACCGACAGGCCTCTCTGCAGCCAGCGCTCGTACTCCTCTGGTGGCACCAACTGTGAAGGAGAAAGGGTAAAACATGTGAAGGATTAGTTAACTCTAATAATTATACTAAGAGATTATAATCTGAGTTGGAAAGAAAATAAACGCAGGTGAACACCAATGACATATGAATTCTGAAGAGGAGGATGTTTTCCATTGCACTTTAAACACAAGCCACATATAGTACCAAACATATACATTTTGTTTGGTAAATGATGTGTATGGAAAGTTATCATTTTCAAGACAAATACTGTATGTAATGTCTAGCAGCTTGATTAGCTGGCAAGCTAGGGAGGTTGTCTAACAGTTACTGTTGCTTCATATGAAGGATGTCCACAGGGAGAGAGGTCAAAGTCTGGGCTGAAAACAAGTAGCAGAGCAGTAGCCCCAGCTACTTGGCTGGTACTGACAGTGTTGAAAGGAGCTTTTCGTGCTAAATTAAAGAGGACCTATTGTTCTTTTTACCTTTACTTTAGTGGGTTATATAGTTTTATGTGCATGTAAAAGGTCTGTAAAGTTACAAAGCACAAAGTCCACACCAAAGGGACTTACTCTCCCCCACAGAAATACTGCTCCTGAACTGCCTGAAACACCTTGCTTGAAGTCCGGCCTTTTCTTCCGTAACGTGGTGATGTCACCAAGTAACACATTTGCATAATACCTGGAAAGTAGCACATTGCATAATACTTGGGGGCAGGAGCTCAAACAGAGTGTTTCAGACAAAGAGTGAGAGAAAAATAAAGTGTTTTTGAACATTAAAGCATGTAAACATGTTCTAGAAACCCAAAATGCAAGTATGAACCTGAACAATGAGCATAATAGGTCCTCTTTAAAACATAATGTAGAGTAAGATTGATTTACATAATACTACCTACTAATACGCCAGTTAAAAAAAGGTACTCTTATGTATGAGAGTAAATACTGTATTTGTTGGTGTTACTCACAGCTCTGATCTCCCTCTCCTGCAGGGAGCAGGCACAGGAATATGTGTCGTCTCTGTAGGGACAGGCCACCTCCGGCTCCTCGCTCAGCATGATGACTGAACCTAAGCACTCTCTGGGCAGAAATACACACACAGACACAGGCTAAAGAAAAACATTTCCACTTCTTCCTCATCCCATTAGCAGAAGCAGCTTTTTTTTATCTTACCTGCAGAAACAGTGGAGACACTCCCTCAGCAGGACGCCCTCTCCAGGCCGCAGGTCCACGTAGCAGATCCTACAGTCCACAGGCTCCGGGTTAGGCAGCAGGTCCTGGCCGTCCATCATCACTAGCCGGGCAAAATTCTCCCTGCGCTCCTCTTCCCTTGCCTGGCACAAGGGGGTGGTGTTGTTGGAAGGGTTAAACCTATAAACCTTTTCCTTTAAAGGGACTATTTGTAACTTTCAGAAATGCTTCTTAACAGCGACACCTGTGGCCGTGAAATCAGCGAAAGTCAGCGTCGGGCTCGCGCTTGCTCGCTCTAAATATACCTGAACGAGCATCGCTCAAAACAGTGAGGCGACACAAGTCAGCTAAAACCACAATATCACTCTATATTTCAGCTGCTTGGCAGTAATGTTAGCTGACCAGACGAAGGTCTCTCCATGAACATGATTTAGATCTGATCCTAGTGTTGGCTTTTCCTGCCTAAGTGCAGGCTGATGCAGCGGAGCTCTGCAGCAGGTCTCCTCTGCTCTCTCCGCCCGCAGCCGGAGAGTGCAGAGGAGACACCGTCTCCTGGTCGGTAACGAGAAGCCTACGTAAATCTCTGTAGAGCTCTGTCACTTCACAAGACACGGAAAACCTCTGTTGGTCTGGAGGAGCTGCAGCAGTTATTTCTGCACAAACGTCCCCTGTGCATTCACTAGATATTCTCAGAGCTAAACTAACTCTTCTGCAGTGTGGAGTGAGCGCGCGTTCACGTCTGGAGGTGGAGCGAGCTGAGCTGTCTGAGTGAAGGAGAGCAGGCAGAGGAGGAGGGTACAGCGGCTACACGCGAACGCGCATATGCGAGCGCGCATGTGTGACGACCCGCTACATTTATGCGCGTACAAAGTTACAAATAGTCCCTTTAAGTTTTTATTATAGGGGCACAATGGCAATGCATAACATTTAAGTATTGTAGTATTGTCACAGTACAGACATGCACACACATTGTGTATAAACATTTTATTTGAATCTGTTCCACATAGTATATACAACTAACAGTGCAAAATTAACAATCAGGCTGATACATTCAATATAGTGGCAATCTCTGCTGTTTAGGAGTTCATTAAAAAGTCATCAACAGTGAGCATGATTATCCAGCTGGATGGTCAATACAAGGAAAAAGTCTTTCATAACCTTTTCACTAGAGTTTGACCAATCTACATTGCCAGGGGCTTGTACCACAAAGCCAGATTAGTGGGTTAGTCAGATGTCTTTGGGCTTCACTCAGGTTTTACGCTATCGCAAAGCTGGCTGACTTTTAACTGTGTTAGATCACCATGGCAACCTATGCTGTGAGGCTGACCTGCAGGTTAACTTCAGAGGATTAGATCAACACCTGTACATCACGTCTACAGGATCCTGACAGGGACAAACGAGTTTACAAGTAGTGAAGCCAGGGAACCCCAAGAGAATCAGACTAAGTTGAGCTTGCTTCGTGATACAGGCCCCAGGGCCAAAAAATATTTTATTTATTATAAGTTTATGTGACATAAAAATCCATCTTTTCCAGGTTTTTTAAAACTCTCATATGTTAATATCGGCTTTTAAAGTCCAATATCTGTCAGAGGCTCTACTTTTCACCAGAACAGAGTTGTCAGAATTTTCATAAAATGTGTAATCAACGGTTTTCTCTACTGTAGAATCTCATGAACATGCAAAACCACCGAAGCCTATGCCACCACCTGTTTTATATATTTGATCAAAAATAGGCTGAAATAAGCCTTAAATAGGCTTTGATGGTATCAGTGCATCTCAAATGAGCTCTTTAACCTACATTCAACTTCAGGGTAGAAATAACAGAACCATATGCTTTCAATTCAAGCACATAGATGTACAGTATAGACATACAGTAGGCTTGTGCATAATGATTTTCTCATGTGATCTAAAAGTGAGTGTCTGGTGAGTGCAACGGAATTGATGCTACAAGTTCAAACTGTCTGTAAATGACACATAAATAAAGATGGAGTGTACGTGTGCCTGTGTCTGTGGTTGTGTCCGAAATCATTCACTCATTCACTACTCCCTACTCACTATCCAGGGACTTCTATGTAGAGGACTATATACAGGAGAGTGCTCATCAGCCAAATGAAAAAAAACCTTTTGGACACTACTCTGGTCATTTTCTCGGTTAATTATGTCATTGGTGTCGCACAATTAAAACGTGCCAGATCAACGACTGCTGGTATGATGCTGCAGCGCAATGCATGATGGTATGTAGTGCTCGGTTAGTGACCATCGTTGTCCACTACTTTTCACGATGCATTGTAGGATACTTTGAGTCCAGTAATAATTCTCACTATACATTCGGACAGCACTACAAAATGGCAAACTCACTATATATAGTCCACTATATAGTGAGTAGTGAGTGATTTTGGACACAGCCTGTGTGTGTGTGCTCAGTAGTCCTGGTCCAGGTTATACAGGAGTGAGTTGTTTTGAGCCCCAGCACTCCTCAGCACCTCTCTTCTCCCTTTCTCCTTCAAAAAAACAGAGACAAAAGAGAAGAGAGTCAACCTGAGAGGGCCTGCAAATTTGAATTCAAGTGTCAACTTTGAATCAATTTCATATTTCCTTCTACTCCAATTTGGAGCCCGGTGTGGCCTTGCAGCTTTTTTTTACTAATATGTATTGTATTTTGTTCTGTTCAATTGCAACCAAATTGTAAGCCAAATTAAAAAGTATATATATGGGTGAATGAAGATGTTTATTCACACATACAGCAGGTGTATGATTGTACACGTAAGACTGTGGGTGCACGGTATGCTCGGCGGTACAGGTGTGAGAGAGTTTTTCATACCTGCTGGTACTGTCTGATGGCCTCCTTCTCCTGCTGGATCCGTCTGAGTTCCAGTGCGTCAGGTCGGTATCCCCCCGGGACGACGTAGCTCTCTGGGCGGTTTGTGCTGCAGATCTCACAGCCCGGCCGTGTCGGTTTGTTAATATAAGTGCAAGAAGGGCACGACCAACCCTAAGGCACAGAGTAGTGAGGTAAAGAGTATATTAGAGCATATTTTATCAAAACATTGACCATTCTGAACTGTATGTGAATAAAGAAACACTAATTAAACTACCATAACTGCTGTGTATTACCTGGGAGGAAGCTGTGTTGGGGGTCATTGCTTCATTGAGTTGAGGCATCTCTAGGTTGATGAGATCTCTGATTTCATTGATGTTTCCTCGCTCTGACCCACCTGAAACATTTATTGAGAAAAAAGGTACCTAATAAGGAACCAGTGGCAACATGTGCACCCATTAAGTTAATTAACGGTTTGTGCCTCTATGCACAGTCTGTTCTACTGACCTCTGTTGTTTTTTTAATCCATTAGAAATAGGTCTAAAAGAAATAACACTGCAATGTCAAATGTAATACGTCATGTTAAAAAAACAAGAATGTTACATTTATGCAAGTTTTCAACAAGAGTTTATTTCATGGCTAATCACATTTAAATTGGTCTATTCTACTTTTTCCATTACTGTGCACTGTTATATTCTTGTGTAAGTCACTACATTAAGCCCCGAGCCACACTGGATGCATGAGCAGCGCGTGACGGCTATCTTGCGTGTGGTGTCCACACCGACTGCTGCGCTGATACTGCCATCCATTTCTTTCTACATAGAGTTTGTCTTTCATAATAGCCATTCCATCAAAACTCTAGATGGAAGTGTTGAGTTAAAAATAAATATTTGTTTTTATCATGTCTGCATATAGACTGTAGTACAGTAATGTTGCTGGCATGATGTCAATATACGGTTAAAAGAACATTTTCACTGTCTATTTTTTCTGTGAGCCGCGCGGCACAAAGAAAAAATAGGCGAGACCTTGAATCTCCAGAAGAGACGCAGCTGATACACAGCCGAGCCGCTCACTGCTCTAACCTGTTAACATGGGCGCCGAAATAGAAAGCCAGGTTCCACGACGCACATGTGCTGCTCACGCGTCCTGTGTGGCCTGGTTGTAATGTACAGCTTGAGGAGCCAACATCTAGCAGAGGCAGTGATCTTTTTACATTCAATTTTGATAGAATTAAACTACTTTTGAAACAACTAAAAAGACTGTGGCGTTATAAAGTCATGCTAGGAGAGCATATTGTTCGTTTTCAATGCAAAGTTCTCAATTCAACGGGGTTGCCGTGCCGTGATATTGTCCTGGTATTGTTCCAGCATCTGAATTTTCTTACAGTATCTTGTAAAGCACTGCTCTTGTTTTGTGTTGTATAGCTGCTGAAAATAGGTCAGGTCATAAATATGTTAGAACTACAAATGGAAACATCTATAGGCTACTTATTCTACCTACTACTAAAAGAGTTTATGACTTACACTGTATTATAGTCATGGGCATTAATGGTGATGGGAAACAAATTACACTGGTAATACCATTTGTTGGGATCCAGGTGTATCAATCCTTTATTGTGTTAGTGTCTAACGCACTAAATAAGAAGGTATAATCTCATTTGAGCTCAATGAAATTGAAAAGTTAAAGTAAATCTGATCTGACACCTGTCACAAACCCACATGCTAATGCCCTCACTCACCAGTGTTGCTGCTGGCATGGAGTCTAGGAGGCAGGGTGGTGTAAGGCCTCCGGTCCAGAGACGAGGGGCCGTTTGCAGAGGTAGCAGGGAGGGTGGGAGGAGCTGGGAGAGATAGAGAGGGAGGACTGCGGAGGAGGGCGCTCTCCTGGTCCTGCTGGAGGACTTGGAGGGACAAGCGAGCGTGACGGGCTGACAGGAGGTACAAGAAGGACGTGTCACCGTGCTGACGAACCCCATACGAGGCCAGAGAGCGCTGGTCGGTGCACAGACACTGGCCAATCACCCAGCGCTGCACCCGCGGGTGAAAGCCGTACTCCAGAAACATCTGAGGTGGTAGAAGAAAGAAAGTGAGATAGAAATTTAAACCTTTTAGACAGACTAATTCTTTGTGGTTTTGGGCTATACAACTAAAATTCACTGGACATGATTCTCAATGAAGAGGAGAAGCATTCTTCAGACTAACCTGCTGTTTCAGTGCGGCGGTAGTCATATGTGGGAAAACTTTCACAGTGACACAACAGGACGAGGAAGAATCCTCAACTGCAACAGCCAAGCTGTTAGATAAAATTAAATACAAGCCATTGGCCACATTGTTTGTATAAACTGTGTCATAATCTGCTTTATAGGACATTTTAAAATATAAAATGTAACAATTATTGACCATCAGTCATGTTTTTGAAAATAGAATTAATGATGAAGATGCTCCTACTTGATTTCAGTGTTTTCATCGTCTCCGGCAGAGGGCTGAATCTTGAGTGTGGCGTGTTGTCGGGCGAGCGTGGCGGCAAAGTCCGAAGCAGACTTCATGTCACCTGCTTCTATGGCTCGGGTCAGCTCTATGCAGGTTTCCTCTACAGATGGACACACACACACGTACGTACATGCAGAAGGAAACACAGACAAGCCCACACAGGTGAACATACGGGCAAGTGTGTGCAGAGGATGTTGCCATACCTCCAAACAGCCACTAGAGGGCTAAAATGATTCAATGAATGAATGAATGAATAAAATGAGTGAAGGAATCAGTGAATTAGTTACATCACATCAATAAAAAACAGATTATTTATATTGGAAGGAAGATGTTCAGTGTACACACCTGTTCGTTGCAAGGCCAACGTGTTCTGAAGATGGAGACCATCCAGGGGACGCTGTGGACCGTTATCTTGAGGGGCAACTGCCAATGAGAAATGTTGAAAATCAGAAAGAAGTATTTAGATGAACAAATGGATAGAAAACAGAAGAAAGAAACAACAATCATCTTTCCCACGGTCTACAAAAAAAATCTCCTATTGTCTAATTGTTCTGCCTGTAGCTGTAGACTGAAATATTTAACCAGTGAAGATCGGTGAAGATCTGAACCACTTCCTGAACCAGTCACGCGGTATGTCCGGGCAGCGAGGCTTCGGACGTCATCAATGACGTCATTGGTCTAAAACGATACAAGCCTCGATACGCGCGTCACGGAAAACTTCCTGGATTACTCGACACACGCTCCGAAGCCTCAGCACAGCACGTAACATCACTACCCACTGGTCTTAACAGGGACACTTTTTTAGCAGAACAGTAACATAGTAAATGGGCCTGAGTTTGTGTTACAGCCACTGCTGCTAACTTAAATAGTCTTCCATAAGGCAGTTTTAATCATTCCACAATTACATATCATTTTTTTTCATCCTTCTTTTCTTTTGCCTTATCATTCGCGTGCATGTGAGTGAGTAAACAAGGGCGTATTATGTAAGTAAGCACAGACCAATTTATTGAAATTCCCCCTGAAGCCAAAATATGAAGCTTGGTTACAGTGGTTGAGACTGACTGTGGTGATGTTAACAAGCATTAAAGAGGGCAGTGAAAACCCCTTTTGTTAAAATAAATAAATAAGCTGCTTGATTCGTCAAGCTCAATTCGCAGAACTAAGTTCACTAAAGGGCAAATGAATTCCACCAAATCACACAAAACAGGGGTTTCCTATAACGTTGTACTGTAGGTTTGAAAAGGCTCATAGGATCCTGTGAATTATCTACATTGTCCCCACCTTTTTTGCTGTGGTTGTTATCTAAAAGAACAGCGAGTATTTGGCAAGGGCGACTGACCTCTGTGTGCTTCTCTCAATGACGACATCACCACCGTAGCCCATTCCTGGGCCTCCTGCTCACAGCGGAAGTTGAAGCTGATGCGGTCGTGTGGAGGCGCCGCCAGACTCAGCTCGTGGCACTTTGGTGACTTCACCTCATAATTTACGGTCCTCAAATCAAACTCAGCGATGGTCTGGGAAAAGAGGAAGAGAGAGCAAGAATGAGAGGAGATGAGGTAGGAAAAATTGGGGAAGGTAAATGAATCATAGGTTACGTTATGCCAAAATGGCAACTATGTGCGTGACTGCATGTGTGCACTTGGTTTAGAAAAAACATGATTTTAACATTCCCTTAACAAATTTAAATATGGATGCACTGCTATAGTAATGCCAGAATGCCAAAGTAGAGAGGCCATCACTCAACAGAGGAGGAGGCCTAAGGCATCACCTGTCTGTAACAATTATAACATTTGTTGAAGAAGATGCAATTAATGAAAGACAATAAAGGCTTTGTATGGAACTTTCCTGCTGAACTTCCTCTAAAGGATGGATGATTGCAGACACAGTGGCCTAAACCCTTGTCCTCTCTGCAAGTGATTTCTAACCTGAGGGTCAGGAGCCCTCCAAAGTATGAGGGGTCTCTAGACAATTAATAGGGTTATAAAGAATAAAAAGCAGTTATGCTAAACCAAAGTGTAGTATCTTCTGATTTTTCCACTATTCTTATCTTATTTCCTGTGTAATACTGGACAGTTTGATCTCTTCAGGCCTGTAAGAAACCTATAATGAGAGGTTGTGAGTGAACATTGCTTTACAGAGTCCAGAGCAGTGCTGAATTACCAACTGGGCAAACTGCCCATCGCCCCTGACCTTCATGGGGCCTAAAGGCTCCAAGTTCACAGTGTGGTAATGACTTTGAGGTTATTGCAAGTTACTTTGATAATATGTACCAAATAAAAGCATGTGTATGCATCCAATTTTGAGGCCCTGTCTAATAAAGGTAAAATTAATATTGTATTGTTTCAGTTGATATTATGCTTACATGTTGCATATTCCTAAATAAACATGTGCTGCAACAAATAAACAAAATAATCTGGACCCGCTAACAAGCCAGTAAGTTTGGAAAACACTGCTCTAGGTGGTCCCTATCAGTGGTGGAAGAAGTACCCAGATATTTTACTTAAATAAAAGTAGCTATACCACAGTGTAAAAAATACTCTGTGCCAAGTAAAAGTCCTGCATTCAAAAACTTACTCAGGTAAAAGCACAAAAGTGTTGTCATCAAAATATACTAAAAGTAATAAAAGTATTTTTATTCAGAATAATATTATATCACTGGATTATAATTATTGGTGCGTTTATGTGTTCACTTTAATGTTGCAGCTGGTAAAGGTGGAGCTCATTTGAATTACTTTATATAATGCTAGGTACTTTAATCGATAGTGATATAAACTCGGGAAAAAAAGTTTGGAAACTTGTGTTCTGTAGATTATTTCTCTGTTGTTACAATGCTAATTGGCATTGTATTTTACATGGTTGGAAAAGCCTGTTTATTTACCTTCACAGTGATGTTCAACTTGTAAGGATCATGCATTTGTGGGATGAGCAGTAAAATACAATGCACATTAGCATTGTAACAACAGAGAAATAATCAACCAAAAACAAATTTCTTTCAATTTCTGTCATTTTTTCCCCCGAGTTTATCATCATTTATTAGTTGATTTATATTTTGTATTATTAATCTGGATCGACAAAAGTAACTAAAGCTGTCAGATAAATGTAGTGGAGTGAAATGTACAATATTCCCCTCTGGGATGTAGTGGAGTAAAAGTATAAAGTAGCATAAAATGGAAAACAAGTAACTCGAAATTTTACTCAAGTACAGTACTTGAGTAAAATTATGCAAGCAAATCCTTGCATAATAAGTGTTCTTGTGGACATCATTTTAATTAAACTGGCGTGTTCCCCCACTCAATAACCGCATCACAACAAGCACCAACACTACTACTACTACTGCTGCTGCAGCCACAGTGTGAACTCACCACACTCCGGCCAGTCCCGCTGCTGTCCTGCAGCGACAGCCGGAATTCCCCAGATTTCCCCGGGTCCATGCCGAGCTGAAGGCGCAGTGACTCATCACCTGCTCCAGGAAGACACAGCGGCCGAATACCAGAATGGCACACCGACACCCGAACCGACATGAGGACGGTTTGGCAGCCGAGTTGTGCTGCCTGCGAGGCCCCATAGTGACTGGCTGGGAGGAGGGCGGCGGCGGCGGCGGACTGGTCCGGTGTGTAGCCGGGACTGGTGTGAGTCCAACCGCCTGAGCTCAGCGACATCCTGCCAACAGACTCATGTAGAAAACACACCGGTGGGTTGTTTACCTCCTGTTGTCACTGAGTATCCTTCCACGGTATTTTGTTACATTGTATCAAGTTCGCTGGATGTTTACTGGCCACACGCTGACAACAGGAAGCAAGTGCGTTCGATTCTGGAACTGTGTTTGTAGGGACTTCCAAAAAAAGTGTTACATTAGCTCCAGCTAGAGGTTTCACTTCTCTCTCTTCTTCCGTTTTACCTTAAAAACGTCCTTTCAGGCAGGTTTCTTTTTTGGCTGCGAAGCTATGCTATAACAGTACTCTTCTTCGGCATATCCCATTAGCTTTTTCTTACATCAAGGTTATTGACAATAGTTTGACACACTGGTAAGTAACGCTGAGTGTGTTGTTGTTGATGCGTATGCTTTCATTTCAGTATTGCGCATGCGCTGCTTGTGGGCTGTTTTCTTCTTCTTCTTCTCGAGTTTTAAAGGCAGCTTGCATCCTAGTGTTGCTTTACTGCTACCTTCTGGAGGTACTTAACTCCTACAGTGTCCGGTTTGTTATTTTTTTTATTATATTACTTTTATTCAAAATTATAAACAGAAATATCTTTTATTTTATTATAAATATTTTATTTTTTTATTATATATTTTATATATATATATTATGGCATGCCTTTCAAGAAATTATTATATATAATGTGAAATTTGAGAATATTTAATGAAATCCTGAATATATGGAATGCAATGTGAGAATATGGAATGAAACTCTGAATATATTGAATGAACCCTGAATATATGGAATTAAATCCTGAATATATATATTTCACGCAACTAAAAAGCGTTTTCTTCGATTACTGGTATCCTACCTGACAATGTTAACAAAGACCGGTTGGATGCTACTCTATGTGTCATTCAGATTATTCTACTGTGTCCTATTCTTAATCTAGTCACTATTACCTCCTCTTTTCTATTTCCTTTTTTCTCTCACAATACCTACTCTACTTAGAATTGAATGTAAATGTCTTCCCCTTATCTCCTGATCCCAGTGTTGTTGCCACTCTTATTGATTTTCTTCCATACAATGTCTTTTCCCTCTGACTTTAATACAGATGTCTATGTTTTCTTTTTAACAACTTGTTTGGCTAGTTTGGCTTTTATTACTCTTGAATGTGTTGCCATTATTTCGAATAGATGCACCTGATTTAAGACTGAACAGAGCAGAGACTGAGTCACTACAGACTAGAACTTTGTTTAGTTTAATTTGTTCAATCAATTCTAAAGTCATCAAAATGGTGTACAACTCAACAGTGTAGCCTACACACTTAAGACATTTGTTTAAACTCTGTGGCAAGGAACTGCAACTACAGAACCTGTGTTTCCTGTTATTGCATCTTTTGATCCACCAGTAAAAACCTGCATATAGTCTGTACATTTACATTCACTCTAACTTTAAAACGTACTAAATCTGAAATTGTATTTCTAGGATCTGTTCTCTCCGTGAACACTGAGACACTCCTGTCTCAGCTTGCAGAGCACACTCAGGTCAAGTTCTTACTGATCCTATTTATGATCTAAGAGCCCGTGCCAGGATCACATATAATCCTCCAACTATTTTGATGCAGATCCATAAACTACACTCATAATAATCTAACCTTGAACTAATTAGAGCTACATACATATTTCAAGGATGCAATATCGGCTCCCCAGTCCTACCCTACGAGGCATCTCATCACACACAACTTTTTTTACACTTATGCACAATATTAAATGTTATATTTTCAAGGTATTCTCTCCATGATAATTTCTCCCTCTTTTCCACAAAGGCCCATCATCTGCAAATAACACTATTCTCTTGTCTGAGGATACATTTTCATGATGATACATTTTCCATACGACAGATGAGCTCCTCTGTTAGCAGACTTGTTGTTAATATTTAAGTTTTAGGGAGATATACTGTTTCTCAGGTGAGTTTTAAGCCTGTGTTTTCAATGTAGTGCAGTAGAAACCATTTGGTATTATATACACAATGTGTGTACATATTTAACCACAAAGGGGCAGCAAAGCATCCCATATAAAACGTTATAAGTCTTCCTTCCCTCCGTCATAATAATTCTGCTGAAATCTGTTTGTTGGCATCTTTAAAATGACATTAAAAGCATTTAAGCAGCTAGTAAATATGATGTATTTAATCCTGCAGAATAAAGCAATTTAAATCCGTCCCCCCTCAACCTGCAACAGTAAAAAGCATCTTACATTTGAATGTATCAATAATTATAACCCAGTAGTATAATAGTATATGAATGGGGTCCTTCTGTATAGTGAGTACATATTAGGGTCATTCAATATCATAAACATAGAATAGATCTTTTTCAGAAGCAGATAATTTGACAGTAGAGAAATCACAGGTCTTACTGATAACATTAACGATGGGTTCATTCTATTCAGGCGTCCATCATAAGTGAGCCAGCTATCACAATAAAACCAAAGCATGCTTAATGGAATTCAGCCTTCATTGATTTTATTATTGTGACCTACTGTGACATATCAAATTGTCTTCTTTTAAATGTTGTTTTCAATCTCTCCATCATTGCTGTGTAGTGATTTTAAAGATGCAGAGACTGTACAGACATTATAAATCAGATGAGGTTAATTCCATCCTGGTGAGACCCAAACGACCCAGGTGGGACTTGAACCCACAATCCCCAGCTCCGGAGGCTGGTGCCTTATCCATTAGGCCACTGAGCCACTATAACTTGGATTGCCCTTTTAACTTTAAAGAGGACCTATTATGCTTATTTTCAGGCGCATACTTGTATTTGGGGTTTCTACTAGAACATGTTTACATGATTTGATATTCAAAAAAACGCTTTACTTTTCTCATACCAGCTGTGCTGCAGCACCCCTTTAACCCTCTGTATGAAACGCTATGTTTGAGCTCCTGCCCCACCCCATCTCAAAAAGCCCAGTCTGCTCCGATTGGTCAGCTGGCCCACTCTGTTGTGATTGGTCAACTGAACCAAACTCTTTGGACCCCGCTCCAGCTCCACTCGTACTAGCTTTGTTTGAGGGCGCGCCAAACGTAGCCGTTTTACAAATGTGTTACTTGGTGACATCACCATGTTACAGAAGAAAAGGCGGGACTTCAAGCAACCCGTTTCAGGCAGTTCAGGAGCAGTGTTTCTGTGGGGGACAGTAACTCCCTTTGTAACTTTGCAGACCTTTTACTAATGTTCTGAATGAAATCCTACACCAACAGGAAAGAAATTTCCCTGCTGACCACTAACTTCCCTTTTGAAGCCTTTTTTAAGAAAGAGGGTCAACCAAACATGGTCAATGAATGTCCCGGCCCACGCACTCTGTGGGTCCCGATTTATTGAGGCAGTTAACATAATATACTGTAGCACGTATAAGGGGAATGATTTAGACTCCAAAGCTTTGTCAGTTCAAGCTGTTAATCATTCTGCAAGCAGGGATTTCTCAATCAATACCACATTCCTTAGGGCCCCACAATATCTGAACTTTGAACTTTGAATGAATTCTATGAATGAAACACCTTTACTTAGTTTCTCTTTATAGATACATAGAACAGGATCCTGCGAAAATGTTCATTCTCAAAGTGTAATGAAGCAGGGAAGTGCCAGATGCACACCACATGCTGTGACTTGACCGTTGATCCTCTATACCTCCATTCACAGAAACACCAATATCACAGGCGGGATGAAGCCATTCAATCAGGTGCTGATGAGACCGTGATGTCATAGTGTCACGTCAGAGGCGGCATTATGATACAAAAGAACAAATCTTGAGCGGGGAAAATGTTGAACTAAGCGGTGTATTTTTATTTTTATTTTTGAATGAAATATGGTGATTTAGTGAATTTAGAGCAGTGATGATTCAAGGAACATAAAAATAGGTTTAGTTTGACAGTCTAAATCTGTTAATGAGTAGCATCACCAAGACCACATTTCACCCACAAAACAAGGATGACCAAACCTTTCACACCTGCATGCATACAGAAGAAGCAACAAATCATTTGCAGTGTTTTCAAATAAAGGCTCCGTATCATAAAATCGAATTAGCTTCATTAGTTGAGGATTCTTCCACATATTGTGGTGTGATTACACATCCGCAGGTAGTTTTCTTCTCATTATTGCAGCTTGTGTCTGCATCATACCATCTGATCTCAGTCCATGACTAAATCTGAGCCGCCCTAATATGTGGACGAGAGCCAAAGTGCTGCCCTGGGTGTACGCGTGCATATACTCACATGGTCACACACATACACCCTTTACCGTCACATGCTACGCAGGACGATGATATCATCCTGATATTCTTTAGTACAGTTTTAGATGATTATGTTGTACACAGGAAAAGTTAATTTCAACTAGGTCATAATGAATCACCCACTTAAAGGAACAGTGTGTAACATATCGGGGGATCTATTAGCAGATATGGAATAAAATATTCATAACTATGTTTTCATAGTGTGTAATCACCAGAAACTAGGAATTGTTGTGTTTTCGTTAGCTTGGAATGAGCCCTTCATATCTACATAGGGAGCTGGTCCTCTTCATGGAGACCGCTATGTTGTTCCGCCATGTTCCGACAGTAGCCCAGAACGGGAAAACCAAACACTGACTCTGGAGAGTCTTTCTGCAAAACTGTAGTAATGTGAGCCGCAGAGTGCAAAACCGAGGTACCGCCAGACGCCGTCTGACTTCCGTTGCTCCCTAAAGTAGTTATTATGGTAAGGATGACCTCTAAGTGAGGCGAACAGCATTACCACGGTTTTGCACTCGCCGGCTCACGTTACCGCAGTCTTGGAAAGGGAGGAGTGAGTGGAGGGGTACTCCGCTGGTTGCAATCTGCAACCACACCACTAGATGCCACCAAATCCCACACACTGTACCTTTAAAAAACACATTGTATGGAAATTGACATCACACACTCATATTTTGTGATCTAAAATCCTGCATGTTACCTTTAAATTGAATTGAATCTGTTGATTATTTTTTCACTTAATCAATTGGTCAATAAAATGTTAGAAAACAGTGAAAAATTCTGTGATGTCTTCAGACTGCTTGTTTTGTCTGATAGCCTCTCCAAAACTCATAAATATTCAATTAACTATCATAAAAGACAAGCAGCACATTTTCAAACTTGAGATGTTGGAACCAGCGAATGTTTGCCATTTAAATGACTAACCAATTATCAAAAGTATTGCTTTTTTCAATTGATTAATTGACCAATAATTTTAGCTCTAAATCTACTACAGAATCCATTGACTTAGTTTTGCAAATAAGCATGTATTCCTTTATAAGTTACAAAAAAACGCCACAAAAATTGTAGTCTTAAGGTTTCATTTTGAGAAGCGCTGTCACATAGTATCGTGACCTTTACAGACATCGTTTTAGGCCCTGAGGCAATTTTACACCTGAATACATTCTCCTCACCTTGGCCTCTCACTTGCGATTCATCACTGTCACCTCTCAGCACCTACAGTTCATTTAAAACTCTCACTCCTTCCTCAATCAGTTTGATACTGTGTCTTTTGCTGTCACTGATTTAAAATAGTATTTTTCCAGCTGAAACTCTACAGCTCTAATCTGGTATTTCAATATCAGACATTGTTTTAATGTCTTAAAAGAGTGACAGTAGGTGCGGTTATAATCTTTGGAGATGATTATTATTAAGAAAGTTCCAAAAGCCTATAGTTTCTGGCGACAAAAATACACAGAGGTTTTTGCAATAGCAGATTGTGTTCTGCTTTGTCCCCCTGTAATGAAGCTGATCAATGAAAGACTCATCAAAAAACACCCACCACAGCTCTGAGCCACAGTCTGACAGACCCACTCACGGTGGTGGGTTTCCCCATGTTCACTAATTTAAAAGTTGCCCACATGTCACTGACTCCCTGATGGACTGCTCTGCTGCGTGACAGACATCAGGAAAAGCTCCAAACCCAAACCTCCTTTCTCAAAGAGATGAGGGGGTTTGAAGAGTGGGAGGAGGGGAGAGGAGAGGGGAGGGGAGGAGGTGATGCATCCTGTAGTCTGGAATTCACTGTGTGTGACTGACGCTCTTGATTCATCATCCAGCAACCACATGAGCATGCATGGATTATAAAAGCTGGAGCACACCTGCTCATGCAATAACGACTTCAGACCTCTGCCAACTGACCTCAGCCTGTTTACCAAAGTTCAGGGTAAGGAGCTGCTCTTTGGGCTGCTTTACTTTATAGATCTTATTTGCTTTTATTTCTCATTTATTTCTATTTTACAGCCTGACAGATTCACTGTATTACATGCAATAGATTGAGGATACCAGTATGTTATGCTGTATTTAGGCAATTATTTTTTTGAGAGATACCACAGGGTTTTGAGTTAACAATTTTAACACATCTCTAATGGGGTGCACATATAATATGATATTGATAGACTGGAGTTTATAATATATATAATATATATAATATTATTGTCTGATGTTCTGTTTTAACAGTTACCATATCTTTTACTTTATTTATCTGCTTTTATTGTCTTGTGAAGCACTTTGTCACATCTGTTTTGAGAAGTGCTATATTATTATTATTATTATTATTATAGTTACCATAGTGTTTTTAAATCATGGTAAATTCTGTGTATCATAAACTATATGAGCTTTTTGAGCTTAGTAATGAGGTTTAAATTACTTTTTTTTAAATTTCTCATCTCTTATAAATAATCTCTTACCATGTTCTTATCAGTTTTTCTATAACATTCAATTTTTTAATGATATTACCTGAGTTAAAGATATTTTTGATGTCTAATTGTATGAGTTCTTTCACTAGTCTTTCTGTTTTCAGTGTCCTTAAAGTGTGAGTGCTACTTTACTGACCAGAGTCCCTCCGTCCTCTCCATAGTGCCTTGAGCGACTCCGCAGCATGCTGCCCGGTAGAGCGGCTGATGTCCGGCACTGCGTCCTGACGAGCCGCTGCCTGCTGCCCGGAGCTCTGGCGCTCCTCCTCCTCCTCTCCTGCAGCCTCAGCAGCGCTCACAGCACCACGGTGGAGCACGACTTCCACATCGTTCACAATGTCGACAACAGAAGTAAGATTTTTTGTTTTTTGTTTTTTTTATAACCTGCAGACTTTGTTGAAGCAAGTTAAGAGAGATTTAAGAGAGGACAGACAGACAGACAGAACGATGGTAAATGTATCATATTCCTATACAGTATGTTTAATGTCTGTTTTTGGCTCTTAGTGGTGAGTTCAGTGACCATAGGGATTTATTGTAAGAAATATCCTTCTCTACTATCCTTCTTTACAACTGTTTAATATTAGATTTTACTTCTATAAATTAATTATATTGTAGGCTGCAGTTTGAAAAACCTCTCAGAGTTGCTGCATTTCTTTATTGCTGTTTGTTTTGAAAGAAGAGATGCTCAACACTTCTTATTTAGCTCAAAATGAGGAATATCCTCATCCACTAATTTGTGATGCACTCTAAAATCTACTAAGTGTATTATTTTGGCACAATTTATTGTACAAAAACAGCATGATATTGCTGTATTCATTGGTAGGCTATTATGTAGTGGTTCCATTTAAATGTGTAAAAGTATATTTTGAGGTTGAGGAGTGAATGTTTTATGAGGCTACTATATTATTTTCTGTATGCTACAGCTGCAACGATTTGTTGTTAAATGAATCGCCAACTATTTTGATAATCGATTAATCGGTTTGAGAATTTTTTTTTAAGAGAAAAAAGTCTAAATCCTCTGATTCCAGTTTCTTAAATGTAAATATTTTTTTGGTTTATTTACTCCTCTATGACAGTAAACTGAATATCTTTGAGTTACGGACAAAACCATAATAATTTTGGCTTTTGGGAAACACACAGACATTTTTCACCATTTTCCGACATTTTATAGACTAAACAAGTAATCGATTAATTGAGAAAAGAATCGACAGAAGAATCGACAATGAAAATAATACAATGCACAGTACAATAATACTACAATAATGCTACAATAATACACAGTAGATTTATCTATTTTTATTTGTACTTATGTCACAATGACTTTAAATTAATTTCCTGAAGTCCCTGAACGCATCAAATCAGTTTAGGAAATCATTTTGTTCACAGACAACAATGAGCCTATATAAACACTAAAAAAGAAACTAAAGACTGAGAGTCTGATTGTATGGACCATTTTTTTTTAGGTTTCCTATGACAATTAGAATTCTGTTTTGTTTTTTAGGGACTACAAAATGAACTCATTGTGTTAAACCATAAAAAAAAAACAGACTGTTTTCTGGCAGTAGCCTGTGTTTTGATCATAGCCAGCACTGTGTTTTGATATTACTATAGTTGTTTCCAGGATTGAAAGAGACTTTTTAGTGCTCACCAGCGTTTCCCCAAAAGTGAATTCTGCTCTCAAACAGAGCTGTTAATATTGTACACATAATTATCTCCATCTGTCACTGATGTACTTTGTGTGGTATCCAGGTCCAGAGATAGACCCATTCTGGTACGTGGGGCGTGGGGTGAGACCCATCGGGCGCTTTGGGAAGAGGCACAGCAGCGTGGAGGCTCTGGGCAGCGGGGGGATTCAGCCTGTCCTCAGGACGTTAGGGCTGGTGCTCAACAGCCTCAGAAACAAGGAGGACCTCGAGAAAGTGCTGGATGGGGAAGACAGGGATTGGTTACCATGACAGCGAGTCCTCCTCCCTTCATCTACAAACTCAGAGTGTCTTCATTTTTTATCTTGATTGAGGTTATATTGCTCTAGCTCTTAACTGTATTTCTCTCTGGTGTCTGTTATGAGGCCTTGGTTGACAGGATCCTTGATATCTGTACATAAAAATGCATTCTATATTGATTAATAAACCATGTTGTGATTATATCGGTTTGTCACGTAGCCTTTCTGGTGCACAACAAACATTTTCTTTCAAAAGAGAAAGCTTTTTAAGTTTGCAAATTTTATTCATTTCATAATACATTTTTGTCTCGGAGTACTGTGGCACATAGAGAATCTGTCTTTTTTGCTTGTTAATATTTTCCCCAACATGTCATATGGATTGCAACAAACGATTGCACGTAAAATTGAATGTTCCGCCTGTGGAGCTGTGCACAGTGAACCTCATCGTATAGTCATTCACACTGGATTTAAACAGGAACGAAAGTGAGATCTGTTTTTTAGCTCTGTTACAGTAGTAAACTAGACTTCCTGTGTGAATCCAGCCCTACAAGTCATGACAATTATACACAATCTCTTGCACACAACACTGAAAGATTGGTCAACTATGATTGGGCAATACACATATTATTCTATATCATATCCATCTTTTCACACATATACATATATTAATAAATTCTGTGATGATATAATATATTTCTTTTACATTAGAAAAATACAGGACACTGATGATTGGACCCTTGTGGCTGTGCTTCTCATGGGGAATTTTTACATTAATTTTTGATAAAACCAGAAACATGCTTTTATACATCAACACCTCTGGAGAACAAGATTGACAAAAAGTACAGGATCAATGTGCAAAAACCCGAGATGTGAAAAGCTGGGATGGAAAGGTCACTAATAGAAGGGGCAGAGCATTCATACAGAAGATCATCACACCTTTTAGTTCAAGCAGTCCATCCGAAAATCCATCTCTGCTCTTGACAACCGTATGCATGGCTAACTGAGATTCTGACTAATGTCACAGAGTAAAGAAAAATAACCTAAAAATGAAAGGCAGTATTCTCAAATCTAGTGTTTAAGGAGTACAAATACAGCATGAGTCGTACTAGCCGCTCCAAAAATGCCTGTTGCCACGCGTTTTTTTGTAACATTTACCATCGTCATTACTGGCAGAATATCAAATGGTAAATGCAGGCGTACACTGAAAGCACTTTGAGTCATCACACATGAGAGAGTCTGATAGGACTGGCTGAGGAGGGCTCCTTTGAGGAGAGAATAAAGCCTTTAATTTGCAATATTTCAGTGGTATTGCATAAAAATGTTCAGTAAGTACAAAAATAAATTGCTCGTAACAAAATCATGGTTTCATGGCATATTTGTTATATAGCCCGTCAGACTTCGTTATGTAAAAATCTTTTCTGAATACAACACAAAAGTTCGGACATGACCCCAGCGAAGGGGAAACATGAAAATACCTTTTTGTTCAAATAAAAAGGCCACGACGTTCGAAAGTAAACGAAGAAAATGACGAGAGGAAGAAAATGACTTTGGGTTTAAAGAATACTGCATGGGGGAAGGCTGTCAGACCAAACCTCAATGTCAAACCTTTAAGGAAACTTCTGTCGAGCTGAGTTTGTCTGACATTCAGACATTATTCAAACCTTATTTTGACTCGTTTCAATGTAAAAGCCCACAGCTTCCACATTAAGGCTGTAGTGTGTGTGTCTACTGAGCATTATTTTCATTTTCTAAATAAATTGGAGAGCACTTCCCCAGTAGATTTTTACAGTTAGCATTTAATTAAGGGATAGTTGGACAATATGGGAAAAGCGCTTTGTCAGTTTCTAGCTGAGAGTTAGATGAGAACACTGATGCCACTCTTGTGTCTGTAGACTAGATATGAAGCTACTGCCAGCTAGCTTAGCTTAGCTTAAAGACTGAAATAAGGGGGAGAACAACAGACTGTAATAAAGATGGATGATATAACAGCTCCCCAAAAATGAAGCCAAAACATCTTGATCGCCCCCTGGTGGCTGGCTGCAGTAAAGGTCATAAATCCCGCCCCTCCATGTTAGCGGACATATGCCAAACTAAAAAGTCCAAGTACACGTCAAATACATTTTTCCCTAAAGATGGTTTCTGTCATTTTAGTTCTTATCACGCTGATGTGTGTTCAAGGGTTCTTTTTTTCTGATAAGTTTGGTTTTAATTAGTTATTTGATGCTATAAAAACGGGGTGTGATGTCATGATTGACGGCTGCTCTGAGCGAAGTAGTAGCGCAGCCGGAGGCTCGGAAATTGTACGAGAGAGGAGATGTAGGCTCATTTTAACTTTCCATGACCGTCACGAGTCTGTGTAATAACACGTGTCAATTTGATCATAAATGTAGTTATAGAGATATTATGGTTATATTTTGTATATTTCTAGCCAAAACAGCTACCGTGGTGCTAACATAGCAGCTAGGTGGCTCACGCTAACAAGCTGAGGCCGTGCTTGGCTTGATACCGCGCAGACTCTGGCTCCAAATGATCTCAATCTCAACATGGCCGCTCCTGTATCTGGGATATTTTGGCTTCACTTCTGTACAGTGGGTGAAAAAGTAGACGCGCCGTCCATCTTTATATACAGTCTATAGGGGAAACAGTTAGCCTGGCTGTCTGAAGGTATCAATATCTGCCTTTTTGTAAAGCTTAAACACAACAATATGTTAATCAATGAGCTTTAGAAGTGCTGCTAGGCTAATATTTTACCTTTTTGAACAGAGCTGTTTCCAGTCTTTATGCTAAGCTAAGCTAACAGGCCACATATTTCCTGTACAGACATTAGCCTACAGCGGTATCGATGTTCTCCTGTAACTCTTGTCAAAAAAGCAAATATTTCCCCAAACTACTCCTTTAACAATTTGTTTTGAGGCTGTTAACAAAGAATGACATATTTCTCAAGTGTGCTTTGCGTTCCATTATTGCCATCTAGCAATGTTAACAGCAGGAAGGAAGGACAAAAATGTTTTGGCCCCGATACTTAGTGTATCTAAACACTTATTTTCTGGTAAGTGCATGAATTCTTAAAATGGTTAAAATGTCAAAAGGTGTTACAATCATTCCCCAAATGAGGATTACCATCTGATGGCTGTGTGTGTGAAAACAGACAATCATCCAAGAAAGCTCTGAAGGGGCTTACAGTATGATAAGATTCCTCATGACATGTCATTTGGTGAGAAAGAACACGATGCAGTATAAAACACGGCTCAGTCTCTTTTTGGGACACTGACTCACAGAAAGTTTCACATGATTTTTCCACGTCTTCATTGTACAGTAAATCACAATACTCTTGCAAACAGATAGAAAAAGGAAATGAGAGTTGTTTTCGTCTGTACAGGTATTCTTTTTCAGTTGGTTCATGAGGAGTGTTTTTGCAGATGTTTAAGGCAGAGACTGTCGAGTCATCCTTTGCTTGATGTTGTGCGCGTGGCGAGGAGGAGAAAAATGGAGGATAAAGTGGGAGAAGAGGAAAGAGCCAGTCGTCTCGTCTGCGAGGCGTTTGACTGACGGGGTACCGTGCCTGGCTGAGGGCTGAGTGCTTGGCGGGTCACACAGGGAAGGTGGTGGCCCCTGCTTGGCCTGGAGCTGGAGGCGGACACTGGGTCAAGGCACTGGATGAGACGGGCCCCCGTCCCCGGGGCTCTGAAGTGGCCCTGAGGGACTCGTTGTGCTGCTGACTGTCACTATGGCCGAAACACTTTCGCCTGCTGCTCTGGCTCCAACTTTTCTGAAATGCAAAAAACCCCAAAAAAAACAGCATTAAGCAAAGTAGCATTTTAAAAAGAAACCTCCAGCAAAAAGCTTGGGTTGTCCAGAAAAACAGAAACTATTAATAGCATATGATTCAACTGACTTGTATCTAAGTGACAAAAAGGACACGCTAAGCAGGAATCAATATGATTACATGTCTTGGTCACTGATTTTGCTCCATTGTCCTGCCTGCTGTCTCTCTGTGGAGCTGTGCTGAAAAAGCCACCCTGAATCAGAGCTATTGTGCGGACGCTGCCCAAGAAAAGAAAAGAGACAGAAATGAAAATAAAGACAGCCCCAACAGAAAAAGGCCATTCACCGATATGAAAAGGAACCGACTTCTTGTTGGTTGATAAACAGCCTTTTCCTCCTGTACTGTGCGTGTTTCCATTTGGCTGCTTTACATCTAATGGAGCTTTTCAGTTACTTAGCCCCTTTCTAGCAGATGTATTCGCTTTTACTTTCATTCAGCTGCCAACCTCTTCTTTTAGGACAAAGAGCTAAATGTGTGATGTTAACTAAAGGTGAATAAAAGTGTCCCCTCGTCTCTGTCTCGCTGCCCATCTCTAGCCGTCTTTCTTTCACACAGAGAGCATGTGTATACAAGGCTGTTAAGCAAGTGTTTGGGGTTAGGAGAGTTTGCCTTGATGATGTACAGGATAGTGTATAAGTCAGCACAGGTTAGCAGACTGACTTTACTTTTGCTTAACATATTGATGACTGATATGAAGAGGGATGTACAGAAGGTTGAACATCACAGCAGTAAATGTATTCAATCACTTGGATCATTTAGTTCACAGATTATTAAAAACGTGAAAGCATTTCCATCACCGTAGTTTGCCTATGTAATTGAAGATATATGAGGTTTCTTAAGAAAATCATTTTTAAATTTGGAAGTTTTTTGAGATAATAAATTCATTGAACTGATTGATATGAAAGTAGTTTTGCTCCAATGCTGATAACTTTAATTCAAGTTTCTTTATTATTATCATATGCACAACAATTACAACGAAGCAGTCGTTGGTAATGAAAATCACGGATCTCAGGTTCCCTTCAACAATGTTCATTACATATGTATGTGAAAAGGAAAACCACACAAGTAAAAGCATAAACTAGTGCAAGTTAAAATATAGGGCTAAAATATAAACAAATCAAATATTAAATAAGTACTTTCAAATGGATAAACTGAATGTAAACAGTAATGTAGTATGTATATGCATAATAAAAAGTAATAAATATATATACACAGAGGTGTAAACAGTTTTGTAAACGGTAAGTATTCTTCTACACACAGAGGGCTTGAGTAAATACTTTTGTTTTTTTATTTATATAAATATATGATATATAATTAAAAAATATTGAATATGTTTTATTGGTCACCCTTTGCTAGACGGTTTTCAGTTGCACAAAAACTCGGAAAATTATTCTCAATTTTTTTTTAAATAAATAGAGGTTTACAGTTTAATTTGTTTTCTTTTTATATCATTATTTTTTGGGCTTTTTTGCCTTTAATTGAGACAGACAGTGATAGTTGTGAAAGGGGGAGAGATAGTGGGGATGACATGCAACAAAGGACCGCGAGTTGGATTTGAACCTTAAGGTCCCAGCCTTGGTACATGGGACACCCGCTCTACCAGGTGAGCTACCAAGGCACCCAAATAACATTTTTTCTTATTGTTGTCATTTTAATTATTAATGCGTACACATAGTTTTCTGTGTACATTCATTTGGAGCAAAATAAAAACTTGCTTGGTACCTTTCAGTGGAGGGGCTGGAAGCTTCCTCCTTTGATGGCGTGATGAGTCCAGGGTTTGAGGCTGTAATCAGAGTATTCGTATTATACACTTCATCAATCATCCTGACTTGCTGCTATATGTTCTGATTTTCTCACTTTTAGTATCAGGGTTAGTTACTTAACTACGAGTAATTTAGAGTAGTTGTGTGCACAGCCACAAAAACCTCAGCGGTTAGACGTTTTCGACCAACTGCAGGTCCTGCCTCAGGCAAATATTACTTAACATATCAGTACTTTATGATACAATGTTGGCATACACAACAAGACCAATATAGTACATAATGACTGTGTGGGAGAGTTGTTAGGGTGCTTGAGGGGCAGTGCGCTACCTTAGCCTTTGGCTTGAACTTGGAGAAATGATTGCAGACGGTCACATTCAACCCAGCTGTTTTCAGAGCGGATATCCTGGCCTCGATGTTTGAAATCTTAAAAGAACACACAAACTTCATTTAAAAGCACAATCTGATACAACTGAAGAACAAGACAGCTGCAGAGAAAAGCGACAAATCCTCCAGTACCTGTAGTTCAGACTGCTGAACCTGAGCAGCTGCCGTGGCCACCTGGTCCTCCAGGAAGGCCAGCTCTGTGTCTGATGTGCCACTCTGAATACCGCGGGCACACTGCTCCAGGTCTCCCAACGCCCCTTCAAGCCCGTACACGGCACCAGCAGCCAGGTACACCTGCACAGAGAAGAAGGAACATTTAGTTTCCAATGAGAATGAATCTCCACAACCTTTTCTTATTGGGTGGATATACACAGAGTGGTAGGTTTCCTTTTAGCTTACATTCTCCTCCATCTTGGTCAGCCTCTGGTCCAGCTTGCGGGTCTCGGAGCTGTTGGAGATGGGAGAAGCACTCATGGACTCAGACGGGGTGCAGTTCTCACCTCCTGCCTCGCCAATCAGCTCCTCTGTAGCGTTCAAGACCTTCAGCACCTCGGTGGTGATGCTGCAGAGAGAGGCCGCCGAGTACTTCTGCTTCATTTAGAGAACACACACACACACAGTACAGCAGTCAGTGATCTAGTTTGTTAGTTAGTTAGTTAATAGGGCTGTGTATTGGCAATAATCTGGTGATATGATACGTATCACAATACAGGGGTTACGATCCAATATATTGGGATACTGTAAGCTAGGCGATTTATTGCGATTTTTAAAATCGAATTTTAGGTAAACTGTCATAATATAAAGAACACACCATCATATGCATAGAATCTGAGTAAGAAAACGTTTAAAGTCCTTTTTTGTGGGATCTACATTTGCATTTATCGCAGCCCCTGTAACATCATATAGCGCTACTTTTTGTGCAATCTGAGCCACTGTCTGCCACAGATCTTTTTATTTAAACTATTAATTAAAAATTAATAGTGTTTTTGAGAATCAATACAGTATCACAAAACATAAAATCGCGATAGCCAAGTGTATCAATATTTTCTTACACCCCTATTAGTTAATTGCCACAAAAATGAGGTGCAGTGATGAACTGAGAAACCTTTCAAGAGTTGGGAGCAAAGGGACTTGATGCATGAGTAGAGAAAACTGGGCCATGACATAACATGATAATTAAAAAATATCTTTCATATCAGGAAGCAAGGAGATGTAGCAAAATGCAATTATGAAACCATTATAAAACCATTAGGTAAAAAACATGTTAAAGTTAATGGGGCTTAACATAAAAGCTTCTTGTTTTTTCAGCACCTCCACCCAACTGGCTCAAGCTGCACGCTTCTAGAAAAGACCATTGTGCAGGTGACACATAAACACATATTAGTCACTTGTTTCTCTGTTACCCAACCAGCTGTTTTGTGAACATGCATATACGCACATGCTTGCAATCAGGAGGTGCGGAACAAAGAACTGGTGGTGAGAAATGCAGTAGTGAGGATGGAGGAGGCGAAGAAGGTTTCAAGTCAAAGCCGGAGGAGTGATTGATCTTTTATTTTTTTAGGCTTTGATCAGTAAAAAGATGTTGCAGTGAATAGAATATCTCTTATTACTGTGCAACCTATTTCAAACAGTGAGGTGAAGGATAGCAATTATGGCGTTTGGGTGTGCCATAATATTTCACATTAAAGCTTATATCCCAGATTGTATGTCCATTACAAGCAATAAAATAAAAGAAAGTGCTGATGAAAAATCATCTGTTTTGACCTTTCAGTTTAAAAATTGGTACACTTGGTACATGGGTTTCCAAAATGTGATAAAAAAGTGTTAAATGTCACAGTTGGCGGAGATCTCCCACTACCATTTCAAAATGCGTTAGACAGACAGATGAAAAGACAGGTTTAGTCATTGTGTTGCCAGTCAGTGTTAACTGGAGCAGCTTGTTCATCCAAATCCAAGCTTGTTTCCAAATTCAGGCCGTCTCTGACGAATAGTAATTCAATGGTGAAGATGCCGAGTAAAGAATGGATGAAAACACTGTGGTATATTTTCAGGCCTGGTACCGGACAGAGAGGCCCCTAATTGTAAACATATGTGAAAGAAGTAGGGCAAAGGCCAGGGGCTGAAAGATAAACATGTAGGAGATACCTAAGACATGTGGTCATACCTTAGCTCAGGGATTGGAGGACCTGAACCCGATATAAGGGGGTGCGAGCCCCCAAGCTGCAGGACTTTCAGATTCGACTTGAGACCTCCGGGCGCTCTAGACGCCCGTATGACATGTGTGGCTTGTTTGTAATAAACTCTATTTTACCAGCAAGAACAGTGTCCTCGGAGCATCCTTCATCATCACTTCAACAGCACTGTCGCAGAAAAGATACGACATAAATTGGCGTCACGAGACAGGATCGGAGGTGACCATCAGCACAACTTCACAAAACGGTGAGATCACTCATTGAATGCTGGTCATTAATTGGGGCTGTTATGTGGAGTTGTGTGGACACACCGTAAATTAAGAACCTTCTTGTTACAGACATGTGCTGTTGATTTGATGTTTAAAGTGAGGCTCCGTGCTAAATTTAATGAAAAAAGGGGGAATGAATAGAGAAAAGATATAAAGGGAAGAAAAGAAGTATGAGAAATACAAGGAATAGTTTAGAATAGCTTTATGGTAACGATAAGGTGAGTTAAAAAGTATCGTGCAAGATTAATGAAGAGGGGCCCTAAACTTCTTAACGGTAAGACGCATGCATATTAGCCACTGCGTAACGATGGCTCTGACATAGTCCGGAATTAACTTAGAAAGACAAAATTGGAAAACCTGGATCCAGGTAATTTGAATAAATAAATGTAAAGAGTGTTAAGGAAATAAAGGAAATAAAGGAAATAAAGGAAATGATCATATGACAAGCCGCAAATCGGATAGGATAGAGCCCTCAGGTGTAGGAGCATTGTAGTACGGGCCATTAAAACCTGAAACAACATCTGATGGTCAGTTAATAACTGGAGAGTGTAGAATCACAATTCGATTGACAGTTACCACTCTGACGCTGTTGACGAACGGTGTTCAAGAAGCAGCTTCTCGTCGAAGATTTTACATCTCATGGGTAGCAGAAATTTTACGAGAAAAAGTAAGGAAATAGCGGCAGAAAGCATGCATAGGAATATATCTAAAAGTTCAAGTGAAGAAAATGTGGGTGCGTGTTTACTTTGGGATGGAAGGGTGCAGTTGAGAAAAATGTGTGTGCGTTGGAGTTTGGAGTGAAGAAAAGGATGTGTGCTGGATGTGTGTGCGTTGGAGTTTGGAGTGAAGAAAATGTGGGGGTGTGTTTACTTTGAGAGGAGCAGAAGGGAAAAATGTGGGTGCGTAAATGTGTGTGACATTTGGCTGCTGATGGAGTCCAGATGTGGGCCATAAAATGGTTAGAAGACTAAATGAATTGAATGATATATTGTGTAAACCAATGAGCTTCTTGCCTTTTTCTAAGAAGACTGTTGAATTGAATAATGTAGTGTGTAAAACCATGAGCTTCTTATAAAAGACTAAAACATGAGCTCTTCTTAAAAGGGACGTTATATAATAATTAAAGCTGTTAAAGCACAAAATGAACTTCTCTAAGAAGGGTAGTGATTGAAACCCCCCCTCTCTCTCTCTCTCTCTCTCTCTCTCTCTCTCTCTCTCTCTCTCTCTCTTCCCAAAATTCCTTTCGATGACCCTTTCTTGGGAGATACAGAAAATTCCTTTGCCATTTGAACTGTTTGGTCCAGTGGGGTTCTTTAATGTTTAGATAAGGGGTTTAAGTTAGGAATATAATGTATGATGCTGTTAAAGGGACCTATGGGTTCACAAGAGACTAAATCATTGCCTGTTCCTTGTCTGTTATGTCATTTATGGTGAGTGAGAATTGAGACGGGAGGCAAGGCAGAGGGCCGGCACATCACGGAGGGTGGATTGCTGACGTCGACTTGGAAGGCTTTCCAGGTCAATCTACTAAAAAGGCCGGTACAATTTATACACAAACTCTTTAACAAAAACAAAACCTGCATTTCCATATGTGTATGTGTTCTCAGTCATAAGCAATATTGATGGTACACATATAGACCTGCTTTCATTTATTAAGCCTAAGAGGAAACTGACCTGCTCAGTTAGGAGAAATAAATAAATGAATTAATAAAAAACTTGGCAACGGATTGATCAGTTAATGCATTTGATTAATTAATGGCATATGATTGTTGAGTCTAACCTCTGCTGACAATTACAGAAGTTCATGTATGTTATGGTGCGTAGTTTGTCTGATCTGTGATGTGGTGGACATTCAAGGTGGTGACTGTTTGAAGTTTTGAGCTGAATATTGATTGATTAGATGACTGGTTAATTTGTTGATTAATTGAGTAGTTGAATAATTGGATAAATTGTTGATTGACTGATTGGCTAGTTGATTAATTGGTTAATTGGTTAATTGGTTAATTGGATAATTGGTTAACTGATTAGTTGGATAATTTGATAATTGGTTGATTGGTTGAATTGATTAATTGGTTAATTGGTTAATTTGATAATTGGTTGATTGGTTGAATTGATTAATTGGTTAATTGGTTGATTTGATAATTGGTTAATTGGTTGAATTGATTAATTGGTTAATTGGTTGATTTGATAATTGGTTAATTGGTTAATTGGTTAATTGATTAATTGGGTAATTGGATTTAAAAAAAAAAAGGGGGGAAGTAATCTAAATAAGCCTTGAGTAGTTTTAATTTCAGCAATTACTTCTTAAAGTACAATAACGGAACATAAGGAAGCCGTTATAATGGGGAAGAAGAACACTAAAAATCCGAAAGTAATCACTCCTGTTGAGATAGTACAGAAGAATAATCCTTTAATTAGGGGCATCGCAAACATTGCAAAAATATCGGAAAAATGGCACAAACGCTGGCCTGAAATTGACCAACCATGGCCAATGGAGGGGATGCTTAACCCAGATGTAATTAAAATAATGCTAGTACTTGTATCGACATACAAAGCTGAGCAAAAGAAGGGAAAAAAGGGGATAAAACGCAAAGAGAAGAGGCAAGTGGAGCTTGGCATTCTCCAGTTATTTGAAGATGAGGGACAGAAACTGATCAAAGCTGCAAACGATAAGAGGGATAAAGTTGCAGAAGAAATAAAACAAAACACAGAACAAACCGAAAAACTAAGGAAAGACACCAATTCATCGTTCTCACACATGAACCCAGTGAAGGGACCACCACCCTATGAGGCAAAGACGAAGGCTAAGAAAATCTATCCTCAGATCCCGGTGATCAGTCAGGAAGGTGACTACCGTATCAGAAACGAGGAGGACAGAATAATAGAAACAGGACGAGCGGAGACAACTATAACGATGTATCCAATATCCAAAAGTAAGAATAAAACAAAGTTTGGGTCTAGGAAGCAAAAGTGGGACCATGGAAACGAGAGTGACCAAAGCGATCAGGAAGGGTGCAGAGGAGGATATGACCCTGAAGTCAGGCGGATGTTGGCAAGAGCGGAAATAAGAGGAAATGATAACTCTGATGACAGTGAGGAGGAAGAGGGCCATGAAGAGGGCCGTGAAGAGGATGCCCGGGAGACTATAAGAAAGATCGAAATAAGCATAGACCGATGCCGCCGTGACCACCAACAAACTGATAATCCAGAAGAACTAAGAGAACTAGAGAACCACATAGACGAATTGTGGAGGAGGAAGGAAGAGATAGAGAAGGAAAACTTCGAACAATATACCCTGACATCCAGAGGTCGCTCTAGAAAACAGTCGAATCCCAAAAAGATCTGTCCAGTCATTATACGAGGACGGAATTTGGAGTACAAGCCTTGGCAGAATACAGATATGTCAAACATACGTGAAAAGTTACCTACTCTTCAAGATGGAGCACATCCTTGGATCTCGAAGTTGGAAGAAATCACAGTGGGAGAGCAACTGGCCATGGGAGATATAAAGAGACTCTTGGCCAGCCTCATTGGAATTCCCGCTATGGAAGAGATTCTACAGAAAGCTGGACTTAATCGATATGTGGGAACTGCTGTGAATGATTCAGAGCTGTTTGCTGCAAGTAGAGGCCAAGTGTGCAGGGCGCTGAAAGACACATTTCCGACAAACGTACATCCTGACAATATTTTTATTGATCCACTGGGACAAGAGGAAAACCCGAGGGCCTATGTGTCGAGAGTTCATCAAGTGTGGAGAAATATCACAGGAAATGACCCGGATTTGAATCAAATGGAGCAGTCGATTTTGCGAACCAGAATACAGAAGGGGTTGCCCCTGCCAGTGAGAAACAAATTGGCAGAGGTGGTTGGTCTTGGAAGCATGGCAAAGAGTGGTTATACGGATCATATAGCCCACCAAGTTGAGCTGTATAGGAAAAAAGAACATGATCAAAAAGACCTGGACCAAGAGACCCTCAGGAAACTTAATCACATGCAACTGATGGATAATAAGAGGATGGAGAAGAAGCAGGCTCTGGTTATGCAGAATCAGGCTCCACTAAATCAACTAGTCTGATGATTCAGGAGGCGCATGGCTTAGCTCACGTTGCAAGGGGGGAAGTTAAGAGAAAGATTACCAAAGAGTATGGTTTTTGGGCACCATGTTTGCTTGAACAGATTGATTATGTCATAGGCAGGTGGAACTAGTTATAGACTATGTTGACATGATAAAACCGATTGAAGGGAAAAGGTACATGCTAGTCGTGGTGGACAGATTTTCACGATGGCCTGAGGCCTGTCCAACAAAACGAAAGGATGCTCAATCGGTTGCCAAGTTCTTAAGCAGAGAGGTCATAAGCAGGTGGGGACTTCCAGATCGAATATCCTCAGACAATGGGAAAGAGTTTGTGGATAAGACGGTGAAATTGATTTTGCAAAAAAAATTAGGAATTAAACAGCGTCTTGGAGCAATCTATAGCCCAAGAAATCAGGGACTAGTAGAGAATGAATGGGGTTCTGAAGAATCGTATTGTCAAAATATGCCAGCACACGGGGTTAACCTGGATAGCAGCACTTCCATTGGCGTTAATGGCAAACTAAGGAGGAGGTGCAGGAGAAGCTCGATGAGCAAAAAAGGATCACAGTGCAACCTGGAGACACGGTTTTCGTGAAGGTGTTTAGACGAAAGTGGTATAACGAACGCCGTGGGGGCCCGTTTGAAGTGGTTCGCGGTACCGGAACCGCAGTCCAGGTCAAGGGGTTTCCCACATGGTATTATTTATCACATTGTGTCAAAGCACCAAGTGAAGGGGCGCCACATTCACTGATCCAAAATGTTGAAGGCTCAAGAGAGCCCGAAGACAATGTGGAAGAATACACATCAGAGAGGGAGATGCATGAAAATCCCCAGAGTCAGAATTCAGAAGGAGAGATCACCCAGGGTGGGGACAATGTTGATGTGTCTGTACACATTCCTGATGATGCCAGAGATGACTCGGCAGTTGATGGACAGGACAGAAGATTTAGAGACATTGTCTTTCAACATGTCCCAGACCCAGCAGGACCTACTTCAGTTGCCTGCAAAGCGCCAGAGATATCAAAGGGCGGTGACTCCGCTGCAGGACAACCCAGGGATCCAGTTAGACCAAGGAGCCCGAGACCAGTTAGGAGAAGAGTCAAACCAGACCGTTATTAGAACCAGGGTTGAAGTAACCTTGGGAGAGTCAGTTAGGCTTCCATGTCAGTGTACAGAAGAAAATAGTGGTAAAGGGAAACTCAGAGTTCAGTGGGAAGATAGCCATGGTAAGATCCTAGATCTGTCAGAGACAGTACCATTAGGGAAATATACATTAGTTAATGACAAAAGGAGAGTGAAGGTTGAGGGAGACTGTAGTCTCTATGTATATAAGCCTCAACAGGAAGATCAAGGTGATTACAGGTGTTCTTTTTACGATCGACATATTGGAAGTGAGCGGTCCGAGTTAGGATTTGGAGTTCGCGTGGTGTCTCTAGTAATACTAGGGGGGAATAAGAGTATAGATTCACAAGAGGTTGGGGAAACAAGAGAATTGACAACGATGACATCAACTCTCCAGACGAAAGCTGGACAGATGGAAGAGAAATCTACTCCTTCAATGGCAAAAGCTATTGAAAGTATAAATGCATCACATGTAACTACAAAGGCGCCTCAGGTGATATCTATAACGTCACCTCCTTTGAGTACTGTGATCAGAGCTAGGTTAGGAGGAACAGCTTACCTTCCTTGTCAGTGTGGGAGATGGAATAATGGAGGGAACTTGTTTCCCAAATGGGAAAATAGTCGTGGTGAAGATTTGTTGTTGACAAGACCTGAAGATGACGTTGTGCCTCGTGATCAGAGGAAGTATATTTTGTTTAATGAGGTTAGGTGGATGAAAATTAATGATGATTGTTCCCTGGTCCTGCGTAACGTTACTCGGGAAGACGACGGAGAATACATGTGTTCTTATGAAGATCCGGAGTTTAAATTTGTTCCATATCAAAATTATTGGATCACAGGTCGTGTGACTCGTAGAGTGTCACTCCTGATAAAAGATTTGGGGCCTATTGGAGTTTCTAGGGGTACTAAAGAAGTTCAGAAACAATTCACTACAGTAACCACTCCAAAGGTGATTAGTACACAGATAAAGCTTGTTACATTAATTCCAAAAACAACTAAGAATGTTCATACACCTACTCAGGCTACTACTCTAGTTATGACTTCAAAGGGGATGAATGCTACAACAGTGACGACATCCGTGGCATCTACGACATTTGTAAATACCACGCAGACATCTAATATGACATCTTGGACCTTTAAGGATGTGGTTAATTTAGTCGAGAAGCAAGTGTCAAAAATAGAGCCTAGCGTGAACAGAAGTAATGACATTGTTGAAGTTAGAGAACAGAGGATAGAAGAGAAGGATGTAGAGTCATCTACGTCCAGCTTAGAGGCTGCTACTTTAAATTTGAAATCAATAAATAATGATAATGCTTTCGATCAGAGTACTACCTTGGCGACAACATTGACGCCTAAGAAATTGGAGAATGTGACACAGACACTTGACAAAGTATCCTTGAAAGTGAAAGAGATGGTGAATGAGAGCCGGAAGTCTATATTAGAGATGGGGATTAGTGTGAGTAGTAGGAAGGAGATTGAGGAAGTGAAGGTTGGAAATTCATTTGAGACTGTTCAGAGGAATATTGTAGATGAGGGAAAGGAGTTTGTTGACTCGGATCGGATATCACAGGAGATGTTTGAACAGAACCATGTAATGCAGAAGAGAGAAGCTAAGTGGAAAGCGTATGGATTTGATGCTTTAGCGTTGGGAATTGTAGACCCATGGGCAGGTAGAAATTTATGGTTTCAGCAGTTAACACACTCAGTGAGATCAATCAAGAAATTGAAGGGTCCATGTGTGTTGAAAGTACCAACACCAGGTACATGGCCTTCAATTTTGGAGGCGGTACCGGAACCATTAACTATGGCATGTCAATCTTCTGTACTGTCATGGCTCTTGTATCAACAGCAGTCATCAGTGGATAAAGTGATGGCTTTATCAGTGAACCTTTTTAAACCTAGAATGAATTGTTCTTGGTTGGCAGGTTTACCATATGTAAATGTACTTGATCAGCATGAAGATATCAGAACAGCGGTCCCTGATATAATGGAGGTGACAGCAGTGGGAGCTAACAGCTGTTTTTGTTCAAATACAACTCATGAAGGGCCGGGAACGTTTATGGGGTTATCAGAGTGTGATAAATATATGATGGACTTGGGTAAAATGGAGCGTGGGAATAGTAATGATTCGTATGAAGCATCTTTTCAGGCACCACAACACAAAAGGAAGACAATTTTAAGGGTACATAATCAGATATTGCCAGGGAATGTGACTATTGGGAATTTCAAGGATATTTGGTGGGTCTGTGGTAATAAGGCATACATATTTCTACCATATGGGTGGACAGGATGCTGTTATATGGCACTGTTGAAACTTCCATATGAGGTTCTTACTAGCAAGAAGGGAGAAGGGCCAGAGGGGGTCCAATCTGATGTCGCTTCAAGTAGTAGGAGAAAACGTGAGTTGGCACAGTTTCACGAGTTGGAATCCTACCATTGGAGAATAAGTTTAGCAGAGAAGTGGGGTATTGGATTATTTCCGTGGTATGGGGTAGCGTTCTTGGTAGATCACATCGACAACATTACCTACACCTTGCAAGGCTTTGCGAACGAAACCATAAGAGGTTTCGAATTGTTGTCAAACACCCAGAGAAGTCACAGACTGACGTTGCTGAAACATGACATGGCTCTTGATTATATTTTGGCCAAACAAGGGGGCTTATGTGTTGCTTTAAATTTATCAGGAGATGCTTGCTATACGTTGATTCCTGATAGTTCTGATAATATGACTAGTGTCATAGGGGCATTGAAGCTCATAAGAGATGCGTTTGGCCCATCAGAAGACGCGGGATGGTCTGCAAATGCTTGGTTGCAGGATAAATTGGGGCCACTAGGAGCAGTGTTAGTTCAGGTTTTGGTAGCGCTCGTTATGTCGTTGTGCGTGATGTTTTGTTTTTGCACGATGTTGTTGACCTTTGCAAAGGCCATGATAATTAAATGGGTTGGAGTTGTGCTGCCCGGCGATCAAACGCTGATGCCATTATTACACGAAGCTGACACGGACGTGGATGAGGATGACGCCATAAAGATCGAATTGGTGGAGGAATATCCATTTTAAATATCTCATATGATTATAATCATATTGTTTACCTCTGTTTTTGCTTGTGTAGTTTGTAGTGTTGATGTTGTGTTGCTCTTCCGAGACTTTGTTTAGTCTCGGAGGGGGGATATGGCAACAAATGAACAATATGATTAATGGACAATATTTACATTTTTACGTATCTTATTCTGTGTTTGATGTTTTAATTGGTATCTGTTCTGTATGCAAAAGATACTGGTTTTCTTTTCTTTCATTCTAGAACATATTGGGGAAGAACACTGTGAGGGTGGTGGATTGTCAGGGACTCCGAGGGGCTGAATGGATTCAGACACTTCAAACATGAAAATACGAATGGCCTGAAGAACTCTGAACGTGGACTGTCGATACAACATCCAGAGTCAAGACGTCATCAATACTACACCGGCGTCAAGGCTGCTGAGAAACTACAGCGTTATACAGTCTTATGTCTTCTCTGAGATGTTACCTTAGTGTTATTGAAAAGGAATTTTCTTTTTTGTGTATTACATGCTTGAGAAATGATGGTTTCTAAATATAATGGGACCTCAGATGTTTTCTTTTTCTTTTTCTCGATGGTTAGGGACAGTGGGGTAGGCAGGAAAAGGTCCATAGAAGGTGCGATGGGTCGACCAGCCTGACTTTGGACATTGTTTTGTTTTAATTTGCTGAGAGTTCCATATGCATTTGCTTAAATCATTTCCATATACAAATTGCTAAAATTCCTCATTTCAGTGGTATGGAGTACGACGTATGGTCGCCTTGGCAGAGGGACCGTGAGAGAATTTTCCTGTATACATTGTTTAATACATTGTTCAAGAAAGATTAGCTGCCTGACAGGTTTTTCACTCTCACTTTTATACTCCATACAGTTGTTTCAATGGTAATAAGGACAGGTTGTTAAATTTGTCATGTTAATACACCTGTATGTTTCTTCTCTTATTTTTTCGAGACTTTGTTAAGTCTCGAAGGGGGGAATATGTGGTATATTTTCAGGCCTGGTACCGGACAGAGAGGCCCCTAATTGTAAACATATGTGAAAGAAGTAGGGCAAAGGCCAGGGGCTGAAAGATAAACATGTAGGAGATACCTAAGACATGTGGTCATACCTTAGCTCAGGGATTGGAGGACCTGAACCCGATATAAGGGGGTGCGAGCCCCCAAGCTGCAGGACTTTCAGATTCGACTTGAGACCTCCGGGCGCTCTAGACGCCCGTATGACATGTGTGGCTTGTTTGTAATAAACTCTATTTTACCAGCAAGAACAGTGTCCTCGGAGCATCCTTCATCATCACTTCAACAGCACTGTCGCAGAAAAGATACGACAACACCAAGCAAGAAAAGGAAAGGTCAGTGAAGAGAGATGGATGTAATTCAATAATGAATGAATCACTGGCTGAAGCTTTGATCAGTGGGATTGGAGGCGTATTGATCCCTCTCTCAGCCAGACACGCGACAGTCTGAAAGGAATAGTTTTAGGTGGTGACAGGAGAGTCAGGTCGGGACAAGATACAGTATTGGGTGGGAGATGAAAGGCAGCAAACTAAACCTCTTATCTTTAAAGAAAAAAAATCACTATTCAGTGATCTTATAAAGACTCGAGAAGCAGAGATGGACGGTGTGAGATATTGACTTGAGTTGGTGGTCGATGGAGAAATGGGTGTTTGGTGAGAGTCTGATGTTCTCATCCTCTCCAAAGAACTAGGCCGTCACCATGTAGATCAAACAGTCTGACACACAGAACACTGATACTGAAAGATTAAATTAACGTATATAAATAAATAGAGTTTGGATCCATATCAAGATAGATACATAATTATATATAATGTAAGTAAGGACAATAATAAGTTGCTGGAATATAAGCAGAGTTCTGTGGTTTAGGTATGCAATTATAATACTTAGTATCAGGAGCAGGTTTAGACACTTTTAAATGGGGAGGCACAGATTCAAAGAAGGGGTACACATTTGTAAAATGTTTTAAGACTCAAATTGTCTCTTTCTGGTTGTTTTGCCCCTTTTTAGTCGTTTTACGTTTCGTTGTTCGTGTCTTAGTGGTCGTTTCGTGTCTCTTTGTGGGTGTTTGATTGACTTCTTCCTTTGTTCTCTACATCCTATATAATAGACGCTCCCTATAGTGAACAGTAAATTGAGATTTTGGACACTAATGAATCACTGTTATTTTGCGTTGTCACTGATGGATGTAGAGCATTTATAATACATCCATGGTGTGTCATTTAATTTGGATTTAAGTATCACTAAAGAGAAGCCACACTAGTGGCTCTATGGCTCTAAAACATGTCAAACCCAGTATTGACCAAACACAAGTTGAACGTTTTGTCTCCAACAATCCTTCCGTCCTTACACATTGATCATTCATTGTTGTGTGTAATGCCAACTAAAAACTTGGTAAAACTTTTATTTTTATTGAGTCTTTTTTAAGCCGACTGATTGGGGGCAATTTAGAGTGTCCAATTCCAACACGTTCTCATCCCACCTCGTCACGATTTGTCAGACCCCTCGGTGCCACTTTTCGCTTGATGTCACATGCTTAATGTTGTGAATTAAACAAAAACACTTGCTTAGGATTAGGCAACAAAACCGCTTGGTTAGGTTTCAGAAAAAAAACATACAGTGTAGTTGGGCTTAAAATTACTACATTTGCACAGTTAAAATGTGACCTGACGTTGTGAACGTGGGATACCAACGAACAGCTGATTGTAACGTGAAAGTGAAACGTAACACACGGGACACGAACAGCGGTCTCCTGGATGAAAGCCTTGTGTTATTATAAAGCCTTGTGCCCACACGCCCTGTATCTCTTCCGCTCTTTAAACTACGTCACCACCACAGCACTTTCCCTGTGCGTTTACTGTTGACGCAAAGCGTGGTGCGTTGCATACCGGCACTAAAGGATTCCTTGTGCGGCGGAATGAGAATGGCCTGTCTTTGGTGTGTGGGAATCGATGCACTCGGAGGAAACCCACGCTGACACAGGGAGGAACATGAAGTCTTCACACAGAAAGCCGCTGTGCCGCCCTAAGGCATACAGCTGCTGATGTGGAAGGTACTGAGCCGCTGAGGTGTAGGAGGTCTTAGGTGGATGAGGACTTCTTGTCCCGTCTCTCCTTGTTCTTCTTCCTCAAACCGAGAAAGTGGCAGACTCCTTTCCAGACTGAGTGCCTCTTTGTTCTCTCTGGGAGCTTCTTCTTCTGGAACGAGTTTGAGGGCCTGTAAAACAGTGAGGCGCTCCCTCCTCCTGCTTCTTCAGCTGCGGAGTTTCTCTCTGGAGGGCCTGACTAAACTCTTCCTCAGTCTAGAGCTTGGTGGTAAGCTTGAGGTTGGTCGAGGTCAGTTCCAGTCTTTGTTTCAGGCCCCTCATCTCTTGATGGGTGGCATACTGCTCACCCCTCAGATCCTGGATCCTCATCCTCATTCACCCTTTCAGCTTGAGACTTTTTCTCTGCCTCAAGTTGCTGCTGATGGGCGTCTTTTTGTAACTGCTCATTAAACATGATACAATGTAGCTTTTGATCTTTAACTTTACTCTACATATTATGTGTTATATATATATGGAAATATCTGTAATCAGGGGCAGCTTTAGGACCTACTTATAAAAAACATAAATTTGATTTTGACTGAAAAGCCACAAATATCGCAGTCATCGTCACATTTTCCTTTATTCACACCAAACTGAGCTGTCCTGGTTGGTTTCAAAGGGAGCTGTGACAACCAGCAGAAATAGATCACACTACACGTGTCACACACATTGTAAAAGACAAGCATTACTCACAGGAGCCTTTATAAAGAGTCTGGCTAATGACCAACATCGACCCACACGCCTCGGACGTAACGCTAGGACAGGAAGTGAGCGCAAGAGTGCCTGTCCAAGCGTGTGCCTGTGTATTTGATATGTCTATCGACCTGCCTTTGTGTGGGTTTTGACCATATGTTTATCAATAGGATTGGATTCACTGTGTGAGAATAGCAATACTGGAACACAGCTTTTAACCTCAGGGATCGTAGATTTTATATCCTGTTGATGAAATGTGGGAAATTTCCGATTTTTTGGATAGCCAATTCCATAATAACGTACATGTGCTGTATACAATTTTTCATACTTCACGTGCTTTTGCAGTTAGTATACAATGAATTAATGTACAATTTTTACAGGAAATATCAATGTATCATTCAAACTGTGACTTTGGAATGTCACTGTCAATTAAAATTCATAAGGAAAAAGCAAAAAGCTCATTTATTTTATTTGTGCAGAGCATTGCTTTACAATAGTGTACATCAACAGCATACTCAAGCTAAACCAAGCAGACTTAGTATGCATACTGACATCTTTGTGTATAGTTTATAGTTCATTTAGTCACTTTTCTAGTATGAACACACTACATTCTTAAAACCTGCTTAGAAAGCCCGGTCGCTCGAAAAGGCGTATGAATGACACGATAATAAGCAAGGCAAAAGCGTGCAATAAGTGGTAATCATTTGTACGCCATGTAGTCTGCACTGACTGCAATGTAAATGCATATGTGTAAATATGCTATCCTCAGAGCTAGTAGGTAGTAGGTAGATGAGTCCAACAAACACAGGACTTTCAAGTTACGTGTTATATAGTGAAGTTTGTGACGCGTTTTCCGTATTTATGTTACGTTGTTTACGTACGTAGAATAAGAAATATAACATAATATAATGATGACAGCGCGTCAGAATTTTGCACATAAATTGTTGAAGTTGCTTTTTTAATATTTAAGTAACTTTTTTTGTACTACATTTTGACTTATTTTTCTTGGATCATACAATTTAACTACATCTGTCTAGAATGCTGCTACTCGATGCCTTTCATTTGTGTTTGTTATTTACCCACTTTAACTGCCTTTGTCTGCTTCAGCTATGGTATAAACGTGTAAACGAAGAGGGTGATAGCTATAGCAACAGCACAGAGGCAGTTTTTCCAGTCAAAACAAAACACAACTGGGCCTGTGGCTGTGTTGCATTCTGACCTTTTGAGGCTTTAATTAATGAAAAAATGATGAAAAATGATATTTGCAGCTCTTCTGTGATGAATGTCTTCCATTATCTTGAAAAACCTCAGCAACGCAGGGTGTAAAAGTTACCACTTTATGTTTAGACAACAACATTTTGTGCTACTGCACGCTACTTTAGCTGCAATGTAAAACTGACTGAACTGAAGCTTCGTTACATGCAGAAATAAGAACGAATACAACACCAGCAAAAGTGACATTCAACCTAATGAGAGTTTTGTGTGTGTGTGTGTGTGTGTGAACTGTATATACAGTATATATATTCATGGTTAGATGGCGGTTTAATTTAGCGTTGTATGTTCTCAAGCATGGAATCCTGCACAAGACATCACACACTCCTTCTGTTTTCTAGCTGATATCTCACCTGCTGTAAGAGAGAGGAGAGCAACTCAAGCCTCTGCTGTTGCTCCAAGTCATTCTGCCCCTCCTGACACACACATACACACACACACACACACACACACACACACACACACACACACACACACACACACACACACACACACATATAGAAACACACAGACCAGCCAAAAAAGAAGAAGAAGGGAAGCACAGAGAAAGAGGGAAGACACAGGATGAGGGACACAGAAGGACAGCAGTGATTATCACATTAATACAGGGATAAGAGAGGAAGGTGGAGGATAGGATGTTAAAGTGAGGAAAGAAAGAAAGAAAAATAAATTGATCAAAAGGCAGACAAACAGGCCGCAACAAAAGCAGAAGATGAGCAGTGGACACAAATCTACTTTTCTTCTTATCTCCTTACCTGGTTGTCTGACAGCACCCCCTCCTGGGAAGAAGGTGTAACAGCAGGTGAGCTTGCACTGGATCCACTCCTCCTCGCTCCTCCTTTCTGTTCCGTTTCTTTCTCCACATCTCTTTTATGCTGTCTCTTACTTTGTCTGTTGGGCTCTCTCTTATCCCCTCTCTTTTGCTCCTGGTCATCTACTTTCTCTTCCAAACACTCCACTCCTATCTCCAACCTCTTGTCCCTAACTCTTCCCTCCTCTCTCACTGAAGGACTCTTTATTAGTCTCTCACTTCTTTTCACCTCTTGTCCGTTCACTTGTTCCACTGTTTCACTTGCTTTCTCTCTGTCTCTTAATCTGTCACATCCCTTCTGTCTTTCTCTCTCAGTGTCTTTTGGCATCGTCTTCTCTCTCTGTCTGTTGCTTTCTTTATCCGCGGGCCGCTTTGTGCACTCCTCCTCCTCAGATGAGATGCTGTCTTTGCTGTTGGCACGGCTGACCAGCTGGCTGAGTCGGGATCGCAGCTCTTCTTCCAGAGAGTCCCCGGCCCCCGAGCTGCTGGGCGAGTGGGGCTGTGGAGGGCTGGGGGCCGCTGAATTTGGGGCCACCGTGTCCAAGACCTCTGGTTCCGGTGTCATGGCATCTGATTTGAAGGCGTCTGGTGCAGCTGTTGCCGTTGGCATAGTGTCAGGTACTGACTGTTCCTCACTTAAACCCCTCTTTAGAATGGCATTGAGTAGAAAACCACTGTTCTCCTGTAGAGGCGAGACAAAGGGACATTAATACATACTCGTCATCATTTAACAAAGAGTACAAACTGAAGAGATTAGGGAGCCTGAACTGATCAAACACCTCTGCCTCTCAATGGGGAAACTATATTTGTGTGATGCCTTACCTGTACTAATGGGTAGATGGACTGCGTGTGGCTCTGGCCTCCAGGTTTGCTCTGCTCTGTTGACGACTCTTTCTTGCTTTTCCTGCGTCGCCGAGATCTTCTGATCGGGTCACTCTGCCTCTCCTCTGCCTCGCTGCTGTCTCCCATCACCTGGGAACAGACAAGTACATTTACTTAAGTACAGTTCTGAGGTACAGTACTTGTACCAGGGTTATTATTGTAAATTGAAATTAAAACTAAAATGAAAATAAGCATTAAACTCAAACTAAATAAAAACTATATCCTTAAAGAAAAACTAAACTGAAACTATATTGCCTGGTTAAAAAATGAATAAAAATGAAAGCAAATAATTTTTTTAACTGTAATATATCACAATACAGAAAAACTAAATCTATCAAACGCACTCTGAAAACTAACTAAAACTGAACTAGAATGAAATCAAAAAGTAAAAAATAAAATAAAATAAAAACTAATTGAAAATTCTAACTTTTATAACCTTGTCTTGTATTTGAGTTTTTTTTTCCATTTAGTGCTACTTCTAATACTTCTAATATCTTTCTAATTGACAACATTTCAGAGGGAAATATCATACATTTTAATCCACTACATTTATCTCCCAGTTATAGTTACTGGTTACATTTCAGAAAAATATTGAACAAAAAAAACAAAAACAAACATATGATAAACTTTTAAAAGAGCAGTGTCTTGTCATATTTCAGCTGATTTAATTAAAATAGCTATTCAAGGCACAAAGAGGTCAAATTATCCAATTCATAAAAATAGCAAAAATCAGAGAAAATTCCAAAAAAGAAAATGTCAACAGATTTGTGAAGCAGGACCGACGGAACCTCAGAACCTCACCAGCAGAACCTCAACCAGCTATAAATGCTGCTTACACATTGTTGCATCACTAACAGTCTAATAATGTCATATACTGTAATACAGGGGTTCTCAACCTTTTGCAACTTAAGGCCCACTTCCCAAATAAATGACAAAAAAACTAGGGCTGCCAAAGTAAACGCGATGGCAAATTCGTTTTACGCCACTAATTTCTTTATCACATTAACACAATCGATCTTCCGGAGGTTGTAGCGGACTCAGTTTTAAAGCTAGAGTATCATATGAAAGTAGAACCTAAGGAATCCATTGGTACCAACTATGTAATAGCTTGTCGCGAAAGAGGTTAAATAACACTTCAAACATGCGCTACATTTTGGCGAGGAAAAACTGATACAGCTGCTTTCAATGAGGTCCCTTGACCTCTGACCTCAAGCTATGTGAATGAAAATGGGTTCTATGGGTACCCAGAAGTCTCCCCTTTACAGACATTCCCACTTTATGATAATCACATGCAGTTTTGGGGCACGTCATAGTCAAGTCAGCACACCGACACACTGACAGCTGTTGTTGCCTGTTGGGCTGCAGTTTGCCATGTTATGATTCGAGCATATATTTTTATGCTAAATGCAGTACCTGTGAGGGTTTCTGGACCATAGTTGTCATTGTTTTTTGTTGCTAATTGATTTCCAATAATAAATATATACATACATTTGTATAAAGCAAACATATTTGTCCACTCCCATGTTGATTAGAGTATTAACTACCTGACAAATCTATGGAAAATCATGCGCTTAATCAAGATTAAATATTTGAATCGATTGAAAGCCCTAAAATAAAAAAATAACATGGCAAAAAAAGGAGAATAAACTGGGCTGTAAATATGTGTTATGCCACTGTCAGCTGTAATGACCAAAATGAATATTCCGCTTACCCTCACCCATCACTGCCGGCCATTATGAATCTAAATTGAATGTCTGTTGTTTAATGTATTCAGGGTCACATTTCCTCACCACACGCTTTGGAGCTTTTACTGGCTTTTACAGGGTTGTCTCCCACATTCCTTTGTTTATTTCAGTCACAGGGGGAAGTACTTTTACTTTGATACTTTAAGTACATTATGCTTCTGTACTTTTCAGTAGGATTTTGAACACAGGGATTTTACTTGTAATGGAGTATTTTTACATTTTTGTAGTGGTACTTTTACTTCATGTTTTTCCATGTTCAACCTGCTAGATAATGAGACACAGACTGAGTCACATTTTCAGTGAAAATTCATCCAATGTAATGATATAAAACACTTTATTTACGATTAATACTTGTTATTTAACACTTTTTAGTGCACAATAATCCAAAATTTGACTTTAAAGACTCACCTTGGGGTTAAAGTTGACATCCAGTGCCTCTGAGTGGAGTGCATACGGAGAGAAGTTCTGGTGAAGGTGTTGGTGGTAGAGCGGCTGGTGATGGGGGTGCAGGTGCGTGTCCGGCGGTCCTTTCTTCCTCAGCAGGTTGTGAGGCGGTTTGCGAGGACATGCGGACAGCACCGATGAGGCCTCTGAGTCGGAGTTGAGAGTCTCTGTGTTGGTGTACTGGCCAGAGGACGGTGAGGTAATGGGAAGGTGCTGGGTGTACGTCCACTCCGGGTCGTGCTGCGAGTCCGTGTAATAAGTCTCATCTGACAGCTTGCGCCGGAACTGACGCAGCGCCGCACCCCAGCCGCCTTCGTCGTTCTCCTCGGAGTCGGATCCCATCTCGTCGTAAGCCGACACGACGCCGGACTCCTTTTCCAGCACGCTGAACACCAGGCTCTTCCTCTTGGTTAGCAGACTGGGCCGAGACAGCTGCGAGCTGTGTAGAGCGATCCAGTTACCGTCTGGGCTCTGGAGCACCGAGGATGCACCTGGAAGAACATGAACAGATAGCACAAAGTTTAGAAAAACTAACTTCTCTTTCCACCTGTACTTTTTTGGATAGGCTGTGTGACCCAAATTTCTTTAAGAGTCACTGAGCACAGTAGCAACAGAAGAAGCAGTGTATTTAGCCAAGTTTTGACAAAGTAATGAGAGACATGTACAAACACTTAAGAGGTTTCTTTGGACTTTTTAATAGTTTTTACCATCGTAAAAACTTTGGAAACCAGTGGAACCACTGAATTCAAGATTATTTATAAGGGCATAAGTTAAACTACTTGACAGTTAAATTCCACAAAAGCAATAAAAGCAATAAAAGGGACATGTTGGTGCTGTCTTCTAATATTTTACCCTGTTATGCACTGCATCATTATATTAGCAAGAAATGCTTTAATCAATGCAATTGTGCATCCTATAGCAAACAGGATACACATCTGAGAGTTTGTGTGTTGTGTTCTGGCTGTGCCAGCTTGTTGTGGTGAACTGTTGTGGTTTTGGATGGGGTTTATTTGTATGTATTTCCGGTGTTTCCTGTTTTATTTTGGTGATTCACTCCTCCTGTGTCTTGTCTGGGTTTACTTCCTTCCTTTGTCTGTTTTCCCGCCTTGTGGTTGATTGTCTGCCCCGCCCTGATTTGTTTCACCTGTGTGTAATTTGTCTGTTATTTAAGCCTGTGTGTTTCCCCTCTGTCCTTGTTGGTTCGTACTTGTCTTCCCAGTCCCTTGTCCTCCGTGTTCCTAGTGTTCCTCCGTGTTCCTAGTGTTCCTAGTGTTCCTCCTGCCCGTGACTCTCGCACCCTCTGGTTTGTAGTTTTTTGTTTTTGTTCTCAGTTTGTTTTTGGTGTGTTTTCATTTGTACTTTGTTCCCCTCCTTGTTTTGTTAGTTCTGGAGTTTGTCAGCTGAATTAAAGCTCGCTTTTATTTAAAAATCTTCCTGTCCTGCTTGTACTCTGCGTTTGGGTCATCTTAGTAACTCATCACATGACAAGAACGAACCAACCCTAAATAATGACCCCAGCAGAGAGCTTTTATGCCCATTTGGGCATCCGGATTCGGTCCGAGCATCAGCCTCAGCCCCGGCCTGTTGGCTTCCTGAGCTTCCGGCCCATGCCCCAGCAGTCAGCTAGCTTTAGGCTAGCATCAGCCCCGGATCGGTTCTTGGGAACCCGCCTTGCCCTGGGAGGTCCACTAAGTTTACAGTCTGCTGCTCGCCATGCTGATATACAGGACACTAGCTTGGACCTGCTAGGGGTTGGAGCCCCTAGAAGGAAGCGTGGGTCTCGGAGGCGGCGTTCTCCTAAGCTGCTCAGTGTTCCATCCAAAACCAAGCCTACTCCTGTGTCGGAGGTCCGGCCGACCTATGCTCCAAGTTTCCTGTCGGAGGTCAGGCCGACCCCTGCTTCAAGCGTCCTGTCGGAGGTCAGGTCGACCTCTGCTCCACGCGTCCTGTCGGAGGTCCGGTCGACCCTGCTCCAAGTTTCCTGTCGGAGGTCCGACAGACCTCTGCTCCAAGCGTCTTGTCGGAGGTCCGGTCGACCTCTGCTCCACGCGTCCTGTCGGAGGTCCGGTCGACCTCTGCTCCAAGTTTCCTGTCGGAGGTCAGGTCGACCTCTGCTCCACGCGTCCTGTCGGAGGTCCGGTCGACCTCTGCTCCAAGCGTCCTGTCGGAGGTCCGGCCGACTCCTGCTCCACGCGTCCTGTCGGAGGTCCGGCAGACCTCTGCTCCAAGCGTCCTGTCGGAGGTCCGGCCGACTCCTGCTCCACGTGTCCTGTCGACGGTCCGGCCGACTCCTGCTCCACGTGTCCTGTCGGCGGTTCGGCCGACTCCTGCTCCACGTGTCCTGTCGGCGGTCCGGTCGACTCCTGTTCCACGTGTCCTGTCGGCGGTCCGGTCGACTCCTGTTCCACGTGTCCTGTCGGCGGTCCGGTCGACTCCTGTTCCACGTGTCCTGTCGGCGGTCCGGTCGACTCCTGTTCCACGTGTCCTGTCGGCGGTCCGGTCGACTCCTGTTCCACGTGTCCTGTCGGCGGTCCGGTCGACTCCTGTTCCACGTGTCCTGTCGGCGGTCCGGTCGACTCCTGTTCCACGTGTCCTGTCGGCGGTCCGGTCGACTCCTGTTCCACGTGTCCTGTCGGCGGTCCGGTCGACTCCTGTTCCACGTGTCCTGTCGGCGGTCCGGTCGACTCCGGTTCCACGTGTCCTGTCGGCGGTCCGGTCGACTCCTGTTCCACGTGTCCTGTCGGCGGTCCGGTCGACTTCTGTTCCATGTGTCCTGTCGGCGGTCCGGTCGACCTCCGCTCTACGTCTTCTGTCGGCGATCCGGTCGACTCCAGTTCCAAGTGTCCTGTCGGGGATCCGGCTGACCTCCGCTCCACGTCTCCTGTCGGGGGTCAGGTCGACCTCCGTTCCACGTCTCCTGTCGGGGGTCGGGTCGACCTCCGTTTCGGTTGGGCCGCAACCGCCACCTGCTGCTCCGGTTGGGCCGCAACCGCCACCTGCTGTTCCGGTTGGGTCGCAACCTCCACCTGCTGTTCCAGTTGGGTCGCAACCGCCACCTGCTTTACCGGTTGGGCCGCAATCACCATCTGCTGTTCCGGTTGGGTCGCAACCACCACCTGCTGTTCCGGTTGGGCCGCAACCTCCACTTGCTTTTCCGGTTGGGTCGCAACCTCCACCTGCTGTTCCGGTTGGGCCGCAACCGCCACCTGCTGTTCCGGTTGGGTCGCAACCTCCACCTGCTGTTCCGGTTGGGTCGCAACCTCCACCTGCTGTTCCGGTTGGGCCGCAACCTCCACCTGCTGTTCCGGTTGGGTCGCAACCTCCACCTGCTGTTCCGGTTGGGTCGCAACCTCCACCTGCTGTTCCGGTTGGGTCGCAACCGCCACCTGCTTTACCGGTTGGGCCGCAATCGCCACCTGCTGTTCCGGTTGGGTCGCAACCGCCACCTGCTGTTCCGGTTGGGCCGCAACCGCCACCTGCTGTTCCGGTTGGGTCGCAACCTCCACCTGCTGTTCCGGTTGGGTCGCAACCTCCACCTGCTGTTCCGGTTGGGCCGCAACCTCCACCTGCTGTTCCGGTTGGGTCGCAACCGTCACCTGCTGTTCCGGTTGGGTCGCAACCGTCACCTGCTGTTCCGGTTGGGTCGCAACCGTCACCTGCTGTTCCGGTTGGGTCGCAACCGTCACCTGCTGTTCCGGTTGGGTCGCAACCTCCACCTGCTGTTCCGGTTGGGTCGCAACCGCCACCTGCTTTACCGGTTGGGCCGCAATCGCCATCTGCTGTTCCGGTTGGGTCGCAACCGCCACCTGCTGTTCCGGTTGGGTCGCACCCGCCACCTGTTGTTCCGGTTGGGCCGCAACCTTCACCTGTTTTTCCGGTTGGGTCGCAACCTCCACCTGCTGTTCCGGTTGGGCCGCAACCTCCACCTGCTGTTCCGGTTGGGCCGCAACCGTCACCTGCTGTTCCGGTTGGGCCGCAACCGTCACCTGCTGTTCCGGTTGGGCCGCAACCGTCACCTGCTGTTCCGGTTGGGCCGCAACCTCCACCGTCTGATTCGCCGGTTGGTCCGCAACCACCACCGGCTGATTCGCCGGTTGGTCCGCAACCGCCACCTGCTGTTCCGTCTGGTTCGCCGGTTGGGTCGCAACCGTCACCTCCTGTTTCGCCTGGGTTTCAGCCCAAAAGCCTTGTTCCTGTGACTGCTGGGCCGCGGTTCCGGGACCCCGGGTTCCCCGGCTCTGGCTCTGCCTTGCCCCCGGGCCGTCCGCCCGAGTTTCCCGGCTCTGGCTCTGCCTTGCCCCCGGGTCATTTGCCGGAGTTTCTCGGTTCGGACTCTGCCCTGCCTCCGGGCCGTCCGCCCGAGTTCCCAGACTCTGTCCCGGTTCTGTCCCCGGGCCGTCCGCCCGAGTTCTCAGGCTCTGTCCCGGTTTTGCCCTCAGGCCGTCCGCCTGAGAGGGTCGGTGCCCAGGGTTCCTGGAATCCCTCCTCCGGGCCCCCCTCCGCCCACCCGGTTCTGGTTGTGGAACGTCTGGGATCCGTCCCTTGAGGGGGGGGGCTATGTTGTGTTCTGGCTGTGCCAGCTTGTTGTGGTGAACTGTTGTGGTTTTGGATGTGGTTTATTTGTATGTATTTCCGGTGTTTCCTGTTTTATTTTGGTGATTCACTCCTCCTGTGTCTTGTCTGGGTTTACTTCCTTCCTTTGTCTGTTTTCCCGCCTTGTGGTTGATTGTCTGCCCCGCCCTGATTTGTTTCACCTGTGTGTAATTTGTCTGTTATTTAAGCCTGTGTGTTTCCCCTCTGTCCTTGTTGGTTCGTACTTGTCTTCCCAGTCCCTTGTCCTCCGTGTTCCTAGTGTTCCTCCGTGTTCCTCGTGTTCCTAGTGTTCCTAGTGTTCCTCCTGCCCGTGACTCTCGCACCCTCTGGTTTGTAGTTTTTTGTTTTTGTTCTCAGTTTGTTTTTGATGTGTTTTCATTTGTACTTTGTTCCCCTCCTTGTTTTGTTAGTTCTGGAGTTTGTCAGCTGAATTAAAGCTCGCTTTTATTTAAAAATCTTCCTGTCCTGCTTGTACTCTGCGTTTGGGTCATCTTAGTAACTCATCACATGACATTGTGAGTGTGATATTTACTGGAGTTGTCCAGGCGGTCGACGCTCTTCCAGCTGGGTAACAACGTGGCCTTGCCCTCCCTCTTCAGAGAAGTGTAATCCTGCAAGCCACAGCCCGCTCCGGCGCCCTCCTCCTCTGGACCCTTCTCCGGGGAGTCGTCACTGGTGAGGGAGAACGCTGACCGGGAACGCTGCAAGCACACACATTAAAACACACTCAGGTTAGTGAGAAACACAGAATGTGATTTGTGAGCAACAAAATGCTGTCATGCTGCACGCACCTCTGCTGACTCAGACACACAGGAAAGGTCAGAGGTCACACAGAGGTGCAGTTACAGTAATAGCATTATCTTTCTCAAAGAAACCTCAATGAGGAAGACGTTTGACAGCCATGGAAATTTAAAGTTGAAAATCATTCTCTTCATAATAGTGGACCATTTTTCACTTGAGTCTGAGCAGCTTCAGACAGACATTCAGTCAAAGCAGCTCCAGGTCAGGACAGGTTATTACTGCTTGGACAATGGCCAGAAGCAGTCACATATAATATCCACATATAGTAATTATAAAATAGAAAAGGAGAGCACTTGGCCCAGCTGGCTTGTCTACTTCCTGTCTGGGCAGAAATCTGTCCAACTGTGGCTGCGAGTCAACAATCTCATCAGCAGGTGGAGCTAGAAAACAACTAAATAACAAGGCAGACAGGAGGGGCTCTTCAAGTCTCTCTTCATGTATGTGTGTAAAATGAAGATATTGTGCAACTTCCTTTACGTATGATCATAAAAAGGCTTTATAATGAGAGAGAAAAAAATCAAAACTGTTGTCAAAAAAAGACATTTTGCCTCTCATTGACAAGGGACTAATTTAAATCTAGGATATAGTTTTATGGTTAGATTAAGGTTGGATTAAACAGGAATGTTTAATCATGTTTGTGGATATGCACTTCAACTTTGTGCGTCACTGGGATGTAGATTCAGAGGCTGCTCCGCTGTGAATGAAAGGAAACATATAGAGGGGGATTTAAACCTGATTCAAGCTAAAATCTTGTTGGTGAACATTCAGTCTTGATTTAAAGGACCAGTATGTAACAATTAGGGGGATCTATTGGCAGAGATGGAAGATAATATTAATAAGTATGTTTTCTTTAGTGTATAATCACCTGATAAGAAGAATCATTGTGTTTTTGTCAGCTTAGAATGAGCCGTTATATCTACATTGGGAGCGGGTCCTCTCCATGGAGTCTGCCATATTGCACTGTCATGTTCTACAGTAGCCCAGAACGGACAAACCACAGTGTTAACTTTTCCTGCTTGGGCCGGAGTCGATAATGTTACACGCTCCTGTCGCCGCCGCTCTCTCTCTCTTGCTCCACCACTCACTTCCCACGTACACACACACACACACTTTAACCACTCTACTCTTACAGCAACTGGCCATTCACGTCGGCCACCGTAGCAATCCTACACGCTTGGCACACGGGAGAAGTTGTAATCTGCAACCTCACCGCTAGATGTCGCCAGATCTTACACACTGTTCCTTTAACATCCAAGTGAGAGGACTGACGTAGGTACATGTATAGTCTAGTAGGGCACAGAAGAATTAGAGACAAAACATCAGTTCTTACAGTGGGTGGGATGCACCATTAAGACCCCCCTAAGGATCAATGTTAAGGCAGTACAGATTTGAGTGAGCATTTGCATGCATATTGTCTTAGTGAGTGTGTTTGCAGAGAGCTGATAAACAGAGCCCGTCCCACAACGGGCCGAGCAGCTGAGGAGGATCCCCCTCGTATTTCACGGGACTTTGATCTTCGCTGAGTGAAACAGTGGGAAACAGAACGGCGAGGCCAGGGGAGCGCAGCTTTGATGCTTCGCTCACACACGGGACGATGACAAATATCCACGAGTCCCTGCTGACTAGTAGCGTAAAGAACCACTGCCAGGTGTGAGTGCATTGCCGATTTGTGTGCACATGTTGGTGTGTCTGCTATACTGTATATTTCTATGTGTCCCTGTAATCTGGGCGTTGTCACCATATTGTGTGTACGTTTCTCAAACCAGGAAAATGTATTGAAACAGGTAAACTGTCAACTTTTCACAGGACTTATATTTATAAGCAGTCTATGAACAGAGAAGGTAAAGGAGCTGAAAACAACGCTTAAAAGGCAACAGTCTCTGTTGGCCAACACAGCAACAGAGGCTTCGTTTAGCGGCGCACACCGTAACGAAAGACAAAAAAGCCCCTCGGCTCTGGTTGGACTGTAATAGAGGCGATGACTACGGTAGCTGAAATGTTATTAAAGGACCATAAAGGTAAGACAATAATTATGTCTCCTATAGGCGATGGAACAACTTTGTGCTATGAGTAGCTCTCGGCAACTTTCATTTAGTCGAATTAGCTCTCAGAGGATAAAAGTTTGGAGACCCCTGCTCTATATTATCAAATCAGAATCAACTCATACTTGGCTCAAATCACACTTACAATATTACTAATGCATTGCTTTTGCCTACTTAATGGGGACAAATCCACCGTAAAATACTTTAAATAGTGGAAAAAGAGCAATTAGCCATGCACCTAGGGGTCTATTTTTCCTTAATCTTGAGGAAAAGTGTCTGCCCTGCCCAAGCAATCCTCTAAATTAGTTGTTTTAATGTTTATACATTTTTAGAGAATACCTTAATCCTGCAATATGACGAATTTATATCAGGATTAAGCATGCAAAATTTAATGTGTGCGAGACCCCTCACCACTGGCTTTTAATACAACAGCTACAAGATCCACAAAGGACATCAGGCACAGAAAGAGACCAAAGCACAAAGCTTAATGAGACCACATCTTCACCACGTATGTGACCAGTGCTACTAAAAGGTTACAGTGATTTTCAGCCAAACACAACATTCCTGTGTTTTTTTAAACCTGGCAAACACGCAGAGACGGTGGCCGGTCCACCCAGAGGAACACATACCAGAACACAGACAGAGGAACATTATACTGGATGTGCTGTGAAATGAAGTGAGAACACCAAACCGCCCTTCTTTAAAACACATGGTGCACGATAGAAGAGCAAATGCTTCTGGCGGGTTTACACCCGCCGACACGACAGGGCATTTTTGCTTTGACTTCACCGGATATGGTTGGCATTTGTTGTTTTTGCAGTTTGAGTGGAGGCAGGGACTGACCCAGAGAGAGTAGGAGGTCTTGAGGGGGTCCTGTGGTCCTTGTGAAGAAGCTTGAGGCTGAGACGGAGAGGGGAGTTCACTGGGCTGGATCAGGGACTGAGGCTGAGGCCAGACAAAGTCATACTCTGTCTGCATCTCTGAACGCTTCCTCCTCTGAATGATCTGAGAATGTAAGACAGGAAGGAGAAGAAGAAAGTGAGAGAGCTGCGAGGTATGTAAGCATACAGCAAGCTTCATTTAAATAATAAATAATATAACTATAAAGCAAGGAATCGCTGTGTGTATGTCCTTCACATATCTCGAGAACCGCTCATCTGATCAACTTCCCACTTGGTGGGTGTATTGCTGGGGACCCAAGGGAGCGCAGTGTCGAACATGGTGCAATTGGGCCAGATGGTGGCGCTATAACAATGAACTTTACGATTTAGCCTGTAACTTTTTAACCATAAGTCTAAGAAACACATTTTTCCTGGATTTTGTGGGTCCAGACGATTCTATCCATTTAAGTCACTCCCATTTGCATTTAGCGTGATTGTTCTGCCCTTTTGAATTGTGTCCAAATCTGACTTTGTGCTGCTCCTCCTACACATTTTAAGCAATCGTCACCAAGTTTGGTAGAGAACATCTCTGGACCAAGCCAGAAAAAGTTACTTTTTTTGGATTTTTGATGTTCCATATAATTTTGCTATAGCTGGCCCTCAAAGTTAGCTCAAACGCTGTGGGCAGGGCTTATATTACACAAAATGTCATGTCTCCTGAACGCTTTCTGCTATTGTGACCACATTTGGTGGACATGAGTAGATATGATGTCTGAATGACCATGGCACATTTGGTGCCATTTGGCCAATAGGTGGCACTGTAGCAGCATCTTCTAACTATAAAGGAAGGAATCTCTGTCTGTGTATGTATGTATGACTGTCGTTTGAATATCTCAAAGACCGATCATCCAATCAACTTGACACTTGGCGGGTGCAAGCAGCCATACCGCGGTTCTCAACAACGCTGCAAGCAGCACTTCTGGGGGCCAAGCAGCCATACCCATTCCGGACAGGCACATGCTCCGAATGGATGCTGCACTAGCAATAACAATTGCAAATTGTAAAATGAAAAGGCAATCTCATAACAGCGTTTTATGTTTACACTTAGGCATGAATAATTTGTTATAATGAAGCTTTAAAACCAATAATCCAGTTTCCATTTGAATATTCATGTCATATTATATTATGCACCTCAAAATGGAGATAAAATGTTTTATTTTTGTATTTCACCTTCAAAGAAAGCTATCAAAAAACTGCAACTCCACTCACTGTGTATGCAAATTACAAGACATGATTAAAATTAAAGCGGTTGTCATTTGAATGTTAATTTAAACTAAGATATCATAATCAAAGATGCTCTTTTTGCAAATGGTTCTGTGATCCCAATTTCAAAAGAAGAAAAGAACTCTAGTTTTATGTGTTCCTGTGCCATCTCTCCATCAAAATGTAATATCAATGAAAATGCTTTTTTTTTAACGTTGTAATGGTCTACTGATCTGTCAGTCAACCTGTCAAAGTGAACACAGAGGTGGGACCTAGCTTGATGTATTGCATTTTCATTTTCTAGTATGCATTTATATTTGAGTGAGGTTAACTACACTTTCACGTACAAGGGGGGAAATATACATTCAAAAAATAAAAACTTACTCAACCTACTTTTTGTACAATTGTTGTGGCAAGTTCCTCTATGAGCTCCTCTTTGTGGTCCTGCAGATACCGAGCCTCATTCTGCTTCTCCTACACACACACACACACACACACATATACATATTCTGTTCAGAGTGACGGAATTACCAGCAGAGGGTCTGTGCAAACGCCAAAAACCCTGACTGCATCCTGCTGATACTGAGAGAAGAGAAGTAAGAGGCCATGACAGAGAAAGCGGGGATAGAAAAGAGGAGCAAATGGAAAAGAGACAGAGAGAGAAAGAAAGGAGGAACAGAGGGACGTCTCACCAAGCTGTCACTGAACTCCTCCGCCTTAGCGATGGCCTCCTCTATCGCCTCCTCAGCAACACGCAGGGCGACTGTGAGCGTCTCTGCCATACTGTGTCCTAATATCACACACATGAGTCACACATAAACATTACTGAGATATATAACTGTATAACAACCTCTATACAACCCTTCATCCCCTAACACACATTCCTACAGATACTCTAAATCAAGGGTTCCAAACCTGTGGGTCACAACCCATCAAGTGTGTAGCAAGAGCAATCTAAAGGGTCACAAGATGATTAATTGGATATTAAAGAAAAAAAGAAGAAGTTTTGCCTCATAAATTTGAATTAATGTTTTTGGATGTTTTGGATTTCGACAGTTTTACCTCTTCTGGGAGGGAAATATTACTCTTTGGTGGACAAATGTATGCAGTGACAGGGCTTGCAAGCAGACACTACTTAATTTTAAAGGGGAACTCCACTGATTTTAAAAAATAAAGGGGAGTATTAATGCATATGTAAAAAAAAGTTTAAAAAGTATTAAGCCTTTTGTGGATCCAGAGGGAGCTGCGTAAGGCGTTGGTTGGGGATGAAGACTACAAGTTTGAAAATTAAACAAATTTAGGGCTGTAGAGTTAGAAGGTAGTGAGATTTCTAGACCTTTGTAGCCCGCTCCTCATCTCTGCTTGAGGCTAGCCGCTCGAGGCTACTTTAGCCGCTACTAGCACCTCAGAAATCGGAAGTCAGAGCTGGGAATGACGTCACACCCGGTTTGACCGCGTTCAAGTTCAACAAGTTGGAAAACGTAATGGAGTTTGCTCCAGCTAGGTTAGCCATTGTTAGAAATAACAGTTGACAACAACACATTACTCTGGTATTTTGCACATACAAACACTGTAGCAACATGTCCACAGATAGAAGCTGGACAGTAATGTGTGTACGACTGATTTAATGAGACAAATAAGACAGACGTGCTAATAAACAGTATATTACTATAGCTTTTTTTTTACTGTTGATGCGCGGAGCAGTCATCTTGGGTTTTGAGGTCAGGGTTGGTGTGGTTCGTCCGACTTTCTGAGTCAGAAATCCGACTTCAGAGGGCGTTCCAGTTGAAATTTCTGACTGGGAACTCGGAAATGACTTCCCAGTTCAAATGGAAAGCAGCATAACTGTCGGTGGTCTAGTTGCATTGTAGGTTATGTAGGTGCCAGGCTTTGAAGAATAACGTGCGGAATAAAAAAATACAATATGTCTGGCTCTGCTGCATGAATTTTTATACTTTCTTTGGTCCATCATGATCGACAGTGTTATTGAAGTGCAATATTAAAAACATGGACAACCTTTGCTCTAAAGCATTTTTATTCCTAGCTTTATCCCTTTGGCCAAAATAAAATGATGTAAATAATTAAACACATACACACACACACAAAACTACAATAGAAAACAAAACAACGCAGTATAAACTGCCTATTTGAACACCACAGTTTAATGAAAACAAAGATCCCCCCAACACACACACACACAGTGATTGTTTGTGGGCTTCTCAAGAGCTGCCATTATCTAAATGGCAGATCTTGATCATTGCATAAACAACTCATAATTACTGGCAAACAATTGAAATTAGCGTTATCATTAGATTGGGGCTGTTGGGGTTGTCTGCGTAATTATTTGTGTATGAAAGGGTGTGTGTGTGTGCAGTAAATGGCGCAAGCATGTGTGTTTAAAAGTGTTGTCTGCGGTGTGGAGGAGGCTATGTGTGTATTTGTGCGTGTGTGTGCATTTGTTCATGACGGCATGTCAGTGGCTTTATGGGTATCCTGTGGATTTATGTGAGAATTGTAATGTGTGTGCAGTTTAATGATCAAACAAGAACTGTAGCTGTGTTTCGATTCACTTTAGTGTCGTTTAGCACTGATGTGACTACACACACACACACACACACACACACACAAATGCCCTTTGCAGAATGGTCTCTATATGTTAAGGAAACAATTAATGAGCAATAAACATAAAAGCTCAACCTTTTAAGAAAATGGAAAAGTGAAAAAAAATCAATATAGCTAACACAGCAGGCAAGAAACGGCTGTAAAGTGGAAAAGATAATGTCGATTATAATTGTGGCTGAAATTACCCATCTGCACCGCCACCACAAAACGTTGCCCGTTCATCACCGCGTCTCTCACCTTCACTCTGCTTGTAGAAGGCGGAGTCGCTGCCACAGATGCTGCCATCATTGTCGTTGCCGTTGCTTCCCTCGTGAACACTGCTTTCTAAAGAGGGAGAGAAAACGACAAATGAACTCTTCAGATAAAAGCCTTCAAATTGACGCCTGTCACAGAAATGCAAATATTCACCTCATATCATATCATATAATAATGTAGCTGCATGTTCTTTTGCACTGTTGCCACGTTAAAAGTAGGTTACACTGCGCCACAAAACCCCTTTTTGTACTCTTGTCAACTGTATTCCCAACTCTATTTTGTCATCTTGTCAATTGTATAGTTTTGTTTCTTCTACTTGGTGCCGTTCCCTATTGTGCATTAAAAAAAGAAACCAAATGACAGTTGAAAGAAAATGACAACTCCCTCTGCCTTTCAAATGAATCACATGCTGGCATTTATCACAGGGATGTTCTCAGTGCACATAAGCATCACCACAGAGTGTGTTGTTTTCTTTATAGCTCATTCAGGCCAAGTCTCTCGTGAGTTAGTGCTATATTCATGTCTTTTTCAAACAAACTAAATCTAGAGTTACAGCAAAGAGACATTTATGTCACCCAAAATGGAAAATTTGTGATTATAATTCCGAGACAGGTCGACTTAAAGAGCTGTGAATTCCCAGAGAAATTGTAGTGGTTACAACATCCCCGCCTTCAAAACCACATATTCCCTCAGTGGCCCATTAACTCCTGTTAGACACATCTCCTGTGGTTTGCATTTATTGCGTGCCTTCTCATCAGTCCAGCTGTGAAAATGAAGTGTATAAATGGACATGTAGGTTATTAAGAAGGAGAGGGGTTTGTCAGACCACCAAGGTAGAATATAATGCTATTGGAATGAGGATCCTCTAACTGACCACACTACATTTCCATCTCATCCACTGACCACAGCCCATACCCACTCTCAAACACGGCTGCTCCAGACAAAACACAAGAGCACCCTGGCTCCGGCTCCACCTCTGGTCCCCACTTGAGCTTGTTTCCATCCACTAACCAGAGCCAAAACCAAACCCAACCTATCCCAAACCTTGTTCCAAAGCTTCGGCCCCTGCTGCTGACAAAACACGAGCCCAACCAAACCCCATGACTCCCGTCCTTGGCCCGGTCTCCACGCCTCCAACATTAGTCAACAGTGTCCTGTTGGACAGGCTGCAGCTTCTGGCTGAATGCACAGAGACAGTCGAATGCTCGCGGTGGTTTGGTGCGAGTCCGCCTTCAAAGAGCCAGAGCCACTCACCGATCTCTGCCATAGCTAACTGTAGCGCCGCCAGAAACAGCCGAGTACACACAGCGATCACTCTTCTACGCCACAATGTTGCTATTGGATGCCTTCTTGGTATCTCCCACAAGCGTATGTCTCACTAAAATACATGTGTTTCGCATGAAATCGCAATAAACTTAATGGAATTATTTCAGAAGGGGTTTAATGAGTCAAATAAATGAAAGTAAACAAAAGCCAAACAAAAACAAATATATCAAAATCAAAGAAGCTGGCATTTTTTCCCCCCTTGACAGCTGCAGTAACACAGCCAGCTGTCAGATATGTTATACTATTTCAGCTTTACTGCGAGATGAACTGCTGTTTGTCAGAGCACTGCAGAGTCTTAGTGCAGAGCCTGTAAGCCAGCAATCACAAACTCTTACATTACTTCACAGTGACAAGCAGTGACATGCTGTAACTCAACCAGAGAAGACATTCTTTTATTTATATATATATATATATATATATATATTTTTTTTTTTTCTCCACAGATCTAACTACAGGCAACATCTGCCCTAACAGTAGCTTCTCCCGAAATATGTGTGTAGCTCCCCCATGAGAAGTGTGTATTTGATTCCATGCCGCCGGCCTGTGTATCTCCATTCACAGGCCCAGTCCTCCCAGTCGCAGCAGCACGGTGTAACAAGTCCCCCAAACCATTACACGCTCCAACCGTCCTTCACTCCCAGAGTTGTCTCACAGCGTTCGACAGAGCTGTACTGTTCTCGCTTGGTTAGAGCTTAATTATAGTTTCTGGGAGTGTGGAAGGGGACAATAGGTGGGGAAATTACCTGCAGCAGCTCCGGACAATGTAGACACAAAAGGACTGCTGTCAGAGAAAGTGAGCCGCCACACACAGACAGGTGGGCGGCACACACACACACAGAGAGAGAAAGACACACAGGGAAGCTGATACACAGACTGAGAAAGCTCCTGAGGACTGGCTATCATGATAATGCATCCCACACCGACACCAGCTCGCTGTTTACATACCAACGTCAACCTCTGTCATCATAACTCAGCCATCTGGGAGATGTCCAAAAAAGTGTTGCTGTCAACTGTCAGTCATATGGATGCAGCCTGCAGCAAGCAGTCCTGTTTGAGCAGGGAAATGTACCTGTGTGTGTTACCGTCTATCGGGACTAAACGTCATTTTATTAGCTCCTTCATTAGTTTGTCAGATGCAATGGTCAGAGGACACTCTGTATATTTACTCAAGTAGTGTAATTACTTGTCAAGTTTGAGGCAGATTTGACCGAGTACAATCAAGTTAAAACAGCTTGTTATTTAATGGCGAATCATGTAAATTCTCCGCCACGCCACGGCAACGCTGTTTCATGAAAGCTCAAACTTTTGATAATTTTTTATCGCAAACGACTGTAGATTGTACTGACAAAATTTTAAGTCGATCGAGTTCAATCTCTAGGAGGACTTTTTTCAAGTCTCCATGTGATGCATGTGCCTATCAAATTTTGTACATCTAGGTGAAACGTACCGCGAGGGCTGCTTCATTCAAATTTTGTTGGAGGCTATCGAGCCCCCTTGCACACACCCAAGCACAAGACTCATATCATATAACAAATGTTAGCACTTTAATGTGTGTGCCCATTTTTGTTTATTTTTAAGCAAACCTAGCCCCTCAAAAACAACTTTGTGTTTCATGGTGAACAATGCGTCGCCGTCGCCGCTCTGCCGGCGATTCAACATGCTGAAAAAGCATCAGACACAGGCAGCCAAGTGCCAACGATGCAGGACACACCGCAAAAACGAAGGCGACAGACGCTTTACTTGATTATTTGTTTTAAGATTACGCTATTTTGTACTTTTACCCAACTGGATTTCAGAGCAAAAGACTTTATCACATTTATCTGACAGCTGGTTAAATTGAAATTGATTGAGATTTTACACATATAACATACAATCAGCTTAGTAACTTTACAACACCTGTTTTAACCCAAACCGTGATCTTTCTAACTGTTTTTTTTCCCTAAATCGAACCAAACCTTGATCATAAAGTGGGGGCACAACATCATTGTTTTGTTTGTCAGCCTGCTGTTCATCCATGAGTCATGACAAGGCAACAGTGATACGGTGACCAGTGTGACACAACAGAGTGATGCCTTTGTCTTTAATTGGCCCTGAACGGCGCTGCTGCCATGTCAGTAGAGAGGTGATGGAAGGTCAGTGTGTGTGTGTGTCTCAGTACATTCCTCCTCACGTCCAACTTCTGTATTTTCTCTCCATGACCATCGTCTCACCTCTGTCACTCCCCATTTCTGCCGCTCACGGTTGTGGAGGAGGAAGTCACTCGATATCGCCATGGTAACCACCCAGACGACAGCGGTGGCCTGCATCTGCAAGAGTGTCTTAGTGTACAAATGTGTGTGTGTGACACGGAGTGGGAGAACTACATAACCTTTCTGTTAAGAGTAAATGGAAAAGATACAAGGGCATGTCTGTACTGGGATTTCTTTTCTTTTTTATTATTACAACCAAATTGTTTGTTTTCCAATTGCTTTTGTCAATGACTGATTTCTTTAAATTATACATCAAAGTGCATTTTGCCACTGAAAGTTAGCACCTAGTGAAGCAGCATTAATATAACATTGGTATTAATCAAAATACTATTTAATCCTTGCAGATGTGTTATGATCACACTACTTCCTATACAATAGACATTCACAATAGTGAGCAGTAAATTGAGATTTTGAATGAATCATCGTCATTTTGTGTTGTCACTGCCAGATGTAGAGCATTTGTAATACATCCATGGTTTGGAGTCGCACAACAGTCATTTTTGCATGTATAATATAAAATGTGACACATTGCATTTTGGGATTGGGATATGGGAGATTTTTTTTATATGAGCTAAATATAGTTTAAGATATAGTATCTCCACTCGTAGTGTAAGATAAGACCGATGAACGCAGAGTTGAATAATTTTGTCTGATGGGACCACTTCATGCAAAATTATACAGAAAATCCTCTGTTGTTTTGCCAAACAATTTTGAAATTTCGCAAATTGCACATTCAACGTGGGGATTAAGTTGAGTGGAATAGAGTGTCATAAAGAGAGAATATGTGGAGAAACAGAGGGAACTAACAAAAGACTGTATAAATAAATGAGCCAGTAAAGTCCCACTTAGAGCTAACGCTCCTGAAGTGCCAGCGGCAGCAGCAGGAGGAGGAAGGAGAGTCCAGACGGTTTCCTTTCAATTACAATACAGCATCTGGCAGCACACACAGTCCCATAAACAACGTCCTCAGAACAACGGCTGAACTGACAGGATGTCTGTTTGCATCACGACAGGCTGGGAGGAAGTGGAAAGTAAACAAACACTTCAATCACCTCTTTTATTTGGGAGATAAGAGTTTTACTCACCTTTTGATGATGCCAATGTAATTTAAATAAAATAGGGTGTTTTTGGACGAAACTGCTCTCTTTTGAAAAATATGAATATTTTCTATCCATAATAGGCTACTGCCCCCTTCAGGTGGTGCTTGCAGCAGTTACAAGTGTGTGTGTGCAGAAATTAATTGGTCTGTTTTGGCCAACATGGCCTTTAAAGTTCAAATGATGGAGGTGGAATGCGAAATGAAGGAGCAAAAATGTCTCCAGTAATTAGCAATAGCTTTTAGTATTCAATTTTTACATTTTCATAATGCAGCTGCTGTCACCTGCGGGCCACTGCGCCTGACTTAAAAAGGAGCCTGGTTGGGATAATCCTTCTAGTGAATGAACCTGGGCAGGAACAATGCTGCACAAAACCACCCAGAACGCAGCCTGGAGCAATAGAAAAATGTTCTTTTGGCTGTTTCTACTGCAGAACATTTCAACCCCACACAAACCACTGCATGAAACAAAAACATAAAAACAACAATTTCGCAAAGAGCTCAATAATTGAAAGATCAATGTCGGACTGGGTGAAATTGCACCATTGTCTTCTGTTTCCAGCCGATATAAAGAAGCGTGGGATGTAAACCATATTAGGATTAATAACAGCGCAAATATTAGTATAAAATGAATGGCTGTTTCCCATTTCTAATGCATTCTGTATATGACCTCACATATGTCCCAAATGTCTAAAACCCTAAGGGAGGTGAATGTGATCCACAAACATCAGATTTTTCAGTACATCTCCTTCATTCGACACACATTTGTCCACAAGCTGACATGTGTACATGGGTGTGAGTACCACAAACAGAGTTCTAGTTGCAATCTTGACACCAGTGTGGTCCGAGCCCTGTAGTTATTAGCTTTTCAACAGCGGTGGCTCTCGGCTCCTGTTTAACATTCTGCCCTCCAATCCCTACAGACAGAGCACTGTACTCTGAGTCACCAAGCTTTCAGCTCAAAGAACAGAGGCAATGGAAATGCTCCCAAAAGTGACAATACGCCTGTGAGTGTCTTAAGTACTTATATAGTACAGAACGGTTATCTATTAAGGCGCTGTAGAAAACCTTGAATGAGTACAATTTTGTATCTATTGAAAGAGGTGATTCAGGAGGTCTTTGTGTTTTGTTTACCAGAAGAGGAGAACAGCAGTAGAACGAAGGTCACTAACACATCTAACCTACTGCACTGCATCAACGTTGAAGGTTTTTGGCTAAGTAACCACTCATTTGACAGAAATGGATCAGCAGCATAGCACACAATGTTCACTCTTGCTTGACAAGTGGAATTCTCGTGCAAAATCCTCACGTCCTGTTCTACATTCTTGATATGACCACAGTTATGAAACAATACTAGTTTTCATTTTAGTTTTCATGGAAGCATTTGTATCCCTTTAGCTTACAGTTACTGCACCCAACAGGTGTAAAAAAAAAAAAGTAGAAAGCTAGAAAAATACAAAAAGACCTTGGTCTGCTCAAACATAAAGGTTGCATTAGCAACTGGTTGTTCAGCTTAACGGTACAAAATAAAAGTGGGGCCAAATACTGGAGTAGGATTTCAGATAAACATCTACAGGTTTGAAGGCAATCTGTGCAACCTTAACTAGAGAAAGCAACTTCTGAAGAAATTGTGGTGTGAATGCTGGCTGTTGAATGGCTGACGCTAAACTGATTGCTGGCTTTAATTTGGATGAAGAAGCAGCTGAAGGAGTATGAATGAGTTGGAAAAGTGGGAAATGGGTGGGTCAAATTAGGAAATCTCAATAAGCTGTGTTGAATATTTTCAAAAAGTATGAATGGGCTTTATAAAACTCTTAACTTATAAAAGATGTGGAACATTTTAAGGAGTATGAAGCAGTAGATAAGTGTTGAAAATCCACAAAAAAAGCAATATTTGTAGAAGTAGGAAAGGGATGAAGGATACAAAATATAGATTAAGCAATGAAAGAAGTTCAAATGGGAGTTTTAGAGCAAGGACTTAAATGAGCATAAGTGTACTGAGAAGGAGTTGAGGTTTCCTTTAATTGTCTTTGATAAATTATGAATAAAACATCAGCTAAGATCTAAGCCCCGACCAGAGTTGAACTATAAGCACTTTTATTTTGAAAAGCTAGGTCATTCCGAGTTCCCTGTTAATATACAGTGACTGTTTGGGACTTTTACTTTGAAAAAGAAGCCTTATCCTGAGCTTTCTGTTTTATTTTGAAAAAAAACAAAAAACAGCCACAAAACTAAGTCCATCCTTGACACAACGCTTCCAGCATTCACACCCAGTTAACAATAAACAATGATCCCATTTGCAAGGGTTGCAGCTTCTGTTAACAGTTTATATTTGATTATTCTGTATCCTTTGGGTTTGATTTTCCAACAAAACAATTCATGAATAGAAAGCTCTTCAGCAGCTCAAATGGTAGCCCCACATGTCAGACTTTGATTCCAGCTCATAAACGCAGCATAATAGGGACGGTTGACAGAAAAACTGGACGACGGAGAAAAACTCATTCCAATCACCACCAAAGACAATCGGCTGATTCATAAACCAACAATAATCTGCACCAATTGTTAACCAAATTCACTTTGATATCTCTGAAGTGGTAAAATTACCTCTCAACTTTGAAAATGGACACAGAAACTGATGCAGTCCATGTGTTTATCTCTAGTAATTTGTCTACCAATTTACTGCAGCCCTGGTGAGGAATGTGTAGTCATGCAGACACAGAAACACACATAACTCAAACCTGCAGAGCATAAAAACACAAGCACACACAAAGCACATACAGAGAAGAAAAATGCATTGATGAACAAGTACCTTTTTTGTTAGTTACTAATAAAAATCTACTTGTAAATTAAAAACAAAGGCAAATAATGTTGTCTTTTTGAAATGAGTCTTGCCAGGTTATAAAGTGCATGATTCTCTGATGCTATCAGGAGTCTCTGTCCCATATACACAAGGACATCATCTCTTCCTTTGTTATCGTACTGAAAAGACGGCGGCCGCCAGCTTTAAAAGACTGCACTGCTTTTCCTCTGCTTCTCCTCTGCTTCTCCTCTCTCTCTCTCTCTTTCTTTTCTCACTAGAGAGAATAGCGTGTTTGAAGGTGATAATATGTTTGAACATTTCTCGAGTCACCGTCATCTTAATGGATAGGTGGGAAGCCTCCCACAAACATTCGGAGGGACGTGACAGCAAACACAAAAGGCAGGAGAAAAGTGGGACAACAGTAATCCCCTATATGAAATGAATGACATTTTAGTGTCAAAAAAAAAAAAAAAAAAAGTCATCATTCCTGCTTTTGATACTTAAACAGACTCATCACGTTGCATTTCATGGCAGATTTTATGATGCTGTACCATAAAACCAGACTAGAGAGGTAGAGAGTGAGGTACAAAAATTACACTGTGATGGAGATATTAAACGAATAGCTGAGCCGTTATAAAAAATTACAAGTATTAGCCAGTGTGCTTTTACCGATTTATCACGGTGGAAGCAAACATAACACTCCTTAGATCAATTTAAGAGAGACACACAGCCACGGCAAAGCATACGAGTATATTGCAAGAGTCAGAAATCTCTGCACAAGTCAGTTTTCGAATACACGCTCTTTAAATGAATAGTTCAACATTTTGGGAAATAAACATTTACTTTCTTGTCGAGAGTTAGATGATAAGACATACTACTCTCACGTCTGTATGGTAAATATGAAGCTGGGGCAGGCGGCAACCTCCGGGTCTGAGAAGTGAAGCCAATGCGGAAGTGCCTTAAACTTGCATTCTTTCTAACAGCCAGCAGGGGGCGACTCCTCTGGTTGCAAAAAGAAGTCAGATTGTATAGAAGTCTATGAGAAAATGACCCTACTTTTCAATTGATTTATTACCTCAGTAAACATTGTAAACACGAGTTTATGGTCTCAATTGCTAGTTTCAAGTCTTCTTCAATACAGCATGATGTTTATTTAGTAAATTATGGTCCCATTTAGAGTGAAATAGACCATAAAGCAGGGGATGCTTCAGGTCGTGGCTACCTTGTGATTGTCGCTACCACGGCGTTGTCCGATCTGGGTGTTGTCCGTGTTTTTGTCTTAGAACTTTTCAGTTCATGAAGGTTAATCGCAACATTTACTTAGCTCCACCCTCTCGTGCCACTCCTGGTTCCACAAAACCAAGACAGCGACAGACAAAAACCAAGATGCCAAACTTGAGGCTTCAAAACCGGTCCACAAACCAATGGGTGACGTCACGGTGACTACGTCCACTTTTAATATACAGTCTATGTTTTTTTTACTCTTCTGTTTTAAGCCTATTGACTAGCTTTAATCCCAAGAATCAAGTCATCCATTTCACTTGAAAAAGGAAGATGCGCCATGTGCTTATTTTAATTAAAATAACAGTTTCTCCCCCTCTAACCTTTTAACACAACACTACACAGCAGCTCCACTGTTACATCACATTTCTAGTCTAATTTCAGTTTGTTGACTCGTAGCCTCCTTGTGCACCAAAGGCTAAGAGTGTTTAGTGCTACAGTGTTCAGGATACATTAATGTATGAGTAAACACAACCGTCTCATTTCATGCTATACTGGCGTCAAGGCTTTAATTACTAATTTAATAGGTACTCGGATCAGTGCTTGGCATCTGCCGATCCACTTAATGAGGTACTTGAATCAGTTACAAAAAAAGGAAATTCAGCTGTTCAAGCAAAAAGTGTAATACAGTAGATGGGTGATTCCATTCAAAATCTTTTCTTCTCTAATGTGTTTGTTCTTCTTTACAGTGTGTGGTCACCAACACTTCGTCCAGGTTTAATGTTAAAACTCTGTAGGGGCTTCTCCTGCACACACATGTATACTGTACCCAGAGGACAGTTTGATATTTCTAACCGGTCACACAGGAGCATTACTCCCTTCCATCGGAGATGACGGACAGAAAAGTACAAATCGCTCGCTCGCTGTTGTCTTCATGTTGGTTTGAAGGTCACACATCCTCTCTGGGGACACGATAGATGTAAAACAGTCACATCTCTCTCACCGACTGTCATGTCAGCTGCCATTTCACACTCGTACAGAATTGATTTCACAAGCATTGGCCCCTTTGTGATAATAAAAAAAAAAAAAACTTTACTAGCACATACATAGCGGTAGCCTATATTTCACATATGGTTGGGAAATGGTTTACGAGAATGTTTTACATTCCTGGGGCTGCTTTTCTATATGCATGAAGAGAGAGGCCCCAGCGTTAAGACTTTCTGGGCTACATAATAAAAGCTCCTTTTCGTGGAGCAACATAGATCGAGAGAGATGTTGCAACATAGATCGAGCGAGACGTTGCAACATCAGTGTGTTAATGAGAAACATCTTTATCTAATTGATTTTTTTCCTTTTCAATCTAGTGCTGATTTACTTGAAGTAAAATCTCATTATATTCTGTTCAATTGAAAGCACAGACGTCCTGATATACATTATGATAATCTGTTAGTGTTATAAGCTCGTTCAAACACTTGACATATCCAATTATTTTCTGCAAAAGAGGTTTTAAAAAGGCATTTTCTTTCAAATAAATTAAAACACAATCATATTTTTTGACAGTCTGATGTAGACGGGGGTGGGTGAAGGATAAAAAACAACAAGATATTCCATGTATATACACACAAGAATCCATAAAATGGAATAAATAAATTATATCATAACTCGGGGGAAGATCTTGGCCAGCCAATAAATCTAACGTTTCTCTTGTGCGAGCCAAAAATGCCTGCTTTAATGCCCAGAGACACCCAAGCATCCTACACACACACACATCACAGTATATCCATAATCATATGGCAAGTCAGCTAGCCAGTTAGTGGGAGCGGCGATGCGAGTATTTGAGAACTGGAAGCGGTTTAATCTGCTGGGCTCATGTGAGCGGGGAGACCAGCAGCCGAGTCGCATAATCCTTCCTCCTCCACCCCAGATGATGTAAGAGAGGAGAGGAGAGAAGAGGAGAGGAGAGGAGAGGAGGGGAGGGGAGAGGAGAGGAGAGGAGAGGAGAGGAGAAGAGAGGAGAGGAGAGGAGAGGAGAGGAGAGGAGAGGAGAGGAGAGGAGAGGAGAAAATAGAGTAAAGTAGAGAGCTGGTAATAGTGGAGTGGGAGAAGGATAGATGATTAGGGGGAGTAAAGAGAGGTTTAGAAGGAGAATCATTCGGTCCACTCATACACCACAGTAGAAGCTACGGTCACAACAAAAGTCATGATTGTCCTGGGAATGCTTCCGACTTATAGAGTCAAACTCTATCATGTTAGTAAAATGGAGTAAAGGAACTTTAAAATGTCGGGGAAATTTAGCCATTACTGTATTTCATGCCTTTTTGTCGTTCTTACACTGCAGGTTATGGTTATCTCTACTCTTATTTTGTCATACTAGCTTGTTCTGAAGGAGGCTAAATAACGCTCCAAACTTACATTCAATTTTGGCTAGGAAAAACTGGCATGGCCATTTTCAAAGGAGTCCCTTGATCTCTGACCTCAAGATATGTGAATGAAAATGGGTTCTATGGGTACCCACGAGTCTCCCCTTTACAGACATGCCCACTTTATGATAATCACATGCAGTTTGGGGCTAGTCATAGTTAAGTCAGCACACCGACAGCTGTTGTCGCCTGCTGGGCTTGAGTTTGCCATGTTATGATTTGAGCATATTTTATATGTCAAATGCAGTACCTGTGAGGGTTTCTATATCATTGTTTTGTGTTGTTAATTGATTTCCAATAATAAATATATACATATATTTGCATAAAGCAGCATATTTGCCCACTCCCATGTTGATAAGAGTATTAAATACTTTACAAATCTCCCTTTAAGGTACATTTTAAAAAGATAAAACAAGTGCGATTAATTTGTAATTAATTGCGATTAACTATGGACAATAATGTGATTAATTGCGATTCAATATTTTTATTGACTGACAGCCCTACTTTTATCACATTATTGTTTCCTGTAATGTCTCGGCACTACGAGCACATTTAATTGTCTCAGTGTTTTTATTGTGTCATGTTTTCATGTTTTTATGATGCCTTGCTGCAAAAAATAATTTCCCTTTTGTGCCATAATACAGATCTGAACTGAACTAAGACGTGTTATTAGGCTAAATACTTGTAAGCTTCTTTCTGACCAACATATTTTTAGATCTCCAGTGAGTCAAATCGAGCTATTTTAGCCCGTAAAGATAGTCACGGCAGCTTTCATAATGGCTAGACGTGCTGTCTGCAAAAAGGAAAATGTAATAATGTTGCGGTAATCACAGACATTTTTGCCAGCTAGTTATACTGTATTCCTCTAATATGTGGGTTGCATAGTAGCAGATATAATTATATAATAAGTCTTATTTTTGTCCATATCACTCACTTTATACATGACGGATAAAATAACACGGTGCATCCCCTCATCTCAACCTCATCCTGCCTCAAGTCTGACCTGATTTATCCCCTCTGTGCTCTCTTCATCCATTTAATCCCATGTACCAGGGTTTGAAATAATGCCTTGTAGTCAGCCACAGAGGCAGACCGATCATGTTGCGGCCGGGTCAAAACAATGTTATCTGGAGCGGGGGAGAAGGGATAAAAGCTGCCCTGCTGCTGTACAGCACGAGAACAATTCACAGAGGACGCAAAGTGGCCTGAACCGCCGCAGGGATTAACTGGCAGTACGAGCCCGCGGGGCAGCTCACCCGTAGTCTGTCACCATCACCGCTGACACACACACACACACATACCAACAGGGCACAAGAGTATTTTCAAAATTAAACTGCAGCCATGGAAGAAAGTGGTTTCCTCAAATCAAATTAACAACATTGAAGGCAAATTAATTAAAGTGTAAAAATGTTTCCACTTAACAATCGTCCAACCTGAACATAACCCAGATGTGTGTGTGTGTGTGTGTTTGTCTGTGGGAAAATCTTTGTTTCTACATGCCAGTGAGAAAGCAATTAAGTGAATCAGTCTGTGATAGAAACAAAATGTGTGAAACCAAGTGAGTGATCATTTAACAAAGCAAACTAATGAGCAATCAAGTCCTCCTGTCTGTTTCTTAATGTGCGACCAGAACCTTGCATCTCAAATGAAGTTGTTCGAGGAAGTTATATCTTTGGCCGAACCGGCGTTAATCGCAACGTGACACAACACTGCACAGAGACAGGAGGCTGGTCTGCAATCGAAACGATGCAGACGATTATAAGATAAAATAAATAGACAAACAGCTGGCAATATAACAAAGATCGTGCACGGCTGATTGAAAAAGTATGCGTAAGAGGACGAAGTTACCTAGGAGATCAGAGAACGCTCCTCGCTCTATAATGTGCTTTCTGTACAGAGTCTTCAAAACCTTGGCGCTGCCGAACCTCTTGAAGCGGCTCTTCACGTTGTTGTAATACCATTCAAGCGACTGCGTCCTTAAAATCCTGCAGAAAAGAAAGAAAGGAGGATGGGAGGAGGGAAGAAAGAAAACATGATGTTAAAGTCAAGAAGAACAGATGGCAAAGACACTGGCAGGAATCAGATTTTATTATAATTACACCAGGATTATAACTCTGAGTTCAAGCCAAGACTTCCATTAAAATCTGCTTAAGTTGAGTGTCTTTATAAATTGCAGATAACCAGACCCTATAGTCTTTTTTTAAAAGGAAGAAAGAAGGATTTCTTAGGGATAAAATTCAATAAAAAATTGAGTCAGGCAGGACTGGTTCTGTGTTATTGTGTATTTTTTAATATAGGTTTGTGTTTACTGTCAGACTGTCATATTTAAAGCCCTGCTCTTTGATTTGAAGCAAATAATTGGCTTTTTAAGAAGATTCAGTGGCGCCTCTCTCTCTCTCTCTCTCTGGAGGCGGCATTAAAGATATGAAAAGTATTTGTTTATTGTAATTTCATGCAGGATCCAAGCTGTGTATTATAATGTGTATGACAGCAGTTAAAGCATATTGTAGGTTTTTTAGATGTGACATCACGTCATTTTCCTTCCACACTTTTCCTCGTTTCATGGTGCTCGGCCGGTTGGTGCTCGAATGGCAACCGGTCAGACCTCAGCACAAAGCAGATGATTACGTAAGCAGTAATTCTAAACGGAGAGGGTTATGAAAAGCCCTCAGAAAAGCGCTCCCTTTGCGCCAGTGTTGCGTCGGATTGCATGAATCTCAGCCAACTTCGTGTTTAATCATGCGGTCCCTCCTGCTCTCCCTTTTGCTTTTTCACACCACTGTCACACACAGACAGATTTACTGTGCAAGGAGACAAAAGCACACAAACACACACTGTATTTATTTACTCACTATTCATTATCGCGTACACATTTTTTTCCTTTTTTCTTGTTGTGGAAAAATGCTATACAAATCAACTTGTGCACACACACAAACAGCTTATTTACATGTTCATATACTTTATTTATGAGTGTGCAACTATTTAGTGGTAGGAGTGTATGTGCCAATGTTTCCTGTGTATGTTTCCTTTGTCTCTGTATGAACATTTTGTGCATGAAATAAAAGTATCCACATATTGAAAGCATATGGCACCATTAATAATCTTTATTAGTGTAGTTATTAACAGAATGAGTGGAGTTTGAGTTACTCACTTTTCCACACTTTTTAATTCTGTATTGAACTTATGAAGTTTTAACACACATGGATATAGTCCAGTGAATATGACATTTTTAATTGTCTTCACATGGGCATAGTATGCCAGACGAAGACCATGTTTGGTCAAAACATTACCAAAATCTTTTTTGAGCGATTGCTTGACTGGTGTTTGTCATTTTATTTTTATTATTTAATGGTATACTTCTGAAGAACGACAGATGCTCTGCCGCTGCTCAGCGATCAGAGAGGAATACTACAGCGAGTGAAAACAACGCGTAGAGCCAGCATATTTTCACAACTAACTCGGTGAAATAAGGGTTTATTTCAACCAAAGCAGAGTTGGTGATTGTTGGAAAGACTCACCAAGACGATCTTGGTGAGTCTTTTTTTTAGTTGGGGCAGTCGGTGAGCCTCCGTCGGCCTAGTTTTTGCGCTGTGTCCCGCACCGTCGGCTCTAGTCTGCCCATGTCGGAAGTTTTTCGGCGGATTTGACATCCTGAATTGGCCGAGAGAAATCACTCTGACTGGCGGTTCAGCTTAAACGAATCAGTGCACGAGAAGAGAAACGAACGTGCTCACATCGCACTGCTCACACACACACCTGCGCGAATATATCGACAATCGCCGGTTGTTGGGCTAATGATGTCCGTTTAGAAAATTTTAACAAATTGCCCAACCCTATTCTATAAGCTATTTTTCTTAGTCAACAAATACTATGAAAAGACCAAAGTCTGATATAGTTTATTCCTCTGTGCCATAGACCTCCAAAACCTAATAAAAAGACATCAATTAGCTACATCTGGGTGACATGTTCTTTCACTACAATGACCACGGGCACTGTAGTTCATTTACATTCAATCCCGCATGCATGTTGATGCTTCTGTTCAATGAAGAGACAGGCTGCTGAAGGAGGGTGAAAATAGCCATGCTAATAAAGGGATCCTGAGTGCCCCGGAGGCTGCATGGGCTGCCACATCCATCCCACCCCCTCTCCTTCTTATCCTCCTTCCACTATTCCCCCCCTTCCTCTTTCTCAGTAGATTTATTATCCTCTGCCTCTATCAGCTGGGCTGCTCAATGGGCCTCAGCTCCTTAATTTCATGCCACGGGTCAACCCTGTCTAGTCACTCTAATGGTGGCTGCCGAGCTCCAGCGAAGAGGCCTGACTCTTTTTATCTCCCTCTGGGCCCGATAAAGACGGCACAGAAATGAATCTGGAGGAGCAACGCAGTGTCCAGGTGGCATCGTACGAGGCAGAAATACAAATAGGTTTCACCTGTACTCTGAAATGAGCTGGAGCCACAGGGAGCGATCTTTGAACTGAAAAAGTATATTCAAGAATGGGAGAGGGCTGCAAGGGTATGGTGGAGATATTGCTATCTGAGTGGATTCAAATTAAGCCATATGCCTGAGTAGCATGCATGGTCACACCCTCAAAATGAAGATAAATAATTGATTGTTTGCTACACCCATTTTTTTATACTGTTACGAAGCCATCCATTGTTTGTTTTCTCAAAATTCTCTGTCATATTTGAAACACTGGGTCCTTGATTTCGGACAAAGGTAGACAAAAGCAGGCTTTGCATTTCTAGCCAGTGACTGTGGATTGCTGTAGACGGCAGAAAAACATATTTTAACCACCTATAAGAAAGGCTAACCTAAAAAAAAATCTATATCCGTTTAAGTGTGCACTATATTTAGAATATTTTCACTCCTTTATCTTATCGTCAGGCAGACATTTCCTTCTCCCTTTGACGGGAAACTGAACTGAAAATGAAATTTATCTATGCTCTCTCCAAAGCCAGCAGGCTCAGATGACAAAAACAGTATAGATACGTTTCACTTTCAGTCAATATCAGCAATGTCAAATGATATCAATTTATTAGGTGAACCTTTCTTTTAGGTGGCTAAAATACGTTTTGCTGCCGTCCCCGTCCACAGCACTGTATTGCTTTGCTCTGGTGCCGGTCTGTTTCTCGATGCTGGGGGTACTTCGACCGTCATCTACTCTAAGTAACACACCTACTATGGATAAATACCTCACACAACCCCACTTCAAAACACTCAAACTATCTCTTTAAGGGGTCTTGAGTCTATACTTGATGGCCACACACATGATATCATGCTAAAAGACTGAGGCTAAAACTAACAGGTCCCTGGCAAAAAGTTGGCATCCTCACCAGTTAATGGTCCATGTAGAAGACATGGACAAAAGAAACAACATTGTCTTCTTGTGTTGCAGTATAAAGCTAGGTAGTCTGGGTATTATAACCCTATTTAGCTACCTAACTTACATATAAGGACAAGCAAGACTTGGGTTAGATTTATGCTTTATTATTCGTATAATAAAAACAGTAGGTTTTTCCCTTTTAACGCTACAAGAGAAAAGGCTTTTAGTATGAGGACTAACCAATGTGTTTGACAACAAACATAATGTGATCTTGGGTAACAAGTATAGTTGGGGTTGCTGGAGTGTAACCTTCCCAAACATGTAATTGAGAGCAAGACAGAGCTGCTAATGGGGAAAAAATACACAGTGGATGTGCTGTTAGGAAAGAAACCATTTTAGGGTAACAAGTAACCCCACAAAATGTAGTTAGCTAATGATGTGCTCCTTGACCTTAACGCTGGATGGTTGCTACTGTGGGTATACGCTAGTTAACTTGACACCTCCCAGCAAACGGTTTAAATGCAGAGAATTGCTCATACAGCCCAAAGCACACCGCTTCTGCATGTGGAGAAATTCAAAGTGTGTCTAGTTACACATGATAAGCTATGATTTGTTTTCAGGGGAGCTAACTGAAGAGCTTACTTATAGTATTTACAGTATGCATACAGTATGTATTTTAACAGCAGAATAAATGTTCCAAAATGTTTGTTTATTTTAGCATATCTTAGCAATGAATGTTTATTTTAGCATATTTTAATATGCACAAAGTCATGTTTTGGCTTTGAATGTCATTGCACAGTGGTTCAATGCACTCATTCCTCTGCCTGTCACTCACTTTTGGCACAAAAACAGACGATATATAAAAGCAAACTTCAGCTCAGGCATCTGCTCCCTTCTGTGCCAGCTACACAAACTTGTTGAAATTAGCCAAGCTTCCCTTTCAGAGAGAAAAAGGAGTGGGATTTAGGACAGTGGGAGAAGCGTCTCGATGAATGAAGCATGACATTGCATCCCTAGAGTGATCTGATCTAAAAAAGATAGAAAGAAGGGAGGAGAGTGGAGTGGATAAGCAGAGGCTTTCAAGCAAGAGCTGCACTGGTGTGTGAGCTCCTGCAAACACGCATTTCATAATGAGGCTGGGAGATTCCCTGATGCTCGGCTGCTGCATGAATAAGTAAGAGGGATTCCTGTTGATGGTCTCCTGACACTGGGTTTACCCTTCCTCTATCATCGCTCAACTGCGTGGAACCAACACCTCCTTTCTCCATCCTCTTCTCTCCAGCCCTCTATACTTCAGAAGATCGATTTGCACATTTAAATGAGCTCTAAATAAAATATATTAAAGAATATGTAGAAGTGCAATAAAAAGTATCTGGCTTTGCGCAGTTTCCACCTCCCCTGGCAAAGGGATCCATTACCATAATTGACTTTCTGAGCCTTCTAATGAATTGGTTCAGCTTCCGTTGAGGCTGCTGTAGAGAGGGGCGCAAAGGGAGAAGAAAGAGGGGTGGGGGTTGACTCTAACAGAACATCAAATAGACTCTTCTGAAGACTTGCAGAGTGACTGTTCTCGTTAATAGAAGAAAATAAGACAAAAAAATTAGATTGTTCTCGGCTCCAGGGTTAGATCAAAGCGCCTGATGTTCGGGAAACAAAAGCCCTAGAGTTGTGAGATCTTAATGAGTGAAGAGCTGAAGGAGTACAGTCTTGCTTTCTTTATACGAACGATCTCATTGTGTACCACAAATAAAACTTTTCTGTACAGATGAAAAATATTTTTTTTGAGGGAATACGAAAGTGAATGAAAAAGGATGATCTTATATTCGAATTTATCAAAAGACATGAAGAGATGTCAGCTGAAATGTAAAGAGGTTTAGCTGATATCTATGTATGTATTGGAGTACTAAAATGATTTAATAAAAGTTTTATTAAAAGGGAGACAATCTGCTACCAACACTCAAAAAACAAACTCAATAGGAGTCAATAAGAAATTCCTTTTTGCATTAACAAAAATGTAGGTTTGGTGAGTCACTCTATACACATCACCCATGGCCACCATCACCACCATTGGGATAACTTAATGTAAAAACTTTACCCAGGGCGACATTGAGCCGCTAGCAGCTCCAATCCATCAAAAAATACAATCATCAAGGGTATACAAACATCCACCCGACAGAACAGAATTATCCTTTATGCAGATGATGTGTTACTGCTCCTACAGGACCCTCAGTCATCCCATCAAGCACTTTGTAAGTGTTTTGAAAGGTACTATATAAATACAGGTTATTATTATCCCTACAGAAATCCTTTACTCTATCCAACTACTCAGCAAACTAGTCAAAATCTACTTTGTAACCTCTGCATGGATGGACCAGAATACTAAAAGAATAGCGATCGGCACTTGTTTGATGATACTTTACAGATTTACAAATTACCTTTACCCCTGCCCTCCTCTACAGAGAGGTCAAAGGTCAGAGTAGCAATGGAGATTCACTGTGCGTTCCAATACCCATACCACCATACTATTTACTATGCCAGAAAAAGATTTAGTATGTCCCAATGCATAGTATGTCAAACGCAGTATGCCAAAAAATACCACAATGTCCTACTACATCCGGTCGCATTTTACAGTATGCAAGCCAGCATGCTTTTCTGGCAATTCTGACCCACAATCCTTTGCACAGCGGATATATGAGCAAGAGGGTCAAAGTTCAAGGTGAAATGTTATGATGAAGTAGTAGGTCCCAATTGTATGCATACTGCATGCAACAGTACGTACTTTGTAAGGACAGCTGCAGCATGTACTAAAAGTAAAGAGAAAAAGTGATTTGGAACACACCCTCAGGGTTTTGCTCAATGACCGTATGGTGCAATGTGGGATGGAGAATCAGATTTGGCCTTATTCACTGCAAGAAACATTCCCCTATCACTATTCTACCTTGCTGTCCCTGATCTGTTATGCAAATATGTAAACTGCAACCCAAATATGTCCTCAGCTGAAGACGGGCCCTTTCAAAAGCAAATGTAACGCTCAACCGGGAAGGGATATTAAATATGATTCATTTCTGTTATGAGGACTTGGAGAAAATCTAATTGCAAACAAGAAATAATGGCCTTTCATCCACATCTCTTGCTGCTTCTGTGGTTGTGTATTTGTACACGTCAGAGCAGATTTGTGCAAGAGTGAAAAAAGGCTGATTTATTTTCTATACATACTGTCAATGTGTAGGTTTCTTTGTTAAAAGAAAAGAAAAAAAAACAAGAAAAAGTGTGCTTTTAAGAGAGAAAAACGGTGATTGTGAGAGTAAATATTCATATACTCTAGATATCTTTACCAGCATGACACTTGGATGTTCACTTTCTAGAATGTGTTAAGTATACAGACTACATATGTATTTTTATTTGAAGTATTTATGTTTTAAGGCATGTCAGCTGTCATGCACTGTATGCACAAAGTACTGTGAAAATGTCTGCACATTTTAGGCATAGTTTTGCATATTCATTGCATAGATTCTCTCTGAGCTATGCTGTCTGTATTGCTACACCACAGCACTAAAAACAGTCCTTTGAAATATATTCAGTGCTGGCAGAACAGGCCGAAGGACAGAGGACAAGGTCGTGGGTCAAGTGCTAAAAAGCCCATGAGATTTTCAGCAAACCCGGGCACAGCCGTACTAACCTGTCGTTATGATTTAAAACAGTGTCAGGTTTGCAGCAGGCAGGAAAACAACTCTCTCACAGCAGTGGTCCTGTGCTTAACCTTTCCAGGAAGCAGCTGGAATGCTGATCACCTGCATGTACCTCTGTGATTGACATTCAGATAGACAGGAAGGGGAATATAAAAAGAGCTCATCCTGCATACTAAGGTGGTTAGAGAAGTTTTTATGTCTTGTATATCTCTCTCTCTTCTCCTACTTTCGAACTTCTCATCTCATTTGTGCAAAATAGCCAGGCTGCAACCAAAACAACACACTGCTCATTTAGAAGATCAATTGATTTGAGACAAGACGTTGAAAGGGGATGTGTGCCCTTACAGTGTATAACCATAGAAGCAGGGTCTATAGAAAACACTGTTTGTATTTTATAGATAACCCAGCGGTTGGCAGGCTCTCCCATGCAGAGCGGAGGATCATTAAATGAACAGACCGGAGACACATTTGCATTCCACACAGCAGTTTAAATTTGCACAACTTTGATTGTGTTTCTGGTACACTGCAGCATTTAACCTGAACAGCTACTGCAAGTTCACGGCAGGGTACTCTGCTACAGTCACTTCACTTACCTGTGTCTTTAAAAAGTCTAAATTTAGGAGCAGCACAGCTGCAGGCAACGGTCAGGCAATTTGCTCTGCCATCCCTTCCTCCTACAGCTCCTTCTTTCAAGACCTAAAGCTGTCGGCGTTCTGTCTTCTCCTCTGTTTCTCTCTTCCTCTTTATCACCCAGCTCTCTCTTCAGACCATCACCGTACAGGGTGTTACAGATGAATGTGTCTGCATGTGGGAGAGCCCGTGGCACAGTAGACTGGAAATGAGTTACACTGGGACAAAGTGCTCTCAGACAGAGCATGAATAGAGCGACCAAGATGAATTAAACTGCTCACACTGTGTCTGACCTACAGTATGCCACCACTTATACACTGATTATCTATCAGCTAATCAATGAAAAGTAGGATTAGACCTTGACCCTTATATAGGTTTAAAAACAAACATGACCACTAAATAATCATTTTTTTCTCCATTAGAGATATCTAATATTCTTTGTGAGGACGAGGCAGAAAGTTTAGTGAATGGGGTTTGATTCATGAAATGTTATGAGTCTTCAAATTCTTCAATACCATATCCTCTTTTAGGTTATCTGACACCTGATATACTGGTATCATTGCGTCCTGACACAGCAATAGATCGCACTTTCTCCACTGTAGATCAGAAGATGAATGTAATGTATTAAAGGCGTACCCTTATCATTGTACTGTAATACAATAGTTTATTATCATCTTACTTCAGAGCAGCTTTTAAAGGGGATTTAATTATGCGTTTGTGCTTTTTCCCTTTCCGTTAGGGTGTTATATAGTTTTTTTGTCTGTGTAAAAGGTCTGCAAAGTTACAAAGCCCAAAGTCCAGGCCTGCCTTGAAGTCTTTTCTTCCGTAACGTGGTGATGTCAACCAAGTAAAACATTTGCATAATACCTGATAGCGGCTAGTTAGAGCGGAGCTGGAGTCTAAAGAGTTTGGTTCGGTTGACCAATCACAACAGCGGGCCTGCTGACCAATCAGAGCAGACTGGGCTTTTCGAAAAACACCGTCACTTAGTCAGTGCCCTACGGCATTGGAGACCGATGCACGGAGTACTCCTCTTGCGTTACTTTTGGACGGACCGGGCACGGTGTGTCAATATACACTCGTTATATGTATAGAGTCCTTTCAAAATAAACTTCTGTTTTCATAGGAAGTTAGCTTTAGGCAACACAACCACTTAGGTAGGGTTAGGAAACATGATTGACGTTAACTTCACTGACTCGGGACTCACGTGACTCACAAGGCTGACGATACTAACGAGTCACGTGACTAAAGACTGACGTGACAAAGAAAGTCAATGTTACTTTTAGTTTCACACGGGACATGAAGACCGGTCTCCTGGTTGAACGTTTTGTGTTTGTTTGACCCATCAACCACCCCTCCCGCCCGCCCTGAACGGACTCTCACACTATTAATACTACGTCATTTGCTCCAACCGTCGAATAACACCTCCCGTGGGGTTACATTGGAGGTAGTACAAAGCCCGGTTCGTCGCATACTGTTGCTAAATGGTGCCTCCGTGCGCCGGTTTCCGATGCGGAGGGGCACTTAGCCAACGGCGGTATTTGACGCCATACCAGATACTACAATTTGTGGTATCTGGTATGGTATTTACTGTTACTCTGCATGGAATAGAATATAATTAGAGCATTCATACAGTAGTGCAATCCAGCATATGAGAGGTTAGGGCACGGACAACAATTTGGCTCCCATAACAGCTGGCCAGATGTCACATCATTTGTTGTTGTTCAGCTGCACATGTGGGTCATTTTAGCATGGAGGTCTGTTCAAAATGATATCAGATATAGGTCACTTTGAAGCACTCCACAGAGTTCAAATCATACTTCCAATGAAATGACAAAGCTGCACAGGCAGGTTTTCACAGGCTGCAGTGTATTTACATATACTTCTGTGTGGATGTATACAGAGCATATGGGAAAAGTGAGTTAATCTGCTCTCAGCCTCCTGCTACTGCCCAGCCAGAGCACCACATGGGGTTTTAAGGGGAGCATGCGGAGAGGCAGAGCTCTGCAGCAGCCCAAGCAATGTGGGGAAATCTAGTGACAGAATAGACTGCGGTTACGCTTTCCACCGCTCAAGTCTTTCTCCATCTGGCTATTCTGTGTGGATAATGAAAACGGCAGCTCCCTGCAGCCTTTATCTGAGCAATTATGTGGAGCCAAAGTCATGAACAGCCAATATGATTAGGGGCTGAAAGAGGCAAATGTCTGTAAACAAAATGAATTTGTAAAATGCCCTGTGAGAGAACTACAAAGACCATGATGGTAATTAAATCGCAATAAGGTGGCATCAATGGCTATTTGTAGGCTTTTTGTAGGCTTTTTTAGGTCACTGTAGGAGTGGTTTATCCTCAGGTTTTATCCTCTTAATATCATCAAACACCTTGGACAGGAAATGAAAATACACTGAAATAACAGGATTTTAGACATTACACAACAAGTGTGCAAGAAAGCTTATCATTTTTTTATATATATATTGCACCACATACAGGGTAGTAGGCGTACTTAAAAGTGGCCAAGTTGTTATTGGTTCGGCAAGTTATCGACCTCCAGTCTTTGTAAGCTCAGCTGGATAATCAGCTATACAATACATACATTATAAAATGTAAAAACAATCAGTGGAGTATGGAGAGAGAGGCATTCGGTAAAGGTCATTAACCTTATTCAAGCCCCAGACATTGTACACAAGTCACTTTGAGAACAGGAAAAACAACCAGATAATGGGGGAATAGCATCCTGACGCTGCCAGAGCCCAATGTACTGAAGTGTCAGTCTTAACAGCCTGTTAGGGAGCAGAGGGAACCAGCTTGATACCACCAGACTACATCACCTGGTGGAGACTGCAGAGAGGAGCAACGGAGGGGAAAGAGAGGCCAGACGAGGACAGGCAAAGGGATATACAGACAAAAGGGGGATAGAATGACACAATGAGCATGTTAAGAAAAAAGGTCATCAAGGAGCCCAGGCATATCGGGGCATTTATTCAATGGGATCTATTTTTAAAAGGTCTCTTTTCAAAGCAAAGCCCCAGTCTACGTAATCCATGTGAATCGATCTTTAGAGGAAAAATGGGGGAAGCAGGGAGATCGTCTTTGGCTGCATTGACTCTTTTAAGACCTTTTTGAGTGTACGTGTGCCTGATAAGCCAGGAAGCTGTGAAAGAGGTTTTTTTTCACAGAAGAAGAACATAGTGTAGGGGGAAGTGTTTTATAGAAGGTTACAGAACAGCTCCAGACATCAAAGTTCAAAGTATCCTCATACAATGGTTTGTATAGTATCTTAGGAAAAGTTATTCTTCATTTTTCATGCGTTTTCTTATAAAAATGTCCAGTAACACATGACACACGTGTCAATTTCCGTTCGTGACATGCATATAGTCTCAAAATAAACTTCCGTCTTCACAGGAAACAACTTGGTTAGGTTTAGGCAACAAAACTACTTAGTTAGGTTTAGGAAAAAATTGTGGTTTGGGTTAAAATAACTCAGGAAGTGGCTAACTTAAGTACGGAAGTTAGTCTGGTGTTTTTTGACCCACTTATCCACCCTGACCTCCTCCCTTTGCTGCGTTTGTTACTCTTTATACTTCCTAGTTCACCATTACATAAGAACAGCCTGCAAGGTTTGACTGTTGTGGCAGACATCTGTCTAAAACAGTGACCTATAGACCCTTATTTTGTGGAGAAACCTAGCGTGTAACATTACACCAGTGAGAAATTACAAGCATACAAATCACTAGATGCTTATAACTACATCATCTATGTTCATGTACAGAACGTAAAATACAATGACACAGACTCGACATGAGTTTTAAAATGGGCACTACAAAGAAGAGCATTTTTAATCGTGTCCTCAGTCCAGCCAACGCGTTTAATGGTTTGCAGCTAGAGGTGTTGCAGTTTAACGAGTGACCGTGTTAACTGGTGACTCTCAGCCGAATGCCTCATGTAGGTGTCCTCGTAAAGGCCTTTAATCAATTTTAAATACATACTCATCTGTGTTCATTATCTACGCCAACCATTCCACGAGCCACCAGTTAACACGGTTGTTATCCTGTCTGAATTCCATAGCACTTGAGTCCACTGTTGGAGTATCGGTTCTGACAACCAAACACACAACAACCAGACATTTTGATACTTATCAGTTTAATACAATGTTTAAAGCTTGCTAACTCGTCTGGATGGCTGTGGCAAAACGTCACTTGCCAACATGAACATGCATATTTTTAATGACGTCGGCTGTAAAAGGGGCCTATACTTTGAATATAAATGTAAAAGATAGACTCACTTCCTGTTTGCATGATGGTAAACTGTCTGTAAATTGCTTACTGCCTGAGCAGAGATGAAAACACTCCAGATTTGAAAGCTTTCAGGTTGCGTGAATGCTGCAGACAGAGCACACGTCCTTGGCTTGAAAAACATTTACCATTAATGCACCAGTTTCATTTATAACATAAGTGGAGCTTTATTGTTCTATACACCAGAGAGGCCGCATGCAGTTGAAGAGAAATCAGATTAACACTGAGTATATGTAATATTTTAAGAGCAGATTATTGCCTGTCAAAGACTAAAACACTGTGTTGCTTTGTGTCTGAAATTCAAACAGAAATAGGGAATAAAAACTCACAGTTAGAATATTCAGAGACACACATGGCTTTACAACTCATATCCACAGATCTGATCACTAACACCAGCATGTCTGGCTCCATCTTACAAGGACAGTTCATGAATATTATGAATGCCATTGCCCTAAGGAGATTTATATTTTTCTTTGATAAAGATTAAGACATTTAAAAAGCCCCAAGAAGCCTCCTGTTACATTTAAGAGTGCGTTTTGTCCGTGAGCATGTGCTTGTGTCTGGAAGTATTTTCCTATTGAAATATATTCCTGTATTTCTGTGACCTTAGGGCCACATCCTCCACTATCTTAAGTGCATTTCATTGGAAGGAAAGGCAGCCAAAGAAACAGGCCAATAAAGTTAGCCAGTTCACTGCACTCCCACCAATTAGGAAACCAATGAATGGCCCGCTTCCTGAACAAGCCTCTGGCTACCCTCATCCTGGGAGCAGTTCCCATCACGTTAGTCACACAACACCAACCAAGAAACAGAAATCGCAGCTGGAACGGCAGACTCTCCTCACAACTTCTTTGTTCCCAGCCTCACTGCATATCTGCTGTCTAACTCCCTCTCTCTCTCTTTCTCTCTCTCTCTTTCCTTTTTATATCTTGAAACACCCCCCTGCAAATTAGTGTTTTCCATGCAAATGTGTTGTGTTTACCAATACATATGCATGGAAAGCATATAAGATTATTTTGAATAACTGGAGAAAAACAACAGCTGGCAATTAAACACGATATTCTCTCATGTGCATTCTAAGTCTATATTTGAATCCAATCAAATTTAAGTGAAACAGGATTGTGCAATTGAAAGATTGCCCAGGCAGCAGCAAAAGACCCCTCATCTCTTGACGGATGGCATACTGCTCACCCCTTTAGATCCTGGATCAGATCCTGATCCTCTTTTGCCATTTCAGTGTGAGACTTTTTCTCTGCCTCAAGTTGCTGCTGATGGCTGTCTTTTTGTTGCTGCAACTGCTCACTCAGCTTCAGTCTCTCAAGCGCCTTTCTTTCTGGAGCTACCTGTTTCCCCAGAGACTTGTTGTCTTTGGTCTCTGTCTCCAGCCGGGTAGAGAGCTCACCCACCATCTCCTCCTAGCAGGCAATATGCTGCTCTGCATCCTGGAGGTGAGCCTTCAACACCTCCACATGGGTGTCTAGAGCCTTGTTTTTGGTCTCACAGTCCTCCAGCTGCTTTGCCACTTGTTAGAGCTCCAGGCTTATAGATTGAGGTTGAAGGTCATGGTTCAGTTATAGTTTCTTTATGATCAACTTTTGTTATCGCTATCGCTGCTCTGACCGTCGTCTCCGATCAACGTTTTCTGTCTCTCAAAGTGGTGAAATGTCTGTTGCTGTGGTACATAAAGTCATGCTGATGTCACAGAGTGGACGTGTGAGCTAAGTACAACCGAAGACTGAATAAGACATTTTTAGGTGACCAAAATGTTACAATTAACTGTCATGAACTGCAAACACACTGTGAAAGGGTTAAAGTTCTAAGACGAAAACACAGACAACTCCCAGACCGGACAACGCCGTGGTGGCGACCCGTCAATCACAAGGTAGCCACGCCCTAAAGCATACCCTGCTTTATGGTCTATTTGACTCTAAATGGGATCATAATTTACTAAATGAACATCCTGCTGTATTGAAGAAGACTTGAAACTAGCGATTGAGACCATAAACTCATGTTTACAATGTTTACTGAGGTAATAAATCTAGCGAGAAGTAGGCTCATTTTCTCATAGACTTCTATACAATCAAACTTCTTTTTGCAACCAGAGGAGTCGCCCCCTGCTGGCTGTTAGAAAGAATGCAAGTTTAGGGCACTTCCGCATTGGCTTCACTTTTCAAAACCGACGTCATTAGCCTTCACTTCACCCTGTTCTTGACGATGGTTTTAAAGTAAAACACAAAGCTTGAAACGGCAACAATGCCTCTGTCCTTTTTTTTGGACTAACTCTACATGTTGGGAAGCCAGTGAGGGATCATGTCACACTCACGTCAGTCTTTAATTAAAGCTCATGCGACTGAGAAATTCCAAGTTTCCTGTTTCAGTGCTGGATCCAGCTGACTCGCAGGTCAAAGCCTGGCATTATTCAACAAGAAACAGTGTTGTGTTGTGTTGATGCGTATTGGGTTTGAAAATGAAGGGGTAATTATTCTTGTGGCGTGTCGTCACCTTGTTTTGTAAATTACACCAGACCAGACTACAAATTGCTGCATCACTCTCACAGAGTGTTTACTATCGCTCTGCTCAATATTTTTTTTATTACCACTATCTGACCTGTGACATCACATCCTTTTTTGGTGCAGTTTGTGTTGGACCGAAGGCAAATGTCACTGTACCTTGAGCCTGACACACACACACACACACACACACACACACACACACTGGTACGGAGCAAACAACGCTCTCCCGACTCAGTCTGGCAGACAGGGCGTGGGAGACGGATGACGATGAATCATTGATGCTGGGCACACAGATCACAAACAAAACACACAATCGCACACACACACACCAGCTGCATGCACATACACACAGGCACACACATTTACCTCCTCTCTCTTACTCATCCGTCCTTTCCCATTTGCAGTGTGGTGTTTTTCTCTGTGCCATCACTGATTTTGTGGTGACAGAGACAGATGGAGGGATTGAGAGGGGAATGGCTCAGCAACAGAAGAGGATAAATCTCCCTCTGCCTTTTACTTTGGTCTGAAATAACATTAATAGCCACTGTTGGCCTTTTGTTTGTCCGGCTTGGACTTTTGCATCCATCTTTGCACTTTTTTTATCACTTCATTCATGTCTCTCAGTCTTTATTTCCCATCACAACCTGATATCTAATAGTTGGAGAGAGGGGTCACAGTCGCAAAAAGTTTAGCACAGTAGAGTGTTGCAGATTACTAAATCAATTTTGATATTCAAGAGACATTTGATTCATTTTTGAGGTCAGCAACAGTGTGTTTTTGAAATCTTCTGTTGAATGGGTTCTATGACGGCGATAAAAATCTGAAAAACAAAATATTCAAAGGGCTGGCCTTTATGTTTGATGTAAATGACGCTAGTCAGACTGTAACAGCGTGGTCACGCACGAATGGCTACCGTATAATCAGGCTAGAGATCATAGGAGACGGCTGTATATTGGAGAAGGGTGATGGTGTGAAGTAGGAGCGAGGATAACAGATTGCATGTGGAGATGGATGCCGTATAGACGAAATACAGCGCCATTCATCAACCGAACTGGCCCCTGTGACAGTCAACTCTACCCTGCATGACTTACGGTACTGATCATAATACCACCTTGGAAAGAATGTACCACAGTGTGCGAGAGAGGACAAATCTTTGGCTTTGAAACTATTTCACCATGTGGGTGGATTATAATATTTTAATCTGCGGTACCATTTTAATTACCCATGTAAGCCTCATTAGGATAAAACATCCCTCAACAGTATCAGAGAGCCTGAAGCAAAAACATCACAGCTCAGCTTTAAACACTATTAAACACCAAACTGCTGAATAATAATAATGACAGCTGAGTACAAAGATCACATTGGGTTACATGTTGAGTGGCATGCATGACTCATTTGGGTGTATAAGATACGGCTTGTTTCTGCATTGCTGCTGTTTTTATTTGATCATTCAGAAGAACCTTTGCCCTCTCTCTTTCATGTCAGTATGCACACACAGGCGTACATCGCACTCCAGGCCAGGGCAAGGGATCACTGCATTATTCATACTAATGCCGTCACACCGAGTAATTGAAGCCATGAAGCAGGGAGCTGGAGGGTGGGAGACGGGGGGCATATAGGCACCTTCTCTCTCTGCCTCTCCGTAGAAATTGTTTTGATCATTATCAGTGACCTCTGAGTGTGATCAGTGCATACATCAAGGTGAAACTCCATCTGAGGGCAAAGTCAATACTGATAGGCCAATGCATGGATCAGACATGCAGCTGCACTGCTGGTGATGTCAGTTACTGAATATATAACAAAATACATAGCATTGCTGGCTTCATCTGGTAAAGCAATGGCTTTTTGTCATTCAGACATAGGTGAATTTTAAATCTAATAGGACCATTACAGAAAGAGACAAAACATTTATGCAATATTTGGCAGCTGCTGCAGGAGAGGAAGCAGTGAAAGTGAATCATAAAAGAAGAGGAGTGTTTTATTTTGTTTCACAGGCTGCACAACTGATGGACTGTAACACTTAATTAATGACAATCATCGGCACGAGGGACACTTGCCCTCATTTCTCACTAAATGCCTAATAGATTTTCTCATCAATGGCATCATTTGCTGCCTATTTTGTAATGTTATGGAATAACTAAATTACAGACTAATCTGTTTTAAGAAAAAATGTCCTCAACAACTTAAAATGGGCTCATTCGCAGTGTTTTGTGATTTCATTTCTCTTTATGCGATAAATGACTGCGCTCTAATTAAGGCATGCATTTAATATCTCGCTGTGCATATTAAATCGTGTGCTGCTGCAGCCTTGACGTTAATGTGACAACATTCAATCCAGACTTGTGTTGCCGTGTTGAAAGTGTTATGAAAATGTTATTAGCTCTGACCCAGTCAGACTGCCGTTGTGATGTAAAAATGATCCTGGTAGGGTTTATGTTAGCCGGCATATGTCAGCATTTTGCCGGTATCACGTGTAGCTGTCTGGCAGATTAAATGATCAACAGCCAAAATGTCTGTTGGGGAATAGGCCAAATACATAAATTAATTAATTAATAGCATATTAAATAGCCCAATATTGTAAGATATGTTGCCAAGACAACTTAAAGCCACTATAATGATGATATAAATAATGATTAAATATGTTTCTTCAATAAATTTTTACTTCGAACTGAGACAATTACAGAGACGAGGAACGCGGTGCCGTGCTTGCTTTGAGTAATAATAATATTATATAATATAATATAATAATTTGAATGTAAACGTTATGAATGAAGCTTCAAACTATTCAGTAGGCTACAGCCCTACGAGCCACACAACACTATTTTGAATTTGACAAACGTTGAAATTGGACTGACCAGCCTATTATTTTATTTAGAATTTTTTTTAGACTGCTTCTTCCTTTAACTTATTTTCAAGTTATGTCAAATGTAAGCTTTTATATGGCTATTTAAAACATATGTCCGATAGTTGTTCTCTATGGCCTTAATTCTGGAATATTAACAGCCATATTGGCCGTCAAAACAAAAGTCCAGCGTAAACCCGGGACCCAGGCACTTATTCAAAAGTGCGACCAGCATGTTAAACTGCCATCACATTTACGAAAAGATACTGATTTTTGTGTAACAGGCTTGAAATCATGCTCAGCTGGATATAGTACAGTTATGCTGTGTCACATTGTTTTTTCTCATTTGCGCTACTGTTTTATTATTTTCATATTTTATGTAAAGTATTTTGTAATGTTGCTTGTTTATGAGTGCTGTATGTATAAAGAAATAATATTAATATGATTGTATCAATAAAACATTGAAATTTGCAATATGCACATGCACAATACAATGTGTACTGGGCAAATTAATACAGTATATGTGTGTCTCCTATGTGGGAGATTAAAGACTTCCTGTGGAGTTTCACATCTCCAGCAGCACTATTGAGCTGTTTTTCTATGAGTGGTTTGTTTATCTCAAGCACACGCACGAGGATGCACATGCATGCACACAAGTGATGCGGTACACACAGTCCTGTAAATGTTTTCACACACTCTTCCACTGATCAACAGGTGGCGGTAACATGCCAAGTTATGCTGCGATGCACCGACAAAGGCAGGGAAGAATGCAAGTAAACATGGATGTAAACAACACTGGATTAAATATATTTTTTAAAAAATCGGCTGGCAAATATTTTATGTTTTATTACACCTCAAGGTTACACAGTGTGTTTTTAATGAGTAGCACTCAATGTAAATATACATTTTGGTTGCTTACAAGAAAACTCCTCAGGGCACCTTTAAACAAATTATAAAATAGAATAATTAAACTACTGACTGTAAAATGCAAGTTTTCTTCTGCCTTCATGTTTATTTATGCACAGCTAGGGTTGCACTGTGACTGCTGCACTCAAAGAAATGTATTAAATGTAAATGCTGGAAAGCTAATTGTAAGAAAAGGCGTACTGAAGCGACAACAACCCACAGGGAGGAATGTAAATGCTGGGTGCTCTTAAACTAATTTAAGAGGAGGAAACCTGTGCTCTCTGTACAGCCCACAGCAACATAGAGGACGTAAATAAATATGGACACTGATGAGACAAAATAATTAACTGCACTTGACTTAGAAATCAGACTGCTGCCCAAAAGCCCCCCCACACCATTACACCGTAAAACTATAATGCAGGATGAAGGCGAACCGCTCTGTGTGTGTTGTGGCATGTGGAGGTGGTGAGGAAAGGGATTAGCGTGCGTGACGAGCTTACCAAAATACGTGTTTAGCTTACACTCGGACTCATTTCTTCCTTCCCCTTCTTGTTTGTCCCCTTGTGTTTTTGTCTGTCTTTGTGTTTGTTTCATTCTGTATTTGTACTCCTGTATTCCTGCGTCAGTTGATGTTTTAAATATGCTTTTTGCAGCAGTTATGTTGTCCTACATGTTGTGTTACATCTGTGCTTGTCTGGGAGTGTGTGTAATAGCAGTGTGTTTGTAGACAGCAGAGATGTGTGTGTTTATCTGCCTGCAGGTACTGTATTCCGGTGACACCAGGTGGAAGCCATTACGTCAGTGCGTGTCCTCTGCAGGTAGGCAGGCAATCCGATATTTACCATCAGTGTATCAACAGGAGGTGTAGGGAGGGAGGCAGGTTCAGAGGATATCAAACACACTCGCTCACTCGCTCTGGCTGGGAAAAGTGTTTGCCGAAACCAATTTGCCCAAGATGTGTACGTTTCATAAAGTGTTGAAGTAAACAGAAACAGAGTGTGGAGATGTGCGTCCCGCGGCTGTTTTGGTGGCGTGAAAAATGATCTCAGTTGAAGACGAGTGGAGGAGAGAGAGGAGAGGAGAGATACAGAACGAGAGAGCGACAGAGTAAGAGAGTGAGAGTGAGAGAGAGAGAGGGGGGAAGATATATAGAGACCTTCATTCAAAATGCATGACTCTACTACAGAACCTGCAGGGCCTCCACAGCTCACCTCTGCAGGTGAGAGCAAGTACACTAGACACAAATGGCACTTACACTCACAAACAAATCAATAGTTAGTTAGATATATAAGTGTACAGAGCTTCACATCAAGCAATTATTCGCTCCACACACAGAAGACACATACTGGAGAAGACCGGACACGCACTAAATGTCTTGTGACCTCCCAAGCTCTGACTTCCTTGTGAAAAAAATCATCACAAGACCAGATTAGACTTACAGTGATGCATCTGTGCACTTGCGTGCTCTTGTGAGCTGTCATGCAGGATGTACACAGATGCCAGGATGCCTCACTTTGTGTGTATGTGTGTGTGTGTGTGTGTGTGTTAGCTGGATATATGTGCATGTGTGTCTGCTTGCCGCTTTGATTTCTCTCCCATTGGCAGCCCTGATATGAACGGATGCTTTGATCCCGTTTGAATAAGACAGCATCACCAGAGTTCCTCTGCTGCTGCACTGAACAAATAGCCCAAAAGACAAAGAGGCAGAGGAAGAGAGAGAGAGAGATCCCTATTGTTTTTTAGTTGTTTTGGTTGCTCTGGGCCATTCTGTGTTGCAACAGTATAGCAATACCTGCTGCAAGGTGTCCTGTGGTATTTCAAACGCCTACAGCTTAGTAATACTGAACTGTCTATATTTGTTATACGTTATTCTTTTTTTGGTGCACACAATTTTTGTAAAGTAAGTCAAATGAGGAAACCCCTAACTTTCTGCATGTTATTGTTCTCTGCAGCAGAAAACAGGTCCACAGTAAAAACCGATTATGCTCGATTTGAATGCATGATATGGTGTCAAATTAGGGCTTCACGATTTTGGCCAAAATGATCATCATGATTATTTTGATCATTATTGAGATCACTATTATGCATTTGATTTTAGGAACTAAATATTTTTTTATAGCACTTTAAATCAACAGAGCACTGCTTTCATTTCCTTTGGGTGCTACATTCCTGCTAATTAACAGCTCTTTGCATCAAATTAAGACTCAAAATAAGACTAGTCTTCACCTGAAATCTTTGTATTTTCTCTTTTTGCACTTTTACTCTTCTACTCTGGAATGCAGCTGCATCATTCATGGAAGGTTTTTAACAGGCTGCCGCTGTAAGGTGCACACACAGTGGCGAGGCAGCTCCCCAAAAGTGAATGTGGTGGCTGAATGTTAGTCTAAGAGGCGCTTGATTTGATAGAGTTTTCTATGAGCGGAGCACACATTTTAAACATCAATATCACAGTCTATTATGTTCATTTAATTGTGGGAGGTCAAAATTGTGATCGCAATTAATATTTGATTAATTGTGCAGCCTTATATGTAAAATGCATCCCCTCCTGCTCTTTTTTTGACTGTATCATGACATGCAAATCAAAACTTCTCAATATAAAGTGTGTCCGTGGCAAACTTTCTGTATTATTTCTGAATTCATTCCACCAAGCAGATGGTTCTAAGAAGAATTCATGAATACACAGATGAATTTAAGTTACCTAATTAAGTGAAAAAATTACCTTCTTAGCTAAATTGCCTCAACAAATGCCAGAAAGCACAATTAATTATGAAAAATAGCAGGACTAAGGCATGAAAAATATGCCAGAAGCTTCCAGACTGCACTCTCAGAGCTGACCACAGGGGCAAACAGACAAGCAAACAGGGAGCCGGCCAGCACCAACCTGCTAGTCCCAGAAGCCCCCGCAGCTACAGACTTAATAACATCCGATGATTTTAAACAAATGAGATCAAACAGCACTCCTCGCTCAGGTGGGAAATCATGACTAAACAAGGTGAGCGGAGTGCAGCCAGCTCTGCAGCGAAGCGCCGGCTAAGCCTCATTTGGAGCGCTGAAAAATGGGAGAGGAGGTGCAATGAGACAGAGGCCGCGAGCGATGCACCACCATTGATATGCAGCAGGGAGAGAGAGAGAGAGCAGTAAGGGTGTGTTATGTTCATACACACCATCTGAAGTCCCTCAGAACTCCAGCAGAACAGGGAAAGTGGGATACCGCCATTAGCATATTCTGCTAATTGTTATTCATTGACACAGGCTCTATTTCCCAGTACTCTACTGTAAGTCCACACAGTCCATGTGTGTAACAAGTGTGTGCTTCAGAGACCACACTTACTTAATTGATTAATCTATTAACTATATAAAAACTATTGTTAAGCAAGTTTCAAAATGCAATTCATTTTCATTATTCAGCCTTGAAATTATGATTAAAATTATGACATTTATTCAGTTTCAAAAGCCTTTTTAAAGGTACAGTGTGTAGGATTTGGTGACATCTAGGGGTGTGGTTAAAGATTGCAACCAACTGAATACCCCTCCGCCCCCTCCTCCCTTTCCAAGACTGCGGCAACGTGAGCCGCCGAATGCGAATCTGTAGTTACGCCTTTGACCGTAGTTTCACAAGCGTGTCGGAGAAATACGGTGGCCTTCAGGTAACGTAAAAACGTGAAAGGCTCAGCCAGTGTTTGGTTTGAGCAACATGGCGGACTCCATGAAGAGGACCTGCTCCCTATGTAGATATGAAGGGCTCATTCTAAGCTAACAAAAACACAACGATTCTTAGTTTCAGGTGATGGTTATAAATATTATATTCCATTTCTGCTAATAGATCCCCTGAAATGTTACACACTGTTCCTTTAAATGTGTATATTGTCTTCACCTTCTTCACATACATTCAACTTTTTTGTGTGGCCCATATTTTATATAAGGACGCATCTCTTTAATGTAGAAGATATGCAGCCAAAATTGGTTCTAATTATTTTTTTAAAAGTCTATAATTATTCTGGTAGTGCACTCCAGCCTCCAGAAATACTGCCCTGGTAGTCCACATGAATGAATCTGAGTACTGTGACTGCCTCAGGTCCCATCATCACCTCTGACCTGCTGGTGAGTTATGAGTAACGGCCAATAAAACATGCTCCAAATGCACTTTCGATCCATGACTTTGTGCTGTGACTTTGAGTATTTGTCGTTCTGCAGTTTTGAGAAATAATTCATGTCATGACACACCTTCAGATTATCATAAAACAACATGTAAGGGATAATATACAGCGAGCCGGTCCATTGCTGCTGTGAAATAACCCCGAGAGGGCGATGCCGCTCGCGTCAGGTCTTGCACCACCTTGAAGGGGTTTATTTCACAACAATGACCTGCTAGCTGTACAATTATCCTGCTTATTTCACGGCTACTTACTTAAGAAATCAATAATTTGACACAAATATGGTCCGCCAGAGTCTGACATCAGAACTGCGTCCATAGCAACGATCTGTTATACATATCAATGGTCTTCTATAAAGAAATAACAGACCGTAGAACACCGTGATTGACCAATCAGAATCGAGTATTCACCACAGCCGTGTAATAAACAACTTTCTTAACAACTCATGAGCTGGCAGCTGCTTATGTTCTGTACATTTCGTAACTTTTGTTTGAAAAGTAAAATTATGCTTATTATTATCATTATTATTATTATTATTATTATTATTAAAATACCAGGGCATTGGAAAAAAACCTAATAATTCACTTTCATCAAAAGGGGCTCTTGGGTCGACAGGCGAGGAATGTGCAATGAGTATGAAAATCCTGCGGTGCCAATATCTTATCCCTTTTATGCTACAGAGAGTTCACTGTGGCAGGAGATCAGAGAGTGTGATCAGCCTGAGGGAGGGATGACGGCGAAAGATAGTGAGAAAATAAGTGAGGGGTGAAGTTAGAGGAGGGGAAGAAAGATTACTATTCATCCCGTGCCTTAGAGAGGTTTTCTATCATTTCACGCCAAATTCTTAGAAAGATGCGGAGAAAGAGTGGAGGACAAAAAGCGATAGCGATCTAAAAGTTTAGTGAAAGACAAACTAAATTCTTAATCAGAAGGAAGAGATCCACTTCATCTGCCAATCACACAGCCCACATCCTCTCCTACCGGGATGTGAGACGCGGCTGGCTGCGCTGTGGGGCGCCTCCCACGCTGGAGATGTTTTCTGATATATCACATCTGCACAACCAGGAGGGGAGGATTCAGAGGGAATAGAGGTTCAATACAGGCATTAAACTTTCTGTTTGAGTAAATAAGTGTGCTGTGGTTACTGAGCCACAGGACCTTTTCTTTGTAAATGTTTGTGGATGGATTAAAAGCCATGACATGAAACATGACTGACTTGAGTTCTTCACCAGCAGCGATGCACCAGCGCTGGGCAAAAACAGTAGCTGCAAATAAATCCCTTAAGTGTGTTGGAACCTTCTTGGAGAATATATTTGGTTTTATTTATCACATTAAAGTTGAATTGAAATTCATATGAACTGTAATGTTTTTGCAGCTATTTTGCCTGTTTATTCCATTTTTCAAAAAAAGGACAAAGCCAATTTTTTGGACAGATCTGAGGTTCTAAGTTTCAGGCCTCTGGGTGGACGATTCCCACGGCAGCAGCTGACTGACATATGAGGACTGGCGTTGCTAGGAGACTCGCTGTTAACTTCCAATGGTGTGCTAACTGACTGGAGCACATCATAGACCTATACAGTACAGCCTTTGGCAGGAGTTTTCAAAAGTCCATGACTGTGGGCCTCCCCTCAGACAAAGCTTGGAAAAAGGCGCCCCCTCACCCCGCCTTAGTTTACTTGCTTAGTTTCGTTCAATTTCTGGATGCCTATGGGATTATGATTATGTTACTTGATCCCAAGGACACGGAACAATTGAGCCAAAATAGCCTAATATTGCTTTTTGACATAACTTCAGACTACACCAAATACATAAAAAAGGTCTGTCCTAAGACATTTATTAGTTTCTGACTGAGAAAGTGGGAAAAACAATACATTTTCCAAAACTATTGTATCTCTGGACTATCTCTTTAACCAAATCATACACATTTAGGCTACTATATGTGATATTCTTTTGATAACTAATGTAATATTTGTCACTTCCATTCTTTTATAGAACAATGTAACAGACTTACAGTGAAATTTGCAACGACATTGTTATTTTAGCTCTCTATATTTTTTGTTGTGGGAGTTTGTATGTTGAATGTCTTCGTTGCGTTCTTTGTCTTCTCACATTTTGGGACCATGCTGGAACCAAATTAATTAATCTAGCTTGCGAACGTTAGCAATGACTCCCACTAAACGGTACTTTTCATTCATGCTACACTTGCTGAGCCACTGGCAGCTCCTGCTCAGCTCAGTGCTGTGTTCGTCCCACAAAGAAAGGAGGTGGTTTAGCTGGTGTTAGCTGGCTCTCTTTCATGGATCCATTTGTGGTGACGGCAAACAGACTCACAGCAACGAGTTGTCCTGCAACCTCAGCACTCTGTGGGTTACTTTGTGTTTCAAGTCACGACGAGAAACGCCAGCCACCCAGCTGGTTAACGGACGATTAATAGGCTATTTTATCATGAACTATTTTAGTGTCTGACCACACACATATTGCACCGATCAGAATCAGAATCAGCTTATTGAGCAAGTATGTGTGCACATACAAGGAATTACTCTCAATGTACTCACAGAACCGACATTGCAGCGAAGAACAAGGACAACAAAGCTTGATTAATTAAGGCAGGGAATAGACAGGACTATTATTATGAAAACACAAGTATGTGAAAAAATAGGTGTATATATATATATATATATATATATATTTATATATCATTTTATATAAAAAGCACCAATGGCCAACAACATAAATTACATGTCTATACAAATCAAGTGTTGTAAGTTGGAAACAAATATAGAAATTATAATTTGTACAAAGAAATAGATATTGAATGGGTGAATATGTGCAGTATATGCAGTACATTTGCATACACAATCAGATAACCAGTACCCCATGGCACCTATTTTATTAGCAAAAATGAATTGTAATTGCAGTTTAACTTTAAGATAATTCAGATAATGAATGAGAGCTGTCAGTGACAGAGACAATAAACTGTACCAAATATGTTCCTGTAACTCTCTGGCACTCGCTAGAACCACCCATGTAGAAAGGAATCAGGCTCAAAGCAAAATTAGATTTTCGACCCCTGAATGCAACACACAAAGGACAGACACACAACTACAAGCTGTAACGTGGGAAATGTTACTGGGGCGTTCCCTGTGTCTTGCTCCACTCTGTGGTAAACAGTTTCCGTCTCCAATCCCACTAACCCACAATTAAAACAACACGCTGCTTTAGCTTCTGTGCTGATCCACTAGCCAACTTACTGCGTAAACCGATTTAGGAATCATGAGATTTCAAATCACCTGCAGCGTGAGCACTGTGAGCCGCAAATGACCCCGTTCACGTGGAGTTTCCTCCATCATGAAATGACGGGAATAAACCCACAGGTACACATCACAGGAGCTGCAGGACTCGCTGTAACTGGCGACCTGGAGTGGTGCTCAGATCAGAGGTGTAACTGATTCAGTCTCACCCACCTACACACACACACACACACACACACAGAGGAGGCCTGAGAGCTGGAGGCCGACCAGTGAAGTCAGGGAGGCTTTAATGACTCAGAGCAATATACAGTATGCAAAACAGCACACGACGGTATTCACACGACTGACAGTAATTAACACACCCACAAGAGGGAACATTCAAGGTTCCTTTTGTGTGTGTGTGCGTCTATCTCTGTGCATGTGTGTGCACTCTCATGTTTACCTGGATAGCAGTGATTTATCACCTGCTACAGAACCTCACCCCCGACAGAGAAAAATGCTATCATGGAACACAAGGGGTCACACAATGGGGAGCAGTTGCAATGCAACACTCACACGGATACACGGCACACTGTATACAAACACATTGAGATTGCTTCAAGGCTGAAAAACTCAGCAGTAATTAGTTTTAAAAAGGAAACTTTTGCATTTAAAATTCAAGCGCGGTTTCTGATTTAGGCTATGTTCCAATTAATGAGACCGAGGTACTTAAATGGATCCTACTCGAAGCTATAAGTCGGAGCCACCAGGAGGTCTTTGAACCTAAATCACCAGTGTGTGTGTGTGTGTGTGCAACGAGATTCTGCTGTCAAGCCCGACTGTGTATAAAAGTGCAAATCACCATCGAGAGTTACAATCGACTGGCGGGTCAGCTGGTTTGGATATGAGACAAGGCCGCGGAGGAGGGAGGGAGGGAGAGGAGGAGATGGAAGGAGAGAGGGTGATTAGTGGCTCTCCTTCCTGTGCCTGCAGCTCATAGAGATGAGCTAGTTGGTTCAGCTGCACTCCACGTTCTTCAAACTGTTTCAATTGATGAAAAGCTTCCTGGTATATCAAGAGTGGGAATGTTCAGGCACTCACGATTTAGTCAATTTTGTGTGCTGATTGGGATGAAACAGTTCTTTATAAATCCTGAGCACGTTTACATGTGGCTGCAGCATGAAATACGGCTACACGCATACATTTTCCTTGTCGCGTGTGATTTAAAAGCTCCACACTGCAAATTGATGGCGCCACAGTGTGACGAAGGAGAAGGGGAGACTACCATTCTTCATCTACTGAGGCTTGCAGCTTGCTGTTTTGCCTCTTTATTGGGGAAAAAAAACACACACACTAATAAGTCCTGCAATCCATTGTCCATCCATCTGCTAAAAAAACAGACAAAAAACACAAGCAGCGAGACACAACCAGACACGGACATGTAAATGCCTTATTAGAGCCGAGACGTCGGTGGCGGAGTGCACATTATTTTGTCTGCAGCCCGGCGCTGTAGGGCAGACCCTCCCTGTCTAAGACTAGACTTGCTCACCCGCACTGATAAAAATACCCCTGCAAGGAGGACAGAAAAAGATCACACTGTGACTCTCTGCCTCTCCTAGCCGCAGGTGCTTGTCTGACAGCAACAAGAGAGAGTTCATGGAGTTTATAGCTCTGGTGTCTTTATAAACACACGTTGATTTACTATTGTTGTGGGATCATTTTGAGATGTTAAAATACATGTGCACGAAATATACATACTGGAGCTGTCAATCAATTAAAATATTTAATCGCTATGAATCGCATGATTGTCCATAGTTTATCACAATTAATCACAAATTAAATCACACATTTTGTATCTGTTCAAAATGTACCTTAATGGGAAATGTCAAGTCAAATCTTGTCAACATGGGAGTGGACAAATATGCTTGCTTTATGCATATGTATGTGTATGTCTGTAAAGGGGAAACTCGTGGGTACCCATAGAACCCATTTTCATTTTTCATTCAGATATCTTGAGGTCAGAGGTCAAGGGACCTCTTATAGCATAAGTTTGGAGCGTTATTTAGCCTCCTTCGTGAAAAGCTAGTATGACATGATATGACCAATGGATTCCTTAGGTTTTCTTGTTTCATATGATGCCAGTATCTTCACTCTAGCTTTAAAATTGAGTCCGCTACAATCTAAAAATCGCAAGTTGCATGTGTTAAAGAAATTAGTGGCGTTAAAACAAATTTGCGTTAACGTGTTATTATCGCGTTAACTTCGACAGCTCTAGTACATACATAGAATCAAGAGAAACAGACGCCTAAATGCACTATTTTATATGGAGGTCTTAATATGGAGGCAGGGGAATGGAACAGAAGCAGACAGACAGGTGAAAGGTCACAGAAACTGTGCAGTCCAAGAAAAAGCCACTAGGTTCATTTCCTGCCTGTCTACACTATTATCTATGTGCATTGACTCTGAAAAAGCAATACAAAGTTGCTGTTATAGTAGCTATGCCAAAAAAGGATTCTGGCTTCGTCAGCCTGTTTAAGAAAATCAATTAAAGAGTTATAGGATCTATTTTCTTTGTGGACAACAACAAAAAAGGCAGCATGTTGTCACAAGTAAATTAATTCAAGCAATAAAGCATCTACAATGTTAATCCGTTAAATGAAGATGAGGGTGAAAAAAGGGAAGAAATAGCCTCAAGATCAAAAAATGTCAGTTATTAAATGAATGAAAAATGACAAAATTGCCTATTATATAATGCTTCAAAAGATAAACATTCCACAGTTGCTGGTGCATGCTTTGTTAAACTGAAAAGATAAATAAAAAACTCTGTCGTCAGAAATGATGCTGATCAGCACCTGGATTATTACATACTGAACTACTAAACTACTGAACATACTTCTGGTGACATACGAATCCTGTTGATATGGTAAAAAGCATCCATTCACTTCTCCTTATATGTAAAAATGTACAACAACAGTCTCTGAGAAAGTGACAGGAGCTGCTATTGTAACAATAAATGGAGTGTGATATTTGTAAATGTGAGTGTGTGCATTTGTGTGGCTGCATGTTAAATAAACCATTACAGTAATACGCTTCTACAACGACCATAGAGTGTTTGTACGTGCTTGTTAGCTCGTGTCCTGAGGCCCCTGAGCCAATCAAGCTCCTGCTTGGCCTTTAAAAGAAGCCAGCCCCCGTTCCAATGAACCGACCGAATAATTCAATGTGGACTCTGTGCGTGCGGCTGCCTGTCAGCTATGTGGTTACACCACCATGACAGCGCCAGAGCTCGCTCAGACTCGTACATTTAAAATACGACAGACGGTTAATGTCGCACTTGAACTGCAGCCGTGTGTGTGTGCATGTTTATGTGGATAGAGAGCTTATGTGTGTGGCTCTGTACTCACAGACTGTTTGCGGTTGTGCAATGCACACAGTGCAATGACGCGCTTCCATGCGTGGAGAATTAAGTCACACCGTGATGACAATATCTAAAAAGGAATTTAATGGCAAAAAAATGTTTTTCATTGAATTAAAATGCCCAGCAACGTGCATGTACTTGTGTAAGCCTCTCCTGTGTGTGTGTGTGTGTGTGTGTGTGTGTGTGTATATGTAGATACAGTATAGGTTTTCAGCAGATGCCATAATCTCCCCTCGCAGTCATGCTTTAGAATGAGGATTATGAAAGCCATAAAGTGGTCAGAACAGTTTGTCACTTTAGTGTATTGCTATTTCTGTGCACAAACACACACACTGTATATATAGGTACATCATTCTATAGCCTGATGACTGTATAGACAGGCACAGAGCTGCCCAGTTCTGCAGATTAAGCACAGACAGGTGCAGTAGCTCAAATGTAAATGTGGAAAATGGAGACTTCATCAGGTAGAGAGAGGGGGGATGTGACAGAGAGAGGGAGTGTTGGAATATAAAAGGGATACAAAATACAGATGTGGAAAAGGGAAAAGACAGGGAGAAGCAGGGAAATGAAACGGCAAGAGGAACAATTCGAGAGTCAAAACAAAAAGGAGAATATAATGACATTTCCCTTTTCGGATAATTGGGACAAGTACTTTTCTCCTCTGTCATTCCCTCTCCTAATCTTTTTCATCCCTCCCCCTCTTCCTCTCGCTCTTGACCTTCATCTCCTCTTCATCTCCTGCGCTCCCCTTTAACATTCTCCCCACTGCTTTGGCTCTGGAGCCAAAACAAGAAAAAATGGCTTTTCAGTTCCCACTAAAAATTTTTTGACTTATCTCATTGAACCATCGGTGTGAGTTGTGTATAAGTGTGTAGAATGTGTGTGTGTGTGTGTGTGTGTAGTGCTTGTGTGGACCATCGGCTGAAGATGCTGTTAATTCTACCAGACTGCAAATGGTCATGCTTGTCCCACTCGCTCAGGAGGGAAAGCTGTGTTTAGTGCATGTGCATGAGCGTGTGTGTGTGTGATTTACAAGACTACGAAGGTGTTATGACAAAGCTGCTGATTCACTGAGTCTTTTCTTTTTACACTCCATCTGTCATCAACACGCAAACATCTCATCATCAATTGGCAAAAAAACTGAAACAACCGATCAGCGACAGTGTCCCTCTCGACTACATCTGCTCGTAAATGTAATTAACCGACAAATAAATCGATGTAAGCGCTCACATGTCTGTTTGCTCGCAGGCGTGACGTCTGCCTAGACGTACACTCTTATGTGCGTCCATGTGTGTGAGTGGGTGACTTTGTGCGATGATTACAAATCTGCTTTCCCTAGACGGATCGCGCTTGTGAGCAGCGTGGCCGTGCCACTGTGAATGTTGATGGACAGCCGGTGCATGCGAGTGCGACCATTTGGCAGTCGGCCTGTTCTTTTTTTGCAAACTGATTTTTTGCATTTACATTCAGCGAAATTCCCTCAGAAATGGTTTAAAAAGAGCCAAAAACCACTGACATACAGGAGACGATTGACTGATAAGCTGATTTATTATGAATGAATACAGTATTCTCTTGTAAATGACCCACAAATGACTTAATTAGCGTTGTATTTACTGCACAGTGACTTCCCTTTAAACAGATCCTCTTCTTTTAGAAAGCGTTCCTTCACGCTGTAGTTATTTCCCAACAGTTACAGTCTGTTTAGCATCAAATCAATGCCTTTTCTTTGCAATCATCCACTCCAACAGTAGACTAATAGCTATTTCCAAAATAATGTCCAGGGCGCCTCTAGCCGCAAGCTCAACACTCGTGCACGCTGTAAATCACAACTGACACGACTCCACCCGGAGAGATAGTAAATTCATGCTAATACCAGATTTAAGCCCTTTTAATGCGCTAATGAAAAGTGCTGTATTTATATGTAGCTGGTAGTCGGCAATGTTGTGACATCGGGCCCATCTGCGACTCAGTCTAAACCCCTAATGAGAACATTACTGAGCCCAAGGCAGAGACACATGGAGAGAGAGAGAGAGAGAGAGAGGAACAGAGGAGAGAGTGAGGGGAAGAGATGATCGATGCAAACCTTGCCACCTCTTTTGACTGCCATCATCCCTTTCCCTCCTCCTCCTCCTCGCTGTCTCTCCTGCTCCCACTCCTCCCTCCCTCCTCCTGTCTCATACACCAGGACTCAGGGCAGAGGGTCTAACTCAATACACCGTGCAGCAAAAATCAATGAAAGACAAAAAGAGACAGAGCGGGGGGATTGAGGGGAAGAAATAAGGCCAAGTGGAGGGGCAACGTATTTTTGACAGCTTTTTTCTTGCTCTGCAAGCTCCACCTTAACACACACAAACACACACAAATCAAAAATGCACCATTGACACACCTGCATGTCCATTTGTCGACTTTTTTGTGATATTACACTCTATATATCACAACAAGGGTAATAAATCACACCCAAGGAGCTGTGATGTATCATATTTCTTTAGGAAGACATTAGCACCAAAAGAAAAAACGGACTAAAAGCGATGCCACATATAGACCCTTAACAAGACACACTACAGTAATATGTATACATATCACGCATCATTTAATATCCCAAGCTCACAATTGATTTTGCTATGAATCCACCAGCACTGACTCACACACTCCAGCGTTATAGTATTTCCAACACCCCACCCTTGCTGCCCAGGGAGAGAGAAAGCTGAACATTCATCCAATGGTGAGTCGGGGCACTAGAACAACTCCCAAGGCTTTGGACAGACATCAATGCGTAAACAGCCTCAACTGACACATACTGTATACATGCACATACACACACAGTCATGTAGCACACAAATTCAAATACGACCAGCTGTAGTGCGTTCCCCTGCCTCTTCTGCTCCTCAGATGGTTTTCTCTTGATCAATAAGTCATAAATGTGCATTCCTTGATATCTAGTTTGTCAGCAGGGATGTGATTTGGGGACCGAAAACAAGTAGAATGAATAATGAAAGGTTTCCCAGAAGAAATTCGAGTTGTGTGGCAAAAATCTTTGACAAAAATACATGCATGATTATTCATCTTCCCTGCCCTGACGTGTCTACATCTTTCTAGGTCTGTCTTTTTCCAGCAGTGTACATATTGTCATTTTACCCACACATACACATTACTTACACCTCACACACATTTCCCTCAATTTCCCTCCCCTCTTCCACCCCCCTTTTCATTACCATCTCCCTTAATGGCCCCATCTCCTCCCTCCTTTGCTGTACAACTACCAGGAATGTTAAAAAGGCTGGAAAACAAATCTGAAAACATTTTTTTTCCATTAGAAATTAATATAAGAGTTGGATGTCCAAAACACAAATCTAACAAAATCCTGAAACCACCCATCCCTGCAGCGCTGACTCCATCAAAGTCCTGCGTTCCCTCTCATTCATTCACTTTTCCCCCTCACATCTGTCTCCTTCAGTGCCCATATTCCCTCAACACTCTTCCTCTCTCAATCACCATCCCAATTCCCTCATAAAATGCCATGGATCTTTTTTTTTTCTCCATCTCAATTCCCCCCTATACTTCAGAGTCCTCCACTTTACCAATTCACAGTCTCTCTCGTCCCCCATTCATCCCTCTCTCATTACTCTAATCTCTCCCATCCTCCGCCGCCGCCGCCGGTGTGTGAGAATGTGTGTGAAAACACTAACCTGCCCTTCTGGCACGCAGAGCAGAGCCAGGCTTTGTCCCTCTTGTCGTAGGTGCAGCAGGTCTTGCAGACGTTGTACTGGCAGTCCAGGCACAGGCGCTTGGGGTTGAGCAGGAAGGTGAAGGGCGCGCAGCAGCGGATGCAGCAGTGCTCGTTGAAGCGGTGCTGCTTGGAGAGGATGGAGCATCTGCTGCCTTCCTCCGCCAGCTCCTGCTTCATCTCACTGAAACCGAGAGAGGGAGAGGAGGAGAGAGAGAGAGAGGACAGGAGGGGGAGGGGGAGAGAAAGCGAGAGGGGTGGTGAGCGTCTGGTCGAGAGGTAGAACGTGCGAGGATGGCGATGCGGAATAATTGGAGATGCTGTGGTAAATGAAAAATTAAAAGGGGGGAGGGCAGAAGAGGTCATGGGTTTGGTGAAAACACTTCCCCGCTCCCTCTCTCTCTTTTACACTGATTCTGTGGAATTAACGTGATGGCTGACATTTCAATTTGGGAAGACCTGTCATGCCTTGTTTGCCCACATCAGTCAAAACACAGCTGAGGAGAGCACGACACGCACGCCTCCTACAACCTCAAATGAAGAAGCATGGTATCTTTGTTAATTATAGGGCACTGTGAGGAAGAGGAAGATGTTCATAAATTGGCAAAAATAGAGCTAAGCTGAGGGTCTCTCGTTGGAGATTTTCACGTTCAACACACACAAACTAGCCTGAGAGGAAAACAGCGGTGATGAAAAGCCTCCACAGTCGTACTGGAGAGCTGTTTGGGCTTCAATCCAAAAAATTACAGTTTAAAACTACAGCAATGAAGGAGCACCGAAGAGCAGCACAGTCTCACTAATCTTAACGCCTCAGAGAATTGCTCACACTAATGAACTATTAGGATTATAGACTGAAAAATACTTGACCAAAGCTTGTTTAAAAATCCAATAAAATCCACAACCACAGCTGACATTGACTTTTCCAACAGCTGCACACGACTAATTGGGCATCATCGTATATGTATTCCCCCATAGGATGCTTATTGCAGAACATTTAAGTTATCAAGTAAGATTTTTATATGATGAAAATAAAAAGAGACTGGATAATGTAGGTTGTTAATCAGCGTGTTAACCAGCAGAGCAGATTTGCCATCCAAGGCCTGTATTCAAACTGTTCACATAAATTATGTACATGGGTTTTTCCTCTGTACGATTTGCGCTGACTGAGCAATGCACCATAAGCAGAGGCTGCGATAAATTATGTAATGTTTTGCATTTATATCATAAACCTTTCATCATCAGTACATATCGCGTTTGTGTCAATTATATTTAAAATAATACACAACGAGGAGGAGAGATTAAGTAACGCATTTATCCGTGTTTACACTATCACCCATCAGCAGTCATTAGGCGCCAGCGGAGGCTGAGATGCAGAGATGGAGCTGTTGCTGCTGGGAAGGTGTGAAAGTGCGTTCAGCTCGAATGGGCGGTGAGTAAATTATTTAAGCTGCTCTTCTTACACTACACACAGCCAGGTTACAGCATACACTGCTCTCACTGATCCTTACAGAGCAGATCCCATGTACAGTATATGCTAACAAAACATAGATGCAAATCACTGAACACAGTGATGCATGCAAAAAAATACATAAAATACACAGAGAAATGTGTTTAGGCAGAGGGATGTCGCGATAACTGCAAAATTTCAATACCGCACTATTGACAAAGCAACCACAGGGGCTCTTGATGGCAAATCTGTGATGGACAACAACCACCACCACCGCTATTGTTCACGTTTTTCCTTTTTTAAATTCTTTGCAATGGGAGCGCACTGTTTTTACACTATGCTATAAACGCCAGCAGCGTGTTTTTTTTCTGGTCGCAGAGAGATGAAGCCATCAAATCACAATGGAGGAAGAGCGGGCAAATATCACAAAGACCAACGTGACCAACTGGTGCCTTCAAATGAAACTCGCGAGCTCGTGTTTACAACACGGGAAGTCGTGTACACGATATGCTTGGCGTTCAAGTGGTTAAGTCGTGAGAACACCGCTGCTAAGCAACGGCAATATTAACGTTACGTGGGTGTCTAGAAGCCACAGAGGCTAACAATTTAGTTTAAATGCAAAGGCATAATGACAGAGGAAAAAGATGAGGCCGTTGGGAATATCAACATTTTCCTCAGACATATGAAATTATGAAGAAAAACAATATACGATTAAAATTACAATATATTCAGTTATTATGTACCGAAAAAATGAACTTCCATGGCCTCCGCTATTTCTGACAACGTCAACGAACACGTCACAGCTCGTGAACTCGGAGCTTTCAGAAACTTTCCACTTACGCGCTTGTGAATACCACATTAGGGGGGACTCTTCTCGTGAACGCGGTAAACACGACCCCATTTGAAGGCACCAAACGTCACATCCTACCTGTAGGCTACAAGTGCTGAACAACATCAACAATGGTGGAGAAATGAATACACATAAACTGGCGGGTCCTTCTTCTCTCCCTACATACTTCAACCATTCCCTTCATCCAGAGCAACTACTCTAACTTGTGCAGACATTTTTTACTTTTGCGGATATTCTGTATCATAGCAACCAGACGCAACGAAAGCTGAAAAAACGCTGCACCTCATTGCCCTTAGGTGTTCTGCATATAACAATAAACAAGTATTTAATTCATTTTATCATCTTTGTCATTTAAAAAGCAACAATATACCTAATAATAGCCTAAGAAGAAATCTTATTTATCTAACACTAAAATCAGGATAAATTAAAAAAAGGCAATATTATCGCATATCGTGCTTTTGAGCCAATCATTGATACCGTAGGCATATGTAGGCATCCTAACCTCAACTAAACCACCAAGTCATACATGGAAAATTTAGTGTATATCAAAACCAAATGCTGAATGCAGCATATTGTGGATTTCCTGTGTGTACAATGTGTGCTGTACGTGTGTCTGTGCGTGGAGCCAGCGGGGGCAATGCAATCTCCTGCTTCCCTAAGTTATTAATGCTGCTCCTCAAGCAGATCCTCTGCTGCCTCACTGATTGCTTTTCATATGCATCATTAGATGCAGCATATTAACAAGATGAACAAACCATTTCATATATAGTGTCATATGAGCGTGGGCGATGGGGGTGTGAGGGTTGAAGGGCAACGGTTGGCATATGCATACTGTATAGATACCGACATGCACACAATTATACTCCAAAATGATCAAAAAGGAGGTTTTGTATTCCGCACATGCAAGGTCACAGCTGCTGGGAAATGGTGGCCCCCAATCAAATTAAAACATTCGTAAACAAACCTCCAAGCAACATGAAAGAGACTCTCCTTGTCTGAGCTGCAGCTCACAAAACACCCAAAACATATATATACACGCCCAAACAGACCCCAATATAAGCAGCATGCATTCATATCTCAATAAGTCGAAGAAGCCATCGCCTGGAAATCATTTCCTTCAGTTCTGATTAGGATCAGGTTCCATTTAGCCTCTCTGTGTCTGTGATACAGGTTTAATGAACAGCCCAGTTATGGCGGCTAGCTCCGGCCGTTTAATTAAATGAGTGGGCGAATATACACATCTATCCAAGGACAAGGGGGGGTTCATGCCTGGCGTCCCGCCGCATTAACTCACATCTCTGTTAATGAGACGTGAAAACCTGTGCTCATCTAGCAGCCATGACTGGAGATACATGTGGGTCATCCAGGTACGATTAGCTCATAAGAAATAACAGTAGTCAGTCTTTATTAGCAAAGTGCCCGTTTGAGTTACACAAATGCATAATGTTAAACAAGCTTTTATATTTTAACTCCTAAAGGCCTTCACACACATGGGGAAAATGTAAATTACTCGCCTGCAAATATTTCGCATTAAACATATTCATACCGGCAGCGATACGAATTTGCGACAGCTGCACTTTTTCAATAAAAGTTTTGAATAGATTCGCACAGACATGACCAACTACCTGGTTCCTATTGAGCCAGAGCAGCATCTGGCAGTCTGTCTGAGGTAAACTGTTGTATAGCCTAAGCTAAGAATTTTCAGTTTCCTTTTAACTAAATGCTCTGAGTGAATTTGCCTCTGGTAAACAGTTACACAGTATATATGTCTAGGGCTTTTATTGTGAAAGGTGAGAACGGAAGAAGTGGATCTGCCTGGTCTGCGCTGGCTTTGTCAAGGTTGAAAGGAGTAATAAAGTTTGCCATCTTGGTTCGGACTAGCGAACGTCCGAGTTGTTGTACACTATAGTGTACATTTTGAATATGTCCGTTACGCACAACGTGATTGGTTGATGCCTTTATTCGCGGTAGGAAAGCTCAGAACAATTAACCTCGTTCTGGAAAAAAATTATATGGTCTCTTTTTTGTTACGTAATATTCACGTTCTGTGTGATAGATCTCATAACAAAAGCAACAGTTTGAAAGAATATATTGACGTGCAAATTAATCACATGAAAAAAAACATAGGCCTTAATTCTTACCATTTAACATTGAAACAGACAGAGTTAATATGGATATAGATTATGTTGTTGAAATACCTGGTAGGTATCCTTGAATTAAGGTCGCAAAAATGTTACTAAATGCTAAGTTAAGATACTAAATGGACCTTGTAATAGCCTAATACATGTTTTCTCAACTGCTGTTGGTCAAGAATGAACCTCAAACCCCAGCGTTTAAGCCAAAAAGCAGTCCTTGAAGTCCTTAAAGTGCTCCAAGTTGAGAGCCGTGTGGAGGCAGTAGAAATGCTCTGAATTCCTTATGTAGCCCCTTTAATTCAAAGAGGGAAGCAGAAGCAGCAGACTGTCTCCCTCTCTCTTTACTCTCTTTCACACACACAGTGTTGGTTTATGACACTTTTCCTATCAAGCGATTCATATTTCATTTAATACTGAAGTTAAACTCATTAACATTCAAACTTTATCTTCAAGTCAAGGAAAAAAAAAAAACACAAATTTGTTTTAATTCAACAAGGTCGGTCATTCAATTAAGTATAACTCGCTCAATACACGCATTACAATTCTGTGGCATTACCAGTTTGGTAATGGGCAACTTTAAGGTTGCAATGATTATTGACATCATCAACTAATCTGCTGATTAAACAAGGAAAACTTTTATTTCAACCGAACCGTCCAGAATCAAGTATTGAGATTCCATTTATGTCTGCAGTTTGGACGGTGAGGACCATGAAACATTGTGACTAACCACAGATCAAAGACAATTTGCTCTCCTCTCCATCTGCTAAGTGCTTTACAAGAATACAGTACAAGGTTAACTCCAGACAAAAGCAGCCATTCATTTGAGTTATTTTGAAAGATGATAAAACCTCCAAACATCTGATATGTACATGTCCATAATCTGTTAAGTAGGGGTGTAAATCACATATGTCAATTATTTGGACAACAATATGATATTTGCTGATATCACAAAGTCTGCCACGATACGATTTGGATTTGATTCAATTCATGGGAGATCGAAATGAGACGATATCATATGTCCATTTAACACAATCAGTTATATCAATTACAAAAAGCAACTAAAAGATGATTTGACAATTTAATTACTGGGCTCTTACAGACATTTAAATGAAAAACAATCTATTCTTTTTAATACAAAAAATAAAAATAGACCTCCTGTTGTTCACTATAATGTGCCACATTTCTCATGTTTAAGTTCAAATGTTTTTTATCAGTTGATAATTTCAAAATAAGGGCGCATCTTAAAGATGCTGATATGCATTGATGTTTTCACTTTGCATCGATATATTGGATCGTTGATCATTAAATTGATACATCGATCCAGACTGATGGATCGTTACAACCCTGTTTTGTGTGTTAACCAATCACAGGTCATTTCATTGAGAGAGCGTTCCTATTGGCTGTGCTCCTGTCATGTGACCGCAACTTGGCGTTCCTTCACCAGATTTCACAATGGCGGCGTCGGCGTCACAAACATTCTCATTTTACAGCTAAACCGTGCACTACAAGATGTTTCTGAAAACATTTCAGGCGAGAAATAGGCATTACAGTAACAGAATATTGATTCATATTTGATCAGCGCTGCCTAGTTTGACCGTTTGGTCGGAGTTTGCGAGTGATTGACAGCCGGCTCTCATAGACGGCAGATGGACAGCAGATCCCAGATCAGCTCTTACTGCTTGTTTTCCTCCGGTCTGTGAAATCTTCCAGATGCCGTTAGGAGCACCGGAGGACATCAGAGGACACAGAGGCACAACATTTTTTCAGGTTACCTGTTTCATCTGTCAGCATATAACGACCGTTTTATAAAAATAACTTTAAAAAAAAATCATATTTGCTCTCGCCTACTTCAGCTTTAATGGTATATCTCTAAGGAACAACAAAGTTCTTTGGATGCTGAAAGTTTAGAAGAAACCAAACTCTTGAACTCAAAACTATTGATTATGCAAATGAGTGTGTGTGGAGGGTACAGTGGGTTTCAGAGGGGAACAGGAGCTGAATATCAATTCATTTAGTGATTTAAAATTCAGGCAGGAGAATAGTATGTGGATTTAATAATATGCAGTGTATTTCTGACTGCCTGTCACTGTCACAAATATTAATAGTGCTGAAGATCTATTAACTCAGCACTCTCATCTCTCACTTTCCATCAAGCCTGCCCTGCTCCTCCGTTCTCACTTTCTCTCTCTGCTAGCGATCTACTAACATAGTCCCCTCATGTCTCCTGCTCCTTACTTTCCATTTTCTCTCTTTCAGCTGACAAACAGACAGGCTGAAGTTTTCCAGGTGAAGTTGAATTATGTTATGGCCAGATTTGTAATCAAGATAATGGCATTTTCGAGGTCCAGCTGCAGCCTGGCCGGCAAACGAAAACAATTGCAGTTTTTTTGTAAATGATGTATCGCCCTCTCAGCAGCTGTTCTCCTGCTCAGAGCAGTGCTTAAGAGTTACAGCTCTCACACATGATGCACTGCTGACCGCCTCACAAATGAAAAACAATCTGATGAATCCGCTTAGGTGCAAAGTAAACACTATTGTGTTTAGAAAATGTAATTTTATGCTGAAAGTAATTAGTTGGATATTTAGAGAGACCAATTAAATCTTCTGGTTGCATATGAGGCTGTAGGTTCATACGCATAATGCAACCTCTGTGACTGATTCAACTAAATTCATATCTTTATACTGCTAAAACACCAATATGATGTATATGTGGTTGATGATTTATTATAAAACAGTCAGCCCATTCACATGAAAAGGCTTACAGTATGAATGACATGATAATGCGTGCAATAAGAATGCCTTTCTTGTTTTTGGCGTGTCATTTGTAAGTCATGTAGTCTGTATATATACTGATTGTGTAAATACAGCACACACACACAACTTTTTTCCAGGAGACTGGTGTTCGAGACCGGTGTTTTGTTACGTTAGTGACGAAGTAATGTTGTTTCCGTACGTATTTTACTTCGTTTTTTTTAAGCTCAACCATGATGTTTTTCCTAAACCTAAGTGAGTGGTGTTGTTGTCTAAACCTAACTACAGACGTTACCGTAGCTTTGTTGCACAGCGTAAAAATTAACCACGAAAAGCGGCGTACAAAATGACACACAAAAAGCCTAAAATGCATCCTCATGAGACCGGGTTGAAGATGGCATACTGGCAGTATCTCTGACAGAGTGATAGACGGGAGAATGTTCATCACTGAGTAAACAACGCTGTCACAACAGAAGTCTGTAGCCACATTAGACTATGGTGAAAAAAGAAAATCCTTCTGGGGATGAAATTAGCTGAATTTGTAAGCAAAGAATGAGCATCAGAATAGTAAATAACAGGAAAACTTAATTAGAATCTTCAAATTAAACAACTATTAAGGCATAATACTGCATACCTTTTGAGTTTTGTGATGCACCAAACAACCCTAGAGAGCAGCGTACAGTGAGGAATGTAAGTAATTATTAAGCACATAGTGAGGGACTGTAAAAATCTGAAATGCCGTAAATCAAACCCTGCTTAAAACCACGCAGGGTGTTGTTAAATGTTTTTTTTACACTGATTGCATATGGATTTTTAAACATGGTAGGGATGTGTATCAATGCACACAAGAGGATCTCACACAAAAACAGTGGATATCCAGTACCCAGGTGCAGAGAATGTCTTTTTGCTATATATAGTATTATTTTTCCTCCTGAGTGTAGAGCCGTGCACTACAACCAAGAAGGAAACAAGGACATAGCATACTGTAGGAAAGAAAGGGAGCCATGTTGGAGTATTGTTAATCCAGTGCTAGTAGCCGAGGGGAAGATCCTGGAGAAAATGAGCATACAATATAGCAGAGAGTCTTTGATCAGTGCTTTGATCCGCCTGCCGCAGTGGAAACCCACAACACCAGCATCTACTGTTCACCATTACACCAGTAAATCATACAGCCCTGGAGCAGAGAGATGTGTGGAGCACACCTGTGTGAAAGGAGTGTGTGCATGTGTGTGTGTTCATGTGTGTTTTTATTGATCGGAATCAACATGCATTTTCAAATGTACAGTAGCCAGATCCACTCGGTAATTGTGAATTGATCGAGGGCTCTACAAGCGCTAAAGGTGCTTTTAATTGAAAGTGGGCAATTTCAAGTGTAAAGATGTTGCTTTCTTGTTTCTGTGTCAATAGATGTGTGTGTGTGTGTGTGTGTGTGTGTTCATGTGTGTGTGTGTGTGTGTGTGTGCAGTAGGTGGTAGCAGTAGCCGCCCCCCCTACTGTTAACGTCTGCTACTTCAGCACCATGGACAGCGCCATGGATTTATCAATACACAGCACAGCGAAAGCCGCTTCTGGGACGCTTCTGAAACCCGACGTGGTGCATCTGGTGGAATCATTGCGATCAGCTCCGGCGTCCCAGCCGGAACGCGGCGCAGCAGCGCTCGGTGGAGGCTATTGATGTTTTCAGAGCCATGGTCGAGGCCATAGATTCTAACATGCACAAATACAACATGCCAGATAAAGGATCAATGAGTCACTAGACTAGCATATTCAACCAAACAACCCCTCTGCCCCTGCAGTCTCTCCTGCTACTGTAGTAAGAGATGGAGGGGGGGCAGGGGGGATGGCAGGTTAATGCATTTTGGTCATTTTGCTATCAAGGGGGATGGCATCCTCCGCCATTCCCCCTCAAATCACCTACTGTGTGTGTGTGCACTCTGTTAAGTCTGTACGTAGGGATCCTTTCCTGCTGTTATTCGGCCTGAAGTGACACATTAAGACACTGTGTTGTGTGTATTTGCCTGTGAGTGTGTGTTACATGTGCATGCATGCATTTCTATCTTTACAAACACCGTTTGTGCATCCTTATCTGCTCCTGGGGTGAAAAAAGCAATGCGAACGGGAGCAAATCTCGGCTCAATCGAAGCGCAAAATTTGCATTTGGACCCCGACCGGGTGAAGACACACACTTCATCCAACTTGAATGCAAGCTCCAAGAGAGAGCAGAGAGAACCACTGTAGACAATCTCAACCCTCTTTCTCCTCTGCAATGCAGTGGCAGACTGGCACGTGGGTCATAAATTTCAAGGTAGAGAGTTTCTGGCGTTCGGCTATTAGGATTGTCGGCAAGCTGTTGATTAAGGTGCAGGTGTTGGGAGACTGGTGAGCTGGGATGAAATGCTTGTAGGTGGAGCGGGGGCATTCATCTCATCTGGAGGAAAATATTTGTATATATTTGTCACTTTAAAATATTGTTAAGTCACAAAACAGGCAGCCCTGAAACTAAAATTTGAAAAACAGGCTAAGGAAGATAAAGTAGTCTACCCAGTTCTCCTGCAGGATGATGTGTGCTAAAATCCCTTTCACACTGCAAAGTACAACTTATTTCAACTGTACATTACACTCTCATCCACGAGAGGTTTGACAAATAGCAGTTCTGGCCAACTCCAGAAAATCCGTGTAAGTATATCTCTGACAACAGTGGAGCGTTTTGAGCTGAGACTGGGCCAACAAGGTAATTTTCTCCAACCGGTGCCATCTGTAAAATCACGGGCTGAGTGACTCGAAGTGATGGAGAGATATAATCACCGCAGCCTGTCATCTTCCTCCAAACTCTCCTGGTTGACATTTGGAGGACTCTGCCATTAACTCACGCAGGTTAGACAGTGAGGTTCCAGACGTTATTGCTCATTTTTATTGCAGCAAGTGTCTGGATCAACATCCGTTTTTTACTTCTATTTATATTTAATGAAAATGTGATGATGTTTAGCAGCGACATCTGACCAAAAGAACAGCATCCTGACAACTTCAACATTAAAGACAAATGTGTAATATATAAGGCTGTCCTCGACCAAAGTAATTCTTAGTCGACTAACACTCATACGATTTTTGATTAGTTGATTTAATCGACAGATCTGTAAGACTGAGTTTCTCCACAAAGAATCACACAAAAGCACCACTTTAAATCTTATGTTAACCAGATGTGCTCATAAGGTTCCTGTAAATAAGTCATTCAGCATGAAAAAAACATAAAAAACACATTACATGACTGACTGGAGACAGAGGGGTCACACACTACAAGATCTTTCACCAGGAGGAATCCCCGATGAGGTCTCCAAACTATGTTTTGTCACGAAAACACACGTGAGAAATACACGGTAAATGACGTGATCCCACACGTGAGACGCATTGCCGATGTTGGCTCATGTATTCACAAAATAGCCTGTTTCCACTGGTTTCCACATTCTTTTTTACTATAATATTCCTCTAGGTGCAACAAGAACTTTGCTCCGTGTTGCAAATGCAAGACATACAGTAAGTTCCTATTGTTACAGGCAACCCCTACTCCTCCAGGTTTACCCTCAACCCATGTCTTGTGCTCTCATTGGCTGTAGCTCGTGGCTGGAGTCCCCGACAGGTCCAGATATTTAGAATGCTAGATACCTGGAATGTGTCTGCGAGGCATTGGCTCGCGTCTTTGAGAAGTTCATACATGACGCTCGAGTGCCGATGTGTGAGCAGCGAGACAACGCCGATTTGCCTCTGATCTGGGGCTCTGATCTTGGGAGCTACAAAAACTGTCGGGGATCGGCAAATCAGGGCTAAAATCGTGTAGTGTGTACTAGGCATAAGAGGGGACAGCCCTATATCCAAAAATATTTTCATCAGCAAAAACACAAAGAAAAGTTTACTTCACAAAACCTCAATGGGAGCAGGTAGTAAAGAGACACAATTTCCCAACAGCAATCAGTAAATTAATTACAGTATGTCTTTATACTTTTCTATTTTTCCCTCTGGCCAAAGGGAAAGAAAGTAATAAAGTTCTTCAAACTGCAAAACGAATTCCCACCAAGTACAAAAGAACTAATGATAAGGAAATAGACCCAGAAAGCTAATAAACCAGGAGATACAGCACAAGGTAGAGTGATGAGAGGTCGGGAATAAACATCAATGCTGTATATTATACTATATCGGACTAAGGCGTGGAAGAATTGGTAGGGTGAATACTAATGTAAAACACTGTAATCAAGACTACGAGTCTCCAGCCATACTAGCAGCTGTGTCAGACTGGAGTACTTTGAGCTAAATGCTCAACATCAGCATGCCAACATGCTCGCAATGACAATTGTGTCACAGACAGACAAACATAGCCATCCCTCCAGAGCCCTGCCGCTAGCGTAGCTAAAAACTATCACTCTTTTGAACTCTCTTGAAACATTATTTTCATATTTGACTTTGATATTAAAAAAAAAAAACTAGTTTTAGACATTGAGCTCAAGCTTTTCAGGGTATTTTGTAAAAGAATGTGGCTAATTTATACAGCATACATTATTAATCATGTTCATTTTTCTGTGGTTGCCCTTGGTGTGGTTTATTCATCCACTGCACTGAATAAAGAGGAAACACAGACGTGCTCAATTTTCTCTCTGTTCTTCGCTTCTCTCATCTTCAATATGTATCGAATATCAGGCACAGTGGATGTTTTTTTTTTATGCGCAATATGTCTTCTCTTCCTTTTAGACGGTCTGCCTATGATTCTGCAGGTAGTGTATGAGAAGCTCAAGGTGACCACAACAGCGATGGTGTGATACCGCTGCTGGTGTTGCTCTCCCTTCCTCTCTATTTCTCTCACACTTGAAATGAACTAAGACATTCATACACACACACACACACACACACACACACACACACACACACACAAGCATACACTCAGATCTCACATAATGTCACCGCAAGAATAAATCCCAGAAGTATTCAGTTCGTTAAATGTCAGTGTTGTGTGTGACAGCCAACTGCTCATGCTGGTCCTCCTGCATGATTATATGCAATGTATATTCTTAGCTGTTCTGCCTTGTATGTCCCAAACAATATATGTGCATTATATTTGTGCATAACAGCATTACCTGAGGTTGGAGTACACTAACCACCACTCCTGAACCCCCTGCTAAATTTTTCCACAGGGACTCATTCTTGCAGCCTCACCAGGCACACATAAAGACCTGCTCCATCTCTTCACATGCGTCACGTCAACCCTGCAGGCTTTCCAACCCGTTGAGCTAAGAGGCATGTTAGTAAACACTATGGGAAAAAAAGGATGCATGCATGCATGAATGGATGAACACATGCACACATAAAAGACACACAGGGACATATACCTTTCCGTGACGTGATGGTGCTGACCCCGTAGGGACACTAAGGCCCGGTCCGTGTAAGCACTATGATGCAGGCAACATGAGAAAGATGAAGGAAGTGCTTCAGATCTATAGGTCCAGCTGAGACTTAATACCAAATTGACAAAATGATTAGATAAGTAATTCATTATTCCAATTATTTCTTAATAATTGTTCAAATGGCTTCTTCCAATTTGCTTTTAATTGCATGATTGTCCATAGTTAATCTCGATTAATTGCAAATTAATCACACATTTTTTATCTGTTCAAATGTACCTTAAAGGGAGATTTGTCTCTTATCAACATGGAAGTGGGCAAATATGCTGCTTTATGTATATATTTATTATTGGAAATCAATTAGCAACACAAAACAATGACAAATATTGTCCAGAAACCCTCACAGGTACTGCATTTAGCATAACAAATATGCTCAAATCATATCATGGCAAACTCAAGCCCAACAGGCAACAACAGCTGTCAGTGTGTAGGTGTGCTGACTTGACTATGACTTGCCATAAACTGCATGTGATTATCATAAAGTGGGCATGTCTGTAAAGGGGAGACTCGTGGGTACTCATAGAACCCATTTTCATTCACATATCTTGAGGTCAGAGGTCAAGGGACCCCTTTGAAAATGGCCATGACAGTTTTTCTCGCCAAAATGTTTACGTAAATTGGAAGCGTTATTTAACCTCCTTTGTGACAAGCTAGTATGGCATGGTTGGTACCAATGGTTTCATTAGGTTTTTTAGTTTCATATGATACCAATATCTTCACTCTAGTTTCAAAACTGAGCCCACTACAACATAAAAATCGCAAGTCGTGTTATTAAGTTATTATCACGTTAACTTTGACAGCCCTGTTATAATCTGATTATAATTATAAAAGTTGGCACCTATGCTCACTTTTGGCTCTTACGGTAAGTGCACACATAGAGTGATAACATTATCAAAGTGTATGCATATACCGGGAATGTTAATATTGATATTTTTAATGTTGAGCTTACCCACAGCTTTACAGCAAAGTCAGAGCAATTATTGAAGGCTATATGTGGGAGAAGAATCAATTACACACAGCTGCCGGGCAGATTATCAGAATACCAGTGGTTTAAGATAATGTCACGCTCACTAATAACTCTTTCCCATCTTCCTTTCAACCTCATACTGAGTTTCAATTCCTCGCACTTCAACCCCTTTCATTTCCTCATCTCTTCTCAGGATTTCATCTCCGTCATGTACCCCTCTGTACTCGAGCACTTTCTGTCCCCCTTTTTTTCCTTGAGAATCTGTGATTTTTTTGATGCCTTTTAAACCTGTGCTACCATCAATCCAAGCCTGTAAGTGTGTGATTTTGTGCATTACGCACTCCAGCTATACAGCTCTATACGTCGGCAGCCTCTTTATCCCCCCTCCTTTTCCCTCCTCTCCTCTCCTCTCCTCTCCGTGAACCTTGAGCTAAAATAAAGCCTCGGGGCGACGGGGAGACTTCTCTCCAAACCAACTTTGGCTGGCGACGATTATCCAACAGGCCAATAATGAGCCCTCACTTTGGGAAACAATCCAAGTCAAATGTGTGCTCCGCTGATAACGTTTCCAATCAGAACGGCCTGCCTGCGTGGCAACTATGTGAGGAAATGAGAGAGAGATAAAGAGGGGGAGGAAATAATGTGCGTAGACGGTTTCCTGCTACCTCAGCAAGGTGCTGAGATAATTTAGGAGTGAGGGAATTCATTTTTGCATTCTGGTGTTATTGTTTTGACCCTCCAGTTACTCATTATTGACAGATTAAATTCAAAGGTAGGAATGTGCATTTAATTTGACCGTCCCTTCTCTCTGCAATGGACACAAATGTTTTTCAGAAAATTGAAACTGGAGCAGTGCAAATGATTTCCTCCGTGTCAAGAGAGAAGATGGGCAAAATAGGAAACTGAATTTCACACCTCCTCGATCTGCAAATCAGAATCTTCCTACAGATTCCTACCTCCTTTAATCCATACCTCAATCCCTGTCACTCACTTCATCAAACCCTCTACCGAAGCTCCATCATGCCACTTCTCCGCCCTTTCATCCCTTCAACCCATTTCTCCAGCTCCGTCTCAGATTAGCAGCTGCCCCAGTAACTGGCGCAGATTGTTCTTTCTCTCTGCTGAATAATCTCTATTCACACAGAAAAAATCAAACCCAATGTGCCAAGAATGCGGCTTAAGTGTCAACCACACCGAGGGATGCCAAGTGAGGAGGAAAAAGGGAGGGAATGGCAGCGGCTACTGAGCACACATCCAACACCAATGCCTCCATCCGGGGGGAATGAACTGTTTGTAGAGAATGGGAGAGTCAATCTGTTGTTGGGTTGCCACAAGGAAACAACGGCGGTCTACAATATGCTGCAAACATGTTTCATCAATGCGAGTGTTATGAGTGAGACCGCAGTTATATTCCCATTTCCATATTATTATATATACTCTTTTAAAAGGTCCAGTGTGTAGGATCTGGCGGTATCTAGCGGTGAGGTGAGGAGATTGCAACCAACTGAAGCCTCTCTGGTGTGCCAAGCGTATTGAAGAGCGACGGTGGCCGACGCGAAAACGCGAATGGCCCTCTCTAGAGCCAGTACGTGAGAAGTGAGTGGTGAAGCAAGAGAGAGAGCGGCAGCGACGGGAACGAGTAACATTATCGACTCCGGCCCAAGCAGGAAAAGTTAACGAAAACACAATGATTCTTATTTTCAGGTGATTATACACTAAAGAAAACATACTTATTAATATTACATTTCTGCCAATAGATCCCCCTAATTTGTACACACTGGTCCTTTAAATGTAACCACTGTTCATACAGGTTTAAAACTGAAAACGTATCTATATATCTATATCTACAAAGAGTTTACTTCCAGGATATTTCCATAACAGCTTCTTTTTTTTAACATTTACAGCTATGCATTCTTGAAAATTAAACAATATGCATTTTAAAACCTTCTAAAATCCCAATCTACATCAGCAGCTTGTGGTGCTTCAGCTCACCCTTCAGTTATAATATTAGCTACAATTGTATGGCAGCAATATGCTGTGTAGTGCATATTAGCCGCGAATGCCGGGTGCGAGAGAGGACGTGCTGCTGTATATTAAGAGGAGGCCAAGGGATGGCCGCCAGGGAACGAGTGGCTATTTCTGTGGCAACAAAGACGCAGAGCTACAGAAGAGCATCGTTCACTGAATTCCCCTGCGATGAGAGGAGAGCTGCATGCAGGGAAAATAAAGAGGAATAAGACAGACAGAGAGGAATAATTAGGGCTGAACCAAGCAGAAGAGAGGAGAGAGTTATTTTTGGGAGATGCCAATTCAATTACAGGGGACGGGGGTTGGGGGATAGGCTGTGGTTCTGACATAATGGGGGCTCTTGTACTGACCGGGACTCCAGATCCCTATTAGACTCTGAGGGAGCCTGACTGACAGCCACAGCCCACCTTCTGTACCGTATAGTGTGTGTGTGTGTGTGTGTGTGTGTGTGTGTGTGTGTGTGTGTGTGTGTGTGTGTGTGTGTGTAGGTTGGTGTGACGAAGCATAGTCTCTGTGGATCCATGACAGATTTGACACTTGTCACACTACACCACACACCCACACTGATGCATACACGTCGCATACATAGGCTCAAACATAGAGTCATCTCTCTCTCTCTCTCATACACACACACACACACACACACACACATTAAATCAATCTGTTACACACTGGCAACAGCAGCAGGAGGAGGGCATGTCGACTTCACATACACACAGACATGGAGACAGAAGCAAATATACACACAGCTGCAGTGTGACTGATGGTTGTGTGACACCCACCACCGTGGTTCATTTTCAGGTCCGGGGAAAGCAGTTTTTGGTCAGAGGTGATTTGGGGGAAGAGAAGGCAGTGTGGAATGTAGACGGAAAGCTATTGATTGCAGCCTGAAGAAAGGAGGGTGTTTGTAACTGCACAGCACTTTTGATTTGAGCCCCACAACGACCGCTAATGACAGAGAGCAGGGAGGCGGCGCATTCTATCAGCGCTAAGTGCATTTTGAACAAGTGCCTCGATTCAATCCAGCAATGATGCACTTGCAAATTAGAGATTAATAAAGAAGACACAATGCAAGAACTGCGAGGTGAAGGGTTTAAGAGAGAAATAAAGAAAAAGGCCGACAAATAAAAAGCAGAAAAGAGCAAACAGAACGGTAAAAAAAGATCACGGCAGATTGTCCGTGCAGCCGTGTTTGCTAACGGATCGGTGTTGATCACAAACCAACAAGCCTAATGCACTTCCCACGGCTGACAGACATGCATATTGGCTTTATGATAATACAGTGCGGGTGGCAAATCGATAGAGTCAACACGACAGGGACACTCATACTGTGCCTCACGGTGCACGTCAGGCCGTTCGCCTGCAATAAAAAGCAATGTGAAAATGTCTTCATTCACTTTTACTTTTCTATCCACCTGGGAAACAGTTCCTGGATCTGTTTCAGTGACACAGTCAAACCTGCGTCAAGAGCACACAGACGGAGAAGCTCATATTCCCAATATATCATCTTTTTAAGAACTAAAGCACACCTCCTGTCATAAAGGAGATTGACAGGAGTTGAAGATCTTACTTACAATGGTAGATTGAATTTAAATGAGAATATAACACTGAGTTGTGTGAGAGTCTGAGCTGGTTTACAGGCATTATTTAGTAAAGTTTGCATTCAAATATTCGCATTTTCTCATCACGCAGTCATTTTGCATTCTGGTGAAATGGCTTTAACCTCGTTATAAAGCTTTCTTATAATGGCTGCTGTGAGCTGCAGTGAACTCTCTGATGTTCAAGCATCCTCAGATAACCCAATAGAGCCTCTCATAAATACAATTATCTCAGTCTCGACACACACAAGCACACACATAATATTGTATTTATGATATCTGGACAGCTTAAACCACAGGGAGTCCAGACCACATGGTGGTCTTGTCCTTTCAAGCTAAACACATTTCTAGAGCGGTTATTATTTTCCTGAGGCGCTCTCGCCGATAAAAGATTTTTTTTTTATAATCTTAGTTGGAAGTGTGCAGGCAAACGCTTGTGTGTAATCTTGCAGTTACACAAAAATGTACACGGAGGCACTTGTGTTCAACCAAACCAAAACATTTGCTCACGTGCACACAAAACACTCTGCAGCAAACAATCGCACAAGTCAGGCTTCTGGGATTTAGAGAGAGGGAGCGACTGCAAAGGGAAAAGGCTTTATAGAGAGAAAATCACATCACTATGTCCTTGCTTCGGTCACCTTGGGTTCCTTGTAGGAGAGGGAAAGAGAGAGAGGAAAGAAAATCTGAGAGTGGGAGAGAGATTTATCACAGCTGGACAGGTGTAGCTGAGGCAGAGGTTGAATGACCGCGACTACCTGGGAGATTACCGCTACATGAAGGGAGACTTAAAAGTGTTTTGCTCCAGCTATTATTGCATTTTAACTCACTGTTTACCCCTCAGAGCGTAGCAACACCAGGAGGAGTGGCAGCAAAAACACGCATACTGATGTGCTGAGACAGAGACGCACATGCACTCATGCATCCAAGCATGCACATCACATAGTTCGGACATCCTCGACACATGCCCACACACTCTGCAGCTACACAAGCCATATAGAATAACAATGATGTTGCAGCCAGCTACGGAGGTAAAATGCCTCATTGCATAAAAGCATAAACGCCTGTCAGCTTAAAGTCATCAATGATGTGAAGTCAGCGTAGGCAGAGGAGGTAGTGGTTATAATCAAAATGAAAATTACATGTTTTTTTGTACATCTTTTTGTAGTATCTATTTTATAGGCTACATTTCAATTCCATCTGGGTCAGATATTTGTAATAGTGTTATAATCAAAATAGAATAATATGAGAATATCAGAAAGGAGAGCTCTTCTCCTTCACTCTTTGTTCAACATTATTGTGCTTTTTCATCCTCTGTGTCTGACAATACATGTCAAAATTATATGGTATTAATGTTTCAGAAATTAATATTAGGGCTGTCAAAGTTAACAAACAAATTCAATTTAGCGCCACAAATTTCTTTAGCGCATTAATGCAACTTGCGATTTTTAAGTTGTAGCGGGCTCAGTTTTAAAGCTATTGTGGAGATACTGGCATCATATGAAACTAGAAAAACCTCAGGAATCCATTGGTATCAACTATTTCATATTAGCTTGTCGTGAAGGAGGATAAATAACGCCCCAAACATGTGCTCAATTTTTGTTAGGAAAAACTGTCATGGCCATTTTTAAAGGGGTCCCTTGACCTCTGATCTCAAGATTTGTGAATGAAAATGGGTTCTATGGGTACCCACGAGTCTCCCCTTTACAGACATGCCCATTTTATGATAATCACATGCAGTTTGGGGCAAGTCATAGTCAAGTCAGCACACTGACACACTGACAGCTGTTGCTGCCTGTTTGCCATGTTATGATTTGAGCATATTTTTTTTTCAGGTGAAATTTCAGTCCAATCACTGCGCAATATCAATTTTCCACTTGTGCAATTGTGTTAATAGTCTGTTTATTGTCAAGACTGTATATATTGTTCCTATTTTTTATATTTCCCCTTGTTTATATTGTTCCTATTTTTATATTTCCTTCTATTTAAATTGTTCATATTTTATATGTCTGTCTACTTTTGTTTTGCTTTTTTTTTACTGTGTTGTATCTTGCTTTTTGTTTTTACTTTTGCTTCTTGTTTCTGCACTATCCCCTTTGCTGCTGTACACTGCAAATTTCCCCACTGTGGGACTAATAAAGGAATATCTTATCTTATCTTATCTTTTTATGCTTAATGCAGCACATGCAGAGGGTTTGTGGACAATATTTGTCAACTATTTTAATTGATTGACAGCTCTAATGAATACTGTATAAATGTTAATTTGTTCACACATTTTAGGGAGTTTGGGTTTTGACTCTCTTTTGACTTGGTCTTGACTCTGCTGGGTCTTGGACTTGACGGAGGCGGTCGCCTGCAGCTCTGGAGCTAGGATGTCCCTGGCCAGTCATCTCTTCAATAACTCAATTTAATGAAGAAACAAACCGCAGTGACAGCGATGACAAGGACTGACACTCCATCCCTTCCCCTACATTGGTAACCTGACATTGACTCATAGGTCAGGCTGTAGCTTATGGCCTTAAAGAGCAGATACGGCTCCTTGTACATAGGTGTCCCCATGAGAGTGTGTGCAGCGGGCAAACCAAAAATAACCAAGTAGGTTTACATTACCATTGACATTACAAAACTGTGTAACACACAATATGAAAAGAGCACACCGACACAAGCCAGTCGAATACTGTACAGCAAGATGCTATTAAATGTCCTTATATATGATGAAAACGCAATAAAAACTGTAAATGTAATAAATTGCAGTTTAATAGCACCTTTATATTATGTTTTAATTGGTGTAATTATGTTCCTTTAAAATTACTTTTATTGTTACATTGTAAGTCAAAAGTCAGCTACACCTTTTATTAAGTAATAATTCTTGGTTAATGCAGTAATAGGATGTCATAACCTTATCTGAAAATTCATTATAGTATGTTTTACTATGACTAGTTAAAGTAAAATATTTAAGACGTTTTGACAGTTATTAGATTAACCAACAGTATTATTATTAGTTGCAGCATAACTATGCACTCTACCTCTTCCCAGCATGATTTAATTTCTCTCTCAAGCCCACTCTCACACTCCATTCACACGGATATGGCACATCTCTTGAACACTCAGTTGAGATCCAACACTAGCAGATCAGAGACTTGGCAGTCTACGTAGTCTGCGTAGCAAGGGCACGCTGTGTGTTTACTTCACCATGAGCGAGTGTCAACCTTCACAACCTCAACTCTCAACTGAACAGACAGCCTCGATGGCAGCCATTTATCTCCCCATCTGATTGCCTTCAGCTGTCTCCTACTGCCAAGGAACGGGGCTGCCTGGAAAATAAGGGCAAAATGCCACCGACTGATTATGAACTGTAATGTAAACAGCTTTTCTAAATCCTTCTATAAGTCATAGCTGAAGAGCAGGGGCAAGTTTATAAAGGGCAAAAAATGACTCCAAGGAGCTACAAACTACTGTGTAGATTGCTTTTAGTTATGACAGATGATGGAATGGCATAACAAAGGCAAACTGATAATTCCTGAGAGAAAATATTTAAACCTGCATTAGCAAAATTAACATTTTGATATTGACAATGTGAAAGTGTCAATTGCGGTGCAGAACCAACTGAAAATTCAGGATATGGCTGCTGATAATTGTATATTTTTTTATTGTCAACAAATCCCATGAAAAGACCAAACCTGCCAAGACTTATGGTACGTGTCCACAGAATCCGTCCTTTCTAGCGTTGCGTTTCCAGTGACGGACCATCACGTTTCTCACTCCTCATTTTCAAAAAGTTGAGGCCTAGGCTACTTTAAGCAAATCAGGGGCGTCCAGCACAACAAACCACCTCTGGAAACTCGATTGTCGATCTTTCAGAAGCACATTTTGGTGACCTATTTTCGTAATATATGAGAAAGATGTTTCCAAACGAGCCGTCATGTTGGTTCCGGTTTGAAAGCTGGGAGCAGCAGCCCACGAGTGAAAGCATTTGTCTAATCAAGTGCCTAGTGCCAAGTAGCCCATGAAGCGTCCAATGCTGGGAAGCGAGGCAATTCCTCGCGTCCAAAAACGTCCATGTGGACACGTACTATTAGTCCGTTTCCTCCTCCTGTCTGTGGCTCTCAGCCCCAAAGCCATTAATTCCTACTGAAGGCAAATCTTTAAAAAAAACAGGTCACAAATATACTTTCATTTTGAAAAAAGGCTGAATAATTTCCTAAAACAGCAGGGCACTTTAGTTAAAGTGACTCAGACAGGAGTAAATTGTGCATTTGCTGGGGACTATTTCCAGCCGGGGAATTAATGAGTGTTTATTTACACCATCAGTATGAAGTATGTGGGATTAATTGAAAATAAAATACAGTCCTTCTGCCCTTATAGTGGTCACAAATCACCCAGCTACACAATAATGTAGCTGTGTCAAACCATAAATAACACAACAAAGCTAAATGTCAACCACAGCAATGAGAGAGAGAAAAAAAAAATCATACACACAGAAAGCTGTTAGGGACTTCAAACAGTGTGTATCGATCCATCCTAGCCTCTAATAATTCAGCTGTGTCTGCGGATGACCTTCAAAAGTGACTTTTCCATCCATTATGATCACGCCTCGGAGCTCTAGAAGACAACACAGCTTGAAAAACAGGCAGCAACAAACAGCACGCCTACTTATCTCCTACAGTAGCTGCCGTTAATGAGTGCAACTTCATTAAAAACTGTAATTTCATTAAAAAACGTTGTGTGTTGCAGCTTAATTATTCCCCGGAGGACTGATAGTTCCACATCCACAGAAGGTTCTGGCACTCTGTCCTTGCACCCACTGTAGCTATAAAGAGTGTGCAGCAAAAGCAATAGCAATTTTACCATACAAATATATATAAGTGCAACATATTAAATAAGAATTACTTATTACTTAGCAAGTACTGTACTGCCCCAGTTTGTTTCTGCTGCCTTTTTTTCCACCAAACACAACAGTCAATCATCAAATCTAGCTGATGCTTTATCTCACTACCTTAAAGTGGGTCTGACATGTGACCTATATGTGAACTTCTGAGTGTCTCCTGATTTGTGGTGACATATAAATCTTCATTAAAAACCGCAAGACACTACAGTAGATTGAAAGTGTGTGTAATAGTGTGATTCTCTCACACTCCCCACACATGTACATGACAAATTGTTCCCTCGAGTGTCTCGTAGATGTTAATGAGGATTAACCTGGCTGGCATAGACACAGACTGAGAGAATTATGGGCCGCCGCCAAGGGAAAGTTCAAAATGGATTCAGATACAGTGTATAAATCAGACTCTTGATTTATCTCGCCAGAAACAGCCTCAAAAAATGGGCTCGTCTCTTGAAGAATGACTGCAGATAATTTAAGCTCTTATCAGCCATTTAAAACGCAGTCAACTACTTAGCAAGGAAAATCAATGAGGCTTCTTTCCTGCATCCAATCTCTCTCTCTGAAATGTGATATTCTACTAGCAATTCATGCTTGAAGGCATAGATTGGCATTCTGGGTATTAGGATTATTGTCTTTCTTGCCAAGAGTTTGATAAGAAGATCAATGTCGATCCATAAAAGCTAGAGCCAGGAGGTGATTAGCTTAGCTTGGGGTAAATAGCTAGTTTGGCTCTGTCCAAAGTAAAAGATTACTTAATTAAAATAAAAAAACAAATGAGTTAATTAGTGAAATAGGTGCATTTTTGAACTTTGGACAGAGCTAGTATACTACATACAGACAAATATCTTAGGCCTACTTATACATGGTTAAAGGAATAGACTAGCATTTTGGGAAATATGTCTATAAGCTTATTTCGCTGAGAGTTAAATAGAGACACTCATGTATATGTATATGACCACCTGAATTTCCCCTTGTGGGATAATAAAGTTGACCTTTGACCTTTGATGTCCGTCCATATAGCTAGAGCCATGAGACGATTATCGTAGCTTAGCATAGCAAAATGACTGGAAACAGGAAGAAACAGCTAGTTTGGCTCTGTCCAAAAAATGGTTTTTTAAATGAAATAAAATATATATATATTCTAACGTGTTCATTATTGAGCTTTTCTGGTGCTGGTGGATGTTCAGAGTCGATTCCCCTGCTTCAGGTCTTTATGCTAAGCTAAGCTAATTAACCCCTGGCTGTAGCATTACACTCATCAGAAAAAAAATGTGGCATCCTACTAAAAACACCTGGTTAAAGGAGTAGATCATCATTTTTTGCAATATCATTAGCCTATTGGCTTTCTTGAGTTAGATAAGATTCATACCATTCTTACGTCTGTCCATTAATTATAAAGCTGGAACCAGTTTCAGTGCTAATCTTCTCATCTAACTCTTAGCAAGAAAGCAAATAAGCATACTTCCCAAAAATGTCAAACTACTCCTTTAATTGTGCAACATGGCCCCCCTCACTTGTAACCTACTCTGTTGCAGTGGTCTGAACAAACTGTATGGGGCGGGATGGGTTTTCTTGTGCCCTTAAAGTATCAGTGCGGTGACAGATGATGAAAGGACAACACTGTTGCCTCGAGCCACAGTGGAGGATGACAGACATCGATGACAGGGGACAATCTACAGGAGACAATGAGAGACAGTGGGACTGGGTGAAAGTGAGATGAAAGAGAGTAGACAGGGAGAGACGGGAGGGACAAAAGGAGTGAGTGATAGTGAGGGTAAACAGAGGGGGAGGAACAGTGGATTTGGAGCAAACAAACAGGGATTTCCAGATGAAAGTGGGTAGAGAGCAGAGAAGAAAACGGATTATCGTTCGGAAACACTGCGTTTGTGTGTGTTTGTGAGTGTGCGTGCAGTTTACAATGCACATGGATGAGTCATAGCTGGACCCATGCTGATTTCTACCAGTCAATATGGAGAAATTTGCCCAACAATTTTGATCCAAAAAGTTTTACTGCATCACATATATTTTAATAATTTCCAAAAAGGGAGTCATGTTTTAATGCCATTGGTACGTTTTTTTGCATTAACAAAGCTGCACATGTGCATCATTCTGCATACATCTGTTACATGTTTGTGTATCAGCAGACACGTGCACACATAGTTGGGATGACATGGACAGATGAGCATCAATGCACTGCGGCTTAATGCTGAACAAATCCTTATCAAGACATTAATCCCTATATTAAGACAGGCTTAGCTGCTGCGCAATGATACCTTGCTGGGTATGAGCATGATGATTTCAGGATGACGAGAAGACAGAAATTTCAATTTTCGACAAGCAATTTCTACGTGAGACACCTGCAAAATTTCATCGCCACAATCTGGAGGATAACATGTCCATTCATTGAGATAATCGTGGTTATAGATGTGGTGTATATGTGACGCAGGGCGGGGAGTAATTAATTTGGATAGGTGGTGCAATAATGAAAAAGCGGTTCATCGTGTCACTGTGGTGATGCGTTCATACGTGTCAGCCATGCTGATGAATCTTAATCCTAAATCTCCTGACGGATGAAAACGAAGCCGATCTCATTAGCAGGTACCACCGTCGTTATGGCAACAGGAAATGACTGACAAGGTGGCATAAGTGAGAGTCGGAGATGAGGTGAGGGTAATTAAGGAGCGTGGCCTTAAAACTACACACTCTCACACTGACTTTTCTCCCTGCTCCGTCCTTGGCCCAATGTATTTGGGTTTTCCCCTTATTTCCCATCTACCCTCTCTGTATTTCTCTCTCAATATCACTTTCACTCTGTGTTGAGTTGTTTTACACACACACACAGTCCTACACACAAGCGCTCTGTAGGCCTGAAACTCCACACAGTGGTGGGCTGTATTACTCTATGAATCACTGCTGCATCCTGCTGCTACACTTGTGTCCCACACAGTTCGATTCACACACAGCTACAGGCCTAATAGCCCCCGTTACCCTCTCTGCTGTCACCTCTGAGCCCTCACACCCCTCACACCTCTACACCAAACTGTGAGATCCAAATGTATGCTGTCATTTAACCAAGCCAACAGACCACTGTTAAAGTGCAAACAGTTGACATTTTGGATTAACAAGGGAAAAATTAAAGGGAAAAAATGGACATTTCGGGATATAAATTCACTTTCTTGTTGAGAGTGAGATGAGAAAGTCGAAAATACCATTTATGTATGCTAAATATGAAGCTACAGCCAGCAGCCAGTTAGCTTAGCTTAGCATAAAGACTGAAAACAAGGGGGAATAGCTAGCCTGGCCTTTGTAACACAGGTATAAATCTGTAGTTTCAAAGAACAGAAATTCTCAGAGTTGACAAAGCTTCTCAAGAGTTACAAAATACATTAAAAAACTGTTTTAAAAGGAAATGTCAATTCAGGCATGTTACTAATACTCCCTGTGACTATAAGTTGAATTTGACATGTAAAATAACTGTGGAGTGCCTCTTTAAAGGAGCAGTGTACGGGATCTGGCGGTATCTAGCGGTAAGGTTGCAGTTTGCAACCAACTGAAGCCTCTGCCGTGTACCAAGTGTATTAGAAAGTTGCGTTTGGAGCAGAGCCAGTGTGTAGAGAGTGTGTGTGTACGTGGAAAGTGAGTGGTGAAGCATGAGAGAGAGAGCGGCAGCGAGTAACGTTATTGACTCCGGCCCATGCAGGAAAAGTTAAGAGTGTTCGATTTGTCTGTTCTGGGCTACTGTAGAACCATGGCGTTGCAACATGGCGGACTCCGTAGAGAGAGGACCCATTCCCTATGTAGATATAAACGGCTCATTCAAAGGTAAAGAAAACACAACGATTCTTATTTTCAGGTGATCATACACTACAGAAAATATACTTATTAATATTATATTCCATGTCTGCCAATAGATCTCCCCCCTAATTGTTACACACTGTTCCTTTAATCAAACAAAATATGACAGAGCTTTAGAGGTGCTGGTAGACGGATGTTGTTACCTTCGGATGGAGCCAGGCTAGCGGTTTCCCCCTGTTTCTAGTCTTTATGCTAAGCTAGCCGACAGCTTCATTTTCTCCATACAGAAGAGTGGTATCAATCTTCTCATCTAACTCTTGGCAATAAATAGAATGATCATATTTCCCAAAATGTCAAACTATTCTTTAAACATTTACATAAACACGTTCAAGCATATTCAAAAGGACAAAATTTGACACATTTGAAATGTGTTGTACAGGTCAGATAGCAACCTCCTTTCTCTGTGTGTAGGTTTTTGTGCGTAACGTTAACGAGAGTGCGGTCGAGAGAGGGAGAGGGAGAGAGAGAGAGAGCGAATGTGTGTGTGACGGACGATGAGTATGAAGTTAGCAATTATAGCAGTGAACGTAGCAGTGCAGTGTGTGTACAGTTTAGGCTATTTTTTGGTGAATAAATGCTACAACTCCTCAAGACCCAAGCCAAATTCCCCCGTTTAAAGTAAAGTGGGGTAGCCCTGAAGTTAGCGGCAAATTCGGCCCAGACTTACTGAGGTAGACTGACCTTTAAGATGGACCAGCTATAGCTCAGCACCCCCACCCAGCACCCTCCAAAACCCCTAAAAAAATACTAGGTCGTCGAGCCTAACAACTTTTCTGGCGGAAACCCTGAATTATGCTGTACATATATCTTATAATATCCCCAGGCTGTAATAAATGTACAGTAATGACATAGCTATCATAATGCAAGTCACTATAGAGGTATAGTGGGATATGTGGTGCCCCGAGGAGCTTGTGGTAAACAGAATTTGTGTCACTGCAGCTACAGGCGAGTACAAAACAATAAAGTATCTACAGTTAGCCCAAACTGAGTCCATAAATTATGACCATAAGATATAGGAATTAGGTTTCAAAGGACAACATACTTCAACAGGTGCTAGGAGAGATAAAGAAGGAGAGAGGTGAAAAGGAAGGGCAACGTGTGTGTACAAATGTTGGGTTGTCAAGACTCTATTAGGGAGGATGGACAACTTTATAATGCATTTTATCTGTGCACATTGCATTATGTCCTCCTATTTTTTGTGCAAGCACAAGGCAAGTCATACATTCATATATTACCAGAGTGTTTAGTCAATTCTGCAGTTTGCATCATGTCTTCAACTGCATTGTGTTTGTATTTTTATGTTGGAGAGGGTTTGTTATGCCCTTGACTGTTCAATAAATCACTTGAATGTTCTGTAAACCACTCTTCTTATTAAAATGACTTCATAAATATTTCCAACTTGAACTAGGGGGGAGAGGAGAGAATTATTATTGCTGATATAACACAGAGTAGAGCACGTTAGGATAATAAAGTGTCGCTAATACAAAATGGGGCCATAAATTACGGTGCAGCCGAGCAATGTGAGTCACTACAGCGAGATTTCCTTCAGGTGGAGAATGTAACTTTGCTCAGTGTTACCTTGGGAACCAGCTCGCTGAATTTACAACATCAGTCTTCAGGTCATGTAGGGACTAACCAGAAACAAGACCATGATTCATAATTTATTAAATACAGACAGAGCCTCTGCTGTACAGACCCCTAGGCGCTGCCAGAGGTAAATCATGAAACACAATTTCACAGATTTTTACAAAATTTCCATTTTACGGATTTGATTCTATTTGATATTTACCTGTCATCATTTGTTAATGATTCATGTCTTGTGTGTGTGTGTGTGTGTATATATATATACTGTATATATATTAAAAACAGGTCTAACTAAAGTTCTAAAAGCAAAGTAAAGGTGAAAGATGAAAGATCATCTAGAAGAAATACAATTGGAGAATAAGTGTCACTGCTGCATCCACCATTTCAGTGAATAACTGCGCCCTCCAGCCTGCAAGACGCAATCGATTTCTGAAACCCGCCGAGTGGAAACAAAACGGAAACGTACAACCTTTCCTTCTGACTTGATCTTTCCTTCAGACGGATCTCCAGGGGAAACTGGCATTTTCAGACACCTAGTGTTCATCCAAAGCTGTGTTGGTACAAAATATTAAAACTTACTCTTACATGAAACTGTTGGTGTTGTGGCTCCTCACTAAAACTCCCATGCTTTATTGATTTCAATCTTTAAAATCCATTTCAGGCCTGAAGAGACCGTTGAGATGAATGAAAGACGTGGGTTGAAATGGAAGTTTTCAGTTTTGAGAAACTAGAAATATGTAGGCTTGTCCCAGAAGGCCTATAACACCACTGATACCAACTTTTAAATAGCTTCAAAACACTGTGAGAAAGACGAGATTTGCCTTACATTCAAATTTAAAGTTCACTTTTACATTAAAGCAGTAATAATTTATTTGTTTTTAACAATGGGGGCAGCAGAACAACTTAGAAACATTGACATATTGACACATTATGAAATTGTTGTGGTGAGCATATTAGCAAACAGTTGCCTATTAACACATCCAGGCAAATTAAAGTCCAATATTCACTCTCTTTTAGCTCTGTTTTGGTCTCCACCAACTCCTGAGGGAAATATCTGTCTCTTTAGCTGCTAGATGCCGCACCAGCTAGCCGCTAACGTAATTTTTCTGAGAATATCTGACTGCTTTGGCCAAACCAAAACAGTAAAGTTGCGGGCTGTTAAACTAAAATAATGAGCTGCAAGATGCTATGCTATCATTACGAGTTACACCTTTCATATACAAGCAGTAATTTGAGTCTTTGTTAATATAAAAATATTGATAAGTGCAGCTTTAAACAAGTTTAATCATTTCTAACTGGTAACTAAATTCTAGCCATGAGTCAGAAAATGTTAAACCCATGCCTCCCACTTGCATCTGCGATTCATTTTGTGGATATCATTTTTGTTTTTAGTCATTAATCATGATTGGTGTTTCATGTACATGGTGAGGCTTACTAGATGCACTGTGTGTCTCATAAAACAGCTAAATCTGCCCATTAGTGATACCGCTCCACCCACAACAACAAGCTTAGCAGTCTATAGAGAAGAGATGAATCTGTGCATAAGGAAGGTCATTTAATTATTGTGTTTGTACATTCACTGTAAGTCTGAGTTGTCCTGTTACATAACAATTCCTGGTTCCCAAATGCACCAGGGTGACAGTGTAATGTGTGCTTCAACATTAATCTAAATTAAACACTAATACTGCAGTTTGTCTGGGGAGAACAGTGCATAAAATAAAAGCAGAGAATTGTCTCACAATTAGAAGGAAATTAAACAGCTGTGTAAGAGAAAATAAGGACATTTGATTTATTGCCCTCATCTAATATTAATCAACTTGTTTCAAAGTAGTGTATTTATTCAGGGATATGGTGTAGAGAGAAAAGGGCCTGTAGTTACAACACAGTCTCACTGCAGTTTGTGAAATAGACACGAAATTAATCTATTTGACTCGTGTACATACACAAATTTCAACAATTAATTTTTTGTGAGTTTTCATACAAATGTCGAGCAACATGTGACATACGTGTCAATTTCAGCTCCAGTCTTTTCAAAATAAAGTTACTTAGTTAGGTTTAGGAAAAAGATCGACTTGTTTAGGCTTAGGCAACAAAACTACTTAGTTAGGTTTAGGAAAAGATTGTGGTTAGGGTGTAATAAAACCAAAAGTGGCGTAACTTAGGTACAGAAGTTACATGACAAAAACTACTTAGTTAAGTTTAGGAAAAGATCGTGGTTTGGCTTAAAATAACTCCGGAAGAGGCATAACTTAAGTACGGAAGTTACGTGACAAATAAACATTTACCTTTGGTTTCACACAGGACATGAACGCCGGTCTCCTGGGCGAAAGTCAGGTGTTTTTATGTGGCGTTCGCCACTCTTCATACTTCCCGGTTCACAATTACGTGGATTACATAAGAATTGATTTTGTGCTGACCATCACGAAAAAAAGGGAAATAAGTGTCTATGTACAGGAATCAATACACTCAATTTTGTGACTATTTCACAAACTGCTGTGTGACTTGGCTGGTAGTTATTAATATGGACATTATGAAAGAGTGGTACCTCCTTTTTTAATATCAGACAAGGGTAGGTATCTGCTAATATTACTTACTGTCAACAGAAACCATAAAGGCAGAAAGGCACATTACTTATTGGATAGCTCAGCCTGCAGGTCTGAAGACACGCACTTATTAAAAGCAGTGCAGCAAATTCATCTTCCATTCTGAAGATAACAGAAAAAAAACAAGCTCCTTCAGCCGCATTAATTAAAATCATTTATCATCATACGGAATTGAGGTGACGTATCGCTCCTCATAAGAACAATGCAGAAACTAACAGGTACCAAAGGGATCACTGTGCAGGAGCAGGCTCATCCGGTGTGTTCACATTACTTCTGGCCCATAAACAAACACCAGTGAGACCTACATGGAGGAAGCAGATATGGAGCCGCACTTCTGTACTGCAGTAGAGCAGCGCAGTGACCCAGGCCTCGCATGTCACATCGCCGCTAACAGCAGCACAGCCAATTTAACTCCACGCACCCACCGAGCACGCTTCTAAATCAGTGTTTAATCACTAGAATGACAAGCTCAGCTAATTATTGCCCTCCTCCTCACCCACATCCTCCCGCTCTCTTCCCCCTGTCAACTCTTTCTGCGGTGCGCTGCCTGCTCGAGTACTCAGGCGACGGCTGGCTATTTCGAGCTACGCTGTCGTCTGGAGCTATGTTATACGAGTGTCTTCTTTGGGCCTGCTAATTATTACGATCATCCAGTCGCCGCCAAAGATACACGACTCACTGCTTATTTGTGTTTGTGCGATCCAAGCAGCCCGTCTGTGCTGTGATAGCTGGCTGCAAGTGACAAGATTGGTCAAGTTCGACTGGATGTCTGCTATTGTTTGTCTTTACACAGAATTGGGATTGGAATGCTTTAAAGTGTTATCGTTAGCTTTTTTTTTAGAGCATTTCTAATTAAAAATTTCCAACCAAAAACGCTTCTCTGATTTGCAAATCTGTTTTCAAAAAGCATAAAAACACACAAGCACTGAAACATGATCAAAAACCGCATGCAGCCACAAGACATTTTTGACATATTTGATTTTGGAAATGTATTCCTAAAACAGTGTGTGTCTGTGTGTGTATGCATCCAGCTATCCTCGGGATGCCTACAGAAATGAAAGAAGGGAGGAATGATTGTTTGTCACAGGGACAATATCGATCCGGAGATTCTGTTTTGACTCCCTAAACAGTCTCACATGAGCGTAACCAAGCGTTACAAAGAGAGAATTTTTCAGGGGGACATCTTCCCAACAATATGCTTTCACTGAAGCCTAATGAGAATTTACAGATACGAAAGTCATGTCTCATTTTCCACTCAATGTTAATAGTATAATAACCACCCTTTTCAGTATAATCACAAAATAACCTGAGACATGAATAAACATGAAGATCATGAGGCCAAGTTGAGAAAAACAGAGCACTGGAGGACACTTAAATGTACAATGACAACAGACTCCAGAGGAGGGCACTAAAAGCATTGAAGAACCTATTAAATACTATAATTAGTGGACAGTGTGCTATAAGCTATAAAAAGTTCTTTCATAGAGAAATTGTGAAGGCCTTGAAGGACACTGAACTTTTCATCTCAAGGAGGTAACAAAAAGGTAAAAAGAAAATGCCGAATTCTCAATCACCAAAAAAAACTTTTTTTCGTAGAACTTAAAACAAACAATTATATAAACTCTTCTTCTTATTTCTCATCTTATTATCTGAACATTTGAAACATAGTTTTGACAGCAAATCTTTTCTTTCTTTTTTTAGCAGCAAAGCAAGGCAGACTTACACTGCATTAGGCCTGAATACGGTGAAGAAAAAAAAAACATCTGATTTGAGGTTGCGGTTCAAAAAGAGACTGGCAGAAGTGTTGTGTGTCACTCAGTCTGGTCTGAGGCCTGTGGTCAGCCAGTGGGACGAACAAAGTGCAGCCATGTGTAGACAGACAGTCCAGACCGGTCCTGACAACATGGACAACAGTGCTCCCTATGGGCCCAACGGAGAAGGTCATTTTCAAAGACTGCACACAGATGGGAGGGTTTGGAGACTGGGAGTGCATTTTAATGGTTTAGAGGAATTACACTTTCCGAGCCACTGTTCCATAATAAAAGAAACTTTAAAAAGGAGTGGGAAACTGGTATAGTTGGACATAAATAAATATGCCACATTTGGCTGAGTACCACGCTACAGTGCAATCTGTAAGTATTTGGACAGTGATATGTTTTTCATTGTTTTGGCCGCTCTCCAGCACAAAAGAAACAATGGGTTTAATGTGCTGACTTCCAGCTTTTTGGGTATTTGGGGGTGTTCACATCTCTATTAGGTGAACAGTAGGACTCACAGTGTTTTATAGCCTGAGGAGGAGGTAAACATAAAAAGTGCTACCATTTCTTTACGGTTCATTGGATGTAAACACCCTCAAAATAAAGCTGTAAGTCAGCACTTTACACTCAAAGTCATTGTTTCCTTTCAAATTCAGTAGTACAAAGATAAAAACTAAATTGTCTGAATGCTTACAGACTGCACTGTATGCTATTACATGTTTATTTTTAAGATCACAAACCCATTTACAGAACATATTCTTTTGCAATTCCATTTTCACAATCCAGCTTGCGGTAGCGCCTGGCAACCCCCTCGGAGAGCAGTGGCAAAGCTCCATTAACATATTTGGGTTAGCATCTCACAACCTGGCAACCGAGCGGTGCAGCTGTGCAAAACCCTCAGTACAGAGGGCACAGTCATAAAACACAATAAGCCTCCGATAAAACACAGGGAATCGACGGGGTCAGTTTGACTCCCTGCGAAACAGTCACACGACGAGAAACGCAGGTGGTGCTGCTACGGTATTAAACCATCACATGTTAATATGTCATTGGATTATCAATCTGTCTTCCCCACTTTAACTGAAAAAGTGGTTAATCCTGCTAAACATAGTGAGCAGGATATAACCCTGGCTGGCTATGTATTTAATTGCAATTAAAGATGAATGTTGGGTTTCCCTAAATGACAAAGAGAAGTCTGGATATGTATTCCACATGTCTCCAGATGTCCTCGACTACACCGCTGCTTTCCTTCACTTGACCACAACTGTAATTGCAGATGTAGAGCTGGCGGGGATCCAGCGCTGCACTAATATGTACCAGCAGATGAGCAGTGCGCCCAAGACTTCATCTACCTATGCTATAATATACAGCACAGCCACAGAAATGAAGTGTTTACGATGGATGAACTACAGAGGTGAGAGCGAGGGTACTGAGCCTGTCAAAGTGGAGTATTATGTCAGGGGATGATATTAGCATGCCTGCCAAAACCACCACCATCAAAAAGAGAAATGGAAAGAGGGAGAAACAGAAAGAGAGAGAGAAAGTTGCTTATAAAGAAGCAGGAGGAAAAAGAAGAAGAAAAAAAACAGCGATCAAGTGACAAAACCAAAAGCGAGCAGCAGCGTACCCACAGTAATCCTCTATGCAGAGTCATCACAAAAGAAGCCCTGCTACAGTTTGTGTCAGGCTTGAGTTTCTAATCAGCTGGCTTTGACTCGGTGAGTAATTGGAGCTCCGTCGCAGCGTGGAGCTCCTCTAGTGGCCATCTTTCTCTGACACGAATGCCTTTAATCATAGGACTTTGTTTCAGCTATGGCTGACTGCTTGTTATTGTGGTGTTTTCGCCACATGGCTGCAGCTCACTGCCTCCAAAAAAAAAAATTGAGCCGTTGTTAGAGAGAGGAGAAGACACATTGGGATGGATTATGACAGCAGAGGAAGATAGCAGACGCTCTGTCTTTCAGCCGTTCAGGAAACTAAAAAGTTGCATATACTGCAGGAGGTGTGACTCCTCTAGAAAACAATCAATCACCGGCAATATGTCAGGACGTCTGATAAAAAACGGCAGTGCCTATATTTTATGCAGTGTGTGCACTTAATCATACAGCAAGAGATTAATGCTGCACTATACGTCTTCATTTTGATACTGAACAGAAGATAAAGGATGCACATACACACGTGTATAAGCACAGACACACGTATAAAGCATAAATTTGATCAAGAACTCTTCCTCGCTGTCATGCAGACATGCAGCTGCTGCAGCAGCAGCTAATGGGGCAGAGCTCTCAGCATCTGCATCTCCTGTGTCTCATCAAGGACGGATGAAAAACATCCTCCAACAGTTTGTCTTCCCTCCTCTCTCACGTCCGTCCTCTCCCTCTATCTCTCTACCTCTAATACGTCTGCCCCACCTCATGCTCGACCTTGCAGTCGCCACATTCTCCTCAACAAATCACACATCATAGACAGACTTCACGATTCAGCTGCAGCTCATCAATCCTACAGAGGTCGAGATATGACTGACTTTTAGTGTCCTATGTCACATTAGTAACGTTATCCCTTATGTCAGGAAGAAACTATACATCGTGTGTGTTCCTGAGGTCTAACAAACATGCATTTCCTTCCTCATAAAACATTTGCTTAGCCAATTGTTTGATCATTTTCAAACATGCATTAACATCCATATTTACTTGCATACAGTAGCAGTGTTCTTCTTCACTGCCTTGCTGTGTTTCTTGGCGCGTTACCACCAGTAGCTCAGTGGAATAGTGTGAAACCAGGAGGAGTGTGTATATCAGGTAACCGTGTGTGTGTGTGTGCGTCACATGTGCATCCCTGTGCATGAAAATAAACAACATGGGGACCCACTCGTGAAAACATAGCTTCATAGCACTTCTAGTTAAAGCTGCAGTCTGGAAATTTGAGCAATTATGATAAAAAAAGTTATTTTTATAAAACTGTCACTATATCCTGACAGTAGTGCATGAGGCAGATAATCTGTGAAAAAATATCATGTTCCTCTACTTCCTCCTGCAACAGCTGTCAATCACTGCTCGCGAAACTCGCCAACTCCAATAAAACTGTCAAACTAGGCAGCGCTGATCAAATATGAATCAATATTCTGTTACTGTAATGCCTATTTATCGCCTAAAATGTTTTCAGAAACTGTGAAATCTTGCAGATACTATTAGGAGCAGCGGAGGACACCGGAGGACACCGGAGGACACCGGAGGACACGAGTCACATTTTTTCAGATTACCTGTCTCATGCATTACTGTTAGAATATATTCACCATCTCATAAAAATAACTTTTTTAAATCATATTTTCTCAAAGTTACAGACTGCAGCTTTATGTCCCCATAGGAACTACAACACAGTATATATTAAATCTAGTACACAGCCCAGTTAGCCCGACAATACATTAACAATTACTTAGAATGCAGTATTAGCAACACATTAGCCTCTGATAGCTAGTATAACTTGGTTAGTAAGAAGAAAAAACAATCATTAAACAGCTAAAAGAGACTAAAGAGACTGATCCAACAAGTGCATTTGGGGAGTAGATAAAGAATGCCTGCTAATATTTATTGGCTGCGTCCAAAATTCCATACTGAACTAACATGCTATATTTAGTACGTTAAAACAGTGAGATTTTTTTGTATGTCCGAAACCTTAGTATGAAACCAATTGTATATGAAATGCATACTACATCCAGAGAAATATTACTCTAACAGGTAATATGTTCAGACTTTATGATTCTCACAAATCATCGTTTGGTCACATGAGGTTGGCACGAGTTACCATGGTTACGTTGGTTGGTTTGAAGTGATGTGCATCCGAAAAGATACACACTACTGCTTATTCACACAAAAGTATGTTGAACGATCGTACACATATTGAGTATGTAATGCATAGTATGTGATTTCAGACGCACCCGATGTCAGTTAAACTGCGAAATAAACATACTAGTAGTGGTTGCTACTAGCAACGGGATGTTCAACTGAAACCAACCGCTGGTGACTCTGGTTGACATGCAAAATTGTGTTATTTCACAATTAAATTTTATAATTAAATGCTGTATGTAGTTACATGATCTAAATACTTTCTTTCCAAATGCAATTAATCTGAATGACCCCTTTAGTATTTTCTAAAAGTGCTATATCAGATAAAGTGTTTTGTTAACTTCACAGGAAGTAATCTGGGCTAAAGGTTCAAGGGTTCAGAAATGTGCAATAAACTAAATTCCAACAACCCGCCATGGGCAAACATTTGAAAAAGGAGGATCTGTGTGCGTCGAGTGTTTAGCTTGCTGGTTTACTACCAAAGCAACAGTTTTTATCAGAACATACGACTCCTGCAGTCATTAAACAGAGGAGGGCGAGCCGACCGCGGCACCAGCTGTGACTCATAATCTCTAGAAACCAGTCACTCAACCAACGATGGTTCCCCTGGGAAACACATGCTGCTTGAGAAACGACCACCGGTGGCGGAGCGGCACCCCAAACTGATGAAACAATAGAGAGTGAGGGAGCCTGGTTTGATTTAATTCAAGTAGGTGAGCGTGTGCAGAAAGATTGCAGGTATTTAAACAAACAGACGATTATCACAAAGATGGTTTAAAGCATAACTTGGAACTTATAATACTTATAAGCTTTAAATCAGCGATCATCAGTCCATAAATATGTCTACTGCATGATTTAATATTCATTAATAACAGAGATATTGACTGACAGGTATCTTAACCCATCACTTTATGCCTTGAAGGTCGGCGCCTGCTCCTCTCACCTCAGGCCACAGTAAAGTTTAACGGTGGTGATCTAGATTCTTTGGACGACTTCATGCTGTTATTATTGGGTTGTTTTGATTACAAGTCATGGAAAGAGTCTTCCTGCATGTCTGGCTTGTGTGTTGTTTAGTGTATGTCGCTGGTAAATCTCTGGTTTACTGAATGTCATTAAACGCTCCAAGTTTGATTGTTGATGTAATAAATAAGTCTTTAAATCTAAATTTCTGTATATTTTAGATATCATTTCTTAAAGTTTAAGGGATTTTTTACTTTGATTAGAGGGCGAGACAGTGGTTAGTGAAGTTTCTAACAATAACACACTACTTAAGACATCTTTAATTTGGATGAACTGGAGGTAGCAATGATCTGGTATGTCCTTCTCTGTATTTACTCAGATCGTGGTCGAAGGTCATGAGAAGTGTAGGGAGAGTTGCTTAGTTTTCGCAGGGGCTGTTTCAGCGGGGCGCCGAGAAAACTGGAGTAACTGTACATGAAAACATACACACACACACCTACGTTTGAGGAGACAACAAATACCAAGAGACTCATTAGGTTCTCTGAATTCTGTCAAGATGTCAAACGTCACACTTTGAGAAGCCACAGTTTGATAGTGGCAAGGGATTATGAGTAGAAACGGAGAAGAGCGACAGGCAGCTCTTCAGCGGACAGAAGTGCTTAATAGGGGCTGATGCAATGAAATGGTTTCTATTACATTTACTTTAACATCTGTACTTAAAATGAAGATTTTGCAGTCAATGTACAGTATAAATGATTTCAACTAGGGCTGCAAATAACGATTATTTTCATTGTCGATTAATCTTTGATTATTTTCTCGATTAATTGATTAGTTGTTTGGTCTATAACATGTCAGAAAATGGTGAAAAATGTCGATCAGTGATTCCCAAAGCCCAAGATGACGTCCTCAAATGTCTTGTTTTGTCCACAATTCAAAAGATATTCAGTTAACTGTCATAGAGGAGTAAAGAAACCAGAAAATATTCACATTTAAAAAGCTGGTATCAGATAATTTTGACTTTTTTTCTTTCAAAATTACTCAATCCAATTCAATATTTCAAAAAAGTTGGCGATTAATTTAATAGTTGACAACTAATCGATTAATCGATTACTCGTTGCAGCTCTAATTTGAACTAATAATTACCATTAACACCAACGTCAGCAGCATCATCTCAGCAACCAATTTGAGTGCACTTGTGTAAAAGCAGTTTTTATAAAGTGCTTTACAAGACGGCATATCAAACAAGAATAGTAAAACACACGAGGCGCTAAAAATAAGCACGAACAAAAGAGGGAGAGGAATAATAAAAGAGGAATTACAAGATGCAGTAGATTACATTTTCAGTAGAGAAACCGTAAAAAGAAGCAACAGCATTAAAAACGGGTACGATCAAAATCCGTAACTGTACATAAAAGCAGGACTAAGTCATAAAAATGTTTTAAGAGGTGATTTAAGTGTAGTCCATAATCCTTACGAGTGTGAGAAAAGAGCAGAAGTGGCTTTGCTTTAATTGGGAGTGCTTTATGTAGCGCATTAGTATTGGGCTTTAATATAAAGGGAGAGTAAGCCATATGAGCATATCAGCTACGTAAGGCCATCACCTCAACCTGCCAGTACAGAGGGTACAGATACTGTACACAAACATGCAGTGCTGCCATGACAATATTGACTGAAACAAAGTCTTTATCTATTTTATGGAAGGAGTAAGAGAGAAAGAGCAGGACAGATACTGAGTAAACAGGAAGAACAAGGTAATAGGTACAGGGAGTGTCAAACCTAAAAAGCCTAATGGTAAATAAAGTCATCCATATCAGCTCCACCGCCACTTGTAGCCTATAGGGGGTTTAGCCATTTAGCCTGGTCTATCAGACAATCAGGAGAGTGGAATATAATTCCAATTCACATCAGACAACTAAACATATATATTTCAGTAACCAATTAAAAAAATGTATGATTAATACATACACGTCAGCACTAAACTCTCTTTTTGCTATTGCTATCTGTATGTTCTGCTTGTCTGCAATTTTGTTATATAAATGTCACTACTGCTTTCAACAACTGTGTTTCCTTTTCCAACATTTACACTGCGTGCCCTGTTTTTGTTCCTGTTTTTGATGAATTTTAGGATGCATTTTGTAACACCTTGGCCAGGGACTACTACCTTTTGGCTAATTTTTTATACCATGTGTATTTATTAATTCGCACTGTCCATTCTCAAATAAACTAAACTTTAAAAAACAACAAAGAGACGGAGAGAAGAGACAAAACTTGAAGTGTCAAAGGGTGTTGTCCACTGTGTCGTGTTGACTGATGGAATACAGGAACAGTCCTGAGGGAGGTATTGATCCGCCTCTGCCCATTTCCTCAAGGAGAGACAGTAAGATCCAAAAACACACACACACACACACAATATAGATCCAGCGGAGGAGAAAATGATAATCGATGGCCGTCCAAAATAAACCAGAGAGGTCTTTAACATGAGGCAAAACACTCCCCTCTCTCAACCCCCTGCTAACCAGCGAACCTCACCGTCAGCTCCAGAGTCAACGCTACAAAGTGAGTCTCTCTGTTTTATACACGTATGGAGGTTTATCTGATTAGATCCAGCTCGAGGTTTGAGGTCAAAGATGCTGGAGCAGAGGGAGATCCCCGTCTAATTGGTTGGATGGAGCACAGGACTGCAGGGAAGGCTCAGCACTGATTTAATTTGGTGTGCGCTTGTGTTCAGAATGGGTGACGTATCACCAACGCCACTCCGTCATCGACGACGTGATGTAAACAGATTACCTCTGCTGCCAAACAAGCCTCAGCTGATGTGCTGCTTTGTTCAAAAGCCTTCACGGGGAATAAAGCATTTTAGAGCTAATTGGTCAACAAACTGAGGCATGCCAGTAAGCACTGTTAGTAAGGACAACGCCACTTAATCTTTTCAAATCTGCAGCACACTTAAATATTTCAAACGTTATGCTAATTTGGCTGAAAAGGTCAAATTGTTTGCTCCTTCTTTGGATAGACTATTAACATTCACTAAGTGGGAGCTAGAGAAATAAATACATTTACAAATAAATCCTGTAAACTTTCATTATCGAGTCATTTGCAGGTTATATTTTCTGTCTCTGAAATGTCTAAAAAAGATATGCCCAAGGTGACATAACATAAATATATTCAATTTATAATGATATATGACAAAGAGAAGCAGTATATTTTCACATCTGAGAATGGAAGCAGTGAATGATAGTCTTTTTTCAAGCAAAAATGCCTAACATGATTCATTGATTATTATTTATTGCTGTTGATCGCATAATCATCACTGCTCAAAAATACTGGTATACCCAGACTTGTTTTTAAAGCTCACTGAACTAACTTTGATTAAGTATTTAATTGACATTATACATTTTTAAGGGCTGTCAATCGATCAAAATATTCAGTTTTTAACTGTTCACAATGTACATTAAAGGGAGATTTGTCAAGTATTTAATACTCTAATCAACATGGGAGCGGGCAAATATGCTGATTTATGCAAATGTGTGTATATATTTATTATTGTAATTCACAAAACAATTACAAATATTGTCCAGACACCCTCACAGGTACTGCATTTAGCATGAAAAATATGCTCAAATCATAACATGGCAAACTAAAGCCCAACAGGCAACAACAGCTGTCAGTGTGTCAGTGTGCTGACTTGACTAGGACTTGACCCAAACTGCATGTGATTATCATAAAGTGGGCATGTCTGTAAAGGGGAGACTCGTGGGTACCCATAGAACCCATTTTATTCACATATCTTGAGGTGGGAAGTCCGCTTTGAAATTGGACATTGCCAAAATTTAGCGCAAGTTTGGAGCGTTATTTAACCTCCTTTGTGAGTTTCATATGACGCCAGTATCTTCTCTAGCTGTAAAACTGAGGTAGCTACAACCTAAAAAAAACGCAAGTTGCGTTAATGCATTAAAGAAATTAGTGGTGTTAAAACTAATCTGTGTTGACGCGTTATTATCATATTAACTTTGACAGCCCTAATTTTTTTATTATATGCAAATGTTATCTTACATTGAGATTCTTTACTCAATCTTTGAAGAGAAATGAAATGAAAAGGTGAGAGGAATATATGAAACCTTTTCCCACGGGCTAAAATCTAAAAACACGACGCCGCTATATGTAAAGTCATCTAGTTTCCATGTCTTCGGCATTACAATTCAGTGTCAGACAGCATATTGAAACGCTTGGAGGGGATGATGGCAGAAAACACACCTCGGAGGAACAACAAGACATCTGGAACAGATGGAACATCGCCTAAATACAGAGAGGGTTTACTACAGTGCAGTGGGGTTTATACAAAAGGAAGAAGAGGATTTATTTTCTGTAATGAGCCAGGCTGCACCTTGTACAGGGCGTACTGTCTGTTTCTCTCCTCACCTCTCAGACACACTGTAATCCCACAGAGAATCCTTCCCCTTCTCTCGTTTTGAACTCCCACAAAGGCGTCTAGACCCTCTGCGAAGCTGCGGGCAACCGACTGTGTCCGAGCACTTGAACCTCGCTTTGCTGCCTAACACCCCTGCAAACAGCACAAGCCCTCGTAATTAACACTGCTGCCGGAAGTTCAATCGCTTCAATGTCACTCAGGAGATAAGGCCCATGGGATGAATGACTTGGCTTTTTTGGGAGGCAAATGAGTCTTGTGTCTGTTGGCCTGGGTGCCAAGAGACATGGGTGAGAAAAGTGTGGCGTTTATTTAGACAAAAAGGAAAGTCTCCCTGCTGTCAGGCCGAGCATCACTCGCTCCCTCTGTACAGAGAGCAGCTCTGCCAACACTGCCCTCCATGATCTCAACACTACACGGCTACTGCTAATGAGGATCTTCAGAGGTAGAGAGAAACAGAAGAAATGAAAAATTGAGAGGAAGAAATAGAAGAGATGATAAAATCACAAAGAGAGAGGTCGAATACTAGATAGACTCAGGAGACAGGGCGTGACACCATCCTCCTGTTTGCTGCCAACTATTTTCCTCCGACTCAAAACAGCCCTTGACATTTAGCCGGCAGCAGAAGTAATCACTGCGGACCTGGAAAAATGAAAAAAATAACAGTTCAGGCGATTGCTCTGAGTCCGTCTTAGTCTTTCTGCAGATAACTCCTATCTAGGTGGAAATGTATACACGTTTATCTGGAGGAAGACAAGGCTGAGCGGTGATCCGTTCACCTCCATTTGACCCGCAGTTAGCAAAGACTAAAATGAAACACACACAGATATACACATTCACGCATGGCGAGGTTATTCAGGAGAAACCTACTACTATCTATCTACTCAGTCAGCTGGAAACAAGCGGTGTATGAACTATGAAAGCGACGGTGCCACAAGTAGCCCGGGTGGATTGTTTTTCACTATCTCATCAGCCGATCCTGTGGGCTCAGCAGCTCCAGCAGAGGACGGCGGTGCTGCGCAGCTGCTGATTTGTCACACTCAGGGGAAATCAGAATCCTCCCTCCATCAGACGTCGTAAACCACCGTCTGTTTGGGACACTTTGCTCAGGAGAGTCAAGTGCAAAAGCAGAGGCAGACACACGAACTGATGTCTTCAGAGATGTACACTTTCCTTCAAAAAGGAAATTTCTAGAGCCAAACTTCTTTTAATGCTCAAGTCAGACAGATCATCCACATGAACAGGGAGAGCGGCAAGCCTGGTGCAAATTAGTTCGATTTGATTTGACACATGCATAAGGCTTGTTTGTGTTAAAATGTCATCTTGAATTTGGTTCGCTATAAAGTGGAAATTCAATTTGCAACAGCAACCACAAACAATGCTACGCTGCTTCAATAAATATTTAATCAGATAAGATGTTCAACTCTTTCTGTAAGGGCTGCATTAAAGAGCTGCCGCACCTCTGATAAATGGACGTCGGTGTGTGTGTGTGTGTATGTGTGTGTGGGGGTGTGTGTGGGACATACTGAACACAGTATGCGTAAGCATGCCCATGTATAATTGCCGTGGTCAGGGGGGCTATATTTCTGTCTGCTAATTAAGTTTAATTATATTGAATATCATCTGCTAAGGGCCATATTAAAGACTAATTAGAAATCACAGAGTCTGTGACAGCTGTACAGATCACCCCAACAGCCCCGAACACATGAAAGCAAATTAAAAGAACCAAGCTGATCAGAAACTCGCTCTGCTTCCATATGCTTTCAAACCCTCCTTGCAAAACAGCAAGGGAAGTAGAGACGGGGTGCTTATTTTGTCATTTGACATATCAGAGTCAGTGGGCAAATCCACGGTCTGAAAAGTGAAGCCAACGCGGAAGTGCCTTTAACTTGCATTCTTTCCAATAGCCAGCAGGGGGCGACTCCTCTGGTTGCAAAAAGAAGTCTGATTGTATAGAAGTCTATGAGAAAATGAGCCTACTTCTCACTTGATTTATTACCTCAGTGAACATTGTGAACATGGGTTTATGGTCTCAATCGCTAAAGTCTTCTTCAATACAGCATGATGTTCATTTAGTAAATTATGGTCCCAATTTAGAGTCAAATACCATAAAGCAGGGGATGCTTTAAAGCATGGCTACCTTGCGATTGACAGGTCGCTATAGTGGTGTACTAACATAAACAAAACTCTAAAAACAAAGCAAAAAGACTGAAACAATTAAGAAATGAAGTCCAGTAGTTGTAAACAGTTCATGGCCATCACTGTGAGCATAAATGGGCACTGTATTAATTATAATGTTACCCTGGCAGAACATGAAACGTGATGAATCACAAAATTATACTGGCAATACACCTGCCAATGTGGCTACAGAAAAAAAAAAGGTCAAAAGGATTTGTCCTTCCTGCTCACTGTGCACAAACACATATACACACTCGACGAGATCAGTGCACACACACACACACACACACACACACACACACACAGCACTTCCACATCAAAAACAATCCACATCAACATGACTCAGACAAATAACCCACACCAATAATGCAACACAGCTAATCCCAACCAAAAGGAGGACCGCAGCCAAGAGAACACAACTGCCACAACAACAGGCAGACTGACATTAACTCCTTCCAGACCCGCTTTTCTGGCCGCTGCATAAAAACACACTCATGCTAAAGATGGAGGGAGGTGAGGCGATAAGCCACACAAAGCTGTTTTATTATTAAGACTTTTCTTCTCTGTATGTGTGTTACACATTACACTCCCGCAGCTTTGGGCCGTTTCATGTGAAAGAACGTCACATGTTAACATAGCACCCAACACTGGATTATGGCACAGAATAAACCTTAGACACTGAGAAGAAAGGAATAACACATGTCTGTTTAACACAATGGAGCCATTCAACCACCCACAAAGCTGCGCTGGACTAGCTACACGATTTCAGGATTTCTAAACGTCAATAGTTCACGAGTCTGGGAAAACCTGTTTCATTCAAAAAACACATCAAACCAATACACAAGCTAATACATAGACTATTCAATACAGTTGTCTGTATTTGTGGTAGGTAGGGGTGTAAAAAAATCGATTTTTAATTAACCTTTTTACTTAACCTCTTAATAATCCTATCCATAATCGCTATTCTGTCTTTCAGAGGTCGTCGTGGGCCAGTTCTAAAGCTGTACTAGTTGTGAAGTGAAGATACTGGCATTATATGAAACTACAAAATCTAAGATATCCCTTGGTACCAACCATGTCATACTAGTTTGTCGCGAAACAGGCTAAATAACGCTCCAAACTTACGCTAAATTTTGGCGAGGACAAACTGGCATGGCCATTTTCAAAGGGGTCCCTTGACCTCTGACCTCAGGATATGTGAATGAAAATGGGTTCTATGGGTACCCACGAGTCTCCCCTTTACAGACATGCTCACTTTTTGCTAATCACTTTTTTATCTCAGATTTTATGCATATGGTGGTGTGTTCTTTATACTATGACAGTTTTCCTTAAATCAGATTTTTAAATAATCGCAATATATTTCTTTGCTTACAGTATCGCAATACATCGTAATATATTGAATGGTAACCCCTGTATCATGATATATCATGAGCCGACGCTGTAAAAGGACGCGACCTCTGCCCTGAAAGTCAATGTCAGAAGGTGGATCTGTCCCCATTTAGCGCTGCTTTAATAGAGAAGATGGCCACTAAAGCCCAAAGGGACTGTCCTGCAACGAAGGGCAATATATCTTCTCACTGCTTGGGCTCTGAAATCCAATTACACCAATTTATCGATCGCCATGTATACAGAGCAATTTGGGCCAAACAGAACCTGACTGGCTTTTATCTCGGCTCAAAAATTATATATTTTTTTTAAGTTGTCCTCTTTCTATATGGACAGCTGAGTGGGTGTGTGTTTGTGTCATCTCTAGACAGAGAGCCAAGAGGATAAATACAGGAGGAAATGGAGGTCAGCTGCTGCCCTGACAAGGTGACATCCTCCGCCACCTTCTCTCAAAAAGATCCTAACCTCCCAGTGTGACTCCTGCTCCCTGTACCCGCCTGCCTGGAGACAAATCAAACAGCAGAAATAAAGAAAAAGATAGAAAGAAGCTAAAGCCTTTGGATTCATGGGGTATATTAGATAGAAGTGTACAGATTCATATATTCTAAGTCAGCCTTACAATAAAACTGCTACAGATGGTTATATTAAAGCTACAGAGTGGAACATTAATAAGATAAAAAGATGTCTGTGGTTACCGCTCAGCCTCACTTGTCTGAACACAACATCACAATTGAATTACAAAAACAGTCACTATTTTACTGACTAATTAAAACTGCTGATGCAAAGTATCAGCCTCTGATAAAGGGCTGCGTTCTTGAGCCAGGAATTACTCCGCACAAAGAAAGAGAGAAAGATAACGATGGAGAGAGAATGACTATGGAGTGAATCGGGCCACAACCTGACAAATAATTGAGACTTATCCACGGAGCATTTGTACGGGGAAGGATAGACTTGTCACAGCTGCAATTGAAATGAGCTATGGAGTAAGCGTTACAGGTACAGTAATTGGCCTATCCATACAAGGACTTGCCAGACACGTGTGTAAAGTGGATCCTTCCTCACACCGAGAGCAAATTACCCATAAGAGTCCCCAATAGCTGGAGCTCCAGGCATCTTCTCACCATTCACACAGAGGCAGTGGTGGATAACCATTTCTATCTATAATCATTTCCCAGTCTGACTCCCTTGGGAGTGCTTGCGCTGTTTGTTAAGTAGGCCCACGTCTGTGCTCCCCTGAGTCTCCTGCTGCTCCATAATGAGCCTCTCCAGCTGCACGGCCACCGAAACGGCGGAGGCCAGAGGTTGAGCTGCTCACCTGCTCTAATTGGCAGAATCACACTCTCAGTCTTTAGCGGCAGAGCAACCAGGGTGCATATACGGAAGTTACTATAGATTCATTTTCATAGCACTATTCGAAAAAACAGTTATGCCGCGGGTCACAGTTAAAGCCATTGGCAGAAACCCTCAAAACGAACAAAAGAATACAACAACAAAGGAAACAATTTCAGTCTGTAGAGGCTAATAAACTAAAGGTAAAAAAGTGAACTATTCCAGGTTTAGAGGCAAAGACAGCACAGGTACAGTCTCCCTTCATTTTAAGCAGAGCTCCTGGGACATCCACAGAAATGAGATGCCTCTAGTGTGAATGGGCAAAACAATTCAGACATGTACTCACGAAAATCCATTGTGTGTAAGTTTAAGACCTAATAAACATATTAAATGCATTTCCTTCCTCATAAAACATGTACAGTGCAGATGGTGGAATTTGAAACCTACAAATCTACATTATTCATGTTCGCTTGCTAGCAGTCTTCTACTTCCTTGCACTTGTTGGCGCATTTGGTACATTTCTTGGCACGTTACCGCCACCACATGACACTCCTAAAAACATCTCTGCGCTACTGCTGGTCAAAAGCTTAACATGGTACCCATGGGTACAGTAAATACAGACTGCAGTGACCTTGCAAAGTCACTGACTATGACAAATAGGCCTATGAAAATGGTAAATGTGTAAGTAGTCCTGCCCTAACAAGTGAAACAAACCCACAAGAGTCAGGGAAATGTCAATCAAGTGCGATGTGTACACACCTACAAGGTCCTGAGGAGAGGTCTAATCAGACAACATAAGTGAAAACATGCAACAAGGATATGCAGGGCCTTTAATATGTGAGAAAAAGACAAGAATCAATTTATTTGTTCTTTTTGTACCGTTTTTGCTGCTGCAATGTCTTTTGAATGCTTTTACAGCAGGGCCAACAATAAAGACATCAGCTTTATTTTCGTTTCATTTGAAAATAGAAGCCAGGTGATTATTTATGTTAGCCAGACTACATTTGATGCAGAACAGCGTTGTGTCATCAGCATAAAAATGATAGGATATATTAAAATGTCAAAATAAGAGACCCAGGGGTAGCATTTAGACAAAGAATACACCTTTCCAGCACTTCATACTGCAGCAGAGCAACATTAGAAATCTCATAAATCACTAATGGCCACTGATGATGGTATGCTGTATATCTGACACATCAAGACCAATAGGCAAGCCCACTGTCCATGTACTACACTGTACTATACTGTCTCTTTATTGCCTAGAATTTAAACTTGGAAAATCTGATTTTGTAAAAGACTGCTTAGTATAAACACCACACTAAAGCCTTTAACCCTATATTTTCATGTTTATGGAGTCATTTTCTAATGGAACAATATAGATTTTTCCTTGTCCAGTTTGAAATAATAATAATATACACCACAATAATAAAAAGTCACTCACACAGTAATAAAAGCATGAAAGTGCAGAGACATCATAAGTTAGCCAACATTAAAACTTTAGGTGAACTAACAAAAAGTGAATGTTGCCCATAACTGGGCTTACAGCTGTGTGCATCCCTTTATTTACATATTTATCACAGTTCAGTATTCATGAGACAGAAGGTAATATCAGTTAAGTGTTTCAACGTTTCTTATTATTCAGCATGGGAGAAAATTAAAATGGAGCATTTAAAGTGCCAGCTGAGGCTTATAAACTATCCCATGAATCCTTCAACAGGGTAATTTACAACTCTGCAGGGCTGACTTCATTCAAGGAAGAAAAACAAATGTCGGCCATGCATGGAAGCGAAAAACCCACAGGGAGAGAGAGAGAGAGCTATCTGCTGAAACACGCAACCACCATCTGCTGTACACAAGCTTTCATATTCATATACTGTAAACGTTTTACATTTCATATAAAAAGGCAATTAGGTTCTCTCGCACTTTCTGTAACCTGATCGGCTACACAAAGGCCAACAAACAAGCACATCTATTAGATACAGTAGAAAAACGCGAATGATGCAAAATACAACACAGGAGGCCACCGGAGCCTAAGATTGACCGACATGTCCTTGTTCTTAAGATAAAATGGAATAACAACAATATTTAGTAGTGACCTATACTTGTATGTTCAAGTTAATCTCATGCACTTGAACTCATACATCCACTGATCCCCTTTGGATGCAGTGAAATCAAGTGTCAATATATATGTAATATAACAGAGATGAAACAGGCATACAATGCTCTTCAACTAGGAAAGATTCACTTATAAAAACACAATCAATTGATTCTGGATTGTAGATCTGACAAATAATACGCCTATAGAAAGATGTTGTTCTTGGTGTGTTAGAAAAAACAGTAATAGCAAATAGGGCTATAACTCATGTTTATATTCATTATTGACTAATCTGCAGATTTCTTTCTCTAATTAATCACAAATAAGCCTTAGGTCTGTAAAATGTCAGAAAATAGTGGAAAAAGTCCAAGTTCATATTGCTTGTTTTGTCTGAATAACACACATTTGCTGAAACAACTGAAAAGTAATACTTCGAGCAATTAATCAATAATCAAAATTGTTGCCAAATAAATTTTCTGTCAATATATTAATTGGTTAATTTGTGCAAGTATTGTACGTAAAGGAGCAGTCAGCGATTCTAATCCAATACACTTTTTGTCAAATTCAGCAAATAATAGCAAACCTCACGGTCTGATAGTTGTCTGTTCTTTGTGTGCGCTGAAAAAAAAAGATGGTGTTCATACACAGTCCTGGTTCTGTAAATGGGAAACAAACAATGTGGCTTAACTTTGCCAGCTATAGCTGTTGAATACTTTGCTGATAAAGACAGAAAAAACACAATGATGCATTGTTTAGATAAGACTATAGTGATTAAAATAGGCTCGACATTGATCAACTACAAGATAATCTAGCACATTAAAGCAGCAGTGTATAATAATAATAATAATAATAAGACATTCTGAAAGAGGCCAATCTGTATAATCAGTACTTTTGCTGAGGTATATTTTGCTGATAACACGTCTGTAATAAGGTAGAACCTTTACTTGGATTGGAGTATATTTACAGTCTGTTATGATATACCTTAAAGGATCTAATTATTTTTTGCATCACTGTGAATACATTACAAAAAGAGAATAGAGAAGTGTGACAAGCGCTAATGCCGAGGGAGTCGAGACATCGATTAGGTTTTCAAGAGCCACTGTCTGAACAAACACACAACATCTAACAGTAAAAACATAAATTAAAGCAAATACAAGAAGGAAAGATAGTGTGCATGTCAGATCGTGTAACACATGAGCAGTTTCAGCTGCTGAAACAAGCTAATTTGACTGTCAGTTTGCATCTAATATCTACTTTGGAAACTTCTGCTTTTAAAACATTTAACAAGTCCTCATAACTCAATAAGGCTACAAACACAGAGCCTGATTGCTTTTATGAAGAACTGTTGCCTCATCAATGTCTGCCTGCCACGGCATCAACATTAATTTGCTCATCTTTTTTGCAGTAAACATCAGTAATAACAGCCTGAGGGGCATAAATTCTTTTTTGATCATTCATGACAGCTTGGTGGGAGAAACATTTTACAGCCCAGTAATTTGGGAATACACCATCTTTGCTTTGAAACTGATTCTGGGAAAAATAAGTAGAGTTTCAAGCGGCGCAGACCGACGGCTGCTTTCTGGTTAGTGAGGCAACCTTGCTATGCTCCTCAGAGTACCGCTAAGATGTTTAGTGCTCCAAGTAAAGCAGCCTAATCACTCGTGGCATCCGCTCAAGAACACAAAACCACCGAGGATCACCGTTCAAGTCTGAAGAAAGACATCAAATCTCCACAACAAAATAGCTGATGCTGGGGCCTGGTAGGTAGTCAAAATAGCATATTTGTGTTTACCAAATCATAGGGTACAACCACACTTAAAACGCAGCATAAAACATATTTTAGATTTTGCTTTGACATTAGATAGACTGGAGTTTTAATAGTAAAACTCCCCCCTGCATTCCTGCTGAAACAACACAAAGCAGACACACTGATCTGGCCACACATTTGATGGCCAGACCCCCACGAAGGCCCGTCACAAGTTAACCGAACCAAATCCCCTCTGACTACAGGCTGTCACAGGGAGGGGAGGGAGGGAGTGAAGGACAAGGAGGTGAGGAGGAGGAGGAGCGGGCCAGCACTTGTCGCATGTTAAGTAAGAAGCTGTGACACCGGAGCAGAGCCTTGAGGCCCAGACCGACTGAACCCCGCAGACCTGACAGCCCGCAAGCAGAAAATACAAGACAAGCATCTTCCTCCTTACAGCCCCTGACTGGGCCTTAATAAACCCTACAGCTGGAAATCCTGTAAAGAAACAACTACAGCTGAAAACATGTTTAAAACGCATGCTTCCACTTTTCAATCGGATGTCGCAACAGACTTCAAGTACAATCGGTCAGGACGGACAGTTTCTGTGTTTTGCTGAAGCTTTGACTTCAAATGCATGAACATATCAGTGATAATAATTGCTGTCCTTACTAACATGATTAACTAGCAAGACAAACACTGATCTTAAGGATTGTTTTTGGCCAAATCAATCAATTAAAAATTGATAAAAAATGAATCCTTCTGCAAGTAAAGCTATCCTAGTTCACCAACAACATTTACCAAGAAGCCTTTTGTGCAGATTTACAGTTATTTTCTGCAAAAAAAAACCTGCAGCTGACCGTTCGCTAAGCCCCATCCCTTGGTTACTGTTGCTATGCCCGCCAAGCTTTTCTATCCGACAACCGTGAATTTTGTTGCCTTAAATGATTATTTCAGCTGTAGCTAGATAACATAAGCTAAGGCAAAAACTTAAATTAGTCTAAAATGCTGAAGTCACCAGCTGATTTGTTTTAAAACAAGAATGTTGTGAAAGGGTTTCGAAAATGCACATGATGGCTACATACAGTGCAAGATATAAGGCTAATAGATTGATGCTAAAGCTACATGTCCCATGCAAAAAGACAGCATGCTCACCAGTTTTAAACTGTGTGATATCTTAACATTGTGGCTCCTTCAGGGTGAATGCTCCAGTCCTGAACAGGTATGAACAGGAGTATCGCTCTTATTATTTATCGTAAAGTAGCAAAGGTGTATGAGGATGTAAAAGGGAGATTTGAACCCGAGACATTTACAATATATAGTGTCTTTGTCAGTTGAGCCAGCTGCACACCACTATATCTGGTCATTTCTGCTCACAGGCAAATGTCATCCCTCCTTATCAGCTCCTCTCAAATCACCCTGTAGCCTAAGTGTCGCCTTATATGTGTAAAAATACTAGAAAAAGAGCTAACGGGGGAATCCCATCTCACCTCAGCCTCTCCTCCTCCTTCTTTCGCAGCTTCATGTCCCGCTGGACCACTTTCAACACGTGCTCGGCCTCGTCGTCCGTCAGGCCCGACAGGTCCAGCTTCCGGCCCATCGTTCCTGGCCTCGCCACGCTGAGACTGCTGGTCCAAGTGGGGGAGGGCGAGGAGGGGCGCGGGCACTGCTGCTCTGGGGGCCGAGGCTGAGACAACCCTGGAGGAAGACAGAGGGATGGAGAAATTTAAGATGTGTTTTCTGCGGAATCAATTCACTCCTTTTGAGCTGAACATGAATATGCCTGGCAATTAACCTGTCGGTGTTTGAAAGAACTCTTGTACTGTACACCTGGTATTCAGTCATTTACGACTTTCATCAACCTCTATTAGCTAAGGAATTACAACATCAATAGGTCTTTGGCAAAGCTTATGGTGTAATGAACAGAAATGGGCATTATGGAAACCTCCATAATGTCTGAAAATATAGTGTAGTGGTGGCTGAAAATATGTTCTTTTTACTGTTTTAGGTCATTACTAATGTGATGCGTAACGTTATGTTGACCAAGAAAACAAACACTGGCCTCCGCAAACCAAAAATAGGTCAGGGCATCATTAAAGTCATTAGGAGATATCGAGCCATGAATGTCTGTACAAAATGGTATGCCAATCCACCCTGCAGAAATTCAATTTAGATATTGCACTGGAACACATTGCAACACAATTCAACAGCACCACAAACTATAGCCTCCAAAATAAGATTAGATCTTGTTTTTTTTGCATATAGCATGCAAAGCAGGCAGGTAGCTGTGAAGAGCACAAGTCTGTCTGTCAACAAACACAAACACGGTAGTTACAAGATAACAGATGTCATGTTTCTGTTCAGCAATATTGCTTTGCAATGGGTCATCCTGTCTGGTATGTGGCACAATGCTCTAAAGTAAACATACTGTATACGACACTGGGCTGTAATCCAGCTGCAAACCTCACATTGGTGTGTCTTCCTTATCCAAATAAAATATTCAGCTATACAGCATATTAGTCAAATCATTTGTGGACTTTTTGATAGTGGACCTTTGGACCGCACTATAATATTCATATTTTCAAGTTAGAGACTTGACATAAGTCTTGAGTCTGCCATCTGTTATTTGTGGGGTGAGACGGACGTAGGGAAAGAAGTGAGGGAGGTGTGACGGAGAGGCGAGAGAGAGAGAGAGAGAGAGAACAGAGGGATGACGGGAGGACGAGAGGAGCGGAGACAGATGAGGAGATGGACAGAAGGAGAAGGTCCATTAACTGCAGTGTCTAAACAAGATGGGAGAGCACTGGCAGTGAAGAGAGCAATGATGACTCAGAAGGCCAGACAATTATGTTCGTTCTATTATTGGGCCAATAGCTTCATCGACAGAGCGTCTCTCCTCTCGCTCAGCATATCATCAATCATTCCTCCAGTTCAGCTCATGGCCTGTTTCGTGACGGACGGCTGTTGAACTTTGTCAAATTTTTAGAAAACAAAATTGAGCTAATGATCCTGCTGATGTATGCCAACCATTCATGTTTTAAAATTTAGAAATCAATATTTGTTACTGTCAGATTCAGCTCCATTTATTGCAAAGAAACATTGAAATATTATCAACCGCTGCTGGACTTCCTGGAACAGCTACGCGGTAAAATAAACTTCAACCATTTGTCAAGAGTGTTTTGTCGTTTTGATGAAAAGCTTCAAGGAAACCAGAAGGAATATTGTTTTTCATTTCATTTCATCCTTACAGATATCTCCGTCAGATGCCTTTATGAGTCATTTGTAACAGTGTGAATGTAAAATCCACAAGGGCAAATGTAAACACACACACCTACTCAATCACACACACAGTGTACACAAGTGTAAGAAAGAGCTTTTGTCACTTTCCCAGCTACAGTGGAAAATCTCTCAGTCTCCGACATCTGGTATCACACAAACACAGACTGTCACAATGCTATTCACAAACGCTCCCCCATTCAACCGCTGTGATAAGTGACCTTGCCCTCGGGAAAGGCTATCTAGTCTGACAGAATCACATCCTATACACAAAATGTTTAAATACACACTTATGTGTCCACACATACTGACTGATCCTACATATCAGAGGCCATGGACTATATTACCAGAGCCTTGAATCTTACAGAATTGTGACTTTAAATTTCACATTATTCATTTCAGTCCTAGAAATAATCAGGGCCAAAATTATACTAATATGTGTGTCCTTGATGATGTTACTTTGTTGATTGTTTTGTGTTGAATTGTTTAATTTATTATCATTAACGTGCTTAAATCAAGCCCAGAGGAAGTGCGCCGGGCTTTGAAGCAAATTTTCGTAGTGGCCAAACGGCGGTACTACAACTTCCGTGTCCATCACGTGATGCCATTGGGCCCAAAAAGACTTTTCCCCATAGACTTACATTGGGAAAGACACGTCTGTAACTCAACAGATAATTTTTTGAGGTAAATCAACTTCCCAGTACGAACACTTGAATAGCCCTTATTCAAAGTTATTATATATATAATATATATATATATATATTATATATATATATTCAGAGTTATTTCCCTTCCTCCGTTCATGTGAATGAACCCCAGTCCGAGGCTGGACCGAGGGCTGGGAGGCGGGGTTAAAGGAAACGCTAGTGTGCTTGCTCTATGGTCCCATGGGATGCGGAAGATCGCCGGAAAATCCGGGTACCCGCGCGCCACTGAGCAACCTTCAAAGGAATGAACGGGAGCCCGCCTCAAACGCTGTATACAGTTCTCTTTATACATCTGTTAACTTCCAAGTTTTGTGCTTGAGGACCCCCTTGAAAACAAGAGGGGGTTAATCCTTTAATTACATTTTGAAATCAAATAAACATATATTATTAGATAAGCAAGAATGACTCAGCTCTGGTGTGAAAAAGTTGTCACCCTATTGCTTCACTGTATTATAGTAAGCAAAAGTAGCAAAACAAATGTGCTCAATCATGGCCATCATTTGATGGTGATGAGATGATCGATACCACTCTCACGTCTATACAGGCTGGTCCAACATATTTGTCTTCATCAGCCCCTGTTTCTCTGCTAATGTATAGAGGAGATTAATGCGCCATTACTGTATGGCCATTATTGTATAGCCACAAGGGAAGGCAATTATTCAGGCCTTCTTTTTATAGTGAGTGGTGTCAAGGACAGGGATGGAGCATCATTTACGTCTGTGAGAGTGTCTGCCTCTTAAGCTTCAGTGACGCACATACTTGGGGGGCAGCGACTGTACACATAGCCGATCCATTTTGTGACAATTTGCAACAAACATGTGCACATCAAATCTGTGCTTCTTCTACGGGGCGGTGTCACCACCCTGCAGCAACAGTAACGCACCCTCAACAATAGCACAGATGAGCCATCAGTCTGCACACAGTGGAAAAGAGAGTGGGCTATTCCAACAGACAAACCCTCCTTAAGTGACACTGATTGGAGAGTGCCTCAGTGGTTCAATGCTTCGCCAATTTTGCTCAGCCGTCTCAGACGAGAGAGGTTGTAGGCTAAACCGAACACCATCTTGGTAAATTGGTGCACAAGTGAGCTGTACACATTTACCTCCCAGAGATTCTCAGGCTGTCTTTTTTTTTTACCAACGGCTATCAGACTGCATGGATTTCTTGTTTTGACCAGAAGAACTACATTCCTGTTGATCACACAGTCTCTGATCAGCACAATGTACATGTATGTGTGCATGTCTCAGCACATCCATTTTATCCAGCCTTATCCCCAGACAAGAATGTCAATATTAGATTATTCTGCAAGATTACATTCAGTGCCAACATTTTCAAAATTCGTGCTTTCTGTAATATCTGCACATAACAACCACAGTTCTGTTTAGGGAGAGATTGTGCACTATGGCAACTAAAATATGATTGAGGTATGGTTAATATTAGGCAACAAAAACTCTTGGTAAAGGTTGGGGAAAAGTCAACGTTGCAGCACTGTAATGCAGACGTTAATTGCAGGTCTTTGATGGGTGGTGAACTCAGGTCTCCAGTCCGCATGAAACTAACTGTGTGTTCCAATACTAATACTACCATACTATTTAGTGTACCAGAAAAAGATTTAGTATGTCCCAGTACATAGTATGTCAAATGCAGTATGCCAAAAATACCAGGATGTCCTACTGCACTTGCTGGCTATTCTGACCCACAATCCTCTGTGCAGTAAATATATGAGCAAGAAGGTCAAAGTTCAAGGTGCAAAGTTATGATGAAGTATTATGTCCCAATTGTGTGCATTCTGCATGCAACAGTACATACTTTGTAAGGGCGACTGCAGTGCTAAAAGTAAAAAGGAAATTATGCAATTTGGAATGTAGCCTAAGTCACGCACCATCACCGCTACAGGTTAAACTATTTCCTGAATTGGGACTAAAAGTTGGCGTTGGGCGTTAAATGTAGATATGCGGAATTTCCCAGTATTGGAAAAAATCCTGGGGATGCTGGGTTGATGTATCAGAAACATTAGGAATTTCATCAAAAATTATATTTCAATGGTTGAGCCATTGAAAACAGACAACAACACATGCACTTTGCTCAAAATGTACAGTAACAGCTACTATGGACATATCCAAATTAGCACTGTTATGTACATCTGTAAATAATCACATCATGAAAAGTACTTTGCAAAGTACCATATTAGGGCTGGGCAATATGACAATAAATATCATCAAAAAAAAATGTCTATTGTATATATTTTTCTCTATATAACATTTCTATTGCGATATTTATTCCTTTTTCCTCTATAATTTCACTTAAAACTTATGTTTTGCACTCAAGTTCTTAAAATGAGAAAATACTTAGTATTAAACATATTTAATACACACAGGGGTATACAAAAATAGGCTTTACCATGTGGATATTTCATAAAGACTATTTCATTGAATTACCAGAAAACATGCTATATCGTGACATATATCATTATGGAGATATAAAATTACCTATATCTTGATAGAAGATTTTGGCCATATCGCCCAGCCCTATACCATATTTGCCCAAATATAACATAATCCAGATACGAAAAGTATTGTAAAATGACCCCCAGGCCCACACTTTTAGGTGTATTGTCATGCAGTACACATTTCTATTGTTGAAACTGTCGAGGCTATATAACCCCAGTGCTATATTTGCTGTAGACTCATGGTAGTCATGGCTGCAACAACTCATTTTACTCCACGCGGATCTGGTGTTTCAGATTATCTCATTTTCAGAGCTGCATCCAGGGAATTATGGGGATTTAAATGACTTTGATTTGCTTCGTAAATCTATAGCCGACCACTGTACCGTAGGTACCAATCAACCAGATGATTGGAAGTGAGTCTTGTAAAATGCTCCTCTGCAGCTCATTGTTTTATCAGTTGTAACCTTCAAACTATACGTATGTGCATTTGTTTTGAAGACAAGCAGTTTACTGTTACTCAGTTGAAACACACCCAACAGTTGTTACAAAATATAACAATATAGTTTTGGTCACTACTGTCACATTTTGACTGGCACTACAATGAAGTGTACCGGTGTAATACTGTCAGATTACAAGAGTTCAGACCGACTCAGTGCTCAGAGAGAAAGAGAGGGAAGAGAGAATGGCCTCAGCAGGAAAAATAGGTCATACTGATGAATCTCTCAGGAGAATGAACAGGAACCTGTATTCCCCCCAAAGGACACACCATGTGCATCAATCAACCACGTCACACTGATACTAAATCACTCAAAAACACCACATCCTACACCGCGCTGCAGAGCACTGGGCTCTGCTGCCGTCCATCACCTCAGAGAGTGAGCAGGGGATGGGCGAGCTGAGGACAGGGCCCTGTTGGAGCTCTAAAAGGGCAGGTGCAGCCAAGCGCTAAATGAACTGCTTGTTTTAGACACTCTCCATTGGATCAGCGTTTCGTCACAGCCAGGGGGAAGGAGATTGAGAGTGACTGAAATGACTGTTTGGACTGAAGGTGAATAACTGACTTCTGCAGATCTGTATTTACAGCCATTCAAAGTCTTAGAGTGTGTGGGTTGCATTTATGATTGGGAAATATGTGCTGGAGACTCTCCCACACTGCTTGAAAATATGTGGCAATAGCTCACTATAGCTTCTTTCAAACCCCAAGCTGTGTTTTGTGTTTGATGGCCTTTCTTTGTGTCCCAGGTCATTTGTCTTCCTACATCCACACGACAGCAGAAACAAGGTGTTTTTGCAACCCCGGGATATGACCAGTATCTGTCAGAGGGACATCAAGAGGAGTTATCGGAGAGAACAGAGAAGCAACAACAATAGTGGACTATACAAGACTGTATTTCAGCTTCACATACTGCATCTCAACCCAAAACTGATATTCCTCCAACCGTTCCACCATCTGACTAGCTGTAAAGTAAGGATCAAAGCACATAGTGCGAACCAGTCATGAATTCAATAACGCCAATCAACCAAGGAGCCTCATTCATAGCTAACATCCTTAAGGGAAGCAGAGCAGTGTAAGTCGTTACGAACGCCATAAGCATCTGCAAATTAATTAGTTATCGGAAATGCTTAAAGGAAATTGCAGAATATGCAGAATGTTGGCCAATATTGCCTTTATATAAAGCAATGTCAGCATAAAATACAATATGCACTGACATCACTTTTTTAATATGTGGTAAAAGCCTCCTTGCACCACCACTGAAGCCAACTGGTTGCAGAGGATGGGGGGGAAGCTGCAGAAGATTAAACAAAGTAAAAGTCTATGGGCATCAATGATATGTGTGGATGTTGAAATCTGGCCTATTTACACCCTTTTTAACACATGGGAAGTGCATTAAACTAGGGGTTCTCAAACTTTTTGGGGCCAGGAAAATTAGCCAATGACCCTCTCATAATCCCTAACACCGAGCAAGCATATGCCATTTGTACTCTTAGATGCTATTGGTATTATTGGTATTCTAAAACTTTTCAACCGAAATACTTCACATCTGTTTCATAGTGACAAACATAAACACATTTCAATTTGAATTATGTTAATATCACTTTGTTTTGCCCTAATATTCAGGGTGCTTTGTAATTAGATGTGGCTTTAACTCGGCTGGCTTCATGACTGCGTTCGCTGGCACCTGAAGACACATGACACATTTTGGTCTCCCGTCACTGTTCTCAATAAAAATCAAACTTGATATAACTGTTGTCATATTTTCTCAATTTAGCTAGTTTGGGCTTAGTGTCACTTGACGATGTGGACTGACTCCATGCTTGTCAGCTAGTAAGCCAAGCTGAGCAGCAGCAGGAACAGCTTGTTGCGCCCTGAGTGAAGTGATGTGAAGTTGTGTCACAATCATATCAGAGTTTTTTATTGGCCCAAAGTTAACATGGGGGGGAGTAATGGACACAATATGCTTGTTTTATTGGTGGAAATGGTCCCCGTCTGTAGCACACTTTTAAATGATACAGCACAGTTTAATACTTTATAGCACATAATTTCGCGGACCCCCAGGCAGAGTTCCATGGACACCACTTTGAGAATCACTGCATTAAACCACACAGAGAGAGTTTAAAAGGCAATTATTTCACTGAGTAGTTAAAAAATAATCTAGGACCTTACTTGTAAATGTGATATACCTAACTCAAAATGGCAACTACATATCCAAGTTTTGGCACCAGCTGTTCCATATGACACTACATTGTGAGTGGCAACTTCTACAAATGAAGATGTTGCATCATGCATTTATATATTTATATAATTTTTACTGCCGATATTTGGGACACGTGGCAGTAGGAAAAGCACATGTGTAAATAATAGGGCTGTCAAAGTTAACGTGACAGTACTTTCTGTAAGACATTAACGCAACTTGCAATTTTAAGGTTGTAGCGGGAAGATACTAGCATCATATGAAACTAGAAAATCTAAGAAATCCATTGGTACCAACCATGTCATACTAGCTTTTTTTTTTACTAGCTAAATGTTGGTGAGGAAAATCTGGCATGGTCATTTTCAAAGGGGGTCCCTCGACCTCTGACCTCAAGATATGTGAATGAAAATGGGTTCTATGGGTACCCATGAGTCTCCTCTTCACAGACATGCCCACTTTATGATAATCATATGCAGTTTGGGCAAGTCATAGTCAAGTCAGCACACTGACACACTGGCAGCTGTTGTTGCCTGCTGGGCTTGAGTTTGCCATGTTATGATTTGAGCATATTTTTTTATGCTAAATGCAGTACCTGTGAGGGTTTCTGGACAATATTTGTAGTATTTGTATAAAGCAAGCATATTTGCCCACTCCCATGTTGATAAGAGTATTAAATACTTGACAAATCTCCTTCAAAGGTATATTTTAAACAGATCAAAAATTTGCAATTAATCATGGACAATCATGCGATTATTCGCGATTAAATATTTTAATCAATTGACAGCCCTATTAGCAACACTTGTACTTTTCCTACTATGACAACTTAAAATGGCTATGCTCCCAAAAAAAAAAAAAAACAACAACTGCCAACCACTTTTTCTTTCTCCCTGAGCCAACACTGTGGATACTGCCACTTTAAGTAAAGCTCAGGATGAGGAAGAGCCCCTTGATCATTTGTCACTGTTTGACATCTACCTGCTGTGTCACATCCATCACAACCTGCCCAATTACCACTCTATGCAGAGCAAGAGAAGAGAGGCTGGCAAGATGAGAACGCTGCAGCTGATCTGTGAACACACACGCACACACACACACATATGCAAACACATTGTGACCCCAAGTGTTAAAAAATCAAAACAGATGCTAATTGAATCTTCCTCTGAGTCACTGTGCATGTGACGAAGTGTTGGGAACTACACAAACTCTAAGAATGGGTTGTATTTCTGGCTCTTTTTTTTCTTTCCTTGAATGAGATAGCTCAGAATAGCAGACTGATTCATCCAGTATGTGGGTGAATGTATTCCTAGGGGCTCCCTAAAGACCTTCCCAAGATAACACAGCTATTGTTGTCAACAGGTGACAGTCATCATTGCTACAAACAAAACAGAAATAAAACTGCACTGAGGCTCAGCTTACCTGCACTCACAAGGGGTGGGTTGCCAAATAAGGATTTTCAGCTTGCATTCTTGCTTGGTTTAAAGGTTTGTTTTTTCCTGGAAACCATATGGCTGTGAGACAAAACATGACTTTATTTTTTTTTTAATAGCTTCTGCTAATTAAACCCAAAGATGAGTCACAACATCTGCACCTCCTAAATCTGTTTTTTTTAGTCTCTTCTCTATACCTGATTACATCCACCTCACATGCTGCAAAAAAAAAAAAAAAAAAAAAAATGCAGCACTTTCCTCATTGAAAACCAGCACATATGCTTTTCATTCTGCCACAGTGGCATGATATACCATCTGTGGTGATACACGGACAGTGAATCAGGCAGCTTGCAGCAAAATCGGTAAAGGTGATTAGAGAAATATCACAGACAGAAACGCACATTTTTCATATCAAGGTATGCAAAGCTTCTAAATCACACACACCTGACACCGAGGCGCACGCTTCTATCATAATAATCCCTCGCTCATTATATCACGCTAACATTCACCTATTCGCTAGTGAGTTGATGTTGGAGAATCACTTACACAGGATCAGTGGTAGCCGGATGACCGCCAGTTACAGTCTCTTTCACGTTATCCCAGATAATGACAATAATAAAGACGCGCGGAGTGATGCGCCTCTGCAAAGCGTAAACTTCCGCGACACCTGTCTGTCTGTCTCCAGGATACTTTTGGCTTGGCTGCCCCCTCGGCTACACTCGGATTATTTATTTTTTTCCCCCAAAACAGCAGCAGACGCAGGCACCGCTGAATGGGTGATCACGAGGTTTGTATTACACGGAGGAAGGAGGAGGAGGAGGAGGAGGAGGAGAGAGGGAGGGAGGTGAGGGATTGGCACCAGACCTTGATTCTTCCTGTATTCATTGGTGACACAGAGCTGGACCAGGTTGGGAATCAGAGATATAGTTTTTAGTCTATCGCTAGCTTTGCTGATCTGATATCTATTATTTTTTTCCCCTGCTGGCACCTGCTGCACTCTGCATGCTGCTCCCAATTTGGCACTGCTGCTCCTAGAGGAGGAGGAGGAGGAGGCACTGTGTTGGCTGGCTTCATTCACAAAGCCAGTCACACAGTGCAATTAACCTCCGAGAGAGAGATGAAAACATCCCAATTAATCCAGCATCTATCTCTCATGTCTCCGTCTGCTATCAAATAGTGTCTCACTATCTTAATCATTTGTTTTACCTAACTTCTATATTTCAGTTCAGTGAGAAATAATTTGAAGCATTAATACATTCTACAATCTATCTATCTATCTAAAGGGGTGTAAGAAAATATATCGGAAATATCGAGTATCGCGATATTATGTTTTGTGATACTGTATCAATTCTCAAAAAGCTGTATTGAATTTAATTCAATAGTTTACATGCACGTGGTGCAGTGGTTAGCACTGGCGCCTCACAGCAAGAGGGTCGCAGGTTCGAATCCGGCTTGGGGTCTTTCTCTGTGGAGTTTGCATGTTCTCCTCGTGTTAGCGTGGGATTTTCTCCGGGTTCTCCGGCTTCCTCCCAAAATCTAAAAACATGCAGGTTAGGTTCATTGTTGACTCTAAATTGCCCGTAGGTGTGAATGGTTGTCTGTCTCTATGTATCAGCCCTGTTATAGTCTGGCGACCTGTCCAGGGTGTACCCCGCCTTTGCCCAATGTCAGCTGGGATCAGCTCCAGCCCCTCCGCGACCCCTAACGGGATAAGGGGTTGCAGATGATGGATGGATGCATGGATGGATGGAGTTTACATGCAAAGTTGAACTCAGTAAATACTTTATTTTATTTGCAAAGACATGCGCCCTCTCAAAGTAGTGCTGATGTCGGATGCAGGGACAGTGATTAAATGCAGATCCCACTGATCTGATTGCATAAAAAAAATTAACTTCTTTTGGTCTGATTTTATGCATATGGTGTTGCAGCCTGTTCTCATTCCCAGGGCGTCCGATGCCGACGCTTTGTCACGGTCGCCAGCGTTCAATACCGCCGTACAAAGCACTCTTTCATGGCAGTAGGAGATGCACCGGGCTTTCCATTCACTACAATGTAAACCCATCCAAGGCAACAGTTAATGCACAGGGAAAGTGCGTAGTTTAAAGAGAAAAAGACACACACCGGGCGAGCTGGAGGGGAGGTGGATGGGCCCAACAAACACAATGACTTTCATCCAGGAGACCGCTGTTTGTGTCCCTTGTGTTCAGTTTTACTTTCACCTTACAATCAGCTGTTCGTTCGTGTCCCGTGTTCACAACAAGTCACATTTGCACTGTAAAAAATTAGTAATTTTATAGCCCATCTATGTTGTTTTTTTCTTAAACCTAACTAAGGGGTTTTGTTGCCTAATCCTAAGAAAGTGTTTCTGTTTAATGCAAAACATTAAGCACGTGTTTACTGCGACCGAAAAGTGACGCCGAGGGGTCTGACAAAGCGTCAGTGTGTTACGAGTTGGGATGAGAACATGTTGGTTGATGTGTTCTTTTTATGACAGTTTTCCTAAAATTAGATTTTAAAAATCGCAGTATATCACCTTGCTTACAGAATCGCAACAATGAATCGTAACCCCTGTATCATGATATGTATAGTATCACCAGATTCTTGCCAATACACAGCCCTATCTATCTATCTTTCTATCTATGAAAAGTCACACTATTATACTATCCACTTCAGAACCCATTGTCTCCCTGAGTTGTGGTCTGGCATGAGGAGCTGAGGAGAAAACCTGGCTGTTTGTTCTCTTTATTAATGCACAACCTTCTGGAAAAATGCTGACAGTGGTGCATTACAAAAACACTTTCTGGGCTGTGGTACTTGCTCAACAAGGTACATTTTTAACAAGATAAATTGCAATAACAGGCTACTTTATATAGAGAATATAAATCAAGCTGGACTGATGCGCTCTCTATCCTTAGTCTAATTAAGGCTGCATTTCACATCAGATAGGCCTGCTGCCAGGAAAACTTTTCCAAGTCATACATTCTAATTATTAGACCCTTTTTCACTTACAAAAACACCTTCGTGAGTCATTACAGAGTTGTGTGCTGGAAACCTGTGTGCCTCACTCATGACCCACCCTTGATCTACATAATAGTATATGTACCGAATCAGTCACAATGCTGTTGCAGTGGCAACTCTCTGTGTAATCTAAGGTATTTGTTTCATATCAAAGTTTCAACAGATAATACAAACACCAAATGTACTGCAAATATTTAAGCCCAGAGAGCACAGAGTTCATACGGACATTCACACACATGCTGTGTAAAATTCAAAGACTGGCACAAAGATGAATTGCATCACTTTTCATTCTAATATTTGCTCTCTCTCTCTCTCTCTCTCCTCTCCTGCGTGTCTCTGTCAACCCATGTGCATCTCCTCATTGCCATCATCCCCAGCCTGAGGTATTTGTCCTAAACCTCAAGCAGACGCTCACACACACTGGAATGCACTGCATGGTTGCATATACATAAACTGCTAAAAGCTACAAGGTAAGGTCAGGATTCTTGTCCATTTTTCATTTCTAGACTTGTCACTTTTCTAAACCTCATCTTTTAGAGATAAGTGAGACAATATTTCAGCTAAAGAAATGTTATTCTACAGTATATACTGTTAGCTTATAGAATTAGCTTGTGTAGATATATAAGGTCTTGGCAATAATTGTTAGAAGGTCACAGGCGGGGATTATTCAAATCTTTAACTTGAGCAAATATGACTGCGTCGCTGATGTTCAGCGGTGCACTTTAAAATGAGTGTGCTTATTATGGTTCAGCGCTCATTGCTTGGAGATTGAAATAACACACGTCTGGACTGTTAAACTGCTGTTTTCATCACTTTGTCTGCAAGATGTAGTTAGAGCAGGGCAAACAAACACATTGAAATATAACCACATGGATATGCTGCTGATGTAACACTACAACAAATTAAGGAAAGGCTCACAATGCAGACCTTAATCAGCTGAACTATAGAGGCAGATAAGAGCAGATGTCACCATGACATGATAGATTGAGAAGCAACTTTACTGGGCATGGACACTCCCAGTACAAACCCAGTCCTCTATTGTAGGTCACTAAGTAACTCCAGTGTAGACTGAGGGGTCATTCAAGGGTTTTACGTCAGAAATCCTCTGGTCACAAGCACATTTCTGCAACCTTAAGGCAACTGCTGGTCACATACATGTTTGAGTAAAGCGTATTAAAGGCTTCATGCACCAGTAGTACCGGTGTTTATGCTCTGCTGCTGAGTCACTTGTATGACACTGCATTTTACATCTAAAGGTGAATGAAATGATCCCTTAATTTTGTGGCTTATCTGTCAACATTTTCCTATTTCCGAAAAGGCTACATGGGTGGGTGTTGTTAAACATTTCTGCCTGGAGGGATTTGTCTAGAATATATGCATTAGCACACTTAAATAATCCCATCAAGCTCGCAGGTGGGAACAGAGGGAATATTCATGCAGTCATCCTCAGTAGCCACCGTGTGAAAATGTAATCAGCAGGTCAGAGTGGCGTGCCTTAACACGTATCAGCGAAGTGTGATAGATTTTCCGAGCCCTCAAAGCCCTAAAGTGGAATATTTAGAGTGACTAAGGAGAGCAAAGCATTCTGGTCCTTATATCCGTGTCACATGCTAGTGTTTCAGTGTTGTGTGCGCACATGTGTATGTGTGTGTGGATATTGTCTGTGGTGACATTCAGTGTTTTGGAGGCAGATTACAGCTCCACAGCCTGAATGTTGGCATTTGAGGTCCCTTTTCTCTGAGCGCTTCACTGCACACTATATGATCTCGTCCTTCAACCAAATGTCAGCCTTCAAAGCCATATAAATGAGCAATGAATCATACCTGTATGTTAGCAGCCAGTAAGATTTGATTTATGGATGTTTTGTCAGGGAAACTTGTAACAGCGATTCTTTTTTTGTATAGGCAACAATTTGTACTATTACTGTAATTTCATGCAGGCAGGAAATACTAACCACTCAAATGGGTACCCACTGGACAAGGTAATGACAAGGCATAAGCAAAGCTCAGCCACCAGGGGTCCTCCAAAATAAAACCTGCCATTTGGTTGCTCTGTGAATTATTGTCACAATTTCATGCATTGAAAGAAACAATCCATGATTTTGCTCTATTGGCCAAAAACAACTCAAATCCTAAAATATCTGGAGTCGTGGCTTGTGCCATAAAGATACACATTTGGGGGTTAGTATAACCAAAGTATCCAAGGTAATTTAGGGGCACTATACAAATCACTCAACATTATAACATGTACTTCAACTACGGTTTAGCGTTATAAGTTGCTATAAGGACCATAGATGTGGGTCAACAGGGGCCTACTGTGCCTACTAGGTTGTAAAAGTAATAGTGAAACTTAAAAGCAACACGTTCGAACATGTAAAACTGAATGAAATGTTACGTTTTCAACACAAACAAAAAGGCTTCTTTAGGTTGAGGCGACAAAACTACTACTTTTTAGGGTTAAGGCCCCAAAAAACACTTAGGTTTAGGCAACAAAAATTACAACTTCTTTAGGTTTAGGCAAAAAAAAACACTGTCTTTAACGCCTGACTTCCACTTCTGCTTCTGTCATAATTCCTACGGTCACTAGAGGTCGTTGTCGTGTTCTTTCTTACCTTCTTTCTGTGATCTACCATGTGAATAGATGATAAAACCTACTAATGGGTGTAGTAGGCTCCTACTGACCCATATCTATGGTGTTTATAGGGACTGATAGCGCCTATTTAATGGCCTGACAACAGTCTAATCGACTGAAATATCTGATGCTTACTGCTGATAATTTAGATGGTTGAATGTTTTGCTGAGTGTTTTTAGCCCTATAAGTATCCTGACATAACAGTCCTCTTTAGAAAATGTGTATTCATAATATGTTCCAGTTAACTGAATTTCATCAGGTAAAAATAGCCGGTACCATCTGCTCACGCCAGCCAGAACAATAGGTATTAGATATTATTTATAATTTTGAAAGCAAAGAGGGCTTTTCTGAAACAAACGGAACAAAACTCTCAATGTGTTCAGAGATTATATTCCTGTACTTAAAACGTGGTGACGTGTCTGTGTTCATGGAGGCAGCAGGTGCGTCAGATGCACTTCCCTATGAAGACAGGCTTTTGCACCTGCGACGCTCAACATTCAGTCACTCCTCAGTGATCCATGATCTATATTGACCTACATACATAAACCTGCCTGTGTCTCCACCCGGTAACAATGGTGACTCTCAGGGGGAAGCTTTTCAAGGCCGTACCACTAGACAACTGAGGTAGTACTGTAGGTGTAAAACCACTTCTGACCATAAACTGTATATAAGAAGTGGACGTAGTCACCGTGACGCCACCCATTGGTTTTTGGACTGGCGTTTTGAAGCCTTGAGTTCAGCATTTTGGCCGTCGCCATCTTGGCTTTTTGCAACCAGAAGTGACACGAGAGGGTGGAGCTAAGTACAACTGAATGCTGAATAAGACATTTTCAGGTGACCAAAAAAGTTATAATTAACTTTCATGAACTGAAAACACACTGTGAAAGGGTTAAAGTTGTAAGACAAAAAACACAACGCCGTGGTAGCGACCTGTCAATCACAAGGTAGCCACGCCCTAAAGCATACCCTGCTTTATGGTCTATTTTGGGACCATAATTTACTAAATGAATATCATACTGTATTGAAGAAGACTTGAAACTAGCGATTGAGACCATAAACTCATGTTTACAATGTTTACTGAGGTAATAAATCAAGTAATAAATAATAAATCATAATAAATCATAGACTTCTATACAATCTGACTTCTTTTTGCAACCAGAGGAGTCTCCCCCTGCTGGCTGTTAGAAAGAATGCAAGTTTAAGGCACTTCTGCATTGGCTTCACTTCTCAGCCGTGGAGGTAGCCCACTGCTTCTGACAAAATTTGCCACCAACCAATAGGATTGTCTCTTTTAAAGTCTACATTTGCATAATAAAAATGTTGCCAGCAAGGTGTGTCCCCCTTCAAGGATCATTTAAATGCAGCCTTCTTTTACCTTGCACAGCCGTTGTATCCTTCGAGACTCTTCGTATCCCATAATCCATTGCACACTTGCAAACTGTCTTTGGGTGATTCTTGTTACCTATAAGAAAGTCAGAAAAATAGCTGATTTAGACACATTGCTCAGATAATCCAGTCCATAAAGTGCCAACTCCCATCTTCATTGTAGTTCAAACATCATTTCACTTCCTACCTCTCGCTGCCCTAGAGGGCAACAACATGAAAGTTCCTTAATTCACCTTTAATTTAAGACGGGCAATTCTAGAGTCTGACCTTTTACATTTAACTATGTGCGAATGCTTAATAGTGCAAAAGTAAGTGTGCTGTAATTTGAAAATCTGTTCACAGGCATGTGTTAAGACATAAAGAGCATACAGTAATTTCCATCAGCAGGGACTGACCTCTTGCGTATAGCATTATACATGATTAACTTGTAAACTACAAGTGGCTATAAAGCAGATGTTAACAAGCCCATTAAGCATATTCAGTTATTTCTCAATCAATGGAAAATAATTCATAATTACTATCAAAGGACTAAAGGACGGAGATACCACAGACCTCTGGGTCAGAGTATTGATTTTGGATTAAAGCTCCTGCTTTTAATCCCTCAATAATGTGTGTGTTAAATCCTCTGCTGTCTATGTACTATAATGCCAAGATGAGCAACATACACACCCCCCCCCCCCCCCCCCTCCCACTACTGTCGGCTCATAAACATACATTTTCTTAGTGTTTGTCAGTGACGAGGTGGAGGTGAAGCCTCATGCCCACTCAGCATGACTAATTGCCCATAAGTGGACATCCCAGTGTTGGAAACAAAGCATCACAAATACCAAACAAACATAGTGAGTCACTCCATGCATTGTTCTGTTATTCACAGTGTGGAGTAAGCGGATAAAGGATATTTAATTTTATAGGGAGAGAGGAAAAAAGAGAAGCCTTTTTTTTTTTACATTTGATAAATAGATATGGCCTTTCGTAATTTTTTACATTTGATAAATGCATTTTCAGAAGGGTGGATGGGGCTTTAGTGGCGAAAGGGAGTCATAAAGTCATTTTCCCTGTTACAGCTAATAAACAAGAGCTGATTGTCCTCTGGGTTGGGTAATGAGTTAAAGCAGGAGCTGAGGAAAATCACACACATAATGGAAAACAACTGCTTTACCTCTTCGCTACGCTGTACACGACCCAGCTATGACGGTTAGTACTGGATGGAGCCAGTTTGCTCAGGTGCTGCAAAAATGCCTTTGGAGCAGATGTTCATTAAGACTGATTTGCATTTGAAGACAAACAGAAAATGCAATGCATGAATATGGTGGAAAGAAAAGTGTCCGGACGACAGGAGGTCAAATATTCCTGTGAGGAACGCTGGCATGTAGCTTTAAAGCTCCTCTGAGCATGAACATTTTCTGGCCACATCCCATTTGACTGTGTTTTTCATACAGTGCAAAGCTTTCTAAATTGGCACTCACACTTTAGGATGTTCCTTTTAGTTCCCCAGTAGCCCATAACTAATTCTTTTTCCCTTCCAGTGTTTAGAAACCACAACATATTGACAGTCTGGTCAATCTCTTTCCAGACTATATTAGTCACACAGCACAGAAGCCTGCTAACCCACCCCTCCTTTCCTCTGTTTATTTCACAAATGTGGATGAGTGAGAGTAAATTTGCCAGCCCGCTCCACTTCCCGGACTGCTTGCCAATAGTTTTCTCCAGCCAAGTTGGCTGTTTACAAAAGAGGTGTTTTTGTTGCTAGCCACCCAGATTTAGTAACACTTGTTAACACAAACCACCGGTGAATGATCCCCTAAGCTCAGACTATGATTTCAGCAATGTATGAGTGCATTTCTGAAGAAATTATGAATTAATGAAACGCCTTCAAACTCATTTTATCTTCTAGTCCAAAAGATACATAACCACTACTTCCCACATATCCGTTAGCTAGCTCAAAGCATGCTAGCATCAGTTTAATGGAACAAAATGCCACAAAATAGAAGCTGCATTCAACAATATTTTTATATTGACAATGGATCAAATTACTATGTGCAATGTGAAAGGGGTCATAGTGACAGACCAGCGGGCAAACTCCAGGTCTGAAAAGTGAAGCCAATGCAGAAGTGCCTTAAACTTGCATTCTTTCTAATTGCCAGCAGGGGGCGACTCCTCTGGTTGCAAAAATAAGTCTGATTGTATAGAAGTCTATGAGAAAATGAGCCTACTTCTCACTTGATTTATTACCTCAGTAAACATTGTAAACATCCGTTTATGGTCTCAATCGCTAGTTTCAAGTCTTCTTCAATACAGCATGATGTTCATTTAGTAAATTATGGTCCCATTTAGAGGCAAATAGACCATAAAGCAGGTATGCTTTAGGGCGGGGCTACCCTGTGTTGTACGGTCTGGGAGTTGACCGTGTTTTCGTCTTAGAACTTTAACCCTTTCACAATGTGCTTTCAGTTCATGGAAGATAATTTTAACATTTTGGTCGCCTAAAAATTTATTTTTCAGCGTTCGGTTGTACTTAGCTTCACCCTCTTGTGTCACTTCTGGTTCCACATAACCAAGACGGCAACGGCCAGAAAACAAGATTGCGACAGCCAAAATGCCGAACTCAAGGCTTCAAAATGGCAGTCCACAAACCAGTGGGTGACGTCACAATGACTACGTGCACTTCTTATATACATCTATGTGACAGACCCACAGAGAATTATCACCAACTCTGCAGTTCTTCACAGCGTTACAACTAGCATTCATCTTTAAGCAATTATTTTTGGTTTTTACGGCCCTCCATTTTAACGTTTTGTTCAGTCTCAAAGCTCTAATGGCTCATGAACCTCATTTCAAGACGCAACACACAGCTGACTTTAGAAAAGACCAAGCTTTGATAGACCCACTGTATGCTATACCTGCACAGCAACAAATGGCAGAGAAACAAAATTAGTGACTAGCTGGTGAACGCAGCAGAGCATTTAGCTGATAATGAGACGTATACGTATGGTATCGCCAGATTCTTGTCAATACACAGCCCTATAACTAATATGTGAAGATTTCTACATAATAAGTGATAAAGGCAAGCATAAATAAGATTTCATTTTTTCTGACACTGAGTTTTTATACTTGAAACAAACTAGCACAGTAACGTGTAAGCACATGAATAACAATAAACGTTTATAATGACTTTTTACCACATAAAAATTCTGCAAACATGATCTCCGACTCTGGGGAGCAAGTTGGTTTGTTTCTGATTATCAAGGACTCACACATTTTTAGTATGCTGACAAAGTAGCAGACAAAACGACCAAGTCCTATGTGCTAAGACATCTACAGTAACATGTGGTGTAGGACAAAAAGACACCCAATCAGTTTTAAGGCCTGTTAGTAGTCAAATAATATAATTTCAGATTCAATTTCCACATGTTCACAAAGACAAAAAGATCATTTCAGTTCATGTCTGCATCTGAACATCACATCCAGAAAAACACCATTCTTTATGGATCCATATTCACCCAATAACAATAGACTGTACTCTGGTTATGATATGCAATAATGTGTGTGTGGCAGCAGACGGAGAGAGCCGTACCGCAGCGAATACGTCAGACTGAGCCGGTCCACACCTCATCTCACACAGATACAGACATGGTCGGGTCTCTCCTCTCGTCTAAGGCTTCAACCCTCAGTGGCATTGTTTGAATCCAACTCATTGCTGCCATGGTAACCAGAGCAGAGAGAGGATGGGATATAAATGAGAGATAGTGAGAGGGCACGACCCATACTACGTCTGACACTCTCCCATGATATCGTGTTTAGTATTCTGGCTGAATGAACAATGGTCGTGGGTGTGCGGTGACAATAACCTGACAAGCCGGGATCAATTAGCACTTTACGTAAATATGCAATATCACTAATAGGGTCTTGTATCTTTTCAAAGACTCACAGTGGAAATTATAATTTGAGAGCTTCATAATCCACACACATATTTACACCAAATAGATCATGGAGAGTTATTTCTGCAATTGATTTACACATTTCCTACTCATCCGCTTCATGTGCTGATTTTCTTCATTTCCCATATACTTTTCAATGACCCCTATAGAGCAGTGGTACCCAAAATTAGGCGATGGGCAAAGGGTGCCACAGGATTTGTTAATTTCCGCAGTTTTACTACATTTTTACATTTTGTTTGAGCGAAAGCTATTTGGCTTATGGCTGTTACTAGAAAAGGGAAAGCTAGCTGTCCCCCACCGGGATGCCGCATCTGCAAGGAAAAGCTATAAAATGCTGCAATGGTGCCAAGTAAGCTTATCCAAAAAAGCCAAAAAAGCCATTCCATTAGAATGACCTGTATGGTGGCCTGCGTACAACCAGTGCTAGTTCAAATACACCAGTATCTTACTCTGAGAACAGACCTACATATTTCACTTAATATTGATGCTTGTACAAGTTACATCAGTGTCATATGTTTTGTTGGTTCAATAAGTTCTTATAACTGATCAATCATCTCATTTTTAGCTGAAAAGGTAGCATGTGTATGTGTGTAGAGGTGGTAAGAGGGGGTGCCATGAAAAAAAAATCACTATCAAGGAGTGCTGTGGGTTTAAAAAACCTGCGAAACAACTGCCTTTAGAGAACACAACTTGTTTCTGCTTCACACAAGTTTGGAAGTTGCTGCCCTTAACACTAGGGCTGGGCGATAATTCAATATGATAATTTATCGTCTTTCAATGGAATCGTATCGTGATGAAATCATATATCAAGATATCGTGATACACAATTACGGCGTCTAAACTGATAATAACAAGCGCATACTAGCTATAATTTCTCTGAAAATCTGATCTAACTCAGTTAAATCAAACTGTTGTCTTAACCTGATTACTCTGTGTGCATGCATGTAAACATAGTGCATAGCTGGAAATATTTATTTTTTCTCTAGTAACATCACATGGTTATGTTAATTTCACAATAAAAGTTCTTAATTACATGAGAACAGTACTTTTCATTTGTCAAGTATTTAAAGGACCAGTGTGTATCAATTGGGGGGATCTATTGGCAGAAATGGAATATAATATCAATACATATGTTTTCTTTAGTGTATAATCACCTGAAAATAAGAGTTGTGTTTTAGTTACGTTAGAATGAGCCGTTTATATCTACATAGGGAGCAGGTCCTCTTCACAGAGTCCGCCATGTTGCACCGCCATGTTTCTACAGTAGCCCAGAACAGACAAATCAAACAGTGTTAACTTTTCCTGCTTGGGCCGGAGTCATTAACGTTACTCGCTCCCGTCGCCGCCGCTCCCTCCCTCTCTCTCTCTTGCTTCACCACTCACTTTCCACATATACACACACTCTAAGCACTCTACCCTTACAACAACTGTCTCTAGAGAGGGCCATTCGCGTTTTCGCGTCATCCACCGTAGCAATCCTATACACGCTTGGCACACGGTAGAAGTTGTAATCTGCGACCTCACTGCTAGATACCGCCAGATCCTACACACTGTTCCTTTAATTCATACAGGAGTATCCAAAAATAGGCTTTACCATGTGGTTATTTCAAATAAACTATTTATTTATTAAACTATCAGAAAACATGGTACATCGTGATATATATCGTTATCGATATATGAAATGACCTACAGTATATCGTGATAGAAGATTTTGGCCATATCGCCCAGCCTTTGGTCTACAGCGGTTACAGGTATTTGGCAGCATTTGTTCACAACAAAAGAAAGACAACGACAATCAACAAAAAGGACCTCAAAAATTGAAGATGCGTTATGAAACTAGCTACTGCTTAACAGCAAATGTTTCAACATGCACTTGGCCTACTTTTCCCACTTTTTTAAAGATATTTGTGTGTTGACTCTCTTGAGACGGCACGTCTCCGCAGCGCCCCCAGCCACAGTGAGTTATGATTTAATTGATTATCTACAGACTAGAATGTTTTCTCTTCCTGGGCGCTTTGATGTCTAAATTGATAAGTTATGGTTATCTGTAGACGGATCTAAAGGACTGCATTTGGAATAAAGCCATATTTCATCTGTCTGGTTTGGGAAAATGAGTGCTGTGATGGCTGAGTGCCTTTTTATTCAGTGAAATTCTGTGGCGGCCATCAGATGTGAGATTAAAGACAAATACTGTCAGTAGATGATATATTTAAGATTCACTTTGAGTCAAATGGGCGCTCGTCTGTGTGCTAATGCCCAAACAGCCAAGGACACATAAACGGAAAGTGAAATGTAAGAGGCCAGGCAATAATCCCTCTTTGTTCAATGACAAACACACAAATTGCAGCACAGACGTACTGTTTTTCCTCAGCGTCGTCCTTGGCTTCCTCTGCTGTTTCCACATGAGAGGATTGAAAGCCTCGCTGCTTTTTCTCTCGCTCGCACCTTTCACATTGCTGTTACTAAAGCAGCTGCATAGAAAGAGAAGAGGACAATGTGCTGTAGAGGAGTATTGATTTGTAATCAGACCTTAAAGGCTGTCCAGAGTGAAAGGGGCAGACATTAGTTTCATCCAGAGGTTACATGACCCGACATAATACACACAATGTTCACGCCTTACCCATCCCACACATTCTGTTCTGCCAAACACAATATCTGCAATTGAATAACACAGAGACAAGTGTTATTTGGAGCATGACTGAGTTTGGGTTGCCAAACGGAGGCCTGTTTGGACAAATTTCCCCTCGATGCACAAGTAGGCTAATTTACTGTTGTGTCAGTGGTTCATTTCATCTGGAAGCAAATAGGCTACATATGTAGAGCTAAGGGTAGTTTTTCATTTAAAGCAACATTGTTCTATAAAGCACTGAGCTGAGATGCAACACAATTATTTTATATGTGATGGGGAGAATACATGACTTTCTCCAAATCAAAGATGGATTGTCTTTGTTTCTTTGATTGGTTTTCTTACTGTGTGTTCGGACAGAATGTGAAATACATTTTAGAGGCAACTTGACTGCATAGGCTACAAAGTAAATGGAAAGACACAACTAGAAGCAAATTCGCAGAGTAGTGCATATAGAGAGCTGAAGTCCCGCCCCTTCCGTTGGACCCCATGGGACCTTATTTAAAAAAATATTCATTAAAAAATATGAACGGTAGTCAACGGCGAGAGACAAATATTTTTTTGATCCTGTTTGAATTGCGCCATGAATAAAGACGTCACTTACGCGACTTTTACGCTATCTTGCTAGCGTTAAAAATCCACCTGCACCTCTAAAGCTCACTAACATGTAGTATGTCATTCTAGAGGTGCTGGTAGGCATATTTTTTTTACTTTTTTACCTTTATTTATTCAGGGGGAGGTTCACTGACTCACTCTTCCTCTTTTTCAGGAACATACACATTGACACAGTTACTCATTCACACCTGCCCAGTACAACCACAGTCTGTTCTGCTGGCCACTGAGCAGCTCCACTGGAGCGGCTGTGGTTAAGGGCCTTGCTCAAGGGCACCTCAAGTGCCGGTTTTCACTTTCCCACCCAGATTTATCCTGCCGGTCCGGGGGATTGAACCTACGACCTTCGATTCAATATCCAGAGTATTAATATAGCATCAAACAACTATAGTATGTGCTATGTAAAGATGTAGTGGAGTAATGTTTACCTGAGCAGAGAATGAAGTCTTCTTCTGAAGCTTCGCCGTGCTTTGTGCCACACTGGCTAGCTCATGGCCGCCGCTCTGCATGTCTCTCATACGGTAGTTGCAGCAGATAACACCGTCCCGACCGGCGTCGTCATCAGGGAAGCACAGTGTTGAGAGCTGTTGAGAGGCAATAGAAATGCTCCCAATTTTGTATTTAGCCCCTTTAACAGTTTTAACAGGTCAGATTAGTCATTTTAACTAAACAAATATTTTAATTTACCCCTAATCCCACTATGTTAATAGTTTCCATAAAGAATATTTTCTGCCAAAGAAATAGTCCTGATGAAAAAATAGTTCACAGTGTAGTATATGGATTGTATGAGTAACAGGGACAACATCTGGAAAGACACAATCCTGTTGAATATCTTTTAGCATTGCTTTCAGCGCCACAACGCAAAATCTGGGCAAATAAAACCAAAACTATCTGCATGAATAGATACAGTACCAGAAGAGTAAAGTGAGCCAAAGTTCCTCTGTAATTTGGGTGAACCAACCCTTTAACAAATAGGGCCGTAAGAGAGCCGATGTTTCAATTACATAATCCAAAACATCCATTACTTTATGAGTCATGTCTCCTAATCCAGATGTTGTTTCCTAAATCACATTTCCTGTTTTCTCTCGTCTGTCATTCTGCTGCCAGACAGCTTTGTTGCTTCTACCTCACACGCAGACACAAACACATTTCTACAAGTATTTATGTCGCAAATTACCTGTCTTCTCATCTCTGGTCAGAGCAGACAGCGAGCAATGAAAAAAAAAAAGGTTTTTTTTTCACAAGGTCAACAGCTGCTAGTCGTATAGGGCATCATCCCAAAACACATTGACAGCTGCTCAAAGCAGCCGCTGATGAATGACACCTCCCCATAGTGTAGCAGGGGGGGGCAAATACTGAGAGCGGTTCTGCATAGCAATTTTACACAGTGAGATGCATTAAAAAGTTACTTTAAACTTGAAAGTGTAGAGTGACTAACAGGGATTTGGGGTATGAAATAACTCTCCCTCGCTGCGATTACAGTCTCTTTACACGGCCACATTGTGGTTTGTGAGAGGTTAATGCAAACTTGTAACCTTGGTAACATGATTTCAGCATGTCTTACAAGAAGTCATCTGATGTTTTGTTAAACTTAAGTACAGACTGTGATTCTTAATAGGACTGACAGTAGTGAAATGAATTGCTTGGTCTGTCCAGTAAAATGGCGACCTTCCCATGAGATCGGGTTGGTCCACTTGGTAGAGTCCGTTTTGGATCGGCTGCCAAGTAAAGCAGTGTTTGCTGTTTTTTTTAGGTCATTTTTCACTCGTCCCTTCCTTTGTCTCCTGACTAAACATCCCTTTCATGAATTCACATCATTAGCAGTCTAGCCAGTGGTCTCGCTCAAGTTTACAACAACAATCGAACATATCTCAGAAGAGAAAAGAAGGAGGAGATTGGGAGCTGGGGGATGAAGATGAATAACCATCGTTCATTCTCCCCACTCAAAGCTGTGACTCACTGGGAAATTGCCAGAGATGCTTTCACAATCTTTTTTTCAAGTTTGTTGAGTAAGAAGCAACATCTTTCACTGATATGCTACAGGGCAAGGAAGTGGTATATATATATATATGGGCTTGTCTTGGACAGGAAATGAAACTCATTTAATTTCCACAATTTTCACAGCAGCGCATGTTTCCAATCCTAGCGGGAGACAATTCCTCTGTGACCCAGAGCCTGAGGCTTGAAGACATTAGACCAGCAGATTCCCGTCTCTCTCGCTCCCACTCACTCACTCTTTCCATCCTGTAATACACCTTGAGACAGGGTGCCTATTCATCTATATCATGCCCCATTAGGAGATGCATTCTTTATGGTGTGCTGTTTTAAAGGCCATATAAACTCCCACAGAGGTAGGCTGTATAACCCGCTCAGCGTGCATTCCAGGTAATGTAAAACATACTGTACAATTTAAGGAGAAAATAAAGTTTCTGAGTTCAGGTTTTTCTTCCCCAAATGATCATTTCCCTAATAGACTTGTAATGGGGTTTTTTTCCGCATCTGACAATCCTTTGCCAGTGTTCAGTCAACACAAGTCTGCGAGCTGAAAGATGGATTGACGGTGTTGATAGCGGCTGTATATTCCACTGCTGAGGGAGTAATTACTGTAATTCTAAAAAAGGCTTACTGAAGTGTTTGGATCAGCGCTGAACTGCATAAACAGCCGCTGTACGTATACATTTTGAAAGCACAAGGAAAGAGATTCATCTACGCTGAGCCAGGAGACTAATTCGCTGCATAATGCAGGATTTCTTCGAGACATTACAAGAACCAAACCACCAATTTTTCATTTGTTATGTAGAGAGGTCTGACAACACAAGTTTCCTCTCTCTCTGTGCTTTCTCTGATTTACACACAGAGGCACACACACACTTTGGCAGGAGCTACAATGCAGGCATAAGTGGAAAATGTCCTCCTCTTTGAGAAGGGTTAGTGGTGCGGGGGGGGGGCAGTTTTTAAAAGGGGGAGGCCCCTCATAGATGTCTGACATGTTTCTGCAGGACCGCAGGCCACTGGCTGGCGTAGAGCACAGGCTTGTGGTGGGCTGTTTGTCTGCGTGAAGCTGGCATGGCCTTCCCGTTCCCCTGCATCTGTTCCCCATTAGCAGAGCCGAGAGTATAAAGCAGGGAGCTGACAGGGGCTGGGAACACTTGGAGTTCCTGCCTGGATCATGGGGTTTACTATCTGGCTGTGCGTACTCTGCCTGCAGGCGAGCCTGCTGTCATACACCCTTGGCTGCTCGGGAGTAACACAGGGAGAGCTGTGTGTCAGCGGACAGACCGCAGACGGACAGGTAAGAGACGCACTGCTGATGGATGTGATAGTTAGGCAAGGACAGTGGTGTCCGAAGGTGTTCATTATGTATCATCTGTGTTGTTGTGACACTACAGGGGTAAGTGCAGCCTGTTTGAGTCTATTAAAATGTTGTTTGCTGGACCAAACTACATAATAACTAACCCTTCTCTCAAATGAAAGTGAAAAGAATCAGCATTTTCTCCAGCAAGGATGCCACAGAGCACTTTATGTAATGCAAGCTGGCAGTGAAATGTGGAGCTGCATCTCTAAAGTTATGCTTTTAATTCTAAAAAATGTTGAAAATTACAGTGAATTTACAAAATATTTGAGGAATTTCTGCCTCTTTTTGTACAACCCACATCTCTGTTGACTCAAAGCTTAAAAATCAGTGTTTAACTCATCTGCTTCCAACATTTCCTCCATGTGATTTACATAGATGTAATAAGGGAAATCATTTAGGATGCACCTTAACAATCAGTATAATTCATGAAAAAGAATAATGATCTTTTACAATTTAGGTTTAAATGCCCAGAAGCATAGTGATTTTGCTCAGACATAGTGTGGTCAGTGTTTATGCAGTAGCTTGGGTCAAAGGAAGCCTGTAACTCTGTTGGAATGTAACTTCACTCTGACTCCTTCGGCTGTGACGATAATAGTGGTCAAGTGTGTGTCAGGGTGGCAGCAGACGTGTACAGTCTAAACCCTGACCTGTGGAGACATATACTTTTTTTTTCTAACAGAAACAAAGTCTCATTGTAATGGTTTTTACAGCCACCGCACCAAAAATATACCCCTCTGTGGAACAAAACCTTTCAGCTCCCTTTTTTGGGCTTTTTCATGTGGCTAGCGGCTGTTATACTTTAAACTTGTGGTCAGCATTTTTCTGTGGACGTTCCTCGTGTTCTATCCAAAGTAATCACCCTCATCTGGACAACGGGTTGGACAGCTGCGAGGGGTGAGGAGGATTTCCACCCAGACATGAAAGAGAGTTTTTCGCTGGGAATTCTGTTCCATCTGAGGGAGTTTGTGCCACATATGTGTTTTTCTGCAGCAGTTATTTTGTGTTGTAATTACAGCGAGCGCAATTGTGACCTTCAAATGTGGTGGGGACTAACTAATAACCGATGGAGCATCTTTTTAAAGAGGCTACATTTGGTTTAGTTTACTTGAGTTTTCCACAGAGGTCACTTGTGTTTCTAACGGAACACATTAAATGAGTAATTTGTGGGACTCGTCAACACATAATGTGCGCAACAGCAGAAAGCCAGATGGATTGTGGCAGGTTTTGATGGAGGCTGAATTTAGCTTAATATCCTACACACACACACGCACAAAAAATACCCAGCCAGTAATGTGATGACTTGGGTGCTGAAGAATTATTTGTTTTGTCAAGTAATGACATAAATTGTGACACTTTTTATTAGATAGGACAATATGTCCTGGTTTGTCTGAGTCTATTTTCATACAGTGAAACTAAGGACCAGATTACTAAAAGGTCACATAATCATTAATAACAATAACACAATAATAACTAACAAAGCACAGGCCAGAATTTCAATCAGTAGCTAGTGTTATATGTACTGAATTATGCTGCAGTGTAAGAATATCAACAACATCAGTGTTGACTCTTGATCCTCTCCTCTTCCTCTCCTCAGTATGATGATCAGAAGCAGCAGAGGGCGCTACCCTTAACTGAAGAATTGGTATGTGCCACCACTTACTCCTACACTACTCCAGTCTGATTCTTTTAGTTCCTGCTCTCCAGTTCAGAGCAGGTTTTACCATGACAGAGTCTGGTGCATGGTCATAGGAACGACACAGCAGAAATAAGATAAGGGAAAAGACATCATGGTACTAGAAAGATGAGGCATATACAAAAAAATAGAGGGGAACTAAGTGGTGTGGAAAGGAGAGGTTGGTTGTGATTGAACACAAAACACAGTTATGTTTAAGGAACAGTGTAAAATTACAAGATATTAACTTATAATGTACAGAAAAATTTACTTCCATGGCCTTCGCCATTTCTGACAACGTCACCAAACACGTCACCAGCACAAGAAGGAGGGGCGTTTATATGGACTCTTCTCGTGAACACGGTAAACACAAACTGGGCCTTCTGGCGTTTTTACGCTACCTGAAGGCCACCGTAGTTCTTCGACACACTTATGAAACTGCGGTAACGTGAGCCGCAGAGTGCAAAACCGTGGTGCTACTAGCCGCCGTGTGACTTCCGTTACTCCTAAACTAGTGTTATTATGGTAAGGATGGCCTCTGAGCGAGGTCAACGGCGTTACCGCGATATTGTACTCGGCGACTCACGGTACCACAGTCTTGGAAAGGGAGGAGTGAGTAGTCAGTTTGTTGCCACTAGATGCCGCCAAATCCTACACATTGTACCTTTAATCTATGCAAACTGAATAATTAGTCAACTATATTTCTGATACAAGTGGCGATGGTCATGATCATGTGATTGTGACAAAGCTATCTGACAATAGAAGCTAAACACAAGTTTCTGAAGTCCCTTACACACACTATCAATGTGTGCGTGCATCCCTACAATAACATCTGCATATTGCAATCATCCCTCAACTCCAAACTGAACAGCTGTTGTGCCGCAGCGACTTCTCAAACACTCCACAAAGCTCGTTCCACAATGAAAACTAAAACAATCATCAAAATGTAGGTCAACGGCAATCACTGTAAGCACTTTAAATGGCGGCGCAAATGATTGCGGGGCAAATATTTTGTAGCTAGAGTTATTTGTTTTCAACAGAATGGAAAAAGAGAAAGTTATTATCCAATACTGGAAACAATCTTTTTATTTCCACACTTCTATAACTTGGAAGGGGGAAATAAGCATCGATGGAGTTAAGGCCCTGCGGCACCGTTATAAATTTACCACAAAAGTCCTAATTGGCAAACTGAAACCTGTTGTTTCTCAAAGTGACAGTCCATTTATTAGGAAAACGAGTGGATCGATAGCAGTGCTTCGTTTATGTGCAGATCAATGAGAAATGCAGGAAATGGTGGAGCCACTGACAATAATCATTTTGCAGTTTCCTCCCCTTAACGTTGGAGTTTGACTGCCTAACTGTGACAAGGACAGGATGAGAAACTAAGACAATGTGCTCCACTCAGTATCTACCTCACATAAAGACTCCCACACAGGGCGACGTGCAGAAGTTGTTGTTTCCCTCTGTGGTTTGTGGATGTGGTTGTGACTGTCTCACCCTTGTAGGTTTTGTTCAGACGTAAGAGACAGTTGGAGCGGAGGGGTCCCACCCACCTGAGCCAGTCCAGCCTGCCTGGGTCTGTCTCCGTCAAAGGCTTCCCTAACACTCTCATCCAGGTAAACCACTTCTTGTTAGTCACACCGGAGTCAGAGTGAGCAAAAACCAAATGCGGGGGAAGATGGGGGACTGGTTTACAGCGGTGGCTGCTGCTGCCAAAAGGTCCAGGGAAGCTTTAGTCATACTGAATCATCTGTATGTGCTGAAATACAGAAATGATTCAACAGAAACCACATTATTTGTCCACGAAATTGATCACGTAATGTTCAACAATCTGGGCTGGGAATTGTGTGTTTTCCAAATTCTAATTGAGTGGCTTCTAAGAGAGCACACAGGATGTATCAATGTACACTAATCCCTGTGTCTATGGTGTCTTAGGCTGATAGGTCCAGGCGACACTTGGCTCAAGCTGCGAATAAGAAAAAGACCAAGCGTAAATCCCGCGTCGGCTCCTTCTCCCTCCTTAGCAACGACAAGACATCCACCCCCCTACAGGTGAGTCTCCATGGCAACCCCCGAGCAGAGGAACAGCTGGGGCAAAGAGGCCGGATGTGCAGGCAGAGTTATAAGGCCACCTTACTTGGTTTTATTGGATCACTTTGGTCTGTAATTTGTTCGTTGACATGGCTCATTCAGACAATGTCCTTTCACTTTTGCACTGGAGAACGTTCATCATAATCTCTTTGCTGAAATAAATTGATGTCCTCACAGGAAATGTTAAGAACCATCCCTCTTCTGTTTCACTTCCAGGTGACTAGAGTTAGAAGACAGGTGAAGGGCGAGCCACGCAAGAGGAATTCAAATTCTGGAGCTTTCTCTGTCCTGGTTAGTCATCATATTTTACTTTCCTACACACAAACATACTATATATTTGATGAATATGTACATGATGTGTTCTGTGCTCTGCAGGGAGATCCACAGAATGACGGACAGGACGACAGACCCAAAAGAAGCATACGGAAGAGGAGTGCTGCGAAATAAAATGCTCTTTTGGCAAAGGGGTGTGCACAGTACAAACGTGTCAGAATTTTCCCCAAAAAACATGTAAACACAAACTGAAGATTGGTGTGAAAATCGGACATTTGGAATAAGAACTTCTGTTTATTTGGTAATATTGACTTTTGTCCATTACTGTTTAAACTGTAAGCTTACTTTTATCAGCCAGTCTGCACTTACGGATACTTTTTATATACTATTTTAAGTTTCTAATATATTCCTGCATGTTATAAAATCACAAATGATCCCATATTAATATTATGCCATTTTGTTGTAACCTATTTAATCAGAGATTCCTTATGAAGATTGGGGGTATATTTTTGCAGAAATATTTCTTGTGTTGTATCATATTTCAATAAAAGTTTAGTCGAGACATATGGTGTGAGCGTCTTTAAACATTAAGCGCTTTATGCTCCACTGGAGCCCTCTTTATAAAATTGGATAATAGTTTTACACTCTGAGCTCCATTGAGAAATTGTATAACAGTAGCAGCTCAGTCTTTCCCCTCTCTCTTTCCCAGAATGACACGTTACATTTCCCACTCAAGGGTCTGTGAAACTGCCTATGACGGATTCATAAAATTAAGTATCGTGGGGTTGAAACGCCGCTAAGTCCCCAATTACTGATGGCAAGTGTTACATGTATGGTGCGTGGTTGGCAAAGATGGCAGCAGGATAAACCAGCAGGAACCTCTTTTCTATAAAAGGCCCTAATTCATTTACATTACAGCAGCCAAGGGCATTATAGCCTGTGTGTGTGTGTGTGTGTGTGTGTGTGTGTGAGAGAGAGAGAGAGAGAGAGAGAGAGAGCGAAAGAAAATCTAAATGTAGTCCAGACCATCTGTTTCAGGAGTCAAACTTTGTCTATTTAAATATCTTGTGTCATTTTTAATTCATTTGGCCAGGAATGGAAACGCAGTATGGTCTGGACCAGAAGGTTCATTTGAGTATTTCTGCAGGACACTGACGTAAATGTGTGCACAAAATCTCATCTTTGTGGGCTGCATCTGCATCTGGGTCTCTACCTATTTACAGATGAAAAAAATCACCTGTCACAACTCAGAAAAAAAACAGTGCTGTAGTGTGATGATTGCATGTTGGGTTAAAAAATAAAAAAGCAGCCAAAAATGACACCTAAAATTGCACTCGGTGCCCACCCAAAGTGATGCCACCAGAAAATCCAGAGTATGAGGCAATCTGATGAGGAAAAAAGCCTGTGTAAAAGTGTAAGGCAATCTAAATGAATAGGATGACTCATCCTCCGCTCATTTACTGATCAAAGCCCCTCGGCTCATGACGTAGGTATCCGGCGCTCAGTCTCATTTTTATGGTTTTATAGACACAAACAGAGAGCAAAGGGAAAAGAAAATAACCCGACAAAATGTTATTTATAAACTTGGCATTTTCCCCGAAGCACATAATTGATGCAGAATATGCTTCAGCAGCTCGCTCTGCGGAGAATATGGACACGTGTAAGGTCCTGAGCTGTTGACAAAGTCGTCAGATAACCTGGATTGTGAACTGTCTTGGTGTCGTCTTGGTGACAAACAACCGCAGGATGCCATTCGGATTTCTCGGAAAACAGCGATGCTCTGATAAGAACCAAGAGCTTATTATTCCTATTTAGAGGCAACAAGAGAAACTGTCTCAGCTCGCTTCTCTGTCATCATCTCACACATACACTCCTGTGACAGCTGCCAGCAGGTTATCACTAACTGACTGTACCCTTGGGCTAATGCATCATGGGAAAACTCCCAGTTGATGGAACGAGGCAAAAGTGTCCGAGTTGCAGACAGTGCACACAAACAGATCCATCCCAAAAACCAATATTACTGTGCACAGACAAGTTATAAATACAAATCAACCATACAAACCCATTTCCTCTGGTGATGTAAATGTTCAATTAAAGTTCAGGCGTCTATCTGAGCATGTGTCACTGTGTGTGGTCAACACAAAGGGAATCCTTATAGCTTGTTTCAAGTCATTGCGGTTGCGTAATGGTGTGTGGCATTGTTTCCACTCTGCTTTGGGTTCAGTCATACCCTTGAGAACAAAGCTGATGATAATCACTACTAAGGAAATCATTTGGAAGCCTTCAATCTATAGGATTGTGGTAGTAGGAAATGGCGCAAGCAGAGAGATATGTGACAATTTCCCATAAAAGCTTCAGGTTCGTATGTAGTTAGTGGCTTACACTCAACATCCTCTTCAAGCGGCGGAAACCACGGCGTAAGTATTAGTTTCTGTTGACAGTAGCGTCTCATCCCTAAACAACATGCAATGTGGGAACAGTCAAAAACAAGTTCTACGTCAGCAGGGGGTAACAAGTTTATCGTAAGATAGTATCAACCCTGAGTCAGGAACTACACTAATATTTTGGAAAACCATCCTGTAATGAAAAACTTGACTCTGTGTCTTGTCTTACTTTCATCACAATGTGAATTACAGTGTTGTTCTATTTAAAGGATAATTCCAGTTTATTACAAACTGGGTCTTTTTGTAGCTTTGGTGATAAAATTGACTCACCACAATGGAGTAATTGCTGAAATCAGGGAAAATGGCAAAGAGCTTAAAAAAAAAAAATCTGATGGGGCAAGAAATACTAGCAGTCAGATGATTATACAGGTTTTACACAAACCCCTAACATTGCCTGGTTCCACACTTCTAAATCACCGGCCACATCTCTGAGTTGTTCAGCAATAGGTCTGCTGTGCCCGTCTAGAAAAATGATTAATCAATCACTGCTAAGGGAGGGGCAACTCCCATGTTCAAAAGAAACGCAGCAAAATTGCCTTCACGGATGCCTCTATGGTAGATAAAACATGATAAATTGCCCTCTACGTCTTCCAGAGGAGAAAATTAGATAAATTGCCCTCTAGGGTGCCCTTCCAGTAGAGAAAACATGATGCAGTGCACCAATGGGTGGCCTTAAAATGGAAAAAACATGGTGCAGTGCCATATAGGCTGCCCTACATGCTAGAAAACTTTCTGTGTGCTGGTGCCCCTTTTATTTCTTTCGCCTGTGCCCCTCAGACAGGCTGAGTCTGCCACTGAGACATAGCTAGCTACATTCATTTCACTTTTTGGGAAATTTGCTTATTTGGCAATAGCTTGTCACAAAGACTGGAAACTGGCTCTGTTCAAAGGTAACAAAAATCTGCCCACCAGCACCTCCAAAGCTCCCTAATTAACACATTGTATCTCGTCTGTTTAATCCGTACAATCTGTACAACCGCTAGTAGGAACTTCATATTTAGTATACAGACATGAGAGTACAATCAATGTTCTTCGCTAATTCTTGATAAGAAGCGTATTCCCCAAAATTGTAGCATATTTCTTTGATTAAAGCTGCAGTGGGTAGAAATGGAGCAAATATGATTAAAAAAAGTTATTCTTATTAAACGGTCACTATATCCTGCATGTGACAGGTAATCTGAAAAAAAATCATGTATCTATGTGTCCTCCGGTGTCCTCCGGTGCTCCTAATGGCATCTGCAACATTTCACAGACCGGAGGAAAACAACAAATCAAAGCCGAGCTGGAGCAGCTGTCAATCATTTGTGAACTCCGAACTAGGCAGCGCTGATCAAATATGAATCAATAAATCAATGATTCTGTTATCTTCAAAGAAACATCTTGTAGTGTTCTGTTTAGCTATAAAATGAGAAAGTTTGTGACTCGGCAGCCATATTGAGATCTGTTGAGTAAATACAAAGCACCGCCCACCAGCCGGAGCACAGCCAATAGGAACGCTCTCTCTCTGAAATGACCTGGATTGGCCAAAGTCTCCCGTCACAGGCTAGATTTTTTAAAGCCTGAAAACAGAGGCATGTGGAGGTGCAGAAGTCTAGTTATCTCTCAGAACATTTGAAATACAATATGCTGAAAGGTTATTATGGAATTTTTGCGCAATGATGACCAAAAAACTTTCTGCTCACTGAAGCTTTAATGTTAAATAAAAGTTGGCTAAAACTGCTCCTAACAACCACTTCAGCTTTTGTATTGACAGAAAATGACAGGCTCCCTCCTAAAGGTCTGGGGGGACCCAGGGCAATGACACCCATGAGAAAAAGATGAAAACCAAATACAAGGAGGCAAAAGATTTAACTCTATCTTTCTTGTGTTAATGTCTGCATATTTGGTTACACATTTGTTTGTATAATATGTCATCTGTTTGTACTATGTGAACACTGACAAATTAAAAATAAAACAAAATTTTAAAAAATGATGTTGGCGGGATCACTCACTACTGGCGGGATTGTCAAATTGGCTAACACAATGACAGGCTCATGAAAACAAAATGGCAATGTCTGATTATCAGGCTTAGCCAAATTTATTTGAAAGAGAACATTTATGGTAAAATGGCCAAACTGTTGTCAACATCTTTCACTGTTTACAGACTTCTTGGTTCTTTGTTTGACCTACTTGTGCATGCACACAGTTTCCTGCACAATGAAGGATTATTACCAATGTTTCAGGTTTGCTCACTTTTGGTTTTTACCTCCAAATAAGTGATTCAGATAATCTGGCTAAACTATTGGCTTGTTTACAACCTGTATGATAGACTGACAGTTCATGTTTTTCACCCTTTTAACTTCATCGCATCAGGCCGTAAAAGTAAAGAAAGTTTTGTAGCGACTGCAGACTTTCTGTGAAGTATGATGGACAAGGTATTCCCTGCTCAGTATTCCTAGAGTGGTTCTCCTCGTCTATTCTCTGTACCCACTGACCTCAGACTACGACCACGCTTTCAGGCTGAATTTGGCTCCTTCCCTTCATCTCCTGCCACTTCCCATCACTTCAGATACAGGGCGTTGGCTGTCTTCCCTCACCTCGTGTCACTCCTCTCCGGCCTGACATCACCTCCCCCAAACAGCCTCCCTAACTCTGCTTGTCAAGACTTCCTCTAACTGCTGTCACAGCGGCCCAGCCCTGTCACATCGCTCTGGCCCTAATTAGTAGAAAGGCAGAAAGAGAGCGAGAGAGGAACAGAGATGCATGTGTGATATGTGTAAGTCCTCAGTAACGCCGTTGTGATGTCAGCTCAATATATCAGCCTGCTGACCTTTCAACATGTATATGGCAGCGGGAGGGTTATTTATGGGCCAATGCAGAATTCATTGACTTTTCCGGGCTCTGTCAGCTTCTTATTATAAACAAAGCCTTCGTCTGCACATCCAGAGGCAGTCTGCCACCTACAATCCCTTCATTTTGTCACTAAAAACAATGTCTCTGACACTGTTGAAATCTAATTTAGATCAAACTTTGTAGTCACAGTCTCTAATGATATCCATAAACTACATAATGTTGATGCTACAGTCATACAGTCGTGTACCTTGTTGCTAGAAGGCTGCACATTGCCAATATACAGTAGGCCTAAATAGACTACTATGACGTTGCTCATGGTTTCCATTGGATACAAATGACCCTGCATTATCAAATGTCAGGAATTAAGAAACGTCAGTGTTGGTTTAAAGGAATTGCTAAATATGAAGCTAGAACCATAGACGGTATATAAAAAGTGGACGTAGTCACCGTGACGTCACCCATTGGTTTGTGGACTGCCGTTTTGAAGCCTCGAGTTCGGCATTTTGTCTGTCACCATCTTGTTTTTTTGCAACCAGAAGTGACACGAGAGGGTGGAGATAAGTACAACCGAATGCTGAATAAGACATTTTTAGGCGACCAAAATCTTACAGTTTACTTTCATGAACTGAAAAAAAACTGTGAAAGGGTTAAAGTTGTAAGACAACAACACAGACAACTCCCAGATCAGGCAATACAGTCAATCAACGGTCAATTACAAGGTAGCCACGCCTTAAAGCATACCCTACTTTATGGTCTATTTGACTCTAAATGAGACCGTAATTTACTAAATGAACATCATGCTGTATTGAAGAAGACTTGAAACTAGCAATTGAGACCATAAACGTATGTGTACAATGTTTACTGAGGTAATAAATCAAGGGAGAAGTAGGGTCATTTTCTCATAGACTTCTATACAGTCAGACTTCTTTTTGCAACCAGAGGAGTCGCCCCCTGCTGGCTATTAGAAAGAATGCAAGTTTAAGGCACTTTTACTTTGGCTTCACTTCTTAGATACGGAGGTAGCCCACTGGTTGTGTATCGAAAAAAAAACATTTAGGCTGAGACACAAATGCACTTGCTTGAGTGCAAGACAGTTAAGTATTTCCTATCTGTTCACATCACTAAACAGACCATTTCCCCTCTGATGGGTGGCGGCAAGAGACCTCGCAGATCTAAGCTGTGAGGGTGGATTTGTTATAACTGAAACGCCCATGTTGTGAATGCAGGGGTCTTGGGTCCAATGGGTTTGTTGATATCGACATCCGCATTGACTTCACTTTTCAGAACTGGAGGTTGCTAAGCTAAGCTAACATTCTCCTGACTTCCGCTTCATATTTACTGTACAGACATGAAAGTGGTATCAATCTTCTCATGCAACTGTTGGCGAGAAAGCAAATAAGCGCATTTCCCAAAATGTCAAACTTATGTTTAATCAACTGATATGGATTGACCAGGGGCTTCTGGGGCCTCAAGGCAGTGACCCACTTTGCCTGGTTTCGAAAATCCAACACTGGCTATGATTGGAAAATCACTCATCATAAAATGTCAAGAACTGAGGAAAAAACAGTGTTGGTTTAAACTTGACCACTCTGCATTTTTGAGTTCAGCTAATGTATTTTAAAAGGGGTTTCTGAAGACTTTCCTAAACCCATTAGAAGCAAAGAAATTACAATCTTGACCAAAATTGGTTTTTACAAGGTGTTCGCGAGCCAACGACAACACGCTGGATACCAATCTTGACAGCCCAGGCATCAAGAGTCCCCACACCCTTCACTATTAGGAATTCACAGGCAATAAATCCCTTTAGCTGTGGAGCGAATATTGCCAGAGAAATCTGAAAATTGACGTAAAAGCCGGGCGTTGAGATAGCTGAAAGAAAAAAATGCAAGATTTTGTCAATTCCATCTCTGGGCAATTCGTCGGCGTATAGCTCTCCTTGAAGATGATGGATGCCTGCTGAGTCACTGCCACGGCCCCATCTCTGCCCTGCTCAGTACATTAAAGCAGAAAATATTGCTGAGTTTGACCCGCTGCCCAATATATAGGTCTGTGGAAAGCTGATTTATTAAGAAGGGAATACTCTCAGACAGGGTGAATCAATTTCACAGATATGGATTAGAATAGGGTGGCAGAGAGAATTGATGAATTGAGCGAGCGGCATTTCTTTAAAATATATCTGGAGGAATAAGGATCCAACACATCATATATATGGCTGCTAACTAGGCTACTCTCGATCAATCACAATTCAAAGCCTGCTGTAATTCAGTTGCATAAACAGGACAAAGGATTTAGTAACAGAGGGAGAGAGATAAAGGGATGCGAGGCAGGTTTGGTTCACCCTGAGCCAAGTGGGCTCTCCCTCTCATTCTCCTTTCTCTTTGTTATGACACAAAGGTCGTCGCAGGCCGTGAAGTGGACAGGGCTGTCAGTGGAGAGAGGAGCTGAGGGGGCAGCGCAGGGAGTCGGGCAGGCGGGGGAGGAATTACAATCAACCCGAGGCGTTTAAGATGGAGCCACGAAGTTGAAAACTTCTTATAAAGGCTGTGGAAGACAACCATGTTGGAGGTGGGCAGGATGGAAAGGGTATTATGGGCTTGGGAGGCACAAAATGTTGGCTGGAAATAGCCAGCCTCCGGCCACCACCTCATTGACTTCATAACCATTTGTGAAATTTACAAAGGCTCTTAACTGGCACACTTATAAACTGTAGATGAAAACAAGGGTGGATGGGAACATTACATTCCTTAGATGCATTCCTCAAGGGCAGCAGAGTAATGGAGTCTCTGGGCCAGGAAATATTATGAATAAGCACCAAAGAGCAGCATAACACATTAGGTCATTGTCTAAGTCTACAAACCACTTCAGGGGCCCTTTGGTGAAGAATAAGGAGAACTTTTAGCTTGTGGTCGGAAATGAAACCTGCTTCCACTTTCCGAGCCACGCTCGCATGTAGAAGTCATTTAAAAAAAGACCAAAAACAGCACAAAATGACTTCTGATTACTGGGAGTGATTAAGTCTTGCAAGGTAGCACAGACTGCTGATAGAAATCCTCCAAGCCTTTTCCTTCCCGTTCTCTCAGTCTGCCTCCATGTCTACTGTATACCACACCTTTATCTCTTTATTATCTGTCAAAAGCTTTGCACAGTGAGTGCATCCAAATAAACGTCTGTCAGCATCACCGATGTACGATAAAGAAAACCAAATGTTCTGTGGAAAGATGGGCAAAGAAAGAAAAGAAAAAATGGGATAAGAAAAGACTTTTTGTTGCTATTGTGCCCACAGCTCAGAAACTTCCCAAAGTTCAACTCCAAGTCCAGGAGGTCTGCCGGGTGCCAGCCAGGGCAGAAAGATATTAATATTTAATATGAGACTAAATGTCTCTCTGAACATTATGGAGAGTGAGAGAGATTGGCCCGGGAGTGTGGTCTCAGATTGAATTTTGAAGTCATAAATGGATGTTTCAAAACTGCAGAGTGGTTGGCGCTTTTTAGAGGTCCTGAGAGGACAATAAATCATTTGGTCACACGTACTGGGGCCTCTCCGGATCAAAGAGCTCTCTCAGCATCTCTCCATTCTATAATTCGAGTATGAAGCGTAAGAAGAGGGAGAAAAAGAAGTTCTGTGTGAGAAGTTTTATCTATGTATAGCATAATACATAAGCCACTGAGATATTTGTGAACCGGCTATATGACAGTTCAGCTTTACTTAAAGGTCCCATATTGTAAAAAGTAAGATTTCCATGTCTTTTCTATCATAAAGCAGGTTTAAGTGCTATATAAATACTGTGTATTGAAACACTCAATCCATGGAGAAATACACACAGCCCGTATTCAGAAAATGTGCCTTTGAAACAAGCCGTCAGGATTTCTGTCCATTTGTGATGTCACAAATCTAAAAATATATATAGACCATTTCACTGTTTTAAACAAACATTGATTTCATATTTTATCACATTTTATTTATTCCCAGTTGCAGTGTATGTGAGTGATGGTGCCTTCAAATGAAACTCGTGAGCCCGTGTTTACAACATGGGAAGTCGTGTACACATATGTTTGGCGTTCAAGTGATTAAGTCATGAGAACACCGCTGCTAAGCAACGGCAAAATTAACATTACTGTCGGCGTCTAGAAGCCACAGAGGCTAACAATTTAGCAAGCTAGCAAGTAGGTAACATAATGCGGGAAATGAAAAGGCATAATGACAGAGGAAAAATAATTAGTCAGTTGGGAAAATCAACATTTTCCTCAGACATATTATAAAATTACGAAGAAAAACAAAGTACGACTAAAACTTTCCATTAACAAAGTCATGAATACCACATTAGGGGGGCGTTCATATGGACTCTTCTCGTGAACCCGGTAAACACGACCCCATCTGAAGGCGCCATGACATCAGCTGACAGGAAGTTAACATGGACCCAAACCGTTGCCTAGCAACATGATTCCTTTGCAATTCTGTTGAAATGCGGTAAAACGGAGCATTTCAGACAGAGGGTATATGCAGGCATATTCAGGCAGACAGTATGAGAAAAATATTAAGTTTTTTTTAACATTACAGTAATACATGTTCTTGTAAAAAACACAAAATACAAGTATGAACCTGAAAATGAGCATGATATGGGACCTTTAAATTCTATCACCCTGGTGTAATAAAAAGTACAACAGTTTCCTTGCCATAAACTCTCACAAAACTAAATATAAATGAATGTAGGAAAGTGATATTGCACTGTGCCAATACAAGGATTTCTTGTTCTGACCATCTAGGTAAATACCCTAAAAAATGTCATGCAAAAATGTGATCTTTGCATGAGGATTCTAGTGTAGTGTCAGTGCACATAGCTTAAGTTGAAATTGTGCTGAATATACTCTATAATATTACTGTATGTAGTGCCCAAACCCATGCTGACAAGTGGTAGCATTGCTGTGGTTGTCAAAAGGAAACATGAGCCCTAATATGAGCAGGAATGACACTGGTACTTTACTGGTTTATCTTTGAGTGCAGCTCAGCAGATTCCTGCTGTTTCTCTGGTCTAGCTTGGAGCTGCAGTTGGTTGATATTAACCCTGTGGTATAGTGTGACCAAAGCTTGCTAGAGACTGCCCTCTTGTGGTTATATTCTACAGTGCAACATGTCTGAACTTCAACAACAGAGCAAATGACAAAGTGGCTGATCATATGGTTCAAGGTTAAAGGTCATATATTATACTCCATTTAAACTAGTTATTATAGGTCTCAGACACCTCCAAACCATGTCTCTGAAGTTTTTTTTTTTAAAAAACAATCAGATCATGCATTCCAGCATGTCTCTATAACCTCTGTTTCAGCCCATTTCCAAAAGTGCTGATTTCTGTGTCTGTAGCTCTGTAGGTCTCATATTATGCTCATTTCCAGGTTCATAGATGTATTTTAATGTTGCACTAGAACATGTTTACATGCTGCAATGTTCAAAAAAACCTTTATTCTTCTCATACTGCAGCCTGAGTCTGCCTGCCTCAGAGCCTAATTCAGCCTCTGTCTGAAAACCCCTGATTCACAGCCTGTCTCCTCCCACTCTGCTCTGATTGGTCAGCGCTTTCTGTCAATCAAACGTCCTCAACAACACAGCGTGTTATGTTATGTTTTTATTCCTGTTATTTCTTGAATGTAAAGCACTTTGGGTACCTTTTGGTTATTGTAAAGGGCTATACAAATCAATGTTGATTGATTGATTGATGTATGACAACGTTGAGTAAATCTAGTGCAGTGAAGTACATTTCCTTCTGAACTGCTGTACAATAAAACCAGAAAGTTTACTAAATATACTTCAGTGAAGTGTTGGTACTTCAAAACTGTGCTGTAGGCTACAATAACGCTTAAATAAGGAAAGTTATGTGAGACAAAACATTTATTTCAAAAAACATTTCACCCTAGTCTGACTCCTTGGACTATTTGCAGATGTAGGAGGAGGTCTTGGTTGGATCACTGGATGGGTTGTGCCTTTGGCTCCTTCTTCTTCTTCTTCATCCCCGCAGAGAGGGGTAGTGTTTTGGGGTCTCTCCAAAGTCACCTGCATGCTGGTCTGCTTTAAAACTGCCTGGTATTTCTCATTCATCCGCTTCACTGCAGGCTCGTAGTTGTCGCAGTGCACTTTGAGCTTCCTCATCTCCTCGATGAGTCTGTTTTTCTCCTGGATGACACGCTTGTGTTGCAGCCGGTGTTGGTCTCTGTCTCTCCGGATCCTCTCCAGAGTCTCAGCTCCTGCAGCTGCTGCCTGGCTGTACTCCTCTCCTTCTCGCTGCACGTTTCTCAGCTCGCTGTGCAGTCTCTGGGTCCCAGTGTACACGTCCGGTACCACCCCCACAAGCTCTGCATCTACCTGCCCTTTCTGCACCATCTCCGTCCACTCAGTCTGGAAACAGTCCAGTGTTTCTGTCATGCACATGTGGAAGAGAAAGTTGCGTAAAAAGTCATCCACTGCTTCAGGTTGGTGTGTGATGGAGGTGTCTGCAGCAGCAGCAGCAGCTGATGTGGCCTCTGCTCGGTCTTGGATAGCCTTCACCGTCGCCTCCAAATCTTCCTCTCCTTCTATCAAACTCCAGTCCTCTCCCAGAGACACTTCTTCATACTGAAAGTCATCATCACTCTCCTCCTTTTCTTGTTTTTTCTTAGTTGCGTTCATTGTTTCATACAAGCTATAGAGAAAGTTTGATGTTGCTATGGTGATGATTAGTGATGTGTTGGTCGCGAACGAGCCGGTTCAAAGAGCCGGCTCTTTTAAAGGGACTGTTTGTAACTTTTTAAGCGTATAAATGTACCGGGTCGGGACACATGCGCGCTCACATATATGTGCGCTCGCGTGTGGCTGAAGTCACTCCTCCTCTGCCTGCCTTCACTCACACACCGCGCGCGTTCTCGCGTCCTCGCTCCACCTCTAGACGTGAACGCGCGCTCGCTACACACTGCAGGAGAGTTAGTTTAGCTCTAAGAATATCTAGTGGACGTTTGTGCAGAAATAAATGCTGCAGCTCCTCCAGACCAACAGAGGTTTCCCGTGTCTTGTGAAGTGACGGGGCTCCGCAGCGAGAAACGTTACCGTCACCGACCGGGTGCCGGTGTCTTTCTGCGGGTGCAGTCGGGAGGCAATAACGTTTCTCTTCCTGCTTCAGCCCCGGCACTGACCCGCTTTTACTAAAGCAGGAAAAGCCAACACCAGGATCAGCAGTGATTCATGGAGAGACCTTCGTCTGGTCAGCTAACATTACTGCCAAGCAGGTGAAATATAGAGTGATATTGTGGTTTTAGCTGACGTGTGTCGCCTCACTGTGTTGAGCGATGCTCGTTCAGGTATATTTAGAGCGAGCAAGCGCGAGCCTGATGCTGACTTTCGCCACAGGTGTCGCTGTTAACAAGCATTTCAGAAAGTTACAAATAGTCCCTTTAAGTGATATATGTGCACACACATTAATCATTGGTCAAAACAGCGCTTAATTTGGCTGAATTATAAAAGGCAGAAGTGGTAAAACGAAGAGCCGTTTGGGAGCCGAAAGAGCCGGCTCTTCTTCTTTGGTTGAGCTGAGCCAAATGATCTGGCTCACTAAAAAGAGCCTGGAATTCCCATCACTAGTGACGATTCCGCACAATCAACGCGAGATTTCACGACTTCCCGTTTCGTCCCGTCATCATCACCATCAAACAAGAGTCATGGCGGACTACCGAGAGGCGCCCTTGGCTTCTCGGCCAAAAACACTAGACCCAAATGAGTATTTCAACCTCGGGCCGGAGCAGCGACGTGCAGAAGAAGACAGAGCAGCGCTACGAGCGAATCTAAAGAGGCAGTATCAGACACAACTCAACAACCCGCACAGGAAAGAGATCATTGTGAGTCACTAGCAATGTCACCCTTGAGAATGGCTACCTGCTAACAGTAGCATGAACCCAGTTTTACATAAAGAGTAACGTTATTATAGAGTTTATAGTCGCATATTCATGTGCATGTTGTGTTGATATTGCACAGGAAGGAAGTCATATTATTAGGATGGTTTTATTTTATAACAAACAACTGAACTACAGTATATAACATTGCTGTTTACTCATTATACTCATTGTCAATCTTCTTTCTTGTGAAGTGCTACACTGTTGTACCATGTGCCAGAGACATACAGAGTAAACGCACAACAAAAGACATTCATAAAGTACCATTTGAGATTAAGTGTGCAACATACCTGTCTGTCTCTTGCAGTAGTCCACAATATGTCCCATCCCAAAGGTCAAAGGTCAAAGGTCAACTTTATTATCCCACAAGGGGGAATTCATGTGGTCATATACACATCTCATAAAAACAACATACTACAGTATATAAAGTTGCTCAGTATACTCATTGTCAATGTTAATCTTCTCTCTTGTGAAGTGGTTACACTGTTGTACCATGTGCCAGAGACATACAGAGTTAAAGCACAACAAAAAGACATTCATAAAGTACCATTTGAGATTAAGTGCTACATATCTGTCTGTCTCTTGCAGCAGTCCACTCGTCCCATCCCATCTAACACCAACATACACCAAATATTTACTAATACATGTGCTTGTAAATGTCATTTATTTTGACTTTATCATAGTAGGAGAAGCACAGGCGTTACTAATAATGATATTAACGATGGCTCAGTTTTTAAGACAAGATAAGATATTCCTTTATTAGTCTCTCAGTGGGGAAATTTGCAGTGTACATCAGCAAAGGGGATAGTGCCGAAAACAAGATGCATCAGCTTCAACACAGTAAAAAAAGGGCTTAACAAAGTGTAACAAGATATGAACCATTTAAACAGAAGGAAGTATAAAAATAGGAGCAGTATATACAGTATTGACAATAAACAGACTATTAACAAAATTGCACAAGTGGAAAATGATATTGCACAGTGAGAATGAATGAATGAATGAAATTCCACCTGGAAATATCAGGTTATTGTCAGTTTTTTGGTGTGTAAGTGGTCTACTGGGAGCAGTGCTGGTTGTGGAGTCTGACAGCTGCAGGAAGGAAGGACCTGCGATAGATAGAGCTCCTTCACACACTTTGGGTGGAACAGCTTGTCGCTGAATGAGCTCTCCAGTGCTGAGATGGTGTCCTGCATGGGGTGGGAGTCATTCTCCATCATGGATGACAGCTTAGCCATCATCCTCCTCTCTCCCAAGTGTAGCCAAGTGTCCCAGTAAGCTATAACAATGTGACAGTAAGCATGCACAATACCAGGACCCAGAAAACCAAAGCAGCTTAATGGAATTCAGCCATCATGAATTTTATTATTTACACCAGTACATTTTCTTTTATCATGACATGTCAAAATGTACTCCATGGTCAAGGTCTGTCCTGGCAGAGGGATCCCTCCTGGGTTGCTTATCCTGAGGTTTCTCTCTTTTGTGTTTTCCCAATGACAATAAAAGGCTTCAGGATAGAGGGTGTTGTACATATTGTAAAGCTTTCCAACAAAGAGATGCCAACGGTGTTGTATTATCATGGCGTCATACTATATGTTATACTCTTGTTGTGTTTGATGTAGTAAATAATTGTTTGACTTCATTGCATACTTCTGTCGTTACAGGAAGACCCTGCCCTGACCCGCTGGGTGTATGCACGCGCCAACCCCTACGCAACATTCAGGCCCACATTTAAGACATCTCTGCTGGGTGCCATGATCGGAGTTGTGCCTCTCTTCGTCCTTTACTACGTCTTCAAGACAGACAGGGTACGAGACAAGATGCACTGACCTCTCTTTGCTTGACTACCATGTTAAATTAATGGCACGAATCACCGTTATCCTTAAGCAGCTGGTTTAAGAACTACACCATCTTTTGGCATAACTAAAGTCCATTTACTACAGATTTAGTGGCACGTGTTAATGTCTGAACACAGAACCAAAACTACAGCAAGCATAGGCCCAAATATTGATCATTTAGAGAACCCTTTATTCACAGTTTCAGCCCACCGAGCTTCTTTAGGCTTTATAAAGAGCAAGACTGATAGACTAGAACCAAAATAGGATAAAGGAAAAACAGAAAAAAGATAAGAATATATGCCCACATATTGTTGCAGGTTAAAGTCCTTTCTCTCAATGAATGCCACTGTGCTGCCGGTGTCTTCTTTTCTTTGCGTCTGTCTGCTTTTAACAATACTCAGTGCCAAACTGGTGGTCAAAACGTCAGTGATTTTACATGATATAATGCAGTGAACAACACAGTACTGGCATGAGAAAACACAAGGTAATTTTACCATGTTGCAGCACTAATATCAGTTTTACTAGTCAATCTAATACACTGATAATGCCATTTACAAGAATAGTTTTGTCTAAAATAATCATAAAATTGAGTCATGAATGGCATCATAGATCTGAAAAGCTTTTTAGTTGGGGATTTAGACTCATTTTTCCTTTTGTAGGTGCGCAGTTGATCTGGATTTCTTTTGTCACAGTTCCATTCACATTAGAAATGAATGCTTCATTTGAAATGCTGCCTGCTTTCATTTCCCCCCCATTGTCATGGAGATTCACCTTCTAAATCCTCGCCAATAGAAATTCCATTGAGAATTTGGTGCAATTGTTACACCGCTGGGCCTATCATGTTCGCCTGCCTTTTTCCCACTGGGATGAAAATTACTGCTTGACAATCACAAAATGCTCACTCATGAAACATGCAGTTGAGAAAATGTCCAGAAGGTGAAGAGGGTTATATGACTTTGTTGCCATGGAAACGATATTAACCCATCATCTGTTTCGTCGTCTGTTTTACAGGATAGGAAGGAGGATCAGATTAAGGCTGGAACCATCGAGCGCAAGTTCAGTTTGTCATCCTGAGCTCTGTTGTTTAAAGACCTCCTTCATGTTCTAGTGATGCCAGTGCGTGTAATTATTATTAACCGAATAAAATTATATTGTCAAAAACAGTCATGTTGTTTTGATTGTTTTGGTGTGGCAAAAGTGTGAATGGTTGGAAAAATACATAACATTGTGAACGTGTGCACAACCAGTAGACACTGGGGCAGTGAGGCTCACATCAGAGAGATTGAAATAACATTTTAGTTGCAAGTGAAAACGTTGCTGACACCTGCTAATATCCCTCGCCACATACATCAAAATCTGCACAGGAAAAGTAAAAAGAGACACTTATCTTCATCATCAATGATCACTGAGGTGCCCTTGAGCAAGTCACAGTTTAAAGCGAGACTGTAATTTTTGCTGAACATCCACTGTGGCCAAAAGTGACAATTTGGGGATAATAGTGAATTTAGGATAACTGTGGCACAAGTACAAAAGAATATCCAAGTCAGTAAAATGACTTAGTGACTATGTTTACATGCACAAAATATTCCTGTTTTTGCCCTTATTTTGAAAAAGACAATATTCCTACTTAGCTGTTTACATGACCCGTATCAAATTTGGAACATTAGTGTGCATGTAAACATAGTCAGTGAGTCTGTTCTACAGGAATATTTATCTAAAGTTTGACAACATTAGACGCCATAAACTACTGGTCATACCAGACCAATGTATCAGCAAAACCTGTGAGTGTATTGCCTTCTATTGCTTATGAGTTTGACTTTTTAATGGTAAGATAGAATGTGTTTTTAAAAAAAAATCTCAGTGTCACTTTAGGATTCAGTATTCCAGGATATTAAAGTGTCTATTTCATGGTGTATTTAATTTCCAAACTCTAAAAGTAAAGCAGGAGAAAATGCATGTATGTTCAGCAGTTGACAGACTTGTAAAGTTGTTTGTACAGAAACTATTTATGCAGCCTAGTTGTGAGTTTTACTTCTAACATTACACAGCAAATCGTCGTCACCTTTGTTTTTAAAGGTGCAGTGTGTAGGAATTGGCGGTATCTAGCGGTGAGGTTGCAGATTGAAACCAACTGAAACAGCAAATTCTAAGCTAACGAAAACCCAATTCTTATTTTCAGGTGATTATACACTAAAGAAAACATACTTATTAATATTATATTCCACGTCTGCCAGTAGATCCCCCTAAATGCTATACACAATGTTCCTTTAATCTCTATTGAGCAACTCCAATCTTAATTGTCTATAAAACTAAATTAGTTATTATTACTTTATGCCTTCTGTAATCTCATTAAACAACACAAAGAAAGCTCCACAAACATTATATTGGTTGTAGTTAAGATTTAATCAAGTGAAATTAAATTTTTCTGTCTATGTATAACAACTATATTTGGTTAAATTTCCTTCTGAGACACTTTGTTCTTCTACTGTTTGCTGGGCTTCCAGTTGGGATTGAAGTGGCTGCGAAGAGACTCCCAGCACTTGTAGTAGCTCTTGTCAAGTCTCTGGCATGTTTGTAGACCCCACTTGGTCACTGCCATACTGAAGGACGACTCAAACATGAAAGCCTGAAGGAAAGAAAAATACATGTAGTAGATGTAATCACTGGTGGCATTGACCTGGTTTCCAACGTTTAATGAAACCTTACAGTATAATGTATGTGTATATATATTTTTTTACCATGGTTCCCTCAGCCACCCTCTCCTGTTTGAGCTCCGTAGTGCTGTTCTTCTCAAAGCACTCGGTGTCCGGGCCGTGTGGGGTCATTATGCTGTGGAGGCTGGCCCCTCCTGGCTGGAAGCCCTCCTCTTTAGCTTCATAGTGGCCTTCGATCAGACCCATGAATTCACTCATGCAGTTACCTAAAGCGACAAGCAGGAGGAGCTGTAACACAACACTGTTCCAGGTACAGTTTGCTGTATTAAAGGCAAACTGTGACACTCATTTCCACTAGATGGCCTTATAGATCTGTGGTGAAAACAGACAAAAGGTGCCTCGGTTGAAAAGAGTCCTACAGCAGGTGGATTGTTATCACCTGCTGTCTTGACACTGGTTGGGTAAATGGACATGTTAGTTTCTGGCTGGCTTGTTTCATTTCATGATAGACTAAAATGAGCTTCACTGGACAGAATCTGACATTTCCATTTAAATTAGGATTCAATTTCAGCCAACCTCTTCTTAAAATTCATTGTTTCTGCTTTTATAAGTCTCCCCTGCAAAATGCAAAACCACTTTAGAGTTGAAGCAAGGCGCGCGTGTGTTATTGTGGTCTTACGGTGATAGTACGGCGGACGGAAGGTGTGGTCGGCCACGCCCCACCGAGGGGGGAAGATGACAAAGTCAGCAATGGCTACACCTGGTTGCGTGGATTTGGCGGTCAGCACAGTAAAGATGGATGGATCCTACAGGAAGATAAATACGTGACTTGACATGTGACTGAAAGCAAAGAGAAATGAATGAATTTGTTGTATGTATATTGAAAAGTAGTGTAGTATATTGTGTGTCTGTGTCTTCCAACTCACCGCGTGGTCGAAGGCCACGACGTTGATAACCATGAAGTTCTTCAGGTTGTATTTGTAAGGTGTGTAGTTCCCGTGCCAAGCCACCACATTGAATGGAGAGAAATCCTACGTGCAGAGCACACAAACAAACGAATAAGACGAGTCTGCCCAGGCAACAAACACAAAAGACTTTAAATTGAGCTTTTCACAGGGAAAAAGGAATAATGAATAATGTCTTTGTAATTTTAAATTCCCAGAGAGAGTACTTCTTGACATAAAGAGAGGAAAAAAAGTCATAATGAAAAGGGTTGATTGTGAAAAGAGGGTGTGCTTCTTTCATTCTTTCTTCTCTTTCATCCCCCCTGTTCTTTGTGATACGAGGCTCCAGGTATTATGGGGTAATTGGCTTCACAATCAAACTTTCCCAAACTTTGAGCATTTTGACGCTCGCAGCAGCGCAGTTATGGAAGGGGGGGGGGGGGAGCGGCAGTAACAGTGGGTGCAGAGATATTTCTTTATCTTGATTGTTAAAACTACAGCAATTTCATATAGTTTCTCTGTTCTGATAATGCCACTGCGAAAAAGACATTCAACAGCAGCTCTAAAAATCAATATAGTTCATTACAACTCAAGCTGCCTCCTCCGTGACCTCCATGCTCCTCACACACATGCTCGCGTTCAGTCCCACACATGAACAGCTAGTACAAACAAACAATAAAAAAACACGTGTACACGAACATGTGCATATGTAAATTCATATACATTAAAACCAAGAAAGAACCTACATGTGATTTACAGTTGTTACCACACAAAAAGGGCCTTTGGGAAAACCCAGTGCAGGTAATCTCTTGGACTTTCATCTGTGGTAACTCCGCTACATTCGATTAAAATGAAGGGAAGATGGAAGACTTGCACACACATACACACAAAACACAAACATATTGGCCCAGTCAAGCAAATAATAAGTTAATTTGAGCAATTTCAGCACTCTGCGGGGGAACAAAACAGCGGGACCAGACGGGAGCAGCAGCATCTTCCCTGAGATGAGGCCCCCACCTTATTTTTTTACCCCCGTAGCCTCGCCCTCTTGGCTCGGCGAAGGGTGGACACCAGGAAAAAGAGTGTCAGGTGCAGCTTGCTAGCCTCCACCTCTGACACCCAGCACATAACAGGGCGGATACTCGAGTAGAAGCAGCGAGAGAGATGGAAAAATGTTTGTTTTGCTACAATAAAAGACAGTATCTTGCCCTAGTGTACTTCATACAATGAATAATAACAGTGTGGTTTGACATGGTTTCCACGGTTACAACCCCCCCAACCCCCACCCCTGACAAATTTCTCCTCCCACCTCCTCCATGTCTCGGTAAAAAACCTCCTGTCAGACATATGTGTCGATCCAATTATGCGCCCAACAGGACATTTCGGGAGGGGCGGGATCATTCCCCGAGTGAAACATGGTGAAATTAATGCTTAACTTGGAAAAGGTTTTTTTCCTACAAAGCAACGCTTCACAGGTACACTGCCTGTAACTCCAGAATGCCTTAACTAATTACGAGTGATTAAGGCTCATAAGGGAGTCGAGGCGGAAACCCGCTGAATGGATAACAGCCAACACTTCGATATTAAATCATCAGGGATGGCAATTCAATCGGCAGGAGCAGCTAATGGATCACATGCTTCACTTGGACAGTTTCCTGTAAGCCATTGTTGCGGTTCGATGGTGTTTACTGAAGCAAGCACAAATCTAAATAGGGTAATAGGGCAAGTATGCCATATGTGTCTGTGTACATGAGTGTACTGACACACACACAAATGGAAATGTCACAAAGAAAAACACCTGTTGGCAGGCGAAGAGCTTTCCTTGGTACTTGTTGATGACGGTGTAGCCGGTGGCCACTTTACGATCCTCGTACCAAGCAACCGGACACAGGAAATCTCTTGGGTTGGCCAGACCATTGGCTCCTGCGAAACATACATTAGTCATACATATTATGCACACACACAGTGTAGTAGTACATCTGGGGCTGATGGGAATGTCAATTGTTTTGCTGCTGATTTCGCATGTACCAAAGTTTTGTATAAATTGAAATTATTTTGAACTGATGATGGCGCTAGATGAATATTTAATGGATCCCTTAAGTTATTACAATTCAGCCTGAGGAAACATAAATATATGTGCCAAATTTCATGGCAATCCATCCAATAGTTGCTGAGACATTTCACTCAAAATCACAAATGCAAACCTCATGGTGGCGCTATAGAGGAAAAGTCAGGAGATCACTTAAAGCTAGGGTTGGTAATCATTCGTCAACATTTCTTGTTTTATTTGTTGAAATTATCTTTACATCCTGATAGCAATAAATAAATCAAATGTTCTGACAAATCTTCTTTTTTTTAAAATGTGATATGTGAGTCTTTCGCAAGCTGCTAGCTTGACAGCTGTGAAAACTAACAACAGCCATGTTCGTTGTTTACGTTAGTAATGATTATTTTGGGGGAGTGGCTTTGGAGGGAGGCCTGAATGGACGGACTGTCAGTGTTGCCGACTTGGCGACTTTCTCGCTAGATTTAGTGCCTTTTGGAGAAAATCCACAGCTAGTGCTAATGCAGCTAGCTATCCTACTTTCATTGGAAAAAAGTTGGCAACACTGGGCTGGGTTTTTCAGTTGGATACTTTTTAAAATCTAGCGTACTCTTGCTCGTTTCTTAAAATTACCAACACTAGCTTTAAGTCATTGGGATTCATCCTCTGGGGACCATAAATGCCTGCACAAAATTGTATGTCAATCCATCTAATAGTTGTTGAGATATGTCAGTCTGGAACAAAGTGGTGAACCAAATGACCGACTGACATTTCCATCTTTAGAGCCGTGCTGCTAGAACGGCTAAAAATCTGACAGATTTGGGGGAGAGGATGAAAACCAATTCAGACAACTATAGGTAGCTGTAAGAAACAGACACAAAGAGGCAGGTGTGCAGCTTTCAAGGATGGATGAACATACACTAACAAATTACAGTCACAAACATCGTACAAACGCTCACCTATGGGTCCCAGGTCAGGGAGTTCAAAATGGGCTCCATACACCTCCAGTATGTAGCCTCTGGTTGCTCCAAACACATCCACACTGAAGCGCATCCCTTGCTGGACAAAACACACGAGAAGTGGAGGTGAAAGGCAATTTAGTGCTGTTAGGAATCACATGTGGGATGTACCGATGCTGGGGGGGACTTATGGGTTCATCGACTAATGTGTTTGGGAAAACTCGAATCGTGGTGGTCGGGTTTTCTGTAGCTCGAACCTCTTTCCACTGTTATTTATCTTTAAAAAGAAGATCAAAAGTGCCAGACTATGTATTTCTAAATATGGAAAGTGGGATGTGGGGACAGAGTGGTAGATTTCTGGGGAGATGAAAAACATAGACCTCACCTGGATGACACAGATCTCGTTCGGCTCGACCATTATCTTTCCAAACTCTGTGGTGATCAAGATCTCACCCTGCTGGGGGACTAGAGAGACAAACAGAGAAAAAGAACATTTGAAGGAGAAGAAGGGTTGAGGATTGAGCTATCATTGTTCTTGTGATGGATGACGGTGAAAACATCAACAGCCCTTTTTCCTCACCAATCAGAAAGTCTCCGTCTGAGTTGTTGAAGCACCTGGAACGAGAAAAAAAAAAAGCTTGGAAATGATTTTCAAAGCGTAACCAAGGATTTTTTGTAGCTGTTTGATATGTGAAAATGCATCTATTTGTTACACGATGTCCCATCATCCCAACATCATCGCTCACAAAGACATGCTCACCTGTCAACCATGGAGGTGTTGCAGGTGTACATGTGGATGCCGATGCCGTTGCGAGATTTGGTGTCCCCGGCACCGCAGACAGTATGCAGACCCTGCAACGTATGGAATTCAGTGAACTGAGGATCTTTAATGAAAAAATAATATGGGAAAAAAACAAGTTAAACTCACAGCCACAAAGTCCACTTTCTTCTCTGTAGATTTGGGGATGGTGAACGGCAGCCATCGCAGCTGGGAGAGAAACCTCAGAGTCAGAATCTACTTATTCAGTACATACCGAGAAATTAAAGGAAGTCACTGGTGCAGAGAAGTATTAAAGGTCCTTAAAACATATTACGCTTATTCACTTTCTTGCAGGGAATTAGATTAGAAGATCATTGTCATGTCTGTATGATAAATATAAAGCTACAGCCATGAAAAGATAGCTATTCACAACTTAAACAAAAACGTGTTAATTAGTGAGCTTTAGAGGTGATAGTAGGTGAATTTTGTCACCTTTTGGCAGAGCCAGGCCAGCTGTTTCCAGCTAAGCTAACTGGCTGCTGGCTGTCATATTTACTGTAGGCTAAAGATATATGAGGGTATTATAAATCTTCTCCGCAAGAAAGCAAAATAAGCCTATTTCTCAAAATGTCAAACCATTCTTTTAAACTCTTCATACATAGTTAAGGATGTTGTTTTTTTATGAACTTTAACTGTTTATTTTATTGTGAATATTTAATGTTATAGAGAAATTTAAAATGTGAAACCAAGTTTTCAGGGGCTTTAACAAGATTCATAGTTTTTTTTTTGACAAAAATGAGCATGAAAGCTTCCTTTTGAGCTTTTATATACCTGGTTAGGGTCGGGCTCCACCTCGTTCCAGTTCTCTGTTAGATTTCCACAGGGCACTGCGGTAAAAGGCTTATGTTTGACAGACGGCAAGATGCGGTACAACCAGCTGGAGGAAGAAGAAGAAGAACCAATGTTAAAGGGATAGTTTAGGTGTTTTGATGTAGAGCTGTATGAGGTACTTATCCATAGTAGGTGTATTACCTACAGTAGATGACGGTCGGCATGCCCCCCCAGTTTGGAGTAACAGACAAGAGTTACCGACACAGGAGCAAAGCAATATAGTGCTGTGGACGGGACCGGCAGCAAAATGCATTTTAGCCACCTATAAGAATATTACAATGTTTTTGCCGGTTTACCTTGCCGTGAGTCTATGTTTCCGAAGGGGAACTGAAGCTGTTATATGCTCTTGCCAAGACAACGAGACTCCATTGAAAAAAACAGTAAATTTTACCTCGCAGAACAGGGGAGTTGCTGGTCTACTGCTGCTTCAGTCGGTTAGTTTGTTTGAGTTATTGTGTAACTTTGGTTGGCTTGGATTCACCAGAGTCAACACAAACAAACTAACCGATCAAGGCAGTGGTAGATCAGCAACTCCTCTGTTCTGCAAGGTAAAATTACAAGTTTTTTCCAATGGAGTCTGGTGATACTGAATTTTTTTAGATGGCCATTTCTTTTAGGTCTCTAAAAGGTACTCCACAGTACATTGCTTTACTTCCGTGTGGTAACTCCTGTCTGCTTCTCCAAACTGAGGGCGTGCCGACGGTCATCTAGTGTAGGTAATACACTGACTATGGATAAGTACCTCATACAACCCCACTTCAACTAACCCTTTAAGTCATTCCTTATATGTCTAGGCTTCATTTGGTCTTATAGTGGTAAGTGAGCTCATTTAAATGTCAGGAACAGATGAATACCTCCTCTTATTGGTTGGCCGCGGGCAGGTGAAGGCAGAGCCCGAGAGCTGCTCAGCATAGAGGCCGTAAGGACAAACCTGAGGATTGTTCTGTAGAGACACAAAACAGTGTGTTCAGACAGGGTGTCATGTGATGTGTCAGTCACATAAGGGCAGTTAGTCAAATAATGATGAATGAGTCAATAGCTGTGCGGAAGAAAAGCAAGCTGGAGCTGACTATGCAAATCATATTTTCATATTTGAATGAAAATGAATACCACAATGTTGTTTTGTGAATGTGTGTGTTACCTGTCCCTCAGGTAAAGATCCAGGACAGCGAGGGTCTTCAGAAGAGAATTCGTTCCCAAAACCGCTCATGTACTGCAAGACACATTCAACACTCAAGTTAAAGTGAAAAATAAAAAATAAAAAATCCTCACATGTAAACACCATGCGGCTTCATTGTAATGCAGGATAAATGTGTTCATGCTGGTTATAATTAAATTTGAAGGCTTGTCATTAAGGCTTGTCTTTTTGCTAATTGTTGTCATATTGATTCACATTAGATCTATGATAAAACAAACTGCAGTTACGCCAAATTTCCCCCCTCACTGTCATCCATTATTTTTGTTGTTGTGTTACAGAGACAGACTAATTACACTAACATCCTCCACAGTAGCCTACTTTTTGATCAATATTTCAATTATGATATTACTCTACCATCCTTTCTGGCACTGAACACCAGCAACCCTTTTTTCATATATGTATATGCACAAAAAAAAACTTGGCACACAATGTAAAGAAATCTTGCTGAGTCATAGTTGGTCTGCAAAAAGCACCCTCGCAGACATGGATGGGTTCCATCTGTGCGCGTTCATGTGAGTTTGTCCCTCATGAGGGAATGTTATGTAAAGTTGGATTTTACGCAACAAAGAGTTGCAAAAAGACACAAAGTCCAACACTTGGACTTGGACTTTGGTTTGGAGATAACTTTTAATGGCCATTACTAAAATGAACATGAATGTAAACTGTTTTTTTTCTGTTGAAATGAGGCTTTCCTCACTGATATAGTTCTATAAGCTGTCCAAACATCTCCAACTCATCTGGGCAGCTGCTGAATGCAGCACTCTGATTGGCCGAATGCAACACCGCCCATCAGCCAGCTGGTCTGCGTCTGTCATAGTTAATGATGACTCCATACATACATTTCTGCCATAGTATTAAAAATAATGTTGAATAGAGTAAAACGCTGCCTCACCTTGAGTCCAGCCATGGTGCCGTCTGTTCAAACTCTACTTGAAGCTGTTAAAGTGTCTCAGTAGTAACTTGCAGTTTCACTCTTTAGGCATTCCTCCTTTGACCAAAATCTGCTTCTGCAAGGCATGTGCTTGCCGGACCGGTATATGAACCCTGTTGAAAAGGGGGCTGTATTTATGCTCTTTCTCAATATGGCTTTAATTAGGCCTTGACAGGCTCCGTGACGCAACAGCAGGGTTTCATGAACAGTGGAAAGAGGACGGGGGTTGGATGGGCAAAATGTGAGCAGACAAGGACCAAAGTCCCTGCCAATACAAACAAGAACCAAGGCTGCCTTTTAAAAGCTTTGAGTGCAACAGACAGGTAACAAATAGGAACTATTTAATACAGCTCACGAGGGAAGGAAAGGCTGTATCTCAGATTATGGTTTCTAGGGTCACAGACAACTGTAATCCTAACCTTTTAGACTAAAATTGATAAAGGGAGAATAAACTAGGGATGCTAGATTATCATACACTAATTATAGCTAGTAATATAAACATTATAGGCCTATGCAGGCTATAAGGAAGTAAGGAAGAATAAGGAATTCTACAAATAATGGTCTAACTAACAGACACAATATAAGCCTCTTAAAGCTGCATTCTGTTACTGTAATGCCTATTTCTCGCATAAGATGTTTTCACAGAAACATCTTGTAGTGTACTGTTTAGCTGTAAAATGCAAAAGTTTGCTCCGGCTGTTGGGCGGTGCTTGGTATTTCCTCAACTGATCTCAACATGGCTGCCAGGTTACAAACTTTCTCATTTCACAGCTAAACAGTACACTACAAGATGTTTCTGAAAACATTTGAGGCGAGAAATAGGCATTAGAGTAACAGAATATTGATTCATATTTGATCAGCGCTGCCTAGTTTGACCGTTTGATCAGAGTTAGCGCGTGATTGACATCCGCTCAGAGACGGCAGACTCAGCTCTGATCGGTTGTAGGAACGCTCTCTCTCTGAAATGACCTGTGATTGGCACAAAATCTCCCGTCACGGGCTAGATTTTCTAAAGCATGAAAACAGAGCCAGAAATCTGCAGAAATCTGTTTTTTGTCTAGCCTTGAATTACAATATGCTGAAAGGTTATTTTGGAATTTGTTTCCAATGATGCCAAAAACATTCTGCCTACTGCAGGTTTAAATAGTGACTTCCTTCATGGTAAAACTGTGGTGACCTCATGTGGGACTGCTTGTGCAAACAATGGTGTCATGCACATCCTCACGTCCTGCAAAACAAACATCTACACAAAAAATCTATTAGTATTAGAGTCTTTAGTATAGGCTCCCAAATTTGCCTTTATCTACCTTTATTATTTTTTATTACATGAAAGTTTATTCTGAAGACTGACTGAAGTGTTTACACTGTAATGGAGGCGAACGTGGCACCAACCTGAAGGCTGGGGCCACCATCTCTCCGGATTTAATGCCCCACTGGTTCATCAAGTCGCCCTTAATTTTGTCACGCTTAACACACGCTGAGCTACTGTTTTATTAAAGTGAGTTATCATTCCTGTACAGCTGCATGATTAATTGGCTTCTCTTAAAAGCATCTTAATACGCGGGATAACCTCTGCATGCTGCAGCGAGCAATTCATTCGTGATATGAACAACAACAGCAGAAGGCCTCCAAAAGGCCTATATACATTACTTTACGCAAAATGTATTCGCCTCATTTTCTTGAAATAGATGGTCAAACGAGGGGTACCTAATGTCTCCCGTGCAGCATGTATCCTATCAAACAGAATCAATTTCGCCTCTCTCTCAGTCTTGCCTCGCTTCCCCTCTTGTCTATTTCTTTTCTTTTTTGGGGAGGTGTTGGGGAAGGGTAAATGATGGCAATTCTCATAGCGAGGCGCAAATAAACTCGCCGCGGCAGAAGTAACTGTTCTCCGGCGAGGCGTGCAGTCAGGCCCGGGCCTCCCGCTGGCAGCCAGTCAGGGTGCTGTGCCAAAGACGAGAAAGCCCAATGGCAGGAAAATATCACGTCCCAGTCTCCGGAAATTGATCTGCTCCTTGTACGGAGAAAGAAAATGAGCGATTTTAATTTCATCCCCGAGTCTGATGATAGAATTCTAGAGTATTTGGGTGCAATCCGGACGGCGCCTGTGTGTTTTAAGAGAGGCGGGAATAGCTGGAGACGGGAGAGAGGAGACTGTTGTTGCCTACTGACAGTTATATCTATGCATGCGTAAGTGGGCCATAAATGCTTTGTTATTAGATGCCTGCTGAACTCAATGGCGTGATGGTAAATGGTACACTCACCTGGCACAGTCTATCCCCATATGCATAAACAAGCAATCTCTCTCTCTCACACACGCACACACACACGCACACACACACAGCTACAAGCCTATTCTGTGATGTGATGACATCTTTAGCCGTTCATAGCATATGCAAGTGCACAAACTTTCATACCTACTTACAATGTATATATGCCATTTCTTAACGCCTTTTTCTATAGAGTGCTACAGGATTGAGTCCTAAAACCCGGAAATGAGTTTGCATTTTAGCACTTCCGGTTCCCTCGTCTGGAAGTCAACGGGTTCTTTTGAATGGGTTTTTAGTTAGATGCCTGAAATAAGGTCGGTGGTTAACACAAGCTGAAGAGATTTTAAGGTTTTGTGTCTTCATGTGTCTTAAAAAATGCGGTTGCTAACAAGTGGCTAAATGAGACTACAAAATGTCATCACGCCGACTCGTCCGCCTTTACGGTCTCGTTGTGTTTACTCCCGCTCATGCGACCGTGGTGTAGTTCGTTTATAGCCTAACGTTAGCTTTTTACTTCTGGCGATTGCATTTAGGCTTCAAAAATCATAAAAGTGGTGTTCATTTGTGGAGTTAATCTTGCTGAACAAAATGTGTAAGTATCATAAATGTGTGTTTGCCACAGAGCTTATTTTCTGCAATAATCCAAAACCCAATGGAAAAATCCCATTGTCTTTTTGTCGAGAGAACCAGGGCGATGCTAACTTCCTGGTTGGCCTACAAAACTAAAGGGCAATTTCACCTAATACACACACAGACACAAAAACATGATATCCCATCTACCCCTTGTGACATCTAGCCAGATTGTTTTGGTTTTATTGGCCGAGGTTTTCAGATATCGGCTTTCAAGACTTCTGCCACCACCCAAATACAATGGACATGAAATGGATTTTGTTACTGCTCAAATCATCAAAACATTTAATGGAAAAAACTATTTTCCAGAGTCGATGTCCTAGTTGAACAATGAAGACCTCGCTTTGGGCTGTTTCCATTAAGATAAAGCACCGTTTGATGGTTTGAGCAACACAAACAAAATTCCATTGTATTGGAAAATCTCAAAATCTCAAACACAGAAAACTTCAGTCAACTAAATCTATCTGCATGACTGTATGCTATTATGGGGTGGATGGGTCCAACAAACACCAGGCTTTCATCCAGGAGACCGCTCTTCATGTCCCGTGTGTTAAGTTTCACTTTCACGTTACAATCAGCTGTTCGTTCATATCCCGTGTTCCCAACGTTCAGTTTCATTTTCACTTTACAAACATAGTAGTTTTAAGCCCAACCATGTAGTCTTTTCCTAAACCTAACGAAGTGGTTTTGTTGTCTAAACCTAAAGTGACGCCAAGGGGCGTGACAAAGTGGCAGTGTGTGATGAGAATGTGTTGGTTATTTGGGTGAATTGGTCTTTTAAAGGCCCTGTACACCCGCATTATTAGAGTTGGGTGGCTCTAAACTGAGGATTATGTGAAGTCTCCAAACTCAATGCACATGTAAGAATTATAAAGGTGTCATTTGTCCCGCCACAATAGGTGCAACAAACCTAACAGAAGAGTCCAGGGGAATGTCAGTCAAATACATGATTGTTGCAGAGAGTGCAGGGCCTTTTATATGACAAATATTATATCTTATCAAGACAGTACTGAAGCTTCCAGCATGCACTGAAGCTTCTGCAATGCCATACATACATTATACTTAAAAAAACATACTTACTTTATAATATGTATCACCTATATGGTCCAGAATTCATTCAGGGATTCTCAAATGATGGTCAAACCTGAAAGAAAAGATAGAGCCAGAGTTGTAGTGGTTAAAAAATGCTTTTACCAGAGCCTGAGCGGTGCATTGTACTGCGTGCTTTTGATTAAATTAATCAGGCAGTAGCAAGTAGCAACAACTAATTAGTGTGTGCTTACACACTTTCCTGCTCTTGTTTCTCCGCAGTGATGAGATTATTTCGTCTTCTCTTTATTCTTCTTTGAGCAGCCGTCAGATATACTCCTTTAGACACAAAGCAAAGCAAAACACCACTTTACGCAGTATAGATAGGTGTTGAATCTACACAAAACGTGAAATTGAGTCTTTTGTTAGCCCGCTGATACCACACAAAATCCAAAACCACATCAGCAATTTTTCTTAAAAATGGTAGCGATGTGATTTGTTCTAATTGGCCGCCTCTTTGTGTTCTGTAGAGCTGCTGCAGCGACTTCAAAACGGCTCAATACGGTCATTTATTTCAACTTAACTTTGTAGAGGACACAGGCGCACATCACATCTGAATTGTCGCCACCTGGCCTCGTCTTGTGTATCACTGGTAGCTAACTGCTGTATTTGGATGTCACATCTAACAAGAAACAGCTTGGATTCTTGTATTTTTGTAATTACAGCCCTGTTGCACACTATTGCAGCTTAATGTTAAATGACTCCTGACATGAGCCATCCAGCGCCGCACACTCGCACACACACATTTGACAGCTCCATTTAACGCTGATTAGATTTGCAAGGACATGTAGTATACCCTCTCTGTCTCTCCCCGAGTGGGTTGAGTATCTCCTGAATCCTATCTATCGCGGTAATGTTATGCAAATGGTTTAATATGAAGATAAAAGACTGTTGCAGCGCGTGGCGCTCTCCTGGTTCACAGCCTCGCGTTTCCAGGACGATAGCTCTAACGAGGAGGGCACTATTTGGGAGTCATTAAATGATGGCCTCCCTGACACGCAGCCGCTCACCACCGCCGCCACCCGCCCCGCGTTGGCCATTAAAGCGGCTCACACCCACACCAAGACACATGCTACAGACGCCTTTTAGCGCCAGCTCCCAGTTTCTTACACATCACAGTGTCACAGAATAGAAAATTACACTCTCCTCCCACAGAGAAAATTGCTTTGGAATTGCTTGGTTATAAAGATGTGCTTTAAAGAGAGGGGGGTGCATGCAATAAAAAAAAGGACACACACAAACACAATTACTTAAGCACTCTAAGGACAATTCTTACAAGTTAATCAGAGGATTTACCAATTATTGATGTCAAAAGGATTTGGTTGTGTGTCTGTTTGTGGCTTATGTTTATGTGTTTATCTTTGCATTCAAGGTATTTAGCATTCTGTTGTTGTTGGCAGAGCAGCATATACTGTACACATGAGAAGCAATCTCCAAATGAGCTGCTGCTTTCTACACAGCAACAGGTGAGATATTAAACAAAACAAGACACGGGAAATAGCCACAAACCGTAGAGGCCGATATAGGAAAAACATAATGTAATGCACCACGGCATAGATACACAAGTGGAGAATTGAAGACAACGAGGTGAAAGGTGTATCAGCGTTCGGGAGACAAGAGAGGCGTGACGGAGATGAAAGGGAGAAAATACAAAGTGGAAAATAGTAGAGAAGACAGAAAGAAGGAGAGAAAAGATGCAAGATGGTGCAGCAAAGATGAGTCGGAGTGGACAAGGAAGGAGGCGGGTGGAGGATGAGTTAAAGTAGGTTAAAGAGAGCAAAATGACACCTGTAGCAAAGATGTGAGCAGAAAACATGTCCAGAGCTCTGTACTGTCTTATCAATCCATGCAGCAACTAAATATGTGTTAATTTGAATCTAAATCATCACAGAACATGACATTTCTCTGAAAAACAGCTTTTTAAATTTGCAGTAAATACAAACCTGAGTTAAAAACCAAGGCAAAACACAGTAACTACACTCTGGGTTTGTTAATCTGTGGGCTCTGTCTCACTTACTGCATACAGAAAGATAGCAAACAAGACAAATGTCAGCGAGCTGGAAGTCTAGCCTGGCTAGCTAAAGCTAAAACTAAATGTGCTGTATTTTTAACAGCTGTGACAGCGTGTGGCTGGTATTATTTCTGTGTGTGAGTCATCACAGCAAAATGGGGTACTGGAGACTCCTGCTGTAGCGGGAACTACCACAGAAGACGTTTCAAGTACTTTGCCAGGTGTTCATACGTTCGTCTGTTTGTGGACAGATTTTGTGACCTTGATAGCGTCTTTAGGTGTGTCGTTGAGATTAAAATGAAGGCAGAGTTCGAAGATGGCCGTGGTCCGATCAAGGGCGATTCTGGGCCATTTTGATTACATACATTTCAATTGTTTATAAATGTCAATATCGTAACTGCATTTGTGGGACAAAATGAGAGAAGGAGCAGTATTAGTTGGAAATAGTGATGTTAAACTATGGTCACTGCATTAATACGGTATCCGTACCATGCAAGCATCCAAAAACCAAGCAATTCCAGCTGTCGGTTCAAAAACAGGACTGAGTTGTGAGTACGTATGCATGGCTCTCTGTATTTGTATTCACCTCTGCAACCTGTTACCCTCTAGAGATGAGCCGTATGTGGTGGCATGCTGTAGTTAACATGAAATGCCCTGTGAGCAGGCAATGAGGCGTACTGAGCCACAAATTTCCCAGCTATAGGATATTCTGTCACACTGTCTCTGGACCCGACCCGGCAACACATCAAGACACCTCATCACAAATAGAATTAGCTCCCCGGACAGAAGCGAAAATGACAGTGGCTGGATGTTTTTGGCAGGAAAGCGTAATGGCATTGGGGTCGCCGGTAGTGTTTTCCTTGTAGGGGAACCAAAGGGCAGGGGTGTGTATCAGTCCAGACACTTAGTGTGGTGGCCAGTTATATCATTCAACCCCTCCCTCTGGAGTGTGTGGACAGGTAGCAAAGGATGCCTCCTCTAAATCTGCAGTTTAGCTAGGTGGTTTTTGAGGGGTGGTGTGAGATGTGAAGAGGGGGAAACTTGAGGTGAATGGTCTTCGGACAAGGAATGAGTGTGTTCATCGTCAGAGAACGAGGAGGGTGTGTTTATATCTGTGTGGTGGTTTTTTCTTGTCCGAGCGTGTGTTCGACTGGTGCAAGTGTGCGACAATCTGGGGGACTCTTCGGTGTGTACGCGAACACGCGGCGTCTCCATGTATGTATGTGTATACGCGTGTCTGTCCCCCCGGCACCATCATTAGGTCGTAGGCAGTCCCAGTGTTGGGGGTGTAGCTCGGCTGCTCCTGCGGCCTCTCAGGCCAATTTAAGGGGAGAAAAGCACTTCGATCCTGGCCTGCAAGTCTGAGGGTCCCCAGCGGGAGGCAGCGCAGCCCTGCAATCTATATTGGATTTATTCCTTTCCCATCTACAGGCCCCGCACACCCCACAGAGAGGAAGTCTCAGCTGCACTCTCTCTGTCCCCCTAAGACAATATGTTATGGTACACACATGAGTACACATAATCGCGTAAACACACACACTCGGAGGCGCACACACTCCTAGTCTATCTTCAAGGCACACTCCCCCACAGCAAGGAAGTTATAACGGCACACTTTCTGTCCCTGTGGGAGCTGCACCGGGGTCAAGGTATACTGAGATTTGTGAGATAGACAGACAGACAGACAGACCGAGCTATTGACACAGTGAGTTATTTGAGGCTGACCATTGTTTCTCTCATGGAAAATATTGTTCAGATTTATAAAGGCCAGGGTGTAAAATGCATTTTTTATCACATTAAAGCAAGAAAAAAAGAATTTACATAAAACTCAGACAAGGTCAGGGAGGAACGAGGTTCTTAATTTAGTCTAATCAACTGTCATTTGCATCGCGCCATTTGCGCAAGGTATTGCCACTAACTGAATAAATGGACTTCTTCAGACTCGAGGGGGGGCACTCGGGTTTTGATAAGCTGGCAACATAACTGATTTGCATATATTACTTTGATTATCTCATTACTAGGATGATTCTTGCGGAATTTTTTGACACTCGCGCAATCGAATTAAAATTAAGGCACGCAATCAATAAAAGGGCAACGCGGGCTGTGAAAACACACGGCACCCCAGGTTTGTGTGGTCAACTAGCGATGATGATGACGACGGTTATGAATGATGATGATGTGGCAGATGATGGCGCTTTCGTGATGATGATGATGACCTCTTCAGCTCACGAGCTCCTGGACTCCGCAGTGGGCTTTATGAGAGTCTCGGGCTCTTGATTTTCTGTGATCAAAGCAGTAATCAGTGGAGACAATGGGGGCCGTGAAATTGCCGCTCTCGTGCGGGTGACCTATCCACCTGCCATGAATCCAAGAGTGGCCCGCAGGCGGCTCATGTTCCCCGCAATCGATAATAGCGCTCGCATCTTTCCCTCTGACTCAACCCATCTGTGGAATGATGAAATCGTGCGTAAAGACGCGCACGCCTTCGGGTAATTTTGCAATGCAGTATAGCCGCAATAACCTGGCACATTGTCGGGAACAGGCACAGACGGTGAGGGGGCCATCAATTCAGCCGTGCTCCAAGGTATGATCATCTGTCACCAAAACCTCCAAAACCCTGTCCGATGCAGCCGATTAGTAGGCAGAGTAGGCCCCAAAATGACCCAAATCTATGGTGCTTATAGCAACCGATAACGCCTATTTAATGGCCTGATAACAGTCGAATCGGGTGTCTGATGAGGGATCTTAAAGATCAAATGTATCTTTTGTGTTTGATCTACTTTATAAATGTTTGAATCGCATTGGAAAACAGCTCGGGTCCGTGTTTACTTCCTGTCAGCTTATGTCATGCACATACACCGCGACAGGAAGTAAACTGGGACACATTTGGTATATGTTTACGACTTGTCTATGTGGCTTAAAAAACATTTATTTGAAATTCTGCATGATTTTTTTTGTGTTCTCATGTCAAAAATCTACACTAGTACATTATGACAAGTGGCTCATTTGTTGCCACACACACAATTTATCTGAGGGAAGAAGATTTGGAGGCTCCTTCTCTCTAATAGACTTCTCACTTGTCTGCACACTAGCAAAAGCTCACACGTCCACGTCTTAAATCCGTGATGTAAATAATTATAGGCCTTGGAAATTGATTTCCTTACGACCTTCTCGAGCAAACGAGGCCTCCGAAATCCCCTCCACCCCCAACACCCCAAAAGGAAAAAAGCTACTTCTGTTGAAGCATTAAGTCATTAATTATTTTCCTTACATAAGGACAAATTATCGAGTCAGTTGAACGAAATTAGAACCCTTTGTTTCTGATCAGACCGCATTACCGCTGGAAATTACGGATGATGGCTGCGTGCGCGCTCGCCTTTGTTGTTTCGATCATCGCCTGTCGCTCTGAACTCGCGCTAACAAAGTCATTAAATTGACTCCCTCTCGCTCTCATTATGCGGGCTGTTAATAACCGCTAATTAACTTTGCTTACGCGCGCCTTAAAAGCCTCCCACCCCTCCCAGCACACACTCACTCTCTCTTCCTCTCTCTTCCTCTCTCTCCTTCTTTTTTCCTGCTTGGCCTCTCAAGCAGAGCAAGTGTCCAATTATGTCAGAGAGTGAGGATGGATGGAGGATGGATGATGGAGGATGAATCGTCGACGCTTCACCGAGGCCACGAGCTCAGTTGGTGCAGGTTATACAGGTTATAGGGAGCAGTATTTACACGTGTTGCATTTAGGGGACACACTTGTACACTGGGAGAACTGATAAGCAAAATAAATGCTCTTTTATGGATGTGGGGTTCAACTTTTTAATAAATTTGTTTATTCCCATCCCTGGATTTTGCAATGGGTAATATGTTGGCACACAAACACACAATAGAGTATCTGACTTTACATTATAATTTTTTTTTTTTTATTTGCACATATATAAAACTTCACAAAATCCAGTCAATGAAAAAAAAAAAAAAAAAAGTGTCAGGAGAGGTCAAGAAGCCACAGGCACAGCCACAGCCAACATAATTGCTGCAACAACTTATGAGACATAATAGAGGAAATGCCCATCATATACTTCCATTATAATGTTACAAGGTTCTTGACATTTTAAAGATTTTAAGGTTAACACACACAACCCCAAATTATAACCACTTTTGTTTATTTGATATTAAATTGGACATATGTTCCGTATAGCCATGTTGTAAGGGGGCACATAATAATGGTTACAGTGATGAGTGAAAGCACTGATTGGACTCTTTATTATATGTTATTTTTTAATTTATTTGCACATATATAAAACTTCACAAAATCCCCCCACACCAACCCCAGGAGAAAAAAGAAAACAATAACAAAAAAGGAAGAAAGATCTAAGCTAACATAATTTTTAAAAATACAACAAAAGTTAAACAACATCAAGAAGTACACAAAATGTGCAGAAAAACCTAACCAAACAGTGGAAAACAATCCAATAAAAATAATGAAATACATTAAAAAAAACAGTACAGAAGAAAAGAAAATATATATCTAAACATATCAAAAGATAATTAGACATCATGAATTACATGTGATGATAATTTCCTTTTTAAAATGTTCTAAGGATAACGAGCCCTTGATAACATGTATGTATTTTGATGTTCCATGTTTGTACACCACGAGGATGCCTCTTTTATGGATGTGGGGTTCAACTTTTAATAAATTCCTTTCCCTGGATTTGCAATGCGCAATATGGTGGCACACACACACAACAGAGTATCTTGTCTTTACATTATAACAACTGGGTCTTACCTGTTGGAGAAGTTTGCTATTCCGTCCAGGAGATGGCGCCACAAGTTGAATGACCCACAAGGCAAAGCACATGTCTGCTGGTCCTATAAATGATGGACCTCACACCTATAGACCCACTTGGCTTTTTTAACGTTTTCTTTCTTTCTTTCTTTCTTTTTGTTTTGTTTATTTATTTATTTGTTCATTTATTTTTCTTTAATTTATTTTTCTCTCAATTT